>NC_138539.1:16729965-17431215 GCF_964234715.1 Podarcis melisellensis | reverse complement strand
TTCAATGGCAGGCTCAAGCACATTGTTGAAAACAGAGGCACTTAAACATGTTTAACTTTAGATGGATCATGCCCAAAGCACTTCTAGGCAAATATCTGTCACTTCCCACTGTTATCTTCTAACAGTGATTACTACTGCATTTACATTTATGTGTCTGTAAGCTTATAGCTAATCCAACAGTGCTAATTGCAGTTGACCTCTAGTGTAGTAAGGAAGCAGGCAGCTCTCAGTTGGGGTAAAAGTCACAAAAATGTAAAAGATTCACAAGCTTGGAATGAAGAAAATGCAAGACGTTATCGTGCCTCGTTTCATCTATGGATTAGACTGCACACATTTTTAACCCAACAGAACAAATTGTGTTGAATTAATATGTATGGCACCAGCCTGTCTTTTACTTCTGGCCATTGAGCATTAAACAAACTGTTGTTTACGTGATTGCATTTGCCATACGGACAGTGTCCCTCAATCTACATGGCATTTTCCAACTAGGGACAGTAGCATTGTCAAAAAACAAATAGTTCTTACAAGACCAAGAAACAATAAGCACAACCAACATCAATGTTGCAATATCCAATTCGTACACCCTCTCTTTTGTTGCCCTGTATGAAGAATGGAATAGTGTTTATTGTCTTAGTCCGTAGATCAGGGGTCAGCAAACTTTTTTAGCAGGGGGCCGGTCCACTGTCCCTCAGACCTTGTGGGGGGCTGGACTATATTTTGGGGAAAAAATTAATGAATTCCTATGCCCCACAAATAACCCAGAGATGCATTTTAAATAAAAGAGCACATTCTACTCACGTAAAAACACACAGATTCCCGGACCATCCGCGGGCTGGATTTAGAAGGCAATTGGGCCGGATCCAGCCCCTGGGCCTTAGTTTGCCTACCCATGCCATAGATGATAGCAGAATTCTTCTAACTGCTTCTGGGTGCACCTCCATAATGACACTACTCCTACTCTGATTTTTGTCTTTTTTTCTTCTTTTTTAAGCGACCTATTTTGCTGCCCTGGACTGCTACCTTTTGGACCAACTGTGTGACATCACACGTGTCTCCTGACACAGTGCAGGCCAATGCAGCCTTCCGCTAAGCTGCACAAATCCCAGCAGCAACCCCCCAGCATTGAGAGGGCAAGGCCCCCTTCAAACAAATATTGAGGGGACCGAAGACACCTCAGTCCCCTAGAGTTGGTGCATCTGCCCTGAAGTCAAACAGTAGGATGCAACTCCAAAATTTGGTGTGTGAATGAGGGACAGAAGGAAGGGGTGGTTTCCTCTCTCAGCCCCAACTGGCCAAAGAGCAGAATCGCCATAATAAAGTCATATAAGGCCCTTCATTTAAATGCTAGGAAGGGAAGAAGGAGGACTTTCCAGTGTTTCATCTAAGGCTGTCTTGAAAATTTTGCCATCAGTAATCCCAGTTAACAGCAGTGACTTATTACAGTCAAAGATAAAAACCCCTGCTGGTTGCAATTTTGCAGACATAGTTGTGTATATGAGTCCCACTGCTTTCAATATAACTTAAATACAGGTTAATGACACAGGATTGTAACAATTGACTATAATAATGCAGGAGATGGAACTGAGAAAACGATACATCCACAATTCACCATCACAGATAGCACTTGAGAGATTTCCTTGGTCAATCTAACTTGTCATGCACCATGAGCATAACATGCTAATTCAAAGTCTTTTGACTTCACAATGTAACTGAGTTTTGGAAACAATTGCCCAAATTGCACAGTATGAGGTGGAAGACTGAAAATGGGGCAATTCCAGTTTTGGATACTCGCCCACCTTTATATAAAAAAAAGGAATGAGAGTGAAAGCCCTGCATATAGAAAACTTGTACATCAGAAATAAAATAGTTAGTGACTCTCTATGGTCTCTACAAAATATCTTATCTGCAATCTGAAATTGTAGGGTTCAGAATTGTATCACCTCTGTTTACCACCTCATTTTATACAAGTCCTGGCTCTATGTGTAGCATAAAGAAGTGGTTGAATAGACGGGAATCTACTAGTTTGGACTGCAGGTGAGAAGCACCATTTTCTAAAGCTCTCTAGTGTAAAAAGTCCCCTGCAAATTAAACAACAACCCCAAAACAAAGTAGCACATGGGAACTGCAGTGCTAACTTTCCTATTTTGTACTGGAAAGCATTAAAATGTGATATTTTACCTGTGCATTACCATCTCAATTTTGTTTTATTTTACTATCTTAATATGGCAAAATATGGTTTTATTTTTTGTTATTTGTTGTAAACCACTAAGAGATCATTTTAGTGTGACGTGGCATATAAATATATGAAAATTTCAAATACATACACTATCACCTCAAGATAACACTGTTGCTGTTGCATGTGTAGACTGCTTATAGAATGGCGGTCTGTCCAAACAGATATGCCACATCTAGTGCAAATATGTTAGATGTCAATCAAAAAATAAAATAAAATCCTATTTCTATTTCCTAATCTGCAAAAAGCCAAAAAATATCATGGTCTTAACTTGTGCAAAATTTCCCAGGAGGTTATTTCTGTGGTAAAATCTGTTTGCCTTCTGAGGGTTTTCCCCAATTTTATTGGCTTTTACACAGAATTTGTTCTACTGTGTGTAAGTTGTTTTGACATATTTAATTCCACAAGGGAACACTAGCCTCTTGGTCTTTCATCAGTCCCTTTGAGCTAACAATATCTGTGCTTGATTACTTCATATTTTTTAATAAGTCTCCTAGCTACAAATGTGATTTCATTTTATGAGCACAAGATGATAAGCTAATCAACGTTACTGCCATACTGATGTAACTAAACAATGGGAATTTTAGCCTTCAACAATAAAAATTCTGTTGAAACAGAAATGGCAGGATGCTGCTGAATGGAACTGTAGTCCCTTTCTACCCCTTTTTTTGTTCCAATTTTTAATTTTTAAAGCTATATACTTGCTTATAATTACAAATCAAATGCAAAATGAGATCCGTGAAAACAAAGATAAAAATGACTACGGAATTATAATTACAAAACCTCTTCAGAATTGCACTTAGTCACTTGATAATAAAACCAGCCAACCCTTTAAAATGAAAGGCTCAATGCTCACCAAAACTGTATTCTTAATCATTAGAGTACAACTTGTATTCAATTAAACAAAAGGCATATAGAAGAAGGGGGGGAAAGGGGGGGCAAGCTTTAATGGTGAATTAGATAGCAAAATATAGACTCCACAATAAATCAGAGTAATATGAAACCATAATATATATTAGAAAACTGTAAACCCTTGCTCTATTCAGTAAAGGTTCCCCCATTTAATACAAATTTACATTGCCTTTGTCTGTTTTCTTTAAATCTCCCTTATCAGCAATTCTAATGACGACTTGTCCATGAGATGCTAAGAACTGAGAATGTGTGTCTGGGAATGTTTAGCTTCAGCTACTACCCTAGAGGAAAAAGTTATGAAATTTGGGACTATATGATGGAGCAAAAGTGAAACATTTTTGGTTAGGAGTGCCAAAGCGGAATTAATATGATGTTTTGCCACAGTGGTGAGGTGGTACCATATTTCTTTTTAGCATGAAGTTTGGTGTAATGAACACTGAGGCATGTGCTGAGATAATGAATCACCAGAATCTGTCCCTATTCATATTTTGAACCCTTTTCTAAAATAGGCTGGCATCTATGCAATTGGTCACTATGTCATTTTGGATTTATCACATCACTACCATGCCAGAGCTCAGGGATTATGGGCGTTGTAGTCCAACAACATCTGGGGACCCGAGGTTGAGAAACACTGACCTACAGGAACCTGTAGCACTATATTGGTTTATGTTGATTTCTGCTTTTGTTCTCTGCTCAGAAATGACTGCTGCAACATCTCTGAGTAACAGCTAGATGAATGAGACCCGTGATCTCAGGGTCATGGGTTTGAGCCCCAGGTTGGGCGAAAGATCCCTGCATTGCAGAAGGGTTGGGCTAGATGACCCTTGGGGTCTCTTCCAACTCTACAATTCTGTGGTTCTACGAATACAATCCATTGTTGTCAGAAGTGAACAGATACCTATTAATAGGCATTGCAGTACTGGAAGCAGAGATAGCTCTGCAGGTTCCAGCCTTATGATGCTAACTCAGTCCTGTTAATCATATAGGTCAATGTTCAGTAACCTTGTTAATCAGTAGCTGGTAGCAGATCAGGTTAAAATAAAGAATTCTTTTAAAAAAGGTTTTGAGAAATTGGCTAGGACACCCCCGCAAGCAGGCCACACCCTCCCTATCATTAGGAATCCAGTAGCATCTCTGATTAAATAGCTCGTTAATATGGCTGTCTATAAGTGCAAATCTTCCCGAGCAACAGTGTAATATGTTTTTAAGGAGGTTAGGTTTGAAAAAAGAGCATTATAAATGTCACATTTACTTCCAGCTGGAAGTGTGTGACAATACTGTATAAAATGTTGAAACATGCTTTCCTTTTGTTTTACTTTACTCATTTTTGTAATACAACCCTGGTTACTGGAAAATGCCTTATAGCTTTATTCAAAACACATGTTGGGGGGGGGGAGAATCTGAATGGAGAGAGAGAGACTGAGACTTTGACTCTTTCTGGTACATCTAACCAATATATCATTTGAGTGTGTTGCACTTTTTTCCCTCATGTCAGGCCCACTTTTATGTCGTTAAGATTTATTTAAACTAGTTTATTATATAATGAAGCTTGTCAGATCATAAGAACAAAGTCAAACAATATGCTCTGTATCAAAGTGCAACGTTTAACATAGAAGTTTAAGTATACATATCAAGTGCAATGCAATCAAGAAAACTTTAATCGAAAAATGCAAATGGTTCACATTATTAGAGCCACATCTGTCCTTTGAAGCACAATTTGGGATGTTTATCAAAAGCTACAAGTAATTATATTACTCCCTCCCACTGCATATATCTTAGCCACAGATTTCTTAGACTGAAACCCTTTTTGATTTAACTCCACGGTCTTAAAAAGGATCAGTATAGAAAATAAAATAAATGCATGGGGGGGGGGAGAATATACCTGTCCTTTCAGATCCTTAAGGCCTGTGAAAGTGGCAAAGAATAATATAAGTGTAATAAGAAGAACACAATTTACTGTATCAAAAATTCAGTATGAGGCAACTCGGGGGGGGGGGTGTTACTGGGTTTAGTTTTCATTATGCATTTCGTTTCTTTATATTCAGTTTTTATGTTGTAACTGTCCTGAGACCTGCAGGTATAGGGCGATATACAAATTATTATTATTATTATTATTATTATTATTATTATTATTATTATTAATTCTGCTGCAGCTTCTGAAACACCTACACAGAGCAGATTTTAGCTATCCAGTTATGAAGCTACCATGACATGTACCACAATCACAAAAAAATGGTGGTACTGGAGATTCCTCAAAGAACACTCCAAACAATTTATTTTCCTTGTGAGTATACATTTAAATTTCATCCAAACTAAATTTATTTCCTGTTCAGAAATTGCAATCAAAGTAAGATAACAGTCCTTCAAGAGTCAAACATCCAAAAATGAGGGGGGGGGGGCGCTTCCAATGTGTTCTACTCTTTACTAACTATACTACAAAGGGTCTTTCACTTGTACATAATTTGATCGTTTTAGCTGCAAGAGCAATATAAATATCTACCATTGTAAATGAATGTTCAACCTCAGCTTAAAAAATAATTACATACTATCAATGGGAATATGTAATTTACAGGCACATTCAACAACAGTGTATAGGCTAATACTTTTTATTACACTCACTAGAGCTGAATGAAACACTCAAACTATTGGATTCATTAAAACCTCATTCTTTTGCCAAAAAAGGGGGTGGGGGTGGGAAGGGGAGGTCTTTTATGAGTTCCTGGAAGTGTGTGTGTTATATTTAGTTCTTGTGAGTGTAATAAAAAGCAATACCCTGTGAAACTGACATTCATTACAGAAAACTTTTAGAAGTTACAGGACTATGTTCAATATTGAGGGGGGGAGAGATGCCAAACAAATGTAGCTGCAGAGCTAGCCTTAAAAGCTACACGGCAAAATGTACAATTAAGGTACATATCCTGCTTATGCTGTATGCATTTAACTCTCATTCATCATCTTGTACTTTGACAGAATTCCAGTTCTGAACCGCTTATATTTTATGTATCTTGTAGTAAGTTAAGTGCCTGAAGAATGAGTTGACTCATTAGGATGGGCAGCTGAGGCCATGGACCTGCGGGTTAGAAGAGGATGGCTGAGGAGAAGGGATGTGAGATATTTAACGGTTGTTGTTTCCTTCAACCCAACAGTCAACTGGGAGTTGCAACTTACAGAAAAGTGCTGTGCTTTGAAACCCCAACCATCAGGGCCTTCAAAGCACCTGAAACTCCCTTTCTGGCTCTGTTTCAACTTCAACTGCCCCACAGTTGATCATAGCATTGGGTCATGTAGTCCAGGGGTCAGCAAACTTTTACAGCAGGGGCTGGTCCACTGTCCCACAGACCTTGGGGGGGCGGACGGACTATATTTTGGAAAAAAATAATAATGAACAAATTCCTATGCCCCACAAATAACCCAGAGATGCATTTTAAATAAAAGCACACATTCTACTCATGTAAAAACACGCTGATTCCCAGACCATCCACGGGTCGGATTTAGAAGGCGATTGGGCTGGATCTGGACCCCGGGCCTTAGGTTGCCTACCCATGATGTAGTCCAACCCCCTACGATGCAGGAATATGCAGTCATCCCATACAGGGATTGAACCTGCAACCTTGGCATTAACAGCACCATGCTGATAACTCACAAGTGGGAGTGGCTTGGCTTAAACAGCATGGCAGGCCAAATGGGGAAGCCTGGCAGGCCTAATTAGGACAGTAGGCTGGTGGTTCCCCACCACTGATCCATATTTTTATCATGGATGAGGGGGCTGACCTGGTGTGCATTTCTCAGATTTCATCAATGCAGACTACTGGAGGACTGGGAAGGGCACTGGTAAGGACAGGGTATCTGAAAGACTGTGTCCTCTCATATGAACTTGCCTACAGTCTACAGGTCTGTTGGAGGCCTTGGGGTATATACAGTTGGAGGCCTTGGGGTAAGTCCCATCACCAACAAAAGTTAGGCTGGTAGAACATGGGAGAGGGTCTTTTCTGTTGCAGCACCCTAACTATGGAACTCACTTGCCTATGGATACTTCATTTAGACTCAGCTGTCTTGTTACTGTGCAGTATTGTGGTTACAGTGTTGGGATTAGGACCTGGGAGAGACCAGAGCTTAAATCCCTACTCTGCCACAAAGCTCACTGAATGACCTTGGATCAGTTACACAGCCCACCTCACAAGGTTGTTGTGAGGATAAAACAGGGGAGAAGGAGGGAGAACCAAGTACGTCACCATGAGCTCTTGAGAGGAAAGGTTGGATAGAAATGTAAGAAAATGTTTTTTGCTGATGTAACAGTGAAATCTTTGCATGTACTTCCCTGGTAATATACAAGTAATAAATAATAAGATGACTTCTGGAAGCTACATCCACCTGCAGTTACAGAACTAGTATGGAATTGCAAGATGCCTATGATTCAAAGCAGGAACCAAGGTTAATTGTGATGCAACTGTGTTCATCCATAAGTAGACCCTTTCCATATGCACAATTGAAGCATTATGAATAGAATCGTAATTGATCCATTAATGCCAAGAGCTAGAATAGTAATGGATTGATGAAACATTATTCCAGTTATGCACAGAAGTTTTTCAGTGCTACAATAACAAGACATAAAAGCTTCAGTGACAGAAAGTGTTGGGAACTCAACATAATCATAGTTCCAGGCAGGAAATTCTGACCAAGCATAATATCTTTAGCAATCCTTGCCCAGTCATTTAATTAAAAAAATAAAAGATGGAAACTGCTTTTTACTGAGGCCATTGGTCCATCTCGCTGAACACTGCTACTCTCCAGGTTTTCAGATAAGGGTCGTTTCCAGCCCATCCTGGAGATGTCCAGGATTGAACATGCAAAGCATCTGACCCCCACCCCAACCCAATGAAAAACCCAAATGATTTCCATTGTCAGCCTGGAAATGGCTTACATCACTACTTGAAACCCATGTATATTCACACATGCAGAATTATCATGATCAATGGTGATTTTCATGTGTGAACGAGATCTTCAATATCACATTGGAATTACCTTACACATGAAGGTACTCCTGCAATGGTTTACAGATACAGTTCACAACGTGAGTCATCAAATATCAGGTGTTGGGCAGTCAAGTGGTGGGCATCAATGGTGATTCTGACTGCTCTAACGGTGGGGACATAATCTACACAATCAGAATAAAACCTGCATTTTTACTTTTTGTGGGCCGGATGCACTATGATTGCCTGGAGTCTCAGCTATCTATCATCAGCCTGGGCCTGCTCCAGGGTTGTTGTGGGGGCCTTGCCCCCAGATAGAATCCCACCTCCATCACTGGGGTCCACTGGGCTTCCCTAGCAGTAAGTGCAGGCAGTGGCAGGCAGAAGCAGATTTCTGAGCAGTGCTAGACTTGTTGCTGTGTTCATTTCCAACAATACCTGTGATACAGCACCACTCCAGAGTATTTAAATTAGAATGACGGTCAGACACAGACTATGACTGCTAAGCTCAGGAGTGTCCAATATGGTGGCCTCCACATGCTATTGGACTAAAACTCCCACAGAGGCTGATGGGAGTTATAGTCTAACAGCATCTGGAGGGCTCCACATTGGCCACCCCTGCTTAATAGCACCAGACTGGATTTTTTATTTGAAGTGGGAACCATCAGAGTTGCCAGCTGTTCGCCCTGATCACAGTGCCTGGGTCCCAGCCAGATGCTCCTATCGGCCCTGCCTTGAGGACTCAAAGAGGAAATAGCCATTATATTTCAATATCATTCCTCCCCATGAGAAAAATGTTTTGAATTGCATTATCTATTTATCTATATCACAATCAGCACACCTCATATTTGGATAGTTCAAACACACTTTTTACCTCTTGCACGGGAAAATACTTTCTTTTAAAAATGTGTCACAGTAAGAAAAATGCAACCTGAAAAGATCACACCCCTTTCTCTGCACACATCATCTGCTCTAGGCAAAGCTCCTCTGAGCATACATAATTCCGTTTCTCTCTATAGAGGAGTGACTTAATTATCCAACTGAGTTTAATACATAAGACAGAATTACCAACCTCAGCAAAGGTGGATTTTAAAGGGAAAAGGCCAAGCTGTGAATCATGCCTGCATGCAGGAGGAAGGCTCCCTTATGGGTGGGTACTTCAGGTTTATAGAAGACATTTAACTTTTAAATGTTTATATTTCACTGCTCGCTAACAGTTCTTCCATGGCACACTTGTGTACACCAGTACATGTTCGGAAAAATGACTGGAATAATACTTCTCTGTCCAAATGCTGTGACATTTATAGGTCTTGTAATACCAAAGAGTGGATTTTAAAAAAGTATTTTGTTCTTAGCTAGCCACTGATGGGTCACAAAAATTCAAAATGGATACTACATCCACTGAGAACTAAAGGGTGTTTTTTTAGGTATGGGGAAAACGCTTCCTCTGCTACCTCTCTTTTCCGTACTGGCTCCATTCGTAACACTTCTAAACCCTAAAATGTAACTTATTTAAAAACTTCTTGTCCAGAGCATACATTTAAGCTCCTTCAGGTTTTCTTAAACTTCTGAAATGAATTTGTGCTGGTTTCAAAAGTTTACTGAACAGCGATTTCATCTCATGGTAACAAGGCCCCATTCATGTGGTTCATGCAGACCAATCCTGCAAAGTGAGACAATTTTAACCAGGAAACAAACTCTAAATCAGCTACGTAGTAATTGGGTAGAGTGACAGCCAACCTGCCAAGCCATCTTTTCAATCAAGTGATTTGCATTCTGTGCAATCTGCGCAGTGACAGATTTATTGCCCTAACATACGTGTACATACCTGTTTGACTCTGCTATCTAAAAGAACTAACCACGTTCCAATTATCAGAAGGAAAACCAGACAAAGTAGGTTTTAATGAGCCCATAAAAACTTCAGTTTTTTACTCAAGATTCACTCAACACCCTCAGTGATAATTAACGAAGGACATTCTGCTCTCATTCACACTGAAGTTAAGAAATCTTATCAGGATATCTTGACATGCCCCAAAGGAAGGAGGAAGAGCCCACCAATAAAGTTGGCGTGCTGAAATTCCCACTGGGACCCCAAATCATTTTTCACATTCAGGACCTGCTGTTGAAGGGCTCCCCTTTGAAATGGTTTGGCTTACTGCTTTTGATGGGACAATGACCATATTATCATTTATCTTTTCACATGGTTCCAGTAACCACAGCACAGCTTTTACAGTGGTACCTTGGGTTACATATGCTTCAGGTTACATACGCTTCAGGTTACAGACTCCGCTAACCCAGAAATGGTGCTTCAGGTTACAAACTTTGCTTCAGGATGAGAACAGAAATCGTGCTCCGGCGGCGCGGTGGCAGCAGGAGGCCCCATTAGCTAAAGTGGTGCTTCAGGTTAAGAACAGTTTCAGGTTAAGAAAGGACCTCCGGAACAAATTAAGTACTTAATCCAAGGTACCACTGTACTTAGTGTTTGTTTGTTTGTTTATTAGTTAGTTAGTTTGTTTGTTTCTCCTGAGTAAGCCACCTGGTTTGATCCTTTATCTTGTGGTAAGCAAAAGACCAAAAAATACAGATATCTCTTAAATTGTATCAAGTCAACTTTGCAATGTCAAAACTAAAAGTAAGAATAACGCCAGGGGAGTTTCAACAGGTGGCAATCGTTTATCCTTGCAGATGACACTATGTGGAGCGTTGGTCTTACCTCGTGATTGTTCCACATGGCAACACTAACCAACATACAAAAATATTACATGCTGTGAGAAAGAAGCTCGTGATGAATTGCACTACATTTTACAACAGGAGAGCTGTTTGAAGTGCTATTCGTGTCATCAGTGTAACATCAAAGTATGTACATTCTAAGTAATTTGGGCTGCAACAAGCTTTGGTTTGATAAGTCCAATAAGTTTTCATATGGAGGAGCCTCTGAACGAGTATCTTTCAGTCCAACTTGAAATTATTTTTATCTGTAGCTATTGCGTGTCTCACTTGGAATGTTCATGTGATGGCTAAAAGGAGTAAAGCACCTCTGAGTCATGCTCAAATACATTGATCAAGGGTTGCATGCAAAAGAGTAATGGTTGTGAGAGTAGTTTTCAGGTCTGTGCCATAAGTGGTGACCCATAATTCTTGTCAGCAGTGACCTGGGTATAACTAGAAGGTAGCTTGTTGGATGTAGTTGTACATATTCTACTGTAACAGCTACTGAGGGGAAATCTTGTAGCCTGGGAAAACAATTATCCAACGTTGAAAAGGATTAATACAAAACTAAGACTCGGCAATTTACACCATTAGATTAGAAATGAGATGATGATGATAATGATGATTTTGCACCCTTTCTCCCAAATGAACCCAGGGCATCTATAAAACATCTAAAATAATTTAGATGCAGTTTAGATGCAGACTTAGATGCAGTTTAGATGCAGACTGGGAAACATTTCTGCTTGCAAGGTTTATTGGGAAAGGAAGGTTCTTCAGAAGGCACTCAAAAGACAACAGAGACAGCTAAAATTTAACGGGAGGGAATTCCAAAGGGCAGGTGTCACAATAATAAAGACCCAATTCCTATATTGTGTGGAAAGGACCTCCTGAGAAGATGGTATCTACAGTGATCAATTGTGTATAGGGGTGAGATGATATTTCAAGTATACACAATCTGACCCAAAACTTAAACGAGAAGATTAAAACAACATAAAGTCAAATGCAGAGTTCAGTTACAAATAAAACCTGATGAAGTTCTAATGCCCAATACACCCTCACTCCTCAAAAGCTTTGGCACACTCCAATGAATCAATAGTTTAATTAGAACTTAAAAGTCTGAACCAGGATTAATTTAAAAAAATGGATGGGTGGGTGGGGTGGGAGTTATTCAAAACAGATAAGAGTTGCAATAAAAACATGTTTTAAGAACATCTGGGAACTAAGAGTGGTAACAGCTAAAGTTCATTGGTTGGTTTTTGAAAAGTTGTAAACTGATTAATGGAAATCTTGTCATTAAGCCGGAATTGGTAATTATTAACAGTAAGAAATCAGAGTGTTAATTATTTTTCCAAAACACTTAACAGTCAAAAATGGAGCCAATTAATCAGGCACCTATTCAGAACGCTGGCTTTCCCTGTTTCCTTGCCACTGAACGTCTATTTTGAAAGAAAATAGATTTTTGTAACAAACAAGGAATCTTGATTTTGGCTGCATTTGAAATACCAGAAAGAATTCCCTTTGCAATGAAATTTAGGGCAGCTATTGATTCGCAGATATTTCAGTCTGGTCCTAGAAATATTTCTAGCTACCTGCCTCTTTCTCCCTTCTCCATTTTTCTTGCCAAGCAAGGATTAAAAAACGGAAAAAAGAGGCTACACAGCAACAAGGCCAGTTTCTCTCTCTCTCTCCATACCAAAAGACTATCCAATGGGATAGTGGCTTCTTCCTGGGAACTAGAATTTTTTTAATGTTGTTAAAAAAAACCCCACCCCATTGTTGTTTGCCACTCCAGACTTCTTTTAGAGGAAGGGTAGGATAAAAATCTAATAAATAAATAAGTGTTCATGTTGATCAGGTCCAGGTACTTCCAGTCCGCATTTTCCTCGGCCACAAACTAAACGCTCCTGCAGGCAATCTGTTTATCATCCTTATTTGCTTGCACAAAGCTTACATGGCGGTTAGACTTTCTGGTCTTCATTGAGCATTTGTTCTGATTTGTCCTTAATATCTCAGAGTGCACATCCATAAGCAGTGGCCATAGAAAATTGGCTATTCACAGATACCAGACCTTTCAATGTGATTTGCACATCTGTAAACTTGTCAAAAGAAACAGCCTGCGGCCATGTGAGGGGGTGGAGTGGGTGCTGTGTGTGTGAAAGACAAAAATTTCCGAGCAACATTTTCCCTTCTTTTTAATCATGTGCAGAATCACATCAACATTCCTTTTAGTTAAAGTACTGGGTAGATTAGCTGGAGGCTCCCTTATAACTGACGTTAACTGGCAGGCATTGTTGGTGCTTTAACTAAATTCTGTTAAACAAAGCCTCCAGCTAATTGGTTGAGTTTCATCTTTCATGCACATAGCATCTTCCCTCACATATGCCTTGGGGCCATTTCTTGTTAAGAGACTACAGATATGCAGATCACATGACACAGCCTTGCAAGTGTGTGGCTCTGGAAAGGGAAAAGCCAGGTTCCTGTTGGCACGGCCGCATGTGATGCTCGGTCATACTCAGGCACAGGACTCCTTTATCTAGTGCCTTTCTGCAATTAGCTGGTCTTGGGCAACTCAAAAACCCACACCTGGATTTTGAGCCCCCACTTGCTGCGAAATTTACTTCTGTAAATTCCATGGGGACTCAACAGGCAAATTAGACAACAGATGGCTGATGTTTCAAGCTGCAGTCCTCCTGACCTGTAAATTAGCCCCATGGAGCTCAAAGAGGCTTACCTCTGAGTAGACAGGTATAGGGCTGCACTGTCAATGAACCTCTCAAAGGCAAATTATGGGCCTGCTTATACCAAACGATGATTTAATAATAAGCTTGACCGTGCAATCACAATGATTGTATGAAGCACGGATTCACCGTCCCGTTCCGTCTTGCAGCCTCCTCCTATAAATCTGGGTGGTGCTGCACAGGATGGTGTCAGATGTCATCTCTTAGGGCTGCTCATCTGGCAGCTGTGATCACAGGAATCCCAAGATTCGACAGGGATAGTCACCTAATACTGCGCCTTATGAGCACAGCTGTAGCAGCAGCAGCCAATTGTGTGATTCATCCCTAAGAGGAAAAAGGCTTGTGGGTTATTGCTATTGCCAGTTCTACTCCCATCATTAGTCCAGCACCTGGCTCTGTGTTTAAAGCACCCATCAAGCAGAGCAACACAGGAAGAGGAGAGCAGGTATCACTGACTCCTTAATCTGAGTGCTGCTGCAACTTATTGCTATAAGGGGTCCTTTCTAATTTACTTCTCCAGCAAGTCCCTCTAGTAAACATAGTCTTTAAAGAAGGGAGGGTGGGAGAGAGAGGAAAGCAGGGATGCTGAAGTCCATCGGGAAGCAGACAACCCTGCCTTACTGACGGCAATGGCACAGTTCCCATTATCTTTGACAGAACAGAAGCCGTCCCCATGACTCAGAATCTTGGCAAGCTCTTGCAAAATTCCACGTGACTGAAAGGAGAATTACTTTAAAAAAGAAAAAAGAGGGCAACACAAACACCAAAACAAAATTGGACTCAGTTTACGCATCCGACCATTCCTTATGGAAATGGAAACTAAAGTTGTGTGCCACAACATAGGTAATTTGTGGTTATTTCTCTTTGCCGTTCATCTGCAGCAAAGTTATTTGCCGAATCAAAAATTTCTCTCTGAGATACCTGTGTGTGTGTGTGTGTGTGTGTGTGTGTGTGTGTGTGTGTGTGTTTGAGGGTGGGGTTGCGGCGGAAGGGGAGACAAAAACAAGAAAGAGATATTTAATTAAAATAGGAAGGCAGATGGCCAGCTTTTGTTAAATGAGTTATTTTGCACACGAGTCACACACTGTTAAACATTTACATGTTTAGGAACTATATACTGCAGATGGAAATAACGAACACGTTTTGAAAAGAAGTCTGCTGAGTGCAGAATGCCTTTCTACAGAGAGTCAATCCTAAAGCACTTTTCTGATTAGCCTGCCACTCCTTTACGGACACGGCAGCACGAATACCCTGGCAACTGAAGCCATCAACCCAGCATGATTCCCGTTCAATTCAGTGGAGAATACATCAAAGCAGTAAAGATTATACCTACTTCTGAAACTAAATATTTGATTTTTAAAAAATGAAAAATACTGTAGTTACAACAATTTAATGCTTTTTTAAAGAGAAAAAGTTAACTAAATAAAAGAGAATGGGGCTACAATCTTAGCACCCCTTATCTGGAAGTTTGTCCTAATGAACTAAGTGGGACATAACCTCTGGTTAGGTTTTCACTGTAAGCCTGTAAAACTGCAATCCTATACACATAATGCTAACTTATCTGGCAACAAGGCCCATCGAGTTTAGTGTATATGCAGAGAATTACACTAGGTGGGTGATTTTTGGCCCACTAGATGTTGCTGAACTACAATTCCCATCATCCTTGGCCACTAGCCATGCCTTGTGGGGCTGACAAGAGTTGTAGTTCAGCAGCATTTGGAGGGCCAAAGTTCCCCCGCACTTGGGCTATGCTGGAATCCAGTGAGGAAAGGCCTTAGGCAGGAATCAAATACCCATTTAAACTTCAATGAACTCTGAGAATATAGAATCCAAGCATGCCACATCTGTTCTGACAATCTTGTTAGTAAGGATTGGCTGTGTATCACTCTGTGTTTATAGCCACAGTAGGGTATTTCCAGACCTTGAACTGATTCAAGAGTGAGACTTCAATCCTCTACCTACTTACCTGAAAGAAAAGCCCCACTGAACTCAAGAGGACTTCTGAATAAAAAACGGGTAAGTGTTCTGTAGAGCAAGGATTCCTGCTTGCGCAGTAGGACCTCAGCTCCCCCTCTCCCTGCAGACCTCCTAAATCTGTTATGCCCCCCAAAAAAAAATTTGGGAAGAGTACGGGGCACACATTAGGAAAAGAGAGTGGTGTAGTCCCATTTTTAATGTATTTTTAATCTTTTGTTGGAAGCTGCCCAGAGTGGTTGGGGAAACCCAGCCAGATGGGTGGGGTATAAATTTGTTATTATTATTATGATTGCATGGATACAACTCTTACTTAGTGCTGCAATGAATTAAATCTTTTGCAGTAACAAAAGATACCGAAAGACATGTGATCTGAAAGAGTGGGTGTGGGTATGAGTGTGTAAAGCACACTCTTGAGCCTTGCCTAACTTACATCTGTGGCACATGTTCACACATGATAACACGACCATTCTCATTCCGCAGAAAGATGAATTTACCCCTTATTCTCCTGGCCCTTGTCAAAATGCCTTCATAATCTGAAATATGAAGTTCCAGTCTATGTGTGATTGAGCAAATATCATTATGCCCAAACTTTTATCCTAGCTGATAATTTGACTTGACAGAATGTCTCAGATAATTACACAGCTGCTTTTGCCATTGGTTGCCATAGAGCAAAGTTTGATGACATTGGGCTATGGATTATGGGTTCTAACAGAGCTAATATGGAAATGAAGCAAATCTGCGTTACGGAAAAAAATACTGGTGGGGGTGGAATTCTGATGCAACAGCAGGCTAATTTTTAAGCAGACTGTTTTCCAAACTTTACAGAAGAAACTGGCAAATTTTGAAAACAATCTTTAGGAGACATCAATGACCAAACATCCTCAGCTTTGCCAAAAGCACTTATCTTCCTTCTGTCTTTTTCACACCCCTAGGATGTAGGAGGCAACACACTTTGGAAGCCAAGAAACAGAGCAGCTAATGGGAAATTACAAATCAACTAATTTCCCCCCTCAGATTTGCTTTATTATTTAAGCGATGTGTGCATGTCTAGAATTGTTTTGTGTTTCTAGCGCGAGACAACATTGGCAAAAGGAGGAGGCATACTGGATCAGGGACAAAGCATGATTCATCAGGTACAGGTTTGTTTAGAATGGAAAATTGGGAAATTAAATGCTTCAGGTTTTCAGCAGCATTTATGCACCAGTTTGGAACGCCACAAACCAACACATACAAATCACAATCTCTCTTTCATAAATGATCAGTCACAAAATGGCTGTTCCCCACCCTAAGTCATTGGCTGATTGACAGAGATGTCACACACCCATGAACTTTCTAGTCAATGAAGAGGAGGTGCCTGTAATGACATCTTGACAAACTGACACAGGGATAAGAACCTTAAAGGTAAAGGTAAACGGACCCCTGACCGTTAGGTCCAGTCGCGAACGACTCTGCGTTTGCGCCGCTCATCTCGCTTTACTGGCCGAGGAAGCCAGTATACAGCTTCCAGGTTATGTGGCCAGTATGACTAAGCCGCTTCTGGAAAACCAGAGCAGCACACGGAAACGCCGTTTACCTTCCCGCCAGAGTGGTACCTATTTATCTACTTGCACTTGATGTGCTTTCGAACTCCTAGGTTGGCAGGAGCAGGGACCGAACAACGGGAGCTCACCCCGTTGCGGGGATTCGAACCGTCGACCTTCTGATCGGCAAGCCCTAGGCTCTGTGGTTTAGACCACAGCGCTTAAGATAAGGAGCCAAATTTCTAGTAGGAGTAAGGTTTTGTGTAAAAGTAAAAGTTGTAAATGTGAAATCATCCTTCCAGTGGTGTCAGAAATCAGCTTCTGTTAACTTTGGTTAACCACTGATTTTGCACAATTCCTCTATGTAATTGCTTCAATGCTGTCCCCACCGCCGCCACGCCCTCAACACACACACCTGGTTCAGGAATTGTGGATTAAATTCAGAAACAGTCTGCAGACATCACAGGGAACATTCTAGAACTTCAATTTTACTCTTCGATATATCAAGGCTCTGTAATGGAGGTATTCCTCCTCCCTCCCCCAAGATTCCTTTCTGTGAAGTTCACCACTCAAATACATTCAAAACCTTTTGAAGGCATAATGGACCCTAAATAGTTCTGTTTAATCCGTTTTCTAAGTTGGTCAATAGCGTTTTATAGAAGGTGGTTGTTTTACGGATGACATGTTGATTATTTTATATAATTTATGTTGCAGTTGTGATGTTCTACTATGTTGTTTATTGTATGTAAGCTGCTTTGTGACTCATGTGCGTGAAAAGCGGCAAAGAAATATAATAAATGACATGAGATGAAATGGAATGGAATGCTCGCAGGGACTGATTGGAGTTGCAGTCCAACAATATCTGGAGGACCATAGGTTCCCCATCTCTGCATTAAACAATTATTTAAAAGGATGTGCAGCGGATGAAACAAACTATAATCTGGACCGCAACACCTCAAGGACCACTTCTCCCCATATAAACCAACCCATTCTCATGAACTCCTCTGTGACATTTCAATGAAGGGCAGTATAACAAACAAACATAGGAGGAGCACCACAGGAACTTTTGATCTGGCATGCCATTCATTCATACTTATCCATAGTTTGTTTTAAATTATGGTTTAATGTGACGTGTCAGATGGGCCACCGAGAGGCAGCAGGTCTCCAGAGTTGACGATGCAGATGTCAGTGCTGATACTAGGAACTTCTTCAAGGAAAGCATACGGTCTACCATTAATCCAGTGCTACAATTCACACAGCATAATTTACAATAGTGATTCCATATAGCGCTCCAAAGCAACTTTGCTTATTTTGCTTGTGCAAGAGGATGCATTCTGTAGATAGATCAAATCCTTTGGATCTAGTTTCAGTTTTGCTCATACTAGTGGAAAATAGCCCTTCCATAAGCAGGAGATGTCTTCTGCAAGTAGACGAGCACATTTGGATCCAACCCATAGATGGTATTCGGTAACTTTTTTTTTTTTTTTACTTTATGTTAAACTGTTCTGAGTTCCTTGAAGAAGAGTGGGTCTTAAGTGGAATAAATAATAAATAAAATGCCGTTTCTAAGAGCATAAAAGAGAAGTCAGCCACAGAGCACATTTACACTGAAGCCATAGACTATTCTAAGTGCTATAAATCATTCCAGTACCGGAGACGTCATACATGCCTTATTGCAGATGAGCATATGTTTAATGTACAATCAGTTTTACTCAGAAGATTTCTAGAGCTTGAAGATACTAAATTATAACATAGACCTATGACCTGCCCAAGAGGGCAGAACTATTTTCCAATCCATCTTCTATGCAAAAATCTATCTGTTTAATATGGACCACAAAATGTACAAAAGCACTTGCAGATGACTCAAGCAGTCAAGCCAAGCCATGTGTGGTCCACTTATTCTTACCTTTGATTCACTCTGAATTTGTATGACTTGAATCTATATTTTTTAACAAATGTATTTATCAAATATACAAAATACTATACTAACATTTAATAAACGATATTAAATGCTATAATCTATAAAAATATTTTTACGTGGTAAAAGTGATTTGATTAAAAAAAAGGCTTCCTATTGTCCTGTGATTGTTAGCAGATCTCTGTCTTCTCATCAACAAAACTGAATAAAGGCAAATAACTTTGAAAGCATCACAAGATGATTTTTTTAGATTAAGTTTCACTCTGTCTTTGTTACTCATGTCCATATATCTATTCCTATTGAATCTGCTTTTCACATTGTTTCTGTGATTTTGGTTAAAAATCCAGCGAAACGTAAGCCTGAAGCAGTTCCCACTCCCCTGTTCATCAAAATTTCCTATCCTTCTGAAATTTTGCAGGCTACTTTCTTAGAGGCATGCCATTTTCATGATAAAACTGTTGTCCATAGGATCAAAGGGAATTGAATCCACGACTTCCAAAACTCAATTTAAAGATGCCTGGCACACAGACACACACAAAATATTTGGATTCATTTGTCTATAATTTGGTAGACATGAGCCATTCAGGAGGTACTCCCAAAAGGGGTGTGTGGGTGGGGAAGAATAATAATTTTTAAATTATTTCGCTATCATTGTGAATGGAAGAGGCAATAAGTTTTGCTTTTCTGAAATGAGATTGAGAACTGGATCCTCAGGTGAATTGGAGGGCCTCTGAAAAACATGTATCAACGTATGCTTTCCAGTGTGCTAAATTGTTCTCCAAACCTAATCTTTGAGGACAGTGCAAACCCCAAAGGAACATAAGAGACTATGCCATACTCTGTCAGATTTTTGGTCTATGTACCTCAGTATTGTGGGACGCGGGTGGCGCTGTGGGTAAAACCTCAGCGCCTAGGACTTGCCGATCGCATGGCGGCGGTTCAAATCCCCGCGGCGGAGTGAGCTCCCGTCTTCGGTCCCAGCTCCTGCCCACCTAGTAGTTTGAAAGTACCCCTAAGTGCAAGTAGATAAATAGGTACCGCTTTATAGCGAGAAGGTAAACGGCGTTTCCGTGTGCTGCTCTGGTGCCGGTTCGCCAGAGCAGCTTCGTCACGCTGGCCACGTGACCCGGAAGTGTCTGCGGACAGTGCTGGCTCCCGGCCTCTAGAGTGAGATGAGCGCACAACCCTAGAGTCTGTCAAGACTAGTCCGTACGGGCAGGGGTACCTTTACCTACCTCAGTATTGTATAAACTGACATGTAGAAGCATCCTAAGGTTACAGACAGGGGTCCTTCCCACCCCTACCTGGGAATACTGAACAATGATCCTCAGATTGAACCTTCAGCATGGAAGGCAGATACTATGCCCCTTTGCCAACAGGAATTCCTAGTATTTACTGGCAGATGGGAGCTATGGCGTCTATGGGATTTTTTTTTTTTTTTTTTTTTTTTTTTTGCTTCAGATGCCAAACCAGACTTAGGTACTATGGCTATACACTTTGAATTGAGGGCAGGAAACATTTGATCCTTCACCTAAAGCATCTTGGACTGGTAGGAACAAGAAAGTTTTGCAGAGTGTGAGGAAAAAGAAAGCTAGGCTGTTTTCACATGTAATCTCACCATCAAACTAGATTCAACATTGTGTGAAATTTCCACGGCACTAATGCATTTGAAAAAGCAAATAGCAACTTTTGATTTTTCTCTGTGGCAAGGAGAGAAAGAGTTAAACCCTACCTCCCTCCTTACTTGCCATGATCCTGAGGCTACCCCAGGCTTCCTCAGGGCTGCTATTTACATAACAACCAACCAACCATGCACATTATTCATGCAATTAACAACCAACCATGCACATTATTCATGCAATTAACGTCATACCTAGTTTGGCCCCCAGAAACACAACAAAGTCATGTTCAGATGAACTTAATGCAGTGAATCATTCTCAGCACTGCCCTTTTTTTTTGAGTTCTAGAAAATAATATATCCCAATATATCTGCTTTTTCCGCACACCCAACATGCTAGGGAGATGTTAATGTCTGAACAAGTCTTTCCATGTCCCTGAATCTGACATTATAAAACCCAAAAAGGACATTACAAAACCCAGACATGTTATAAGAGCGAGGAGAAGTCAAGAGGATTTTTGTGTGATGCACCTAAAACACTGGCAGGAAACTTTCTGGAGAGAAGGAGTTAAAACTATAGCCAACGGCATTCAACACATTATTTATTGTAGGAAATCTTTGGCCCTGCTTTACAATGAGGGGGGAAAGGACTCCATTAGCTTCCTACTTTTTTGTTGTTCTTGTTTAAAACTCAGAGGCTGTTTATAATAAGCTTAACCTTTAAGAAAAGATGGAATACATCAATGCTTTTATAATTTAGTAATTTCATAATTCCAAGGCAAATGCAAGAAAAATGTTCTCTTTCCTCCTCCTCCTCTTTCTATTGTAATGGGGCTAAATTAACTTAATCCAAATATCCTTGAGGCAATGAGAACATCCTTTTTCATCATGACAAGCCAAAACAAGTGCTGCTCAGTATTGCAAAAAAAGTTGGGGTAGGCAATCCTATCTCCATGTTTTCATCAAAAGATCCAACTCCTCCTCCTGTCTTTTAATCCATTAATTACACCATTCAGCTGCACCCCCACTTCTTCTGGCATGGAACACATTAGCTTTTGAAGCCAAAAGGGGTCTCATATAGCATTAAGCGAAACAAGCATTATTCCTTTGGGTTGTTCCCTCCCCCCTTAAAAATTCTTACGAAAACAAACCAATACATGCATGGCTAACACTACAATATAGAAAAATCAACACATATTGTTGTATGAGAGCAATTCCTGGTTGCAAATCATATTTTGAAGGAAGCAGTAACATAGGACAATGTGTAATATAGCATCTTGCAGCTCAGTGATATGATCTGAAACAACCACAAACAAATGTGGAGCAAGCAAGAAGACGATGGCATTTGCAGGTATCCTCAATCTCAAATTACTTATGTCATACCTAGGGACAGGAAGGAGTTGATAATTTAAATATTCAGCCCAAAATAAATCCATTACTACTACAACTAATAAATAATAATAAAAAATAAATAAAAAAGATGAGTATTGATTGGATTTGTACTACAACCCTAATCACTAGCCCAGTATGTGCAAGGACATACCTGGTTGCAACAGCAAGGAATCATTTCTTCAGCAGTGGAGTATCTCCATAGGTGGGTGATATTTAACGAAGTTTTACTCAGAGGAGACCCACTGAGATTAATTAACGTAACTAAGGTCCATGAATTTCCACAGGTCTACTCAGAGCAAAACGAAGCTGAATGCAACCCATTCCAATTATCATTAAAATAGAATACCACGACAAATGGCCTCTGTAAAACTGTATCTTGTATTATCTTCAGAACTCAAAGACTTCAGAGTAAATGACATATTTATTATCCACTCATTGTAGTGACAGAGCAGTGCCAATTTCCATGCTCAGAAAGAAAATTGCTGTCCCTGGTAAACGTTTATATCACTCTCTAAGGAAGTAATAATAATAACCCCTTTTGACTTGCTTACCTGCCAAAAGTTTCTAAAGCAAGAACAAAGTTCCAGTGAACCATAGCTGGGAGTAAATGTAGCTCCCCGCGCTATTTATTATAAACAATTTCGTACTAAAGATGGAAAATCAATATTACACACAAACAAAAGTGTTCCATGGAAAATGTTACAAGCAAGTTAGCACGCTTTCATTACAGTGTGATGGAATGCTGTTGCTGTTGCTTTTATTCTTTCTCTTTTTCTCTCTTCCTTGTACATTTTTTTGTGTGAAGTCCCCCCCCCCCCGCCCCCACTGAAGGAAAAGCTGCTAAAAGAACCATAATGACTTCTATGTGTTCAAATGCCCAAAATGTGGAAGGAGAAGAAATGTCTTGGTATTTCTGGGCAAAAGGCAAGTAGAAGTTCATTTTATATTAATTATATCTAGTTATACAGAACAGACGATAGTTAAAAACTGTCTAGGTCAAAAGAACGAAATGCTGTTTGCTCCGTTAAATGAAAGGAAACTGAAGCTTTTTATAACTAAAACTGCAAGGAGCAGTTTTGCCAAGATACTAGACCTATCAGGACTGAGTGGTTTTGCCAAGATACTAGATCTATCAGGACCGAGTGGATTTGAACAGGCTGAGATCTCAGCAACTGAAGCCTGCTAACCTTAAGCTCATTTGGAGACACAGCTTAATTGACTTTCACCTTGTAGGTGGAGCCAACAATCAACGAAAACATTTGTAAACTTATCCCACCTGCAGTTAAACAAAACAAAACCTGGTTTAGTCAACAATATGTCTGATACCAACACCTGAAGCCAAAGACCAATGGGTAGGGAAAATAATAAAAATGTTGTTTACTAACATCAAAATTAGGCCCCACATAGATAGGCCCACTTCCTTCCCTACAGAAACTTTCTGGTGCTACTGACATAAGTTCCAGCACCCTTGGAAGTTTGGTGTGCATGTGTGTGTGGCCCAGGAGAGGAGCTCTCCCTAGCAGCCTCAAAGCTGTTTTCATCGTGTACTAAAGATGCACCTCCTTACCCTGACCTTTGATAACTGAGAAATATTTTAAGGGCCAACCCTATTACAGTGGACCCTCTGGATGTGAATGTAATTCATTCCACAGGTCCATACGTACCCCGAAAAATCCACAAGTAGAGGTGCTCCTTCTGCGCATGGCGCAATAAGAATGCTTCTGCACATGTGCGGGGCACACAGAGCACTTCTGTGCATAGGGCGAGACCCGGAAGAATACACCTCCGGGTTTGCTGTGTTTGCAACCCGGACGTTAAGTTACCTGAAGGTAACGTAACCCGAGAGTCCACTGTATTACAATTGTAAATTGTTCTAACTGATTTCAGTATTTCATTTTTACGTTGCTGTAACCTACCCCGGACACTGTGTTGTTGTTGTTTCAGTTTATTTACAACCCTTTATCAGAAGATAAAGAGCAGAGGGCAAGTACAAGTAGATCCAGAGCTGATGAAGCGGCTGGGCCAAAGCCGAAAGGACGCTCAGTGGCGGATATGCCTGGAAGCGAAAGGAAAGTCCAATGCTGTAAAGAAAAATATCGCATAGGAACCTGGAATGTAAGAACCATGAACCTGGGTAAGTTGGAGGTGGTCAAAAATGAGATGGCAAGAATAAATATTGACATCCTGGGCATCAGTGAACTAAAATGGACGGGAATGGGTGAATTCAGTTCGGATGACCATCATATCTACAACTGTGGGCAAGAAACCCGTAAAAGAAATGGAGTGGCCCTCATAGTCAACAAAAGAGTGGCGAAAGCTGTACTGGGATGCAATCTCAAAAATGATAGAATGATCTCGATACGAATCCAAGGCAGACCTTTTAACATCACAGTAATCCAAGTTTATGCACCAACTACTTGTGCTGAAGAAACTGAAATTGACCAATTCTATGAAGACTTACAAGACCTTATAGAAGTGACACCAAAGAAGGATGTTCTTCTCATTATAGGGGATTGGAATGCTAAAGTAGGGAGTCAAGAGATAAAAGGAACAACTGGCAAGTTTGGCCTTGGAGATCAAAACGAAGCAGGGCAAAGGCTAATAGAGTTCTGTCAAGAGAACAAGCTGGTCATCACAAACACGCTTTTCCAACAACACAAGAGACGACTCTACACATGGACATCACCAGATGGGCAGCATCGAAATCAGATTGATTATATTCTCTGCAGCCAAAGATGGAGAAGCTCTATACAGTCGGCAAAAACAAGACCTGGAGCTGACTGTGGCTCAGATCATCAGCTTCTTATAGCAAAATTCAAGCTTAAACTGAAGAAAGTAGGAAAAACCACTGGGCCGGTAAGATACAATATAAGTCAAATCCCTTATGAATACACAGTGGAAGTGAGGAACAGGTTTAAGGATTTAGATTTGGTGGACAGAGTGCCTGAAGAACTATGGATGGAGGCTCGTAACATTATACAGGAGGCAGCAACGAAAACCATCCCAATGAAAAGGAAATGCAAGAAAGCAAAGTGGCTGTCCAATGAGGCCTTACAAATAGCGGGGGAGAGAAGGCAAGCAAAATGCGAGGGAGATGGTGAAAGATACAGGAAATTGAATGCAGATTTCCAAAGAATAGCAAGGAGAGATAAGAAGACCTTCTTAAACGAGCAATGCAAAGAAATAGAGGAAAGCAATAGAATGGGAAGAACCAGAGATCTGTTCAAGAAAATTGGAGATATGAAAGGAACATTTCGTACAAAGATTTCCATAATAAAGGACAAAAGTGGAAAGGACCTAACAGAAGCAGAAGACATCAAGAAGAGGTGGCAAGAATACACAGAGGAATTATACCAGAAAGAAATGGATGTCTCGTATACCCCAGGTTGTGTGGTTGCTGACCTTGAGCCAGACATCCTGGAAAGTGAAGTCAAATGGGCCTTAGAAAGCACTGCAAATAACAAGGCCAGTGGAAGTGATGGTATTCCAGCTGAACTATTTAAAATTTTAAAAGATGATGCTGTTAAGGTGCTACACTCAATATGCCAGCAAGTTTGGAAAACTCAGCAGTGGCCAGAAGATTGGAGAAGATCAGTCTACATCCCAATCCCAAAGAAGGGCAGTGCCAAAGAATGCTCCAACTACCGCACAATTGCACTCATTTCACACGCTAGCAAGGTTATGCTTAAAATTCTACAAGGAAGGCTCAAGCAGTATGTGGACCGAGAACTCCCAGAAGTGCAAGCTGGATTTAGAAGAGGCAGAGGAACCAGAGACCAAATTGCAAACATGCGCTGGATTATGGAGAAAGCTAGAGAGTTCCAGAAAGACATCTACTTCTGCTTCATTGACTATGCAAAAGCCTTTGACTGTGTCGACCACGGCAAACTATGGCAAGTTCTTAAAGAAATAGGAGTGCCAGATCACCTCATCTGTCTCCTGAGAAATCTCTATGTGGGACAAGAAGCTACAGTTAGAACTGGATATGGAACAACTGATTGGTTCAAAATTGGGAAAGGAGTACGACAAGGCTGTATTTTGTCTCCCTGCTTATTTAACTTATATGCAGAATTCATCATGCGAAAGGCTGGGCTGGATGAATCCCTAGCTGGAATTAAGATTGCTGGAAGAAATATCAACAACCTCAGATATGCAAGATGACACAACCTTGATGGCAGAAAGTGAGGAGGAATTAAAGAACCTTTTAATGAGGGTGAAAGAGGAGAGCGCAAAATATGGTCTGAAGCTCAACATCAAAAAAACGAAGATCATGGCCACTGGTCCCATCACCTCCTGGCAAATAGAAGGGGAAGAAATGGAGGTAGTGAGAGATTTTACTTTCTTGGGCTCAATGATCACTGCAGATGGTGACAGCAGCCACGAAATTAAAAGACGCCTGCTTCTTGGGAGAAGGGCAATGACAGGCCTAGACAGCATCTTGAGAAGTAGAGACATCACCTTGCCAACAAAGGTTCGTATAGTTAAAGCTATGGTTTTCCCAGTAGTGATGTATGGAAGTGAGAGTTGGACCATAAAGAAGGCTGATCGCCGAAGAATTGATGCTTTTGAATTATGGTGCTGGAGGAGACTCTTGAGAGTCCCATGGACTGCAAGAAGATCAAACCTCTCCATACTGAAGGAAATCAACCCTGAGTGCTCACTGGAAGGACAGATTGTGAAGCTGAGGCTCCAGTACTTTGGCCACCTCATGAGAAGAGAAGACTCCCTGGAGAAGACCCTGATGTTGGGAAAGATGGAGGGCACAAGGAGAAGGGGACGGCAGAGGACGAGATGGTTGGATAGTGTTTTCGAGGTTACCAGCATGAGTTTGACCAAACTGCGGGAGGCAGTGGAGGACAGAGGTGCCTGGCGTTCTCTGGTCCATGGGGTCACGAAGAGTCGGACACGACTAAACGACTAAACAACAACAACTACAACAACATCAGAAGATCACAGGGTGGTGTACAACATTAAAAACACATTACAGAACATCAATGTTAAAAACATAATGAAAAGCATACCGATGGACAGCCTAATGATAAAGTAATCATCATAATAACAGTCTTCTACCCCCCCCCCCATACTTTCAAAGGCTATAGATTATTTAATAGCCATAGGCTTGGGTAAGGAGGAACATTCTTGCCTGACGCCTAAATATCTGTAAAGATGGCACCAGGCGAGCTTCTCTGCGAGAGCATTCCACAATCAGAGAGCCACTACAGAAAAGGCCCATTGTTTTGTTACCAGCCTCCAAAGCTCTCTGGGGTGGGAGCATGGAAAAGGGCCTCAGATGACACGCACACGAGTCCAGGTCGGTTCATACGGGGAGAGGCGATCCTTAAGGTATTGAGAATCTGAGTGGAGTAAGGGTTTATACTAGCACTTTGTATAGTGAACTTAAGTGCAGTCAAACCTCTTCTTATGTCCGCCTCCATTTGCGTCCATTTCGCCCAACGTCCGCGGCAAACCCGGAAGTAACTGGCGGGTTTGCCACCATCCGCACATGTGCATGTGCAGGAGATCGCCGTTCGTGCATGCGCAGGAGCGGGCAATCGCCGCCTGCGCCTGAGCACAATGGCGCTTCTCCCAGTGACCCATTTTGACCTCTGGACGGACCTCTGGAACGGATTATGGTCGCAGGTAGAGGTTCCACTGTAATCTAATAAGAATAAGAATATCATCCTATAGCTTCCCAAGTACCAGAAAGCAGCAAAATGGATGCTGCAGAAAATAACATTATATAGAGGTGCTAAATTACCCTCAATGGATAAACTGGCAATGCGGCTAGTAAGTGGAAAGGGCCGAGTGGTCCGTCTACAAGTTTCTTCAGCACATTTCGTTTCTACACTTGGCAAGGAGTATAGGAGAATATTGTTCTGCTGAGCCACTGTAGAAAGCAAATGCCAAATTCACCCTAAAAGAACTGACCCAAATGCTTCTTGGAAAAAAAAAGTATGCAGCAATGGAGAACTATTATAGAAACAGTACTTCGCAAGAAGCACCTGCTGACAGAATGCAATAATAAAAAAAGCAGGAGGAAATACAACGTAGCATCTCTCCATCAACTAGGATCTAAAATTATATTTGCCCCTCTTCCCCAAAATATCCACGCCTAGAATTTCATTAACAAACCAGGGGATTCTTGCCGTAACATCTCATTGTGGAGCACTAAAAAGTTAACAATAGAACTGTGGACTCCAGTGACCATGGCAACGGTAGCTAATTCTCCTTGTCCAATCATGGTGGCGATTCTCTCCCCACGGCTTGAATCAGTTACAAAACAAAATTCCTTAAAATATCCCCCCCCCTCCCACCACACACACACACTTTTTTTTTTTTAAGCCAATAGCCTCACAGCTAATCTGCTAATAGGAAATAATCTACAGCTAATATACACATTCCAGGACAGCCGTGTGTTTTCTTAATACTTTGTTTCACGGGCCTCTTTCCAAAGAAAGCACAGTAAATATAGAAAACAGACATTCATTAAAAAAATAATACTACCTGGCCATTAGTAATGCCAAAAACTTGCTGTAACTTGCACTGCTCTTAAATGGCCTGTTAAAACCGTCTGGAGGGGCAAGACGAAACAAAATACAATGGAATTAGATCTGCAAAACCCTAGTTAACTATCAGGCAACACAGCAGTGTGTGAAACCAGACGTATGAATGCGCTTGAAGAATGCATGTGAGCATGAAGTGTGCACATGGGGGTTGTGCAGAGCTGTGCATGCCGGCTACACCTCCAGATTTCCTCTCAGCTCTGTCCATGGCTTTCCTGCATTGAGCAAGGAGGTCTGAAGGGGGCATCTCCGCATGGAGATGGGTTGTGAGGCTATGGCTAAGCCAAATGCTCAACAGATATCACCGCATTGGCCATGGTTACGCACATCTGTGAAGCGGAAACAAAGATCTTGTCTGAACTAAAGAGACAAATAGTAGGTGGCAAGCAAGCATGGAATACAAAATTTTCCCCTCCCTGCACACATCTGGATGCCCTGGCCATTTGGATCCCCCCTAACCATGCACAGGGATCTCTGGCAAACCGCCGCCATTGGGAAGAGCTAGTGCAGTGACATGGTGCCAGAGGAATGGCAAGACTGGCACCACTCCAGCATGAAACCCTCACTGCCCTCCACACGGGTAAGTAGGGCAACTAATGGACTATTTTCATCTGTGAAATATGAGAAGTTTGTCTGTCTATCTGTGGCAATGTTGCAGATGCTGAAGCAAATTAGCGATCACTTTTCAAGCTCAGCTCTTCAACTTTGAGGGTTTATGTACCAATAGAAACTACAAAAGAACTCATGCGACTAGATGCATCCTCTGCTCATTCCAACAAGAGATCTTCAGAGCTACAAACACCTTGGAACAGCCTTTGGTAGGGACAAAAAGTTTTCATTTTCTAATGTGTCTTTTAACCATGGATACCCACAGGGAACAGTTAGGCTGAAATTTGCCAATTTTGAAACTTCAGGCCAAACACAAAAAAAGAAAGATGAGAGATTAAGAATGACAGTTACAGGACATTTTCTGTGATATCAGGTCTTCAGTCCCATCATTCTTCAGTACTATCCATCGGGGGTTTTGTTGTTGTTGTTGTTCTGATGGCTGGGATATTTTCGCTTAAAAGAAAGCCATGAATGAAGAAGAAAACCAATTTCACTGTCCTACAACTTTAGTAAGGGATGTTAGGAACAGCAGAGTGGCTTTCTCCCCATTTCATCCCTTAAATGTTTTTTTTTTTTTGCCAGTAGAAGCACCACATATAATTTTACTTGCAAAGGAGGGGGAGCGCTAGACTTTTAAAATGCACACACACACTTTCTCTCTCTGTGTATATGTTTGTGTGTCTCTGTCGGTCTATGTGTGGATGTCAGTGTGTGCGTAGACACACACACACACACATATATACATACACAGTCACTGTGCGCGCACACACACATGTATCTCCTTCTATAGGGTGTCTCTTTGATTCTCCTTAAATCACTTTTATGATTTCAGTAGTCATGGAAACATGATGCAACTCTTTATTGCCATGACAATCTGACACAACTTTCAAAAACAGTAAGTAGTGTTTTTACTCTGTTTTCCAATTGCTCCCAAGGAAACAAGCTGTTATTTACTTCTGTGACAAAATCCATCCATACCATAAGAGATCCAACGTCAAGGAGGGGGGGGGCGGCACATACCATATATATCAGGCAATATTTATAGTGAAAGCTAAAATGAAAAAATGCAATTTAGTAATTTATACACCAAAATAACACACAAATCACCTCTTGTTTTCCTGTGCCATCTTTGCTCATTTCCTTCTTTAAACTAAAGGATTTCTTCCTCAGCTGAAGTGTACATAATGTCGCCTAATCAGCAGGGGGTGCTGAGTTTACAAGTTTTACTACAGTTTATTAACACTGGGCACCATAGAGCCAATGCTGAACACTTGCAAGATCCATTTATTTCAATGGCAGAGTTAAGCATGAATGTAATGCTGCTCACTGAAATCGATGGGACTTTGAAATGCTCAACTTTGTCAGGGTCACGCCCTTCAATTTTAAATAACATTAACACCTCCTCAATGCTCAGTCATGTGTCAAATATTAACATTTATCCAGTCTACTACACCCCTTTAATTTAATGAGCACGATACAAAAGTATATATGTGAACTGTCTGGCCTTATATCCTTCCAAGCCTTGTATGTTTCCTGTGTCTGGCAGTGTTTAGTGGTGGTTACAATAAAGGAAACCTACACTAAGTCATAAGACAAACAAGTTGTGATCTCTTGTCACCCACAGCCACTTTCTGGTAATCAGAAAGAAGTTGTTGTTGTTGTTTTTGACACTCTTGGCTTTCAGTAATGAGTCTCTCTTGCAACCAGCAGGCTGCGTTAGTCTCATGGAAAGAATGGCCTAGCATTTTAATACACTGCTTTAGAGGTTTCAAAGCACTTTAAATATATCATTCTCAAAGTACTCCTAGCACCCAAGTCAGGTAGGCCAGTGAATTTACTGAAGAGGCAAAATCTGAACTGAGGACTCTTCGGTTCTCAACAATGGAGCTAAGTGCACACAATTGCTCTGTTGCACTAGATCAGGGGTCGGCAACCCGCGGCTCTGGAGCCGCATGTGGCTCTTTTACACCTTTGCCACGGCTCCGGGGCGGATACTAGCGAGGGGAGGAGGCGCATTGTGCGCCCCGACACTCCCCACTGCGGCGGGCGCTGTACTGGCTGTGACGTCGCATGGGGGCGGTGCGTGCGTTAGTCACGCACCGTCCCGACGTCACCTTCCCTCCTGCCCACCCGCTACATTATAAGGGGCATGTACGCTGGTCACTGCATTAAAAGGGGGCATGTACGCTGGTCACTGTTTTGAAGGGGAGTGAAGAATACACACACACACAAAGGTAACTTCTTAATTTAATGTTTATTTCTATGAGGAGGAGTAATTCTGAGGGGTCAAACAAAGAAATAATAAAAAAAGTGACTAAAAAGTTATTTTTATAATGACGAGTTTTGCAGCTCGTCATTTCGGAAACGGGTACAAGTGGCTCTTTTTGTCTTAAAGGTTGCAAACCCCTGCACTAGATTGAAGTTACCACCATCACCATCTGCTTGAATGACATGACAACAGTGCTAATCACGAAGAGGAATTTTACTATCTTCACATTTACTTCCCAAACACAGAAGGGTAGCTTGGTGTACTACATTGCAGTTCTGATATGGTGTGTAGTGGCTCGGGTGTTGGGAAACCACTACAAAACCCCACTCCCTTCTAGGAACCTCCGCATAAGGCACTGCTTCTCAGCAAACCCAAATCCACAAGTTTGTTCACAGATACAAGAGGTTCAGTGCTGCAGACAGTGGCTGTGTGCTGAATGCACTTTAAATGTATGGTGTGGATCTGCCCTTTGCCATCCCACACAATACACTTACAAGTGCACCCAACACACATTTAAAGCACACGAATCTTGATCACTTGGACCAGAGGTATCTGAAATCACACTGTAGGATTGGACAGCACTCAGCGCATGTGGCTCTTGAAGATGCTGGTTCAAATCCTGTTTAATGACAGCTGCCTTGGTGGCCTTACAGAGGTCACTCTTTTTCACTGAGTCTATCTTTATAGGGTTGTTTTGAGAATTAAAACAATGGAACAACCTTGTGTTGCAATCCATCCCAAACCCTCCGGCCAGGGTGGAAAGGAAATCTTAACAAATATTTTGCTTCTGTTTATTTTCAGTCACCTTATTAATAAAAGCACTCAAGAATAAAAAAGCAAACAGTTTCAAAACACATGTGAGCCAGTTTGTCTTACTGTATGCATAACACATACTAAAGAATTATGCAACCAGCAAGGATGAATAAGGATCAGGCACCCTGCAATGGAACAAGTATCTGCTTCCCAAATACCTAATATAAATCTGATATGGTTTATGATTTGTGACCCAAAACCAGTGCTTTTTTCTGGGGGGGGGGGGATGCAGGGGTATGTATACCCCCTAAACATTTTGTGAATCTAAGTATGGACTCAGTGAGGGGCAGTGTTTCAATATGAGTAGGAAAATGAGAATACCCCAAAATATTTTTTTTAGGAAAAAAGCACTGCCCAAAACTATACCGCTCACTTCTTCCTCTTCTATCTCCTCACCCTGGCATTTCCCTCCTAGGGAAAATGGGATTGGGGGTGAGATTTTGGCAGAAACAGTCTCTGCCCATCCCTTGCATCTGAATCTCTCGTGAAATTTTGGGAAGAACCAGATTTAGTTTGGAAAGATTCAGAGGAAGCCTGTGGCTTGGACATCTTTTTCATTTCTCCATATCAGCCCAATATATCTTGAGATTTCATGTTTATACAAATTTCTCCTGTAGGTCCTTTCGGTGGGGAAACAAACAACCATTAGCCATGCAACAGTTGCTTAAAAACACACCCCAGCAGTGGCTGTAACGATGTGGGAAGAGTGTAGTTTCCAATCTCTGTCCATGCTGGAAGCTAGGCACTTTCTAAAAATGGCTAACAACCTCTTAGAAATTCCTTGAAGCAAAACAATAATGCTTTGATTGGCCAAGTGATACTAGATATCACCCAGATCTGCTCTTCCCTCTCCTGGGCCCCACAATTCCAGGAGGCATTGCAGGTTGGCTCCCAAAGGTGCCATCAAGACCTGAAGGCAGGTCTTGGGACTATACCTTTCTGCTTCAAAAGTGCTTAAGGGTGCTCACCAAACCTTAACTGTCTCATAACTTCCTGCACCTACCCACCATTGTACCCAATTAACATATTTAATGACTACCACCAGCTAATGACACCTCCAACACATCAGTACAGAGTAGGTGAAGAAGACCCATCAGCAAAGTCAATCAGCTGATGAACAAATAATTCTTGCTGGGTCATCAAAAAACAGTGTCTGGACACTGTGAGTCAGTCCGACTAACGAAGAAGCCTCTCCTTGGCACTAGCGCCATGTGCGACTGTACACTGAAGCCACTCGCCAGGCCTCCGTGTTCCCTGAGCAGCCACAAAAGTTTGGAAAGCAGCAAGCAGGGGATTGCCATGGCAATATGGATACCTGAAGGAGTGTCTCCACCCCCATCTTTCTACCCGGACACTGAGGTCCAGCGCCAAGGGCCTTCTGGCGGTTCCCTCGCTGCGAGAAGCCAAGTTACAGGGAACCAGGCCAAGGGCCTTCTCGGTAGTGGCACCCACCCTGTGGAACGCCCTCCCACCAGATATCAAAGAGAAAAATAACTACCAAACTTTTAGAAGACATCTGAAGGCAGCCCTGTTTAGGGAAGCTTTTAATGTTTAATAGGTTATTGTATTTTAGTGTTCTGTTGGAAGCCGCCCAGAGTGGTTGAGGAAACCCAGCCAGATAGGCAGGGTATAAATAATAAATTATTATTATTATTATTATTATTATTATTGTCGTACAGGAAAGCAATGCAACTTCTGCTCTGCCAAAATTTTCTCTGGCCTTTTAAATTAATAAGAAAGGAAACTGCGTTTGAAAATGATCATAGGGGAAGGAAAATGCTGGTAAAATTCTGATGGGTGTGGTACAGGATTTGTGTCACACTTAGCATATTTTTGAGGCAGCTGAAAGGGTGTTTGTAAATGTGATGGATCCTTCTTTTGACAAAGTTTATCCTTATATATTAAAAGCAACTTTAACATAGGAGCCACTAATCTCTTAAGTCTGTTAAAGGCACCTTTTCTTTCATCTGCAAATCATCTCAGCCGTAGTCTCCACTCTGTAGCCTTCCCAGATGCCTGCACTTCAGTAAAACCCCACCATAAAGTAACTCATCCCTTTGATTATTTTTTTTTTTTCAGATGAGGAAGATCAGGCAGCTAGGGAGACTGCAGAACTGGACAAATGCTTACTGGAAAGAAAAACCCACAAATCACTCTCAGCTACCTTGTAACAATAAGGCAAGCTCAAAACTCCATAACCATTGGAAATCTAAAGAAATTAAAAAATACAAAAAAAATTATAAATGGAAGCCTCTTTCTCAAGGAAAGAAAACTTTAAAGAGAAGTTGGAGGTCAGATACTGGTGCAGCGCTAACTTGGGCCCCACATAAGCTGTTCAGAGCTGAGTAAGTATAATAAATAGGAATTGTGAGTTGTTCTCCCTGTGCCCTACTCCAAAAATGATCCAGAGTAAATGAATTAATGACCCAAACTAATCCAGACTTCGCAATCCAGCCATCTTGCTTACAGCATTGAACATAAATGAGTACAGTGGATTCTGATGATGCCATCCAAGGTGCCCGAAAGGGGTTCAAACTGAAACTGATGGCTGAAATCTCCATTTCAAAGTTTTCTGCTGCCCCTAATACATTACCATCTTTCCATGTGCTTAGAACTGTGGACTCAGATTTTAACAGCAGTGTCTATAACCATATCATCCTCCTTTTTGGTGCTACTTCACTGGCAGCTGCATGTAACATTTGTTAGGAACTTGGAACTCCTAGAAATGTTTTCTTGACAGGCCCTCTAGAAAATGTTGCTACAGAAAAGTAGGACATAGATGCTCAATTCCTCACTGCCAGAAATTTTTTTGGCAGGCATAGCATCCAGATTTAGAATGAATGAGTAAATATTAACTAAGGGGAAAATAAAAAGCAGTCAGAGACCATTGCCATCCTTCTGGGGTGCAGTAAGCAAGCAATGATGTGCAAGAACAAAGGACAATGTCTAAGGTCAATCTCTTTATCATGTTGACATACAAACATTTTCAAATAGAAAAAAATACACTATCTATCTGAATATATGTTTAATGGAAAACTGGAAGAGAGGCTTTTCAGCAGCTGTACCCAGGCGCTGGAATTCCTTTCCAGGGAAGTCTTATCTTGTCCCCTTTTAGGAAGCCCTTTGCATCATTATTGACTGCTTTCTCACGGAATCATTTTTAAGTTGCTTAAAATCTCTCTGATCAAATTGTTTTTAAGGCTGCTGCACTTTTTTCATCTTTTCACTTTGCAAGTTTTCAGTGGGCCCATTGCTATTTTACAATTGGTTTGATTATTGTCACCAGCTGCTTTGAACCCTGTTGCAGAAAAGGTGGAATTATTAGCATTTTTGATTAATAAATGAGATCCATTGTCTTTGGCAAACATATATTTGCAGACCTTTTTGGATATCTTGACGATTACTAGAAAACTTGTGGAAATGACTGCCAACTGCTTCAGTGATAAAAACATGTGCACGCATGTTTTGTAGTTAAAAGGGAAAGGAAGGACAAAACAAAAGTACGATTCCCTGAATGTACCTACTAAGAAATGAACCAGAAAGCATAAGTGTAAGTGAAGAGGACTAATAATGGCTTAAGGACACCCGTAAATGACTCTAACTCCGGTTGTGTGACTGATGTGAGTTTCCTGTTGATGGTATAGAAGGTGTTGTGCAATATTCTGGGAGAAGTCCTGGAGAGCAGATGGTGATAAGTGGTCAGACTGACATATGGAAAAAGGGACAAGGCAGACAAGAAACAAGGACAGGGGGACGTGCCCAGAAGGAAGCCTGTCATCGCTGAACAAATCATCACATTTAAGGTTCTGATTAAGTTATCAGATTGTTTCTTCCTCCTTGCATTTTTGAAGACATTAAGAGCTGGAAATGTGCATTCCGCTCTCCCTGTTCAAAGATACCCTGCTGTTTAGTGTTGCCCTAGCATAGGTTCTGTAATGGTTCTAGGGGTTGCTTGTGCGTAAGTTGCCGCCACTCCTGGCTAGGTTACCTGGTTGAACCCTTTCTGTCTGGACAGCCTTTCATTTCGTGGCTGTCTCAGTCGCTGGCAGAATCCGTCAGTGGGCGTTTCTTGAACTTCTTCCAGCAAAGAAGTTCTTTGACGCCAAGTCTCCTCCTACTCTCCCTGCGCGGAAGTCTTCTGCGCAGGGAGGGTGTGGGCAGCGGAGTACCCGTGCTCTCCCCGCTGGTCTCCGGTGAAGAGTCCTGGAGCCTACTCTCCGATTCCCCCATCTGCCCCCCTTCTCCACTGGTGTTACGCTGATTTCCTTCCCCAGCAGATGGGCTGCCTCTCTCCCTACTGGGACCCTCTCCGGCATCCCTCTGGAGCCTTCCCTCTGCCTCTAGTTCCGATGGCAGTTCCCTGACAGGTTCCAATACTGGGATGTACACATATTTCTAAGGGCCCAGGTGCTAGCAGAATGTGAACAGATATTCTATTGAGGTTTTTTTAAAAGAAATTGTGGGTGACATTGGGGATAGCGATGGGACATTCTCCTGATTTAAGTTGCCAGCCTTCAGAAAGTATTTGTCCCAGGGGGCAAGGGACGACAACACGAAGATTGCATACACTGGCAACACCTCCTTCCCAGCCTGCTGTGGTCTCACCAGCTATGTTTAGAACATGCATTTCATTTTTAAAATAAATAAATAAAAATTAAATAAATTTAGAATAAAAAAAAATCCAAATGTGATCAAACAAACAAACCAACCAGACTGCAAATATTCAAAAGGAACACAGAGCACAGCTATTCCTTGGTGGTAGTTTTTAAATCTCAAATAATGTTGAATACAAAAACTCATTTATTGGAAAATGTAGTTGGGGCTTGAATGTTTCTTGACTTCAGCCTATGAAGGCTTCACGTGGTCTGTATTCCTTACAAATATGTGCAACCTATATTTTTTTCATCGCTTGATGTGGAACTTTTATACTGCACCTTGCATGTTCAAAACATAAATCCTAGGAAGAATTACATTGAATTGTGATAATGGTTGTTACAGGCGGTGTTGATAACGTCATGTTAAATGAATGAAATTAAAAAGCAATGAATGTAGGAAATGAATGAATGATATAATATTCCAGAATGTAAGACCAGAATCTCAGGATATGAGAGCTGTCATGTTGGACTTCATTTAGGGACAGTGGTGGCTGTTTATCAGTGGGAACTGACACTTGTCACAGCAGAAGGATCAAGAGGGAGAGAGGAAGAATGCCTGCCCTTACTGATAATTGTTGGAAGGTGGTGGCGGTCCAGCAAGAAAAAGCTTCTTCAGCATACTACTAGGACAGTAGCTGACTCACTAGCCAATCCAGCACAGGATGCTGAAATCAGTGAATGGCTGCTAATCTATCGGCAACCACATGTTTGCTGGTGCTGAATAAAAACTCTTGTTTGCCTGGTAAGGACAGGAATCACCCACCCTTCTTGATTACTCTTCCAGTGGCAGTCGACACATTGCACTGGACGTGCTAACAAGAGCAGGCTAGATATGCATAATATGCTATTTGAAGTATCTAAAATAAAAGAAAGCCAATGAGGTTGAGGTTAAAATAAGCATCTGTTTAGGCTCTTCACACCCAGGCTTCTGGTAGCATCCCAATCCACCCCTCTGGAGTAATAAGAAACAGGGCATTATGATAAGACGCTAATTCCCTTGTGTGAGAATGCAGATTACCCAGCTGGAAAGATAATGTAGATAATTTTGTAGGGAGACTAATTACCAGTAAAGGCCTATACAGAGATGGCTGACTGTCAAGAGGGAAACTAGAAACTGTATTTTGAAAAGAAGTGCCCTAACTCAATGAGGCCATCATGATAAGCAACACAGTTTTTGTGGGGAGGGGATAGTTTTTGCTAATGGAGTCAACTCTTCAAATTAAATAAATTTATATGCAGCAGAATCCAGCTATACCTTGCACACATTATACAGGAGTAACTATAAATTGCAATCACCATGGCTGGTCAAACATATTTGAAAATAACCCTAACTCTAGCTAAACCACCTTTCCCATAACTGGTGCCCAGATATCTTAGACTACAACTCCCATCATCCCTGAGAATTAGTCGTACAAGTTGGGGATGATGGGAGTCATAGTTTAAAATCCTGGAGGGCACTGTGGTTCAGTGCTTACATGCATAAACTGTCATAGGCCTGAGCTCCTCCTTCCCCTCTCATCTTCTTACACAGCTGGGAAATTGTCTTTCACAGCATTTAGTTTCGTTTTCTCCTAATCTCGGTTTATTATTGCCTACTGAGAGATTGTGGTTTATCAGAAAGTCTGGGTCAGTTTCAAAACAAGCCAATTTCAAACCGTGCTTTCCGAAGCTAGCTTCTGAAACTAACCAGCATTTGTTATAAGCCACAATGTTTGGTTCACACGCAATGACAATCAGAGATTAGGGACAAGTGAGATTTACGTAACTCTGCCAAAATTCTTTACCCAGCCATGAAGAGGGAGGAAAGTGCAGAAGTCAAAGTCCCACTCAGACTTATTCCAGCTCATACATGTAGCAGTGGTTTAGAGTTATTTAGGATTAAATGACACTTAAATCCTATCAATGAGATTAAATCCTATGAAAATCAAAGTGGCGCAGTTTGTAAATAATGCTAAACCATGGTTTACCACTACATCCTGAAATACAACATAGAAGATGCCAGGAATCAAAGAGTAAGTTAGGGGCTTTGTTGAATGTTAACACTTGGCTCATTTTGCCTTTAAAGTACAGCACAACAACTTTTAAGTATACAAAAATACAGTTCTTTTTTTATATATAAATATGTTCATTAGCAGCTTCCACTGCAAACCACATAAATTCAATTAAAAAATATGTGCACTACTAAACCACAGTTGCCAAGTGCATCTGATTGACAGTGGCTGTTTCTCCCTCATCTCATGTAACTCACCATTTACTTATAACCAAACTATGCTTTCTTATCAGTGGTTGGGGTGGAGGAATAGGTGCTGATGAACTGCTTGACACCATCACTGTAGGTTTTCATGGAACAATGAGGCTGGGTTTTATCCATTTTAGCAGGGGATACCAATATTCACCCCTTCCTGTTTCAGGAAGATTTGTGTAGAATCCCCTGTTAAAAGAGGCATCATTTTAGCAGTGCTTCCTGCGCCATTTTGAATGGAATCCTTTACTAAAACGTTTCGAGCATATGGCTTCCCTCAGAGAATCATGGGAACTGTAGTCTAGCCCCCAACAGAGCTACAATTCTCAACACCCTTAACAAACTACAGTTCCCAGTCTTCTTTGGGGGAAGCCATGTGCCTTAAATGTTTGATGTTGATGTGATCAAAGACTCTGGATAGATACAGTGACCATTTTGTCACATTTTCTGCCGTACATTTTGCACCTAATGTGTGATTTTTTAAAAAAAAAATCTTATCACTTGGCAGGCTGATAGAGATAACCAAAATACACTGAGGTGGTGGGGAGAGGGTTTGGCACATATGTATTTTACTGCCATAATTGTACAAACTAGCCCTAGTATACTATGGCTATCACAAGATCCTTCCAGGCGCAGGAATCATGACCTCATCTCACCTATGCTTAAAGTTTAGTTATTATGTGTGAAGTGAAACGAGGCAACTGAATGGACCATGAAGTCTAACTCAGAAGAATACTAAGTGTGCTATTGATGTCTGGTAGATTAAGCTAAGTCTTTAAACACAAATGTGTTTAAAGAAGATACATGATGAGGAATAAATAAACACACCAGAGTCATTATTCCGTTTCAAAAAAACAACAACCCCCCGAACATTATCTTCTTAAAAACAAAGCTCTTTTAAGAACTCGAAAACAGAATCAACCCCTCCATGTCATCTGGCAGAGGAAAAGACTTCCGATTTTACGGTCCGTAGGTGTCTCAGTGCCAGGCACTGTTAATTTTGTTTTTATTTATTTATTTCCCTTTCAGAAGTCAGAAACTTAGCAACATATTGAGAAACTTGCTTTGGCTAGGGCTGCTTTTTTTCCTGCATTGACTCATTTCCTGTTTTTTAGATGCAACAGAGTAGAAAGATTAGGACATGGAAAAAAAGAACAAGAACCATCACCTTAATTTTATTTGGAAGCTTATCCAATCAAAACTACTTCCCTCGCCTCACCACTACCCCTAATAAAAAAGAAGAAATGGAAAGGGGGAATAAATCATCCAAGGGAAAAGAAAACTTGGGGATGCAGTGAAAAGATAAATCAAATATCTTAAACATCTCCATTACCTCCTTCATTGTGGGTTTTTTATTATCAGCAAAACTGGAGTGCTGATAAACAGTTAAGAGAGATTTGTGTTGTGTAGATTGCTCTTAAAATGATAAAAGCCCCACACTATAAAAATCAGCAAGAGCATCTTTCACTTTGGCTGTGCCAAATAATGTCTCAATTCTGAAACTTGCTTTCAAAGTGACACATTCAATGCAACCAAACAAATTATTGGGAAAAATAGCCACTCTGCACAACGTTAATTTTATTTTGCTGTTGTATAGTACCTTTTCATTCCTCTAGTCACTGCTTAGTCTTGGCACTGTTTCAGTTATTTTTCTTTGCTCTCGTTTGGCTACACGGACATTCAGTCCCACTGGCAAACAGCATGATTTTGTTTATAAATGCCCATTATCTCATCGCGTCAGACAAAATCATGTGTTTCTCCATAGCCAATCAGATTAAAGGCTCCTGAGCACAGGGAGAAGGAAGAAAGGAGTATAGGGAAGAACACCGACGAATGCTGACTATCTCTGCTTTTCAGCATTCATGAAAGAAACTACGAGACGGAGTTAAGTAGTTCAGCTGAGTCCCACTTTCAATATTCTATGTTCTCATCCATCCCAAATGATCTTTCTGATGGGTGAAGGGAGCATGGGTACGACTTCCAAAATTAAACATCACGGATGTTTAGAAACTTTTAGAAACTTTTTCTAGGGAAGTTAGTTTATAAGGACTTTTCCTTCCCTACAATCCACCTAGGGCAGCATGGTGGGTTACTGGCTGTGTCTCCGTGCAATTCACTGGGATTCTGTAAACATCTTCTGAGCAGATAGAGAAGGCTGCACTTTGCATTCCTTTCTCATTATGGTAAGGCTGTAACTTATACCTCTGACTTATCACAGCATTGGGAAACACATGTTTTCCCCTTATTTGGAAGTGCAGAGCATCTGGGAAGAGGAGAGAGGGACGGGGGCGGCTGCAAGGCTCATTTCTATGCTTCATGATACCAACAGTGAACAGATAGCATAGCCAGCTTGACTGCCAAAGTTGAGCAGCGTACATGGTAAAAGCAGACATGGTTTGAGTTGAGTCTGTTTCAATAGCTCAGATAGGATGTGTGCTGAAGAAGACTTAACAGAAAACGGAACAGTAGAGCTCAGAGAAAAACAACAACACACAATTTCTTTAAGGGTCTGGTTAAACACTCTAGCCGGTGCCCCTCATTGGCTCTCCACATTTTATGCAATTCCACACTTTATGCAGTCATCCTGCTTACTGGCAGTGCACTGGTGTTTCATCACAACAAATACTTACAAGTGTTAACATGCGCACATAATTAAATACCTTCTACCCAAACCTGGACAGCAGAGCTCAAGATATGTTCCCAAGGTTGTATATGTAAACATTTACCCACATTATCTAAAGTGTGCAATCCATACATCACGTTTGCTGTGGGAAACATCTGTGTATCCACACTAATCAGGATTTGGTGTGTAAATTGATTTTCACTGCAGCATCAAGGACAACCATACTGTGAGTGACTCTAAGTAAAGGAGAAGTAGGTTTTGGAAGAAAGCCATATAACTCATACAGAAGCACTAGAGCCAAATATCTCCAATGAACATCTAGTCACAAGAACATCTAGCCTACCACTGAGCTTGTGTTTGGAGGGAGAGAACAGCATGTATGTATTAGTTTTCCCCTTATTTGGGGAACTGTCCTGGTCAGAGCAGTAGAGTCAGTTTGGATAATTGGAGGCCTGGTTTTTATAAGGTCTAACCCATTACCTCCTTCACTGTGGGATTTTTTTAGTTTTTGGAAACTCTCAGACTTTATGTCAGAGATGGGAAACTTTTTGCCTTCCCGACGTTGCTGGACTACTGTCATCCCTGACCACTGGCCATGCTGACTAGAGCTGGAGTCAAACAGCATCGAGAGGGCCACAGATTCCTCATGTCTGCCCAGCTCTTTGTAGGCAGTCCTCTCCTCTGCTTTGGATTGTTTGTGGTTTTTTTATCTCTACATGTAGCACTTTTAATATTGGCATTTGTAAAAATCTTGGTTGCTAGCTCCTGCACTTGGCACTTTTAAGGAACTGGTTGCCGATAATATTACTTATTAGAATCTGATTGCACTGGAAAGTTTTACAATTTCTGATTCTGTCATGGCACATATATTTCAAAAAACAAATAAATGAATATAAATTGATCTTGCATTTTAATTAATAATACTGCTTATTTGTAATTAATCAAAACGTTATAAAGTATAATTGGAATGAACTGCTTTTTTAAAACTGATGTATTGAGCTTTGAAATGAGCTGGTACTACATTTTTATTCCATGAATGTTTTAATATGTATTCCTGGTTTTGTGTCGTAAGCCGTTTCGACACATCTATATGAAAAAGCAGCATACATGTTGAAATAATAAGAACAGCAGCAATGATAATATAAATAGATGGTGGATTCTTTCCAAATCCCATTGTGTCTTAGTGTTTTATCTGCACAACAATAATAAATAGCTCTTTCTCCTTTGTCTCATCTATCTATGAAGCAACCTTTGAACAAAGTATCTATTGTACTTTTCAGAGTTTGCATCATGGATTAATTCCACAGCTGATATTGCCTGAATTAAAATCAACTCTCTAGAGTGCTCAGATGCTTTTCACTTTTCCTAAGATACTGGAAGACAGCCGTGTAAAATTCCTGCTGTTCCAAACAACTTTCAGATACACAAGAGGGCAGATACTACACACAAATTAGAGCGGCATAATAAACAAGAGGCTGGAGGAAGGGAAGGGAAAACTTTTTAAGAAGACCACGTTGCCATACCTTTAAAACTTGAGACGCCCATCTATCTCTGCTTTCAGTTACAGAACATTCCTATCTATGCATACTCCTACTGAATTCAATGGATCTTTCAGGTGAGTGGGGTTGGGATTGCAGTGTCAAAATGTAATTCAGTGTTCTAGAACAGCATTTGCCAAAGTGGTGCCCTGCAGATGTTTTGGACTACAGTTTCCATCAGTTGTAGCCAGCACATGCTGTTCCTTAATTTCAACCACAGCCACTGCCAAGAGAGATGAGAGAGCGATTAGCGGCAAGATGTAACAGAAGAACATAACAAGAGTCCTGCTGAATCAGGCCAAGGCCCATCTAGTCCAGCATTCTCTTATCACAGTGGCCAATTACGTGCCTGTGGAAAGCCTGCAGGCAGATCCTTATTGCAACAGCACTCACCCAACATGTGATTCCCAGTAACTGGTATTCAACAGTGAAGGTAGTTCAAACATGAAAAAGCATGTTCATGCACCCAAATTTAAGCTTTTGTCCAGTTGGTACATCCTGGGAATAATGTATCTGCTATTAAAACAAGAGGCAGTTGATTTCAATGGAGTAACTTCCTTTTAGCTGTCCAAAAGTGAAATTACATCTCTTCTGGCAATTGAATAAGGAAACTGAAATACTAATAGGAAGACTGCTGCATAATTCACCCTTTTAATTATGCTGTTCAGTGAAAAGCATAGTGATGGACAGGACTCTCTGAATGCAATCCTACGTCTGCTCACCTGGAAATAAGTCCCAGGTATGTATCTGAGCAGGTATGTAGAAAATTGCACTATCACTTGGGAATAAGTTTTGTTTAACTCAACTCGATTTTCTTATTAGCGTTCAATTGTCCGGAGCAAGGAATTACATTCTCTGTAGTTCTCTACAGAGAGGGAATGCTCTACCACTGAGTTACAGTCATTCTCCAAACAATGGGTGTGTTTACTACTTGACAACCATTGCCACATTTAGTTCTCTGTCCAGCACTGGCAAACTTTAAAGGAGCCATAAAGAAACTGGTGTGTGTATGTGCGTTTTGGCCCCATACCTGAAACGCCTCATGCCATGAACAAGAGAGAGAGAACATGATATTATTTACAAGCATCACAGCAAACGGCCTAGTCAACTCAGACCATAAAAAAGGAAAATCTCTAGTGAAAGACATTTCATTATGCATAAGGAACATGCCAAATAAAATACCCACAGCAAGATATATCCAGACACTGAAAATCACTTGTTCGCAGGAGCAAATTACCGATTATGAACTACTCATCTGAGACGTAAACTTTACAATGAATAAGGGCTTTTCTTGTAGATGCTGCCACAAAGCAAAAATGATTTTTTCTGTGGAACAACTGCGGAGGATAAGACTGCTGTATGCAGCAGTCTATGGGCCATGGAAGGAAGGGGCAATGGCGGGGGCAGGGGAGACTCTTTCAAAGAGATTCTTAATAGTTGCTAGACATTTAATTACAGTAATTACAGAAATTATATCATTTTATACTTACCAGTTTAGAAAACTTGGGCTCCCCATTGGCCAACCAGAGGCCAACTACCATTCTGTCCATTTGTGAGCCCCTGTAGCAACTGCCTCCAAGAGGGGAGGCAGAATATATCCATCATGGTTAGTAACCATTGATAACTGCATTGTCCATGAATTGGTCTAATCTTCTTTTAAACCTATCCAGATTTGTGGTCATCATTACTTAGAATAATAGAATTGTGGAGTCAGAAGGGATCCTAAAGGTCAAGCAGTCAAACCCCTGCGATACAGGAATCTCAACTAAAGCACCTATAGCAGGTGGCCATCCACCCTCTTCTTTAAAAACCTCCAAGGAAGGAGAGTCCACAGCCTCCTGAGGGAGACAGTTCCACTTTCAAACAGCTCTTACTGTCAGAAGGTTTTTCCACGTGTTTAGTCACAATCTCTTTTCTTGTAACGCAAGTCATTGATTCAGGTCCTACCCTCTGGAGCAGGAGAGAACAAGCTTGCTCCATTTTCTATGTGACAGCCCTTTAGATATTTGAAGATAGCTATTGTATCTCCTCTCAGTCTTCTCTTTTACAGGCTAATCATACCCAACTCTCCTCAGCTGTTCCCCATAAAGCTTGGTTTCCAGACCCTTTATCAATTTGGTCACCCTCTGCACATGCTCCAGCTTATCAATATCCTGCTTAAATTGTGGTGCCCACAAATGGGGACGGTACTCTAGGTGTGGTTTGAACAAGACACTATTTTCCCCTTGATCAGAACAAATTCTTGTGGGAGCAAATTTCACTGTGTGAAAAAGTACTTTATTTTGTCTGTTCTGAATCTTGCAATACTTAGCTTCATTGGATGTCCTGAGTTCTGGAAAGGTGGTAGTTCAAAACATCTGGAAAGCACCAAGTTTGTGGAAATGAACACATCTCTCGTTGCTATATCTCCTGTATAACAACCCATTTGGCCCTAATCTGTTTTTTCATGAAATTTGTGGATATACACATCATTAATCAAAGCTGATAGTAAATAGTATCCATGTCAACTCTTGATCATTAAATGTGCAATTGTTATGTCATAAAGCATATGAAAAGCATGGAGCATATTTGAATTTCCCTACAATAGCAAGCAACCCTCCTCAAAAAACCCCAAAACCAAACCCTTGATCTTGTCCTACCACTGTCTCATTACCATTTATTTTAGAGGTAACTACAGTGGTACCTCGGGTTAAGTACTTAATTCGTTCCGAAGGTCCATTCTTAACCTGAAGCACCACTTTAGCTACTGGGGCCTCCTGCTGCTGCTGCGCCGCCGGGGCATGATTTCTGTTCTCATCCTTAAGCAAAGTTCTTAACCCGAGGTACTATTTCTGGGTTAGCGGAGTCTGTAACCTGAAGCGTATGTAACCTGAAGCGTATGTAACCTGAAGCGTATGTAACCCGAGGTACCACTGTAATGAGATCACACAGGTGTGAGTAAACTGTTCAACTGTATTTCTCCTCTTAGGGAGGGAGAGAGAGATTAGAAACCAGAAAAACAAAGAAGTAAAAAGAAATTGGGGGGGAACACCCCAAAAACAAAGAGCTTGAACTGATTTCCACTAGTCAATCATGCCTGTTCTATCTGTCTGTGAGTAAATATCCACGAATTGCTCCAAGGTTGAACACGAGAATATTGGTACGGATCAAAGAATGTACGTCTTCCTGTGTGAAGCTAAGAGGCCGCAAGTTTGCTAGTTTGTCTAAAACAATTAGAGTTGGGATGAAAAGGAGAGGAGTGGGCACAAAGACAAAAGCAAGGCAGCTGATTTCACTTTGCAGAATATTTGATGGGGTCAAATTAATAACCGTCCGTGGCCGAAAACAGTCTACTCTTTGTCAATCGGTGTCAAATTATGCAAGGTGCTGGCAATTCTGGTTGTCTAACAAATCAGTACCGGCATACATGACTTCTAGGCTGACGGCTGATTGATTTTGGTCATTATTTGGACTGATCTCTCTCTCTCCTTTTTTAAGGAAATACACATGGAATCAATCTCTAAGCCAGATGTTTGGTTTTGTTTTTTTACTATGAACCACTGTGCACAACGACTCATCTCCTAGCAATCATATTCTGCCCTGCGACCCCATACAGGCTCTGATCTCCTCTCTTCACTAATACAAAGGCATCTTAAAAAAAAAAAATAGTACAGGAATCTATAAAATATTCTGCTAATACTGCTGTCATCTGAAGAACTTTTTACAATGCCATATAAAGTTGACAGATAATGCATGCCAGTTTTGAGATCAAGTTTTCTTTTGGGACTCTGGCCACTGAAGGAAGAAAGCAGATTGGGAAGTAACAGTTATTGCGCTGCATAAATCATAAGCTGTTACCCTTTTAAGACACTCCACATTGCCAGCACCACATTTAAGAAGTGCTTATCCCATATGACAGCTCATACTCATGTAGCATACACACACTGGTCCTGACTCTACCTGGGTCTACAGGAAACATGATAAACACCTTTGCTTTCTGCAAAACATAAAGTATTTTAACAGTTGTAGCAATAACTGGAAAGCAGCCCTGACTGGAAGTGTAGTGGGTTTTGTTAAATACCACACTGAGAGAATGGTTGAGTCAAGTTGTAAATGATGATTCACCATTAATACTGTAATTGGAAGGTTCACTTCACCTGCAGTTGATTTACAAAAATACAAACCTCAAACCACAATACCCTACTCTCACTTCTGAGAGGTCATTAAATCTGTCTACTATATACTCCTCATTTGTTGAAAATAAAAACTAGATAGAAGGGATGTTATCTTGGCACCGGCTAAACAGTTCCAGCAGTGTCATAATTTTATTTGATATGCATTTTGTTGTAAAGTTCATGAAATGAAGTACTAACAATAATTATTTCAAAATGTTAATACTATAATGCAAGCTTTGGAAAGTCTGACTAGCTTTTCAGATACCTTTTAATCACATAACTTTCTAAAGAAATGCCTGAACTAACTGATATTCTAGTTTGAAGTCTTGTTTCCACTATTGTATTTTACTCCAAGAAGACCCATTTATCCTAAATAGAACCCAATAAGGCAGACATGTATGTACAAAATATATTTTTTCAATTTGATCCCATTGAGATCCCAAGATGAAATTTTGCAAGTAGATTGTAGAAACATTAAATAATCAATATATATTTTTGAAAAGAATTAATCTTATTAATTTTTATCACTTTTTAAAATTTAAGATATTGTAACTTAAATTTAAAATTCAAAGCAAGTCCATCTTGTGACATATTATACAGTATTAAAGTCCATGAAGTTCTGAAGAGATTGGCGTTTTTAGTTTTGACTTATCTCAGTGCTGGCCTGAGCTTTTAAGATTTATGTGCAGTCCGACAAGGCCAAAATTGTCATTAAAAAAAAAATCAAACCCTCATAACTCAAAAACGGGATGAGATAAAAAGCTAAAATTTTAGATTTAAACTTACGTTTTGAGAATTCAACACGTGTACAAAAATATTAAGAACATTGGATGACACGAGGTAAAAAAGTTGGATCACTTGATAATGAATGACCCGACAATACAAGAACACAAGAAGCATCCTTCTACGGAGATGCCCACATCTAGCCCTTCACATTTTATCTTCTTACATTTCCATCATAATGAAAGACCCATCAGACCCATACCTGCTTAGCCTCAGCAAAATGGGCGGCCTCATGCCTCTAGATCACACCCTTGGACCAAGGCACAAAGGCAAGGGGAGATGGATGTATGTCTTTTACGCTTCCTCAACCTCTTCTTCAGCAGCAGACCCTAAAATGTTGGTCTTATTATCAGAATGCTACTCCCTAGTTGGAGCTAACAGACATGAACAATACACTCATGCAATGTACTTGTGTCTGGACTGTACCACTTCAGCCTACAGGTGAAGGAACAAATATTTAAATTAACAAAGAAATGAACACACCTTCATGCGCGTGTAAAAGGAGCAAGTTGGTACACTCTAGCAAAACACGATACATTGCATTGCTGATCATAGAGAATGAGGTTAAGGAGTGCTTTCCTCCCATATAGATGTGTGGGTATACATCTTTAAATAATATATATAAGAGAATGGCTTGTGAAAAATGTCTATCCAATACTTTTACGAACCCACTGTACCTCAGGCAATAAATTGACTTTCCATTTCTGAATAACTGTCCTGTCACGTCCCCCCCCCTCCCCCGTGATTTCTGTCTTATCAGGAGTGAAGAAGAACTATCTCCCAGTTCACACTTCTTACTTCTAACTACCTGGGCTGTTTAAATGTGTTGATGGACTGTCTCCCCAAGCGCTCCTTGTCTATGTGCTGAAATGCCATGTTCTCATCTCTCCCTGCACTCACCCTATCTCTCTGTGCACACACACAGATGCAGTCCTCATTTAAATGACAGGTCTTCTCCCTGCCCCCAACTCCCTTCTCTCAATCTGCATGGATAAATATATTGGTTTTATGTCACTGGAAAAAGTCCGCCCTTTTGTCACACCCCTGTTACCCTTTTGTCATCTTCCTTATATTCCCCCGCTGAACAACATGAGTGGCTCTCGCAAATTACATGCAAGGTTTGCACCCTCTCTTTTAAGTTTGCCTTAATGTAGCTGTGCTGTTTCTTTTGCATGTGACTTACCTATTTCTCCTTCATCCATTATCCTTAATCTTAATAAAGCTTTTAAATGGGAACTGCATATGCTGACAAGCCCAGGGATTGTACCAGGTTGTTTTGCCTTGAGATTAAAACATGGAGGAGCAAAAGGGAAACAGGCAGGTCTTGCTCAGCAGTGCCTGAGGACTTTTAGCTGGCAGTTGCCTCCCTCCCAGTTACAAATTCACAGATCTCAAATCCCTGCCACTCAAAGCGTTCAGGAACTTGAGGGGAGATGGCAGCAATAAATAAAGCAGATGTACTCCAGATAGGGTAGGTTCCCTCCACAATATATATATTTTCGTTCTTGGAAGTTTTAGCAAAAGGTGGCTTTACCCACCTCAAATAAACTAGAGCACAATGCTGGTGCTGTAGTCCCCACAACCAGCCTGGATTAAAATGAAAGCATGAAAGAATATGCTTCCCTTTGAACTTTGGGGACAAGGAAAACACTGGCTCTATTTTCTTGTGGTCCTCCCCTCCCGGCCAATGTCCACATGACATCATCATCAAAATGCCAACCTGCTTTTAAAAACAAAAACAAAAAAACCCCATCAATCTGGGTAGCCTTTTACTGTCGAAATTTTGTGAAGTTTATAACCCATTATACACCCACAGTCACCAGTGGTGTGGGAGCCTATGCTGGGGAAGGGCAGTTTGTCATGTGTGCTGACATCTTGGTGGGTGGGGTCTATTGTTAAACCCCTACTTCTGTTAGCTCCTCACCTGAGCATTTTCTAGGCATTTGGGTGCCTGCAAGCCAAGCAATACGAGTGTGCTCATTCCCACTGACTACCACATGCTGAAGGTATATTAGAATTTCAACAACTCAGTTCAGAGAAGTTCTTCTTTCAAGATCTCAGCTAGAACAGGAAAAGTAATGAATGGCTGGAGTGTAGTTATGAAAGGAATGGGCCAGAACACACAGCACAGAAATTCTATCAAAGACAGACTACTGATGCGGATGGGAAATAGTGGCGTAGCTATGAAAAGCATAGGTGGAAGCCACACGTGTGTACCATTGCATGCCAATCATGCACACAGGAAAAAAATGAATCTGAGTCATTTGTGAGATGTGGCCGCCATCTAAAAGCACCACTCATTACAAGGTGGTGGACAGTGGGGACAATTCTCTGGCCTCCCAGCTGCTCACCAGGAGGCAAGCGAGTCGTGAGGCAGCAGGGAGGGCAGTGTGGTATAAACCATAATCCTATATGCTAATGTGTGGGCTGGCCTTAAATCTTGACATCTACCACCTACATCCTTTGCTGATTACTGCATCTCCTAAATATATAATTCCATTTTGTAAAGGTTTGAAGACATTAATATGAGACAAAGGCATGCTTGGCCGAAGCAAAAGGCAGAGAGAAAGAACACCCAAGTTTTATTTAAGTCTGAAAACCTTAAGGAACCCCATGAAACAGCCTAATATTTTGAGTGCTTTGCTCACTAGCGTGGCTTAACCTTCAAAGTTCTTATTACCATTTAGATAGATATTCCTAGCTGCAAGTATTCAAATAGCAGCAACTGCTTTAGATTACATAAGCGCTAGACAGATGCAAGAGAAATGCACGTACTCCCCTGGAAAAAGCTTCTGCATCCTTAACAGCTGTGGAGTGTGACCTTCCATTAAAAAGAAATTATGCTACTTCATTTCCTATTTTGCTTAGCTTTCTAAATCCCTATTTCACATTCTTGTCCTGTATCCCAAGTGCCCAACCATGAAAAAAAGAAATGTGACATTTGCAAGACCTATATTCTAACCTACATTCCTTGAGGCTGCTTTGTTCTGTGTACGACAGTCATTCCCAGGTCCTATTGGACAACAACTCCCATCAGCCCCAGCCACAATGCCGAAAGATCAGGGATGAAGAAAGGTGCTGAAATCTGGGACTCTCAATCGAACTCCATTAGCGTTTTAGAAACTGTGCAGAATATATATTTTTTGGGAAGTTATACTCTCTACCACTGGGAATATCAGCAGAATCTGGGTGACCAACTATTAAGGCAAGAGCAGCTATGCTCAATTAAAGTACATTCTAAAAAAAATGCTACTATGCCTCTTGAGCATTTTCCTACTATGCTCTATATGGAATTGGGTGCTAATCAACTCTGGATGCAGCTTGTAAAGATGTTTTAGACCAGGCATGTCCAACTCCCAACTCCTGGCAGAGCTCAGTGAGCTTTTTGGGGGGATAAAGACCCAAAGTTGTTCAGCTTTCTTTCTTTCTTTCTTTCTTTCTTTCTTTCTTTCTTTCTTTCTTTCTTTCTTTAGCACGCGATTGACCAGTAGATTGCGATCGACTGGTTGGACATGCCTCTTTTAGACTATTATTATTTCCCAGAACCGACCTCTGCTTTGCCCTTGAATAGGTGTCAACTAAGGGTTTGGCTCTTCTGGATACAATCCAGAAAAGGACCTGCAAATAATTAGGTTATCCTCTTGGTATCCACTCTTGAGGGCAGAGCTAGTTATCTGACCAAATTCTCAACAGCTTCCTTAACATATGTCTTTATTGAACTGTGTTTCCAAGCGATGCGCAATGCAGTCTTGGATGGCCCTTACAAGGTCCCATAAGCAGATATACTTTGTATTTGTCAAAACAAAAAAATTTTTTTCCTTCCAGTAGCACCTTAAAGACCAACTAAGTTAGTTCTTGGTATGAGCTTTCGTGTGCATGCACACTTCTTCAGATACATTTGTGTTCAACCTCATGAGGAAGACATCACTCATTATCTGTTAGCCTACCCATTATATAGAGACCCAAGAGATCAATTTCTGAAACCTTAGCTCACAAAACTAAGCAGGTACGCCCTAGCAGAAATGGTCCAGTTTCTTTTGAGTGACAATAATAGCTTTGTAACACACAGAGTGGACACGGGTGGCACTGTGGGTTAAACCACAGAGCCTAGGACTTGCTGATCAGAAGGTCGGCGTTTCGAATCCCCGCCACGGAGTGAGCTCCCATTGCTTGGTCCCTGCTCCTGCCAACCTAGCAGTTCAAAAGCACATCAAAGTGCAAGTAGATAAATAGGTACCGCTCTGGTGGGAAGGTAAACGGCGTTTCCGTGCGCTGCTCTGGTTCACCAGAAGCGGCTTAGTCATGCTGGCCACATGACCCAGAAGCTGTATGCCGGCTCCCTCGGCCAATAAAGCAAGATGAGCGCCACAACCCCAGATTCGGTCACGACTGGACCTAATGGTCAGGGGTCCCTTTACCTTTAACACACAGAATGACCGGGGGGGGGGGAGGAAAAAGGAAAAAAGAATTAGATAAAATCACTATAATTTTTTGTGGTGATCTGGAGTTTTAATTTGAAATCAAGCTGGATTTGAGTTTGGTGGCGTCTCTGATAGCCTCTTATATCGTGAGTGTTGGCTCATATTATGGATGTATGATCTGTATTGTTTTATTGGTACTGTTGCTGCGAGTTTGTCATGGCCTTTGGCTAGAACAATAGACATATTGATTAATATAAACACATGAATCAATAAGCCTGTTAGTGTTGCCACTGAGATTTAACACCTGGCCTGCATCAGGGACTCAGGTAAGATCACAAAAGAGAGTGATGTGAAAAAGCTGAGTGGAGGCTTACCACGCTGGCTGAGCTTGATGGGACCTGTAGTCCAACAACATCTGGACCATTTGTGTTTGGCCTCCAGGCATCTAAGCTTAAATAGCAGGGGTCCAAGGCAAACGTAAACCTTGGCACTTATATTTTAACAAAATCAGCAGTGTTACCATTCACTGAGGGGTCGTTACAAGCTAGTTCCCTGAACACAGAACTGACAGTATTTCTCTTTGGTTTATGTACAGTTCCCCCCCCCCCAAAGTGCTTGAAGTTTAACAAAAAAGCAAATTAAGGATTCTGCACTCTTGTTCATTTTTGTACAATCTGCTGTGTGAGCTACTGCTTTGGCAGTCCCCTCATAAGGATTCAGAGGTTCACCAAGTGGTGCAGAACGGCCTCAAAGGAAGTCAAAGGGACTTTTTCCATTTAGTCCAATGGAATTTAGGTCAGGCCTGACACAAATGTGAATAGAGGGGTGTGGTGATAGCCAGGAATGCCTTGATGGCAAGAGCACAGGTCTTTCAAGGCCATTGCTTTTGCAGGCTTGTAATCCCGTCACAGTACAATAAGACGTTCAGGTGACCAAGAGTGTAAAACCGTACAAGTATTTTTATGTGGTATTCTCAGAGCCCTCATGACCAAAGTATTTACCTCACTCACAGGGACTGGCTGGAAACCGAACAAAGTTCTTTCGAATCGGAGTTATAAATACATTTTGGTGGAAGAACATTTCCCTTCTATTTCCCCTTTCTGCTCCTATTTATTCGTGATAAAATGCTAACTAAAGGTTGTACCGTATGCAAAGTGTTTTAACATGAAAAGCAAATAAATCATATTGAGGAGATTTAGACAGATGTGGTGCCATTTACGGAAACCTATCGTTTGTTAGTAAGCCACACATATAATCCAAATGCGTCCTGGAAGCCCTGCAATTTTTGTTTTTGTTTTGCGAAGAAACTTCAGGGCCTGTCTTTGATAAATGGCTAGCGTTTTGGTTACGGTGTCTGGTTGAGATTGGGGAGACCCAGGTTCAAATCTCCCCAAAGTTATGAAGCTCACTTGATGGTAAGGTGGCCATTGTGTAATACTTTACAGAGGCCAATTCTCTGTTCGAAGGGCTGACCAATCTTAAGGCCAGCTTAAATAATAGAATTAATAGAATTGTAGAGTTGGAAGGGGTTCCGATGGTCATCTAGTCTAACCCATATGCAAGGATCTTAACTAAAGAATCCATGACAAATGGCCATCCAACCTCAGCTTAAAAGCTTCTACAAAGTCCACCACCTTCCGAGGGAGTCTGTTCCACCACCGAAGAGCTCTTACTGTCAGAAAGTTCTTCCTGAAGTTTAGTAAGAATCTCCTTTCTTGTAACCTTGAAGCCATTAATTCAAGTCCTTCCCTCCAGAGCAGGAGAAAACAGGGAGAGAGAGCAAGGATGTTGACTGCAGACAGAACAGGCACATAGACAACCTGGTCAGTTTTCTGCATTATGGCCATTGGGAATAGCTTCGGGATTCCCTAGTAATCTCCATCATGTATGGATTCGCTCTCAACCTGTTTAACTTCATCTACTCCAAGACAGGCTCCAAACACAGCTTTTGAGCCAAGTTGGCCTCCCCTGGGTAAATATTTAACAAAAGATATAGTGGAGTACCATACTGATGGTACCAACTTCCAGTGATCTCTCCTAGTGCCAGCTAGAGATGACAGGGATTGAACTCAAGCCCTATGCTCAGCCACTGAGCTATTATCAAAAATAAATTATTTTTGAACTTCAGAATTCAACACGCATAGGAGAGTGTTAACAGCCTATCTAGCCGTTGTCAATATTGCAACCAAGAAACAGTCCAAAACGTAGGCTTGAGGGAATCAGAGAGGAGGTTATTCTTCACTGCTCTTGTCACTTTAGAGAACTTCAGCTGATAAGTGCTCTTTTAAACTGCATTCCTTCTACGTGATAAAATAAATGCTGAAATAAAGTAAATTGATAGCTTTCAATGCAGCCTAAAAATAAAAGTTATATTTGCAACCATGTTCCAAAGATTGCTCCTATAAATGTGAAACCGGTCATAAACTTGAAGAGTTGCTAACGGCTGAATAAATCATATTAAACATTGCTTACTATTGCCATAGTCAACCAAAAAAAGAGATCCAAGTCAGGCTATAATTTTAATTACGCCCATATCTATAATTAACCTTAATCCCAGATAATAATAAATAAATAATAGTGCAATGCTTAAAGCAAGAATTCTGTATTAATTTTCAATTATTTAATTGCATACACCAATAAATCACTCAAATTATCATTTTAATAACTCTCAAATACCAAAAAACAAAACTGCCAAAGGCTCTTTTATAATTTTCCTCAAAACCAAGGATTGAGGATGCTTATTTACATTTGTTTTACAAATGAAATCCAGCAGTTGCTGAATTTTGCTTCTAGAATATTTTCTCCAATTACCGTCTCCTGTGTGCTGTTACCTTCATGAGGCCCCTAAATTATCACATGCTTTGCTCTAATCAAAGATGCAAGAACTGGAAGAACCTGCTAATATCTTCAGACTAGCTAATATACATATAAAGCTGGCCCAGTTTTGTTAGCAAGAGGTCAAGAGAAAAGTTTCTGGAATGTCATAAAACATTTAAAAAACAAACAAACACATTTTGTAGTCTATGTCTGTAGAACAGAATAATTCTTCCCTTCCATTTTCTAGAGCCATTGTGATCACTAGCAATGACCCCTGTGTTCATTCCTGTGAGCTGATTGTCTCCTCAACGAGAGATAACTCTGAAGTACCATTTATTTTACTTTGAATATTTATTACACTAATAACCCAATTTCTTTAGAAAAACACATAGTACATTCTGGAGCCTCTCAGTAATAGTGATGATGATGATGATATTATTTATTTATTTGTTTATTTTTTTATTTATACCCCACTTATCTGGCTGAGTTTCCCCAGCCACTCTGGGTGGCTGCCAACCAAATGTTAAAAACAATACAGCATCAGACATTAAAAACTTCCCTAAACAAGGCCACCTTCTAGACTCTTGATCAGCTCTACACTTATGTTTCAACCATACATCAAAAAGTAAAGGGTAACTGTGTGACGTAATAAGAAGTAAAGGCAAATAAATCCATATTAGAGCAATGTCCTTGTTAGGGCAAACAAAATTTCACACATTCAGGTGCAAGCTTCTGAATTCTCCAGAACTCTTCATCAGGCTAGATAACAAAAATGGGAGAAAGAAAAAACTTGGCTGGTGGTAACACAAACAGTCTGCATCTGATAAAAGTCTTGAGACATAATGTGGGAGGATGGAGTAGACATTCCAACAAGACTTCCTTTTAAAAAAGATACCATGCAGATATCAGGTTGCATAAAAGGTCTACTAAGAAGAAGAAACATAACCATGGCTGATTCTTGATCACAGTTGTTGCCTGATGAGCCCAGCACTCCTGTTACTGAAGGTACATCACCTCTGTTGCTGGGATTTGCATTTGAGTGTTACATATTTGTTATTTCTGCATTACATCGTCTTCATTTCTGCCTCTCCACCACTTCCTTTAGTAGGCCAGTGCAGAAAGCCCGGTACATCTAGAATTATAAAATCATAGAACTGGAAGGGACCACAAGGGTCAACCAGTTCAACTCCCTGCAATGCAGGAACCTCTCCATTATCACAAAGATCTACTTCTGGACAGACAAAATAAATGCACACAGCACATGGTTGATGCAGTAATGGCCACCAACTTAGATGGTTTTGAAGGGGGTTCATGGAGGATAAGGTTATCAATGACCCCTAATTACCACTTGCTGGGGAACAGGAGAAGAAAAGTGATATTGACCTGCTTATTGGCTTTCAGTAGGAACCTGGTTGGTCACAGAATGCAGGATAAGATGGTTTTTTTTGGTCCAATTCAGCTGGTCTCTTCTTATGTTCTCAGTTTTAATTTCCTTCTCTGTTGCTACCAAACCTTGGAGGACATTCAAGTTTCCAGACTGTCCTTTCATTTCCCATTCAAAAAATGAGTGTAGTATCTAAGCAAACATCATTTGTATATAAATGGCAGCATGAGCAGAATGCGATATATGCATTATCACTACTCTTTGAGCCAAACAGCCCAATCCAAGTCCTCTTTGTTTATTTCTTCTTCAGTGCATCAGGGATGTTAATGATGCAGAGAGGAAAGAACTTTGGTCTGTAGAACTACGTTAACAGCAGCTGCAGAGTCAGGACTCACCACTTCGCAGTTCAATGTGGTTATATCGAAAGGTGTTAAATGACTGCTTTCCTACAAATTACAATGAATCACAGATGGTAAGCCAGAGACTGCAACCAGGTCACCCCAGCCCAACTCATTTGCAAGTGTGCAGAATCTGTACAGTGAGTATCTATCGCATCTTACCCTATCTAGAGTCAAGTATGCCTTTTAACGCCTTTAATTATAATTTGTGGCAAGGTGCTATTTTCAGAAAGAACAAATCATTCCAGTGATAGGAAGAGTTACTTATGCTATATATGAAGAATATAATTATCGAGGAGCAAAACCAACAGCACTCAGTGAAGATGCTCAAATGATGCTTCAGTTTGTGGTGGCATATTTTTACATTGGACTCTGCAATTATGCGGCACCCCTTTCCCTTTAGGGGAGGGATTTGACCACAAAGAAATACAGCGACAACGGAGGCTGTGTCAACATTTCCCTTCAAGTAAGAGGGTGTAGGCACATAGGAAGAAGCCCTATACAAAGTCAAACCATTGCTCCATCTAGCTCAGTCCCATCCACACTAAATGGCAGAAGCTCTGCAGGGCTTCCGGCAGGGGACTCTCTTAGTCCTAATCGGGAGATGCCAAAACTACATGGATATTTATTATTTCAAGGGAGGGAGGAATGCATTAATACAGCTTGTTTTTCTGTCTCTAGCTTGTTTGTCATCTGTAAATAAACTGTGACCGGTTACCAATGCTGTACTTGAGTGACTTCAGAATCAAAGATTACACACTGCCTCAGTCATAATGAAATAAGAAGAAAGCACCACCTATTTTAAAGCTATTAATTAAGGTCACAGCTGAATGTTCTGCATTCCCATGGCATAAAGGCATACAAAGCTCTAACGGAATCCACTAGCACCAGTTAGAAATATTCCTCTCCCCTTCTAATTTGTTCTATTGACACCTGTACGGAAAGGAGAGACATCTCTGTGAGAGATTATATATTAAGGTGCTTGGTAAGCTACCAGAGTTCCCTCATTAAGTTCAAACTTGGAAACTCTGGTTACTTTAAACTCTGGTTAGTGAACAACACAGGATCATAAAATATGATTTGATCCTGACTTGTGTGAAATAACTAGAGATTAGCATAACTAGAGCTTCCCAAGTATTACATATACATATAAGCAGATTTTCAATTGAATCTCAGTTTAATCATTCTATTTTTTTGTTTTATCCAATTTCATTCTGAGATTTAAAACCACCAGAAGCCTATCACATAAGTATCAGCTGATTAATAGATCTTATTCACTAATTAATGGAGCTGATGAAGCCCTCTCAAATACTGTAACTTACAATATATACTCTTTTTTAAAAAGAAGAGAAAAGCCCATAGGCATGCAACTGCTGAGCTGAGTGGCTGTTTGCAAGCTTCTGATCTATACTCTGACCTTGCTCATCTGATACTTTATATGATTTATTTTAAAAAATATTTTTTAAATTAAATATTTTCTTGGTTTACAAAAGTGCAGTCATACATTGGAAGTCAAATGGAATCCGTTCTGGAAGTCCGTTTGACTCCAAAAACGTTTGGAAACCCAAGCACGGCTTCAGATTGGCTGCAGGAAGCTCATGCAGCCAATCGGAAGCTGCGGAAGCCCTGCCGGACGTTCAGCTTCCAAAAGACCGTTAAGAAACCAGAACACTCACTTCCGGGTTTCAATCGTTCAGGAGCCGATTTCTTCGGAGCCAAGGCGTTTGTACAACTGTACATACATTGTCACTTTTCTCAGGTTGTAAAGTCTTTTCTATGTATCAGTTTCATATGATTTGAGACATTAATTTCTATCTCCATAAAATTTTCTGGTGTCTTTGGAGGTAGAATCAAAGCAGCCATATATGCAGGCTTGCATTTGCCTTGAGAACACCTAACACATCTTCACCTCTCAAAAGTGTACCAGTACAATGGCATTGCTCATGGCTGTTTAACCAGTTCTAATAAAAAACAACACAGCTATGTATTAGCCATAGCACATGTAGCTTCTTTCACAGCTGGTTTCACAACTGAAAATGTGTGAAATTGCCTATACCAAGGCACAACAAAAAGCAAGCTTTCGAACAACAAAACCTGGGCATTCTCCTATTTTCACTCATGCTGATGTACAGTCTGAACTATCATAGAGTAGCACCAGAAGTGGCACAGTTTACCTCTATTTTGTGGTCTGAAGGTTGGACTGACTTGGTCAGAACATGGATGGGGAGCCACTGGCTCTTGAGATGACGATGCCCTACTCCTCCCCAATCAGCCTTTACCATTGTCCATGCTAGCTGGAGTGATATTAGTTGGAGTCCATCAGCACCTTGAGGGCCACAAGTCCTCCATCCCTCATCCATAAGCATCCTGACATATATGACAAATGTTTGGAGAACATAATCTGGATAAACAGGAGATTTATATAATGGAAGTTCTTCAGCCATATGTAAACATCATTTGCACAGTGATTTCAAGACTGAAGAATTATTTAGTGGCTCTTCAATCCAGAAGACCCAGGCTACAGAATTTTATGTGAAGTCCAATGCCACATTGTGAGCCAACATCACTGGAAATTGAATAGCTATTCAGTATGGTACTTTCAAAACTGGAACATCGTATGAAACAACGTTCTGCTGTTTCAGCACAGCTTAAGAAAAGTGTCGACAGCAGCTGGGTGTGGAAAAGGTTAGCATGCCTTTTGAAGAAAAGGTGAGATATAAATGCAGCCAATAAATAAATATCATGGATCAGCTGATGCACACTTACTCCAGGGTACGTCTGTCACAGCACAGCTTTAAGAGCTTCTTTCTACAAAGCTCACACCACCTAAGACCAGGCAATCATATCTATTCAAACATCATAAAGCAAAGGTAGCGATGATACATTATTAAAGTTCTCTTTGATATTTATGTCTTGCCCCTTTGTTTTTTACCTCCACGCATGTTTAGCTTAAAGCAGAAGTAGAAGAAGCCTTCTGATGTTGAACAACTCTGAAGATGTAGAGAGGAGAGTGTTTTTTTGGTGTTTAATGAGTTTCAGATGCCACTCCTTCATCTCGCACTGAGACAGCAAAATACAGAATGAGAGTTGGTTGCACAGGATATTTACATTCTGACTACCAGCATCAGCATGAGACTCATGATAAATGGTCATGGAGGATTTATTTTTATATTTTTAAAACATTTTTTCAGTGATTTTACATTCCTGCTGCAAGCGTCACATTTAAAAGAAATGTGATTCAAGGTTAGGCTGGTCCATTCAGTTTCTAATTCAGCATTTCAGTGCTAAATTCTATAGCTCAGTTGATCACACCCTTTGGCACCAAAAAAACCAACTCAAAATTATCAGGGCAAAAATAAAAAGAGAGGGAGAAGATCTATGCTTTCTTGGGGCAGTACCTGAGACATATAAGCCCCCAGCTGGAGTCCCTAATGCAAACAACATAATTAAATACCAACTATACAAGTGACACAGTAGAATGCGTCATCTCTCACAAACTGGCACCTCTTCTCTACCATATGAACATTGGGAAGTGCCTCATTTTACATATTTATTTATTTTTTAAAAATCTACCTGACCTGATTTCCCAAATGAACCCAAGGAGGCCAAGAAATCAGATAATAGCAGTTTTAAGACAAATAACCATTCCCAAATTAAACCCCAATCAAACATGAGAAACTGGGGAGAAAATCATGAATTCTGAAAGACAAACAGCTGTCAAAACAGTGAACAAAGACAGCAAAAGATCATTCAGCCAAAGGTCTTTTCCACCAACCGCCTGAAGTAATATAAGGATGGGGCCTGACGCCTTTTGCTCAGCAAGGCATTCCACATGGTGGGTGCCACAACAGAGAACAAACACACTTACCCTGGTTAACACCAGTCTTTTCCTCACAAGATCAAGAGTTCTGGAGTCAGACCACTGATCCACAGGCAGTTACAGAGGTTAGCTCAAATTGTGGTCAAACGTTGCAGGAAATGAACACCTGTGTTCCATCTTGGATGGAAAAGTCTTGTGGCTGGACTACAGCAAAACAACTTATATGCATATACAAATATATACTTTTAATCGTATTTCCAAACCTACCTGTTGCTTCCTCCTTTTCGACTACTCCTCCCCACCCTTTCTTTTCTTCCTTTTGATTATTCCCCACCCTTGTTAATTTAAAAAAAAAATCAGGTGCATGTTGAAAAGTCCGTGCTGGGTGATGATGATTTAATTTTGTGGAAAACAAAAACCCTCAAAGTAGTTTACAAAAATAATGAACAATGAAATGATCGGTAAAGAATTGTTGTTGTTGTTGTTGTTGTTGTTGTTGTTGTTGTTGTTGTTGTTGTTGTCTGGCCTTCTTGTCCCAGGCATCATCTTTACCACCCTTGATAAATTTAATATTGGTTTGTCAACAAGGAATATGATAGTTACAGAAAGTCATGCTAGCTTTTCATAGCAAGCAACTTTACCCACCCTGCTACGTTTCTGTTTTAAAGCTCTTTTTTCCATGTGTGACATGCAAAAAAGAAAAGAAAAAAGGCATAAAGCACAAATTAAAGCATTTGCCTCTTGTTCTTTGACACTCTACTTTTGGGTCCAAACAAAGGGCTCAGTTCCCTTTGATTACATTAGCTATTTGCTTTAATCCAAAAGGTTTTGGCAAACCATATGTTCTGCATCATTAAAATCAGATATTCTGCCTTTGATCTTTAGGTTCTCTCAGTTGACTGCTTTTCCCTCGCTACAACATATTCCTTGCTTTTGAAGTTATCTCCTTGTTTTATACAATGGACCTGAACCCTTCAGCCAGATTTGATAGGGTTACATAGGATACTATCCATATTGTGTTGTGCTTGTTGTTGTAAATGTTTTTAAAGAGACTCTTAGAAAAGGATCTTCAAGGAAAAAGACAGTAAGATAACGGTGAGGCTGAAAATGCTGACCTGCACACATAAGCAATCAAATTCTTAAGAACATGAAATAAATGTCGATAGTTGACACTTGCACAATTGAATTTAGGGTGTGTCAAGCCAAGTGTGTCTGCTGATCATAGATGGAGGAACAATCATCTATCCAGCACTGGGAATACCAATGCAGATGCCATGGTAGATTGCTGGGAAAACAAAGCCTTGTTGAGCTAGTATGCTATGGTCTTGATTTGGGGGGGGGGTGTTGCATAAAACAAGTCACCCTTCATTATCTTGGGCATGGGCAGAGTTGAAGAAGATGTCCAGTACATTCACTTAACATTAAGCATGTACAGAACACATTTCATGGCAGCCACCTCAACATGGCTGGAATGAAGAGAATATTGGTTGGAATGAAGAAGACTGAAGTGGATCGAGACAACTGCAATATACACCCATTTAATTTTTGCGTACGGAGACTGTACCTGCTGAACTGGTCTTACTGGTGTTCCTCTCCTCAGTGGTGTTGCCCACTGGCAGGAGAAACCTAGGAGTGGGCAGACTCTTACACAGCTTGAGCAGGATGGCAGCCTGTAACTCCATCCTACTTCACTCTGATAATGAGTTTACCGTGAGAATATGAGGAAGGTTCAGGTCAAAGAGTACATGAAAAATAGGAAACATTTCAAACACCTTACCTTCATTAGGGTCTACTATTTCCTTCTCAATGCTCAAAGTTAAGCAAGGTCCATGTTTGCCCGAGGGCCTACAAGCCAAGTTATTCATAGATACATAGAATTGTAGGGTTTGACGGTACCACGAGGGTCGTCTAATCAAACCCCCTGCAATGCAGGAATCTTTTACCCAACCTAGGGCTCAAACCCACAACGCTGAGATTAAAAATCTTATGCTCCACTGATAAAACTTTGACTTCTGTTTCAGTGATAAGCAAGAATCTTGAGACTTTCAGCAAAAAAAGGATGTAACACAAGCATTTTTCTAAATATCAGATTCGTCCAGCATGCTATGAGTTTGATACCCTTGCGACTGTGATTTTAAGCAAGAGCCTTCACATTCTATTTTAATTTGGAAGGTTATTTTCATTTCAAGTTTCTTTGCATGGGGCAAATAACTGCTAGAGATGAAAACCTTGCCCACACATGCTTCACATCATGAAATAAGAGAAAGATCCTTCCTAATTTCAATCATATCCATGGCTTTCCCCTGCTTCTTCCCATCCCCCAAGCAAGCCTCTTTTGAAAAGGAAGAAAAAAAGAGAAGAGAAGATGGATTTGGGAAATCAGTTACAGCATATGGTTCTTCAGAAACTCTTAAATCTCCAGTGTTTAGTTTGATAAGCAAATACAAAGCAAAAGTCATGGAACTGGGGGAGTGGGGAAAGAAAATTGGGAAAGGGGAGCAATTATGTATGTGTACAAAAATATGTTTCAAAATACCCATCTTCATTAAATGAAATGTTTAGAATAATCTGCGTTTTCTCTTCCCGTGGCTGGTAACTTAAGATAACACTTATACAGATTAATTAGGAAACTAACATCTCAAAGCTTGTTAGGTCCAAAAATCAGTACAAAATATGCTTTCTTTAGAAAGTCCACCAAGTTCTGAAGAAGTGTGCATGCACACAAAAGCTTATACCAAGAACAAACTTAGTTGGTCTCTAAGGTGCTACTGGACAAATCAGACCAACATGGCTACCTACCTGAATCTAAAGCCTAGAAAGGTTACTGCTTATATTCTGAGAGTCTAAAAAGGGACCAACGCTAAATCAAAATTGTAGTGCCCATACTAAACAACAAAACACAAATCTGAAATCCAACGTATCCTTACGCTGCATTAAAAAAGGTAAAGGTACCCCTGGGGTTGCGGCGCTCATCTCGCTCTATGGGCTGAGGGAGCCGGCGTTTGTCCACAGACAGCTTCCGGGTCATGTGGCCAGCATGACTAAGCCGCTTCTGGCGAACCAGAGCAGCGCACGGAAACGCCGTTTACCTTCCTGCCAGAGCTGTACCTATTTATCTACTTGCACTTTGACGTGCTTTCGAACTGCTAGGTTGGCAGGAGCAGGGACCGAGAAACAAGAGCTCACCCCGTCACGGGGATTCGAACCGCCGACCTTTTGATCGGCAAGTCCTAGGCTCTGTGGTTTAACCCACAGCGCCACCCGTGTCCCTAATTAGCTTCCAAAAGCTAGTGCGCTGCATTAGCTTCCAAAAAACACTGCAGTGACAAAATTCCAGCTGCATGTGTATTTTGTGGCAATCCCACAGCTGGTTGTTACCCATGTATGAAAGAAACGGTTTCACATACATAATTTCTCAATCCCTTTCACTACAAGTGTATATTGTAAATATAATTAACAGGACGCTGTTATACATGTGATCTAGAATAATTCTAGACCACTTCATAAACTGCCGTGGGAGAAAATTATTTTGAATGCACATCTAACAACTATTTCCGTGTAATAGGTAGAATGGCTCTTAGATAAGTGAGGTTTCTTAACGTGTCCTTTGGTGAATCAGCTTTGCACAGTATTTTCCCGAGATACGAAATAGAATTTGGCAGACTGAAATAAAAGTGGGGCGAGTATGAACTAAGGAGCAGGGACCCTGTGATTCAACAGATAATATTTGATGTTCCCTTTATTCAAACAAAGACACTGCTAACTATGTCACTGTGATCTTTTCAAATAGTTGTTGTTACATTGATCAACAGGTTGAAACACCCTATCTGTTAAACAGGAAATGCTTTGCTTGACCCCCAGGTACAAATGATTTCCAGGTGCTCGTAATTATCACTTGCAGTGTTTGATATTCCAGACTCTACCTTGAAATGTAAACTTGACAAGTTAAACTTTTCATTATGTGCAGCAGCCTTTCAAAAAGCTGAAGACAAGGACAGACCTCGTAATGGGTGAAAACCAATTCCCACTTAAAATGGCAACACTTAATTACTACCCTAACTGTTTATTTCTTTTCAGCGTGTTTAAAATTGACTTTTAATCCACAGTGGAATGAGCCCTGGTATATTAACCAATGCTCTCGTTATTTCATCTCTTTTCTCTCTATAAAAACCACATACCAATGTCCTTGTAGAAGCTTTTGCAAACTCTAAAGGACAAGATTCCACGCAAAGGACAACATTCTCTCTCTTTGTGTCTTTATGCAATTTTATGATTAGAGCAAAGCCAGTAATCACAAAATGTTACCCACAATTACTCAAATTTCTAATATCATGAAACTGGGTAAATAATTATGGGATCATTTTCAGAAATCAATGTGTGTTTCTTAATGCTTTGGGAATTTCAGAGTGTACTTTGCTCTTTTTGCCCAATTTCTACAAATATAGGTGACCAGAAGGTTTATATTCCTGTAGTCTTGCAATTAACTGCAGAACAACAAACATGGATTTTGTGAGCCCTTATGGCCACTAAGAGATGGCTACGTTTGAACATAGTTCATATGATCATCAATTTCATGTAGAAACTTATTTGGACATCTGTAGGATTTATATTAATTTATTTATTTAACTTAAGATGGATGTACTGATGTTTATGGTATCCTTAATGTCAGCTGACGATGGGGTTTTCAACACCTAGTAACAGTATAAGGATTTTTTTCTTTTGATAATTTAGTGTAGATTTTTAGAAATAATAGCACACATTAGTGCAGAAGTAGGCTGGAATGAACTTTATAATGAATATACGCCAAGTGGCACCAACCAGGATTAAACTCATCTGACCATTCTCAATTCTACCTGATTTTCAGTTGCAGTGCGCAACAGTTTTGGATTAAGAAGGAAAACTGCATTTATTTTGTTATTTTGGTACTAAAATGCTGAATAAGGGACTACTACAAGAGTGTACAGCCATTATCCTGCATGCAATGGATGGAAGACCAAACTGTTGCAATTACTTAGTTCGCACATCTTTTAATATTTTCTTTTTTTTCCCTTCCAAAATTCCTTATGGTTGTTAAGTGGCATCTACATTATTAGCTTCACCCAAATTCATTTTCTTCTATAAAACTTCATCTCAAGTGACACTGAACTATCATTCTAGTTCTCCTGTATCACCTTGGATATCTATTGTTACCAGATTACTTTTACAAATCTTCCTTACTCCAAAGCAGGGGCATTACATCTTTTCAGTGACTTCTTAATAACACATGCAGAGTCCATATTCCACGTGTCAGCTTTCAATACCAGAATGGAACATTAGCCCTACCAACGAGGTGAAGCCTGGTAAAATGTGAAATCAAGTCTACTTGAATTTAAGGTCTCACAGATTAAAGCATTAGTTGGTTCAACCATGCCACTACACTTGTCCTTTAATCTAATGGAAACTTCCTGGTGTTTCTTCAGTTAAAGTAGGGAAGAATGAATGTGAACCCAAAATACATATTCTGCATAATACAAGCAGGTTGGAAACATTTTAAGACTTAAAAGCGTACTAGCATTATACTCAGCATCCATTCCTGAGATATTTGCATATCCTAAGGTAAAAAGTGATCACTTATTTTGCTGCTTTTGAATGTGTGTGCCATTTTGGAAGTTTACAAACCTAGAAGCATAAATTCCATGGTAGCTGTGTGAATACATGTACAAAGCCACTCGGAAAAGCATGAAGGTTTGGGGAGCATCAAGAGTGAGCAACTGTGTGCCCGGTCCAAGAGAAACATGAAAGAACCTACCAAAATCAAATGGACACACATACAACAAAAGGAATCTTAAAATAGATAGAAGCTTATTTCCTTTGTGATTCACACAGCGCGTTGCAAAACCACAGTGAGCTGGCATAAATTTGTCGCTGCAAGCTCAATCAGGAAGTGTCTGGTGCTAGAAGGCTTTCCTTTGGAAGGGACAAACTGAAGCAAATTGATATGAAAAGCCAGAGGAAGCAGACAGCAATGAGAAGAATTGCAGCTGCCCTTTGCACTCCTTCATCCATTGTTAAATATATTGCAAATTTCGCATCCCAAACAGAGCATGATGTATTAACGGTGGTTATGGATTATTATTATATTACATTCAGCATCTGGGGGGTGGCTCTGCTCTTAGTTGACCACAGGAGGGCACATTCAAGCAACAAAACTGTTATGGTACAAATACAGTCACCTCCTGGTATCTGGGGCACGTACAGAAGTTGTGCAAAAGTGGGGGCAGAGCTACTGATATGACCAAACTGCCCCTTCAATTAGATGCGAGACCCATTCGTGCCGTTAAAGTGTGGAGCCCTCTTCACATATCTCAACTGAATAGGGAGTTATGAGCAAGTGGAAATCACCCTTAGTGACACATCTGCTTCTTTGGAATGCACCTGGGTTCACCTTTTCTAGTATGGCACAGTGGAATCATAGGCCGATCCTACTGAGCTAAATAGGACTTCCACCCAGGTAAAAGATAAAGGGACCCCTGACCATTAGGTCCAGTCGTGACCGACTGGGGTTGTGGCGCTCATCTCGCTTTATTGGCCGAGGGAGCCGGCGTACAGCTTCCGGGTCATGTGGCCAGCATGACTAAGTCACTTCCGGCGAACCAGAGCAACGCACGGAAACGTCGTTTACCTTCCCGCCGGAGCGGTACCTATTTATCTACTTGCACTTTGACGTTCTTTCGAACTGCTAGGTTGGCAGGAGCAGGCACCGAGCAACGGGATCTCCCTCTGTCGCGGGGGATTCAAACCGCCGGCCTTCTGATCAGCAAGTCCTAGGCTCTGTGGTTTAAACCACAGCGCCACCCAGGTAAGTGTATATAAACTTTCAATGTCTTGTGACAACTGCTTTAATTTTCTGATTGCTTTTGCTTGTAATATTCATTTCTATCTCACTCCTTTTATAATCTGCTGTGAAATGCCAGTGGATTGCCGGTAAAGTATTACATGTTTGAAATGAGAGCCAGTAATTTGTTCGAGACAACTCCCAGTTTAGTGGAGGTTTTCATCCAGATCTTACTATTGTCTAATGTGCCACAACGCTTTCATTTCTGTAGTATGCTGAGACTTCCTCCTCTACACTGAGTGCTCCAATATCTATTTGAATTTCCACCCTGCCTGGGACAATCAATGAAGCAAGAGTATCTCATCTTCTATAGCAGAGATGGGGAACCTGCAGTGCTTCAGATGTTGCTGAACTACTGACCACTGGCCATGCTTCTTGGAGCTGAGGGGGATCCAAGTGAAACAACAACTGGAAGGCCAGAAGTCCTCCATCACTGCCCAATGGTTCTGTCTTTGCCAGGGAAAAACGCAAAAGTATAATGTGCCATAGTAAGTTCTCCGTTTTGGGGGGGGGGGTTGCTGCTGGATAAGACTTCAAAATCTTGACTTGTTCCAAGGCAAAACAACTGTTAACATGTGATATTTAATCATCTCTTAATATTCTTGTCCATTGCAAGACTGGCATGCATTTCACACCCTTCTTGCTATCTGTAGCCACTGTTGTCGCGAGAAACAACACAGAGTGCTGTAGCTCCTTAAAGACTAAAGACATTTACTGTGACCTAGTAGACTATGTACAAGAACCCACAATCAGATTATGTTTAAGGCCTTGAAAACGCCAGGACTTTTTTCAACAACAACAACATGTTCCGCCCAACTTCTTCAAGGTATAGTTTCCACCCAATTCAGCCAAACTTCTGTAAGCTAACATCTTATGAAATGAGCTGTCAGGTCTGAACTGTGCTGGGATCTTAAGTCTACACACAGCAGGGCACAAAACTAGTAGCAACTGTACTGAATTACAACCAATAAGAGAAGTCACAGGTCAAGGAAGCCACACAGAGTTCTGCTGAAGCCAACAATGAAACTTAATGTACTTTCCATGTCCAGAACCATCCTCTATAGAGCTTCTGCAAAACAGATTAATGATAATAGCTGCAGAAACCAGAAAAGAAGAAGGGGCAGGGGGAGAGAAGGAATTCAAGAGAGGGAAGCTCAGCCAATATTCCATTTGTAATTTGTCACACTACCACACAATAAGACCTGGACGTGAATACACTGCAAATTTACAATTCAAATAAGCTCCCTTGAATTTTAAAAGAATGGACTGTGTACATATCAGTCAGGGTGACACCAAAATGCCCTGTCAGGTTAATTTTAAATGCACGTTTTCTGTGCTACTGTTAACTAATCACTATCATTACCGTTGTTGTTTAAAGATGAAGCACTTTTGAACAAAAACGCAAAGGCATGATTCCCTCCCCAGCATTTCCTTTCAATTCCTATGTAGGTTCCTAGCAATATTTATTTTACCTACTTATCCCAGAGCTATTCTAAATTCATGCAGTGCCATTGGTGGTTGTGATGATAGCATGAGGCTAAGCCAATTGTACTGAAGTCAGCTGGAATAGCAATACCTCAAAAACAGCTTTTTAGTCCTGTGGGAAAATTCACAATTTGTAAATGAGAGCCCATCGACCTGCAGGGAGTTTACAGCCCTCTTCTGATATGTAGTGGAAAACCCCTTACATGATAAACATCTGGTTAACCAGCAATTAATTAGCTCTCTCTTCCAGCAATGCGTCCTCTCTGTCTTTCTCTCCCCCTCCCCACCAAATCTTTCAAAATGAGCAAAACACAGTCCTTTGTGCATAGGAATAGAAACCAGGGTTTCACCACACGAAAATATAAGCAATCTGCTATGCCTACGGGAAGTAAGAGAAGGAAAGCTTAACCTCGAACCAATTACAAAAGAGAAGAAAATAAGCATACTTCTTTCCAGTTTCTTTAAACATTGATCTGCCTTTTTTTTTTTTTTTACACAGAACATAGAAATTGTGATCTTGAGATTTACTATGCTGTCTATTTACTCATCTAGTGTGGTATAGCGGTTGGAGTGTTGGACAGTCACGAAGTTCACTGAGTGATCTTGGGCCTGTCACTGACTCTCAGTCTAACCTACCTCACAGGGTTGTTGTGAAGGTAAAATGGGGAAAACTATGCATGTCACCCTTGAGCTCCTTGGAAGAAAGTTATATAACTGCTTCAAAAGTGGGGATTTTTTTAATATACATAAGTGGTGGAGTGCACCACTCTTTTTCCTATTTTGGACTATCCATGGGGTTAAAAACATGTAACATTGGCATGTAATTTGTACTCCAACCCTTAGTTTTTTCCATCTGTGTAGTAACGATGTGGCAAGACTGCACAAACGTTTGTTGTGATGCGCAGTGATAGTACTGAAGGTTATTATTTTTCTGAAAAAAGATCAATCCAAATCAAATGCGCAGTAAAGAATACATGAAATAGCTTGAAACTGAATCTTTTAATTTAGTTAAGAGTCTGGGATAGAAAATCTGCTTTGGATAAACTATTAACTAAAGCCTCAACTGAAACCAGAACTGAACTTTGCTTTGAAGTTGAAGAAAGCTCAGTTCCTTTTTTTATTTTAGAATAACGGATTGTTCTTTCTTACCCTTTCATACAATAGCTGGTCTTGGCTAAGACCACAAATAAGCAACGACTCTGATCTTTATGTATCAAAATGCTGCTCTTGTTGGATAAGTGACTCTTGCATGGGCTCTATTGGGCAATGTTGATGGTCACTGAATCCTAGAAGGTTAAAAACAGCAGAAACCTAGAGCTAAAGAGAAGCAAACACCTTTGCAATATATCACCAGCAGCATTTGTTTCTCTTCCAGTTGTGCAGATAATTCCAGGCAAGGGAATCAGGAGAAACAGAGATCTACTTAATACTCACACAGATGGAAACACACAAAAAGTGTATGACTGGTAAATATAACAGGCACATCCTCACTTGTAGCCATCACTATTGCAGAGATCATATTACAAGATCAGTAATAACCAGTGGGCTATAAGAAGCTATTCCTTTTAACTACTAGTAGGACTAGTTGATCGAGTCAGATCAGACAAATGGAGGCACTTATGCACACAGTATACAATTAAATTGTGGAACTCAAAATTGCAAGATAACTGGAGGCAGAATGCCTCTGAATACCAGTTGCTGGAGAAAATGAGTGGTGTTATCATGATCATGCCTCACTTGTGGGCTTTCAACTGGCTGCTCTGGCAATGCTGAACTAGATGAAACTATGGCCTGATCTAGCAGGGCCCTTCTTATGTTCTTAGGAGTGAGCCAAAAGTGAAACCTCAATTCTACAGTTTATTAATTATAAATAATACTTTGGGATTATCAAGGGCAACTCATCTTTTTAGGTGATATTTCACAGATCCAGGAAGGATTTTCTGAATTAGCTTTAGCTTGTTTTCACGTAACCATACTTCATTGCCTGCATATTGTTGTGATGTCCTCATGTTCATTTTGATTGAGATTATCTTCCCAGGAAGGTGGCGAAAACTGAGGCGCCTTCCAGTTGTTGAAACTATAGCTCCACTCTTCCCTAATCATCATCCTTGCTGGCTCATGAGAGCTGGAGTCCAACAACATCTGGCCACCTTAGTTTCAGATTTGAACTAAAAGTACAGCCATTTAAACAAATTATTTGGTTATGAAAATACACTTTCTAAGTGTGCCACTGGTATTGTAACTACTGCATATGACAACTCATGGAATTTTTCAAACGGAAATAGGAACTTAGATGACATCGTCACAGTGAACAGTCCACAAGATCAGAAACTACGCAAGCCTCCTAAAGTACAAGTAAAAGAAGATTCACCAGATAAGATCAACTACTGACCCGTTGATCAAAATAAAATATAATTTAAAATTATCAGTCTCATTGCCCCTTCCTGAACTTTGGTTTTGTAATCAATGCTACATGCAGCAATAGCCATCAGTCACATATGCAGAGCTGCTTGCATTGCCTCAATTGTCAAATTCAGGAAACCAGGGCTGGTACATGCTTAATAGCTATATGTTTTAGGTACAGTACTACTGCTTTAAGAGTTCTGGTGTGAGGTCTATGCATGCTCTGGGAGGAGTATGCATTCATGGAATGCATGGGACCACATTAGGAGCATTTTGAAGTGCAATCTCAATTTGTCAAAGTCTGCACTACTTTGTGGTTCTGCAATCTCTATTGAAGCCCAATATATTTTTCTGGCTTTGCCCTCTTTGATGTGACCTTCCTCTTTTTCTTCTCAGTAAACCACTGTGCCATGAGTGCTATCAGCACTTTAGAAAAGAATTCTTCCAGGCAAGATGTGCCAAGAACATATATAATGGGAATCTTAATTAAACCATGCCAGTCCTGGGGATAATTTACAATCTTCTGAATTAGCACAGACTTCAATAAATCTATTTGAAGAATGCCACTTATAGGATACTATTATCCTCATGTGTGCACTCTGAACCACACACAAGATTAAGTACAACTGGGGTATGCAAAATGGCTTGGTAAGAAGAAAGGTTTTCCACGTTTCCCCCCTATTGCAACAGCTTTATGGGAGCAATCATCAAATGCATGCTTCAGAGGTCTTCTCTCTGCTCATGAGTGCTCTAATGCTAACAATGTGGTTTCTTTCCTAACATAAACCCAAGCATTGTATCAAATGAAAAGGGAACACATGGATAGCATCTATATACAGTGGTGCCCCGCAAGACGAATGCCTCGCTAAACGAAAAACCCGCAAGACGAAAGGGTTTTCCGATTTTTTAGCGGCTTCGCAAGACGAATTTCCCTATGGGCTTGCTTCGCAAGACGAAAGCCCATAGGGAAATCTCTGGGACAGCGGGGAACCCTCCTCCCACCGCAAGCCCCGGGAAGAGAGGAGAAGCTGTGCGCCTTCCCCTCTGTTCCCGGACCTGTCCTGAAGGCTTGCGGTGGGAGGTCCGGGAACAGAGGAGAAGGCGCACAGCTTCTCCTCTCTTCCCGGGGCTTGCGGTGGGAGGAGGGTTTTTCCTCCCCACCGCCAACATTCAGAAGGCTGTTCTGAAGGCTGGCGGTGGGAAGAAAAGCCCTTCTCCCGCCTCCAGCCTTCAGAAGAGTTCCCCGCAGGGCTCCCCAAGCTGTGAATGTCTGCCGCGCGCAAGGGGCGCTCTGCTTAAGAGCGCCCCTCGTGCGGGGCAGCAGGCTGCTATCCGCAGCTTGGAGAGCCCTGTGGGGAAGTCCGGCAGGGCTCCCCAAGCTGCGAATGTCTGCCGCGCGCGAGGGGCGCTCTGCTTAAGAGCGCCCCTCGTGCGGGGCAGCAGGCTGCTATCCGCAGCTTGGAGAGCCCTGTGGGGAAGTCCGGCAGGGCTCCCCAAGCTGCAGGTGTCTGCCCCGCGCGAGGGGTGCTCTGCTTAAGAGCGCCCCTCGTGCAGGGCAGCAGGCTGCTATCCGCAGCTTGGAGAGCCCCGCGGGGAAGTCCTGAAGGGCTCCCCAAGCTGCGAACGTCTGCCCCGCGTGAGGGGTGCTCTGCTTAAGAGCGCCCCTCGTGCGGGGCAGCAGGCTGCTATCCGCAGCTTGGAGAGCCCCGCGGGGAAGTCCTGAAGGGCTCCCCCAGCTGCGAATGTCTGCCCCGCGCAAGGGGTGCTCTGCTTAAGAGCGCCCCTCGTGTGGGGCAGCAGGCTGCTATCCGCAGCTTGGAGAGCCCCGCGGGGAAGTCCTGAAGGGCTCCCCAAGCTGCGAACGTCTGCCCCGCGTGAGGGGTGCTCTGCTTAAGAGCGCCCCTCGTGCGGGGCAGCAGGCTGCTATCCGCAGCTTGGAGAGCCCCGCGGGGAAGTCCTGAAGGGCTCCCCCAGCTGCGAATGTCTGCCCCGCGCAAGGGGTGCTCTGCTTAAGAGCGCCCCTCGTGCGGGGCAGCAGGCTGCTATCCGCAGCTTGGAGAGCCCCGCGGGGAAGTCCTGAAGGGCTCCCCAAGCTGCGAACGTCTGCCCCGCGTGAGGGGTGCTCTGCTTAAGAGCGCCCCTCGTGCGGGGGCAGCAGGCTGCTATCCGCAGCTTGGAGAGCCCCGCGGGGAAGTCCTGAAGGGCTCCCCCAGCTGCGAATGTCTGCCCCGCGCAAGGGGTGCTCTGCTTAAGAGCGCCCCTCGTGCGGGGCAGCAGGCTGCTATCCACAGCTTGGAGAGCCCCGCGGGGAGGTTCTGAAGGGCTCCCCAAGCTGCAGATGTCTGCCCCGCACGAGGGGCGCTCTGCTTCAGAGCTCCCTCGCACCGGGCAGCAGGCTGCTATCCGCAGCCTAGGCAGCCCTGCAGGAACTCTTCTGAAGGCTGGCGGCGGGAGAAGGGCTTTTCTTCCCACCGCCAGCCTTCAGAAGGCTGTTCTGAAGCCTGGCGGTGGGGAGAAAAGTCCTCCCCCCCCACCAGCCTTCAGAAGAGGTCGGGGGACAGACTGTCCCCGGACCTGGTCTGAAGGCGGTCTCCCTAGGAACGCATTAATTGATTTTCAATGCATTCCTATGGGAAACCGTGCTTCGCAAGACGAAAAACTCGCAAGACGAAAAAACTTGCGGAACGAATTAATTTCGTCTTGCGAGGCACCACTGTACATACTGTTGAAGTGGCATCTCTTCCTAGGTAAAAATCTTTGTATTTTGGTTTTCCAGAGGCAAATTATCATAGCATGCTGATGACTTCATTCCTGTTGCCACCTTTGCCAGAGGCAGAAAGTTGCTCTTAATGACAGAATGAAAATTCAGCATGTGAATGATACACAAATGCCACTATGGACATGCTACACTACATAACAGATTGAGAGTAGGACAGTGACATGGTACAGGGCTTTCTTGGTAGTGATGTGGATGAATGTCTACATAAATGTTTCCCAGTAGATGCATCAAAGAGATTAGCTACAAAAACAATTCTATGGCGGAAACCATTACATGAATTCAGCCTGGTAAATAATGAAGTTTGGAAACCTTGGTGCCCAGGGTTACAGGGAAAAACCTCCCCAGATGATTCCTACCTGGTGCACTCACATCTATAGAATAAAATAGTCACAAACACTATGATAGTCTGAATGGGAAACATTCCCATTATCACACAGAGAAACCTGACACACCTTAGTTTGCCTGTTACAGGTTGCTCTTTCATAATCAGCTTCATGGAGGTTATCTTTGAGAAATGCTTCTGTCTGCATTTCTAGATAGCTTGAGGGATTCATATGTTTTTCGGGGGCACTAGTCAGAATTAGCATTTTCTCCAGATAACTATAACGTGCATTAAGATTGCAATGTCATTTTAAAGAAAGGGGGGAAACAGGGAAACAGTACAAACTGAGCAAAGAATTACAGCCACCACCTACCTAGCTAAAGTGTACAATTATTATTATTTTTTTAAAAAACAGTATTTTCTTACAGTAATGCCCCACCTTTCTTTCATTACAGAACCCAGGGAGTTGTATACAAGCCTCCCAAGTAGTCATCCATACAGGAACTGCCCAGACCTGCTTAGCTTCAGCAAGGTGGTTGCCTCATGTACCCTGGGACCTGAAAGTGGACCGTCTGAGGTGATCTTTGCCTCTCTCTCTTTCTCTGCTCGGTTCATACATAATGCTTCTTCAAACCACAGCTCAGGGCAAATGCACAAGTGTGCTGGCTCCCAGACAGGAGATACGGCAATTTTGCTCCTCCTCTTGTCCCTGCTGTGAATCAAACCATGATTTGGCTTAGTGCGTCCTCCAAATCCAAGCTCGTGGTTTTCTTCCTCCAGACAATTCCTTGAAATGTAAGCCAAGAGAACAAACCTTTGCTTTTCTGGAGCGAGACAAACTGCAAGCCTGACACATGAAGGCAAACCATGGCTTAGTTCACAGCAACATGAGGACCAGAGGAGCAACAAGGTGGTTGTGACTTCTCCTCTCTGGAAACCCATATGTTCATGCCATGGTTTGACTCAGCATTCTTTAGAAACCAGGTCACTCTCGCCTATGTGAGAATAAAATGCTACTCCTTGACTGACACTGTTATTTGGATATCCCATTTTTCACTTCCTGAACTATTTCTCTCCCAATACAAATGTGCTACTGTAGTAGATGTGGTTTTGGAAGCAATGGAGGGTTTTTTTAAAAAAAAAAAATTCTTTCTTCTTTTTTTTCTTTTTTAAGAAGATGGGTGGGAATGAAGTGTGAAAAATATATACTAATTTATCATCAAAGACGCCGAAACTCATTGACGTTATACAAGCATACCCTTGAGAGTTCAAAGAAATAGAACAGATTACTAATATTATGATGCTTCCAGCAAAATGATTTAAAATGATTAGTCAGGTCTAAGAGGAGAAAATGAAGGTTTGCATAGCAGTTCTGCTGTTTGTTTGCCAAAACACTGCCATGTAACAATAAAATTATATTGCAAAGAAGAAGCCTAATCTATGTCTATAAAATACAATTTGGAGAGAAGAATGCATTTACTGTACTTGACTGTCGCTCTTCTGTTTCTTTGCAAGTGCTGGCGTTGCAGAAAAACTAGAGAATTATTTTGCTCCTCTTTCTCCCACCCCCCTCATTTCTACAGCTTGCAATCCCAGTCTTTTTGCAGGTGTGCCTCAAGGACTTCTCCCTCATAGTCTTTGAATCATTTTGTAGACACTAATGAGCATCCCTCTTCAGCTTTAATTATTGGTCCCTGACAAGTCAACATAATAGGAATCAGCTTATCCAAGCATACTCCCTAGTGACACGTCCAATTACTCAGGTTGTACTTCTCAGCAAGAGGTCTGAGGGGTTGCTTATTTAACATTGTCAAATAATAATGATAATAATAAATAAATAAATAAACAAACAAACAGAGGTATGGGTGTCAATTTTACATTCTGAATCTTACAGCAATGGATCTGACAAGATGTACCACAGCTTATTATGCATCTTTAGATTAGATACTTAAAGACCTTTACCGTTATGTGTATTTGTTTAATATAATTAATTAACTTCTTCCCACTCCACTTTAAAAGTCTGAAGCTGAGTGTTCAGCCGTTAAAAACCCAGGGGAACATCCAATATCCAGATCACACAAACCTATTCCGTTGCTTCTGATAAGACCAACCATTTTAAACATGAGTAAGTCCCATGGAGAGAAGCCAGGTTTTAAACTTACAGGGTCCCTCCGTTCATTTTTATAAGGCATTTTAAGTATCTTTGAACTTCTAATTATACATTTACAACATGGATATTTACTTAGACGTAACTCCCATTTAGAAGGCCTAAGTCACAGGTAAAGTTGCTCCACCATTGTGGAGGGGTGCATGTGTGTTTGTTTGTTTATTTGTTTGTTTGTGTGTATGCACACACATGCTTGGCTTTTTCATTGAACACTTCCTCTACACAAAAACATATTGTTTGCTTCTGCAGGGTCCCTTTCAAAAAAGTATAGGGCCCTGGGCATCAGATGTGGGTGACACAATACTCTCTCATTACAACTGTCCTACTGCAATGCTTTTACTTTTAACACATGCCCCACAGAAGAAATTAATGACAACCATTCATTTTTATTAGACAATGTAAAGAGGTGAATCAGAGGTATCTTTAGGGATGAGGTTAAACTTGTTTTTTGTCCTGTTTGGCTGTTTGGTCCTCTTCAGAAGTGTCATATAGGAGTAAAAGAGTGACAAAGATGGAGAAGGGCCTAGAGACCAAGTCCTATGAGAAAAGTTGGGTATATTTAAACACTTGAGAAGACACAATACAATATGGTTGTCACATAGATGATGGGACATATTAGCCTTTTGTTGCTCTTCTGAATCAAGGGGATGCAAATTACAAGGTAGTTTATTTAGAATAAACATTAATTAGGAAGAACGTCCTGATGGCACAAGCTGATTAACTGTGGAACAGACGGTCTTAGAAGGTGATGAAGGTTTTTAAGCAGAGGCTAGATGGCCATCTATCAAGGTGCTGCAGCAAAATTCCTGCATTGGCTAGATGACTTTTGAGGTCTCTTCCAACTCATTGATTCCGTGCACTTCCACAGTCATGTTGCATAGTGTACAGGTTCCTGCCCGGTATGGACAGGTTTGTTGAAGGCCAGTGTGGTGCAGTGGTCAGGGTGTTGGACTAGGAGACCAGGGTTCAAATCCCCACTCATGAAGGTTACTGAGAGACCTTTGGGCAGCTACTGTCTTTCAGTCTAGCCCACCTCACAGGTTAGTTGTGAGGAAGGCATAGAGAGGGAAGGGAACTGCGATTGCATCAGCAGGCCCTATGCCACAGAGCTTAGGTTATGTGCAGAAGATACAACAGAAGTGTTGGGGCTGGAGTGTGCCTGTCTTCCCACTTTCTCCTATATATGTTCAGTTCATCCTGTTTGGTCACATGAATACCTCTGTGGATTCAGGTCTCTAAAAACTAATGCAGGAAGAGCGAACACATGAGAAAATACTAGATCCGTACATTTCTAAGATATAAAGCTTCAGGTCAAATATCTTGCATTAAGTCATTTTATGGTAAGTCATTCAGGAAGCAACCTAGCCAAAGTTACACATTATTATTTTGAAAGTTAAGAACATACTTAACTTTGCCATAAAAACTGAGTCCAAATGTGCTTAACTTTGGACTGGATCATGTTGTTGGTTTGCAAAAGCTGCAATCCAAACCTTTTCTTTGTAGGAAAACACATTGTGTTTTCTTCATTTTTAACACATAAATATTGTTTACTTAAAATAAATTACAAGCACTTTTGTAGCCATGTGACAATAAATATTGATCCAAAGACAACTGAATCTCCACAGAATATATTTTATAAGAGCAGACAATTGTAGGGGCACAAGCCAGTGTCAACAATGTATTATCCAAGTAGCAATTGTCTGTAGTTTTGTGAATGAATTAATGTGACCGCAAGCAGAACTATTACACAGATGTTTATTGCCTGCATTCTGGTGTTTATAATTTTAGGGAATGGAAAATACATTTATATGTGAATAGGGTAGATTTTCTTTGGGAACTTGAACATTCTAAAAATATTCTCCAGGCCTTTGTTGCTAATCACACATAAAGATTTAAAGAGAAGCCTGCGTCACTGGAAACCACTTGGGTGCAAGCCTCTGCCCCATCCATACTGAACATAGTATGTGTTTTATCAATGTTGATAGTGGTTTAACAGGCAATTGGTTAACTAGAAAGAAACCCAATGTTGGTAAATTGCAATATAAACTGACTTACACAGATATTAGTCCAAGAGGTGCTGGCTAAGAATGTAGATATCCTTAGGATTCCTACTTCTTGAATTTTGCAATGCGCCTTTCAACCAAAATCATTTAAAATCACATTTTAACATGGGTATTTCGAGAGAAAGTACTTTCAAAATATGTAGCTAAATATAAACGTTCATGCAGACATTTTTTTAGAGAAAAAGTAAGGCTTGTGTGTAACTGGGACAGAACAAAACTTATGAAGACACACACAAAAATGATACAGACCAATAACAGACCAAAACCATCCTTGAGGGTTCTTAACTTTCAAAAACTGAAGACAGGAGTGCCTGGCGTGCTCTGGTCCATGGGGTAACGAAGAGTTGGACGTGACTAAATGACTAAACAACAACAATCCTTGAAGGATTTATCCTGGCCCTGCTTCGAAGATTTTTTTACCTAATTTTTTTACCATTGGGCAGAGTGTTTGTGAGCATCATTTCCAAGGGACTTGAACCACAATACTTCTCAGGAGATTGAACTTTCAACCATTCAAAATTGCAACATATTAAGACGCAGGATCTTCAGAACTACTATTAAATGAGTAATGTTTAGGTTAGCCATTCTTGTTTATAAAATCCATCAGGAAACAAATATTGCAACCTTGGTAAGCTGTCACTGCTCAACCCAAAATAAACATTTCTCACCCTTCCTTTAGGTTGAACTTCACCATGACTCATCCTGAAGAAAGGCTTTCATGAAGGAGCAGGTACCTGCTTCTAAGAGGCAAATTAGGATGGGGAATTTCGGAGAGGCCGGGTGTGGTCCACATTCCACCGTGCCAATTTTTTTGGCATCATTCTGCTAGCTCCTTTACCTGTCCTTCAGATAATAATAATACTGCACAACTCTTGCCTAATAGAAATATTATCCAGAATTAGTTCCTCAGAAGTAGCTGTGTGCTGCTGCTTTTAAGTGTGCAATTGTAAATAACGGCTATCATAAAATGCATTTATTTATTTATTACATTTTTATTCCACCTTTCCTCTCAAGAGCTCAAGGCTCCACCCCCAACCTGCAGCATTCTCATAATAATCCTGTGAGAAAAGTATGGGCAAGTCAGTATCTCTCAGCCCAAGTCAGGGCCTGCCCAAGACATTTCCCTGCCTGCGGTGAAGGACAAGATAGAACCACCTCACAATTCCATGTGTGGAAACTGACTGGACCAAAGGATAAATTTGTTGCACAAGCAGAACACCACAGTTGAATATCACCCCTAAAATGTAGCTGATACACATCTGCTGTCAGTATATAACACAAAAGGATGACGGGATATTTTTCCAAAAAGCCCACACTATTGTATCCAATCCTTTTAACTAGAGATCTCAGGGATTGGACCTCTGAGCTTTTGCATGTAAAATCATGATTTTACAGTTGTTTTGACATATTGTTGACTGCTACCTCAAAAACATCCAGGGCAGTCAGGGGGTGGTGTGTGTATACTCCCTCAAGCTGCCAGGTAATAGCCATTTTTGGGGGGGGTGGGGGTAGAACCAGCATGCAGGAGTTAGGTGACCTGGGCCCGGGTTGTGTTGGGGTGTGTGTACTGTGTTGGCTGAGAGAAGCTGCTATCATGTCCCATTTATAGTTTAATAATTCTAAATGTTGATTAAAAGTCAAAATGAAAGTCCCACACATTTGTTGCTATGGTTGTTCTACACTCCTTAGTCTATTAATATAAATAATTGCCACTTGTATTTCATTATTGTTATTTTTCCTCCACGGTGAAAACCAGCTGGTGTTATATATGCTGGCAATCTGTGCTGAAATACAAGCTCATATATACAGGAAAAGGGGGGAAATCATGAGAAACCATTATTCCCAGCCTGGATTCCTTACAATGTTAATGCTGGTGGGTGTACTCAGTGCTGCCATTCAAAGAGAACTGAGCATTCCAATTCATGCTCATTAATGTAGCTTGTTTCTTTTATTCAAGTTGCTAATATTGACCTTTATCTCTCTCATTTTTGCAGCCACCCAACATCATTTTTCGATTCACTGTCCCATACATCTGCATTCATTGGCTGCGAGGCAAAACTATCCCCGTGTTTCTGCCTGAAAGTAACAAACGTCAAATCTGCTTCTGAAGTCAGGTCTTCCAACATACAAGAGTTGTGCCTGTTTGGAGTTATGAAGGGAAGAATATGAAGCAATCTTCAAGAAGACAATTATTTGGGGAAAGAGATCAAAAGTCTGATCACATATACTGAACAAAATGGTATTCTGTGCAGCTTCCAGCTACGTATATGAGTCAGGCTTCCTTTATTTTACTTTATTTTATTTTAAAGCAATAGTGGGACTTCAAAACACAAATCTTCAAAGTCTTTCACCATCTATAAAGACAGAGAAAGAACTTTACCCAAAAGTATGAAGTCGATCACAAATTGCACAGGCCTTAGCTGGAGCTTTGACTGTATCCTGATCAGGATCCTTTGGGTGAGTGTGAAGTGCTAAACTACGTTTCATAAAATTTGATTGTGAATGAAGCCCTATAATCAAAGCCCTACTCTATCACCAAGTTTGCATCTGTATCCTGAACCTATCTACTGCGAATCTACTGAACCTATCTCACTGAATTCACAGAGAATTACTTACAATCGATTGCCAAACATAAGCATTCATCTTTGCATGATCTGAGCTCAAGCCGTGCAACAACGAAAAAGCTGTGCATTCAGCCCTAAATGGTGCTATTTCCCTAACAGCCAACGCACAGAAAGTTAGTATTACCTTGCTGTAGAAAGGAGTGGGTGGGGGACTTATGATAGAATGTATTGATAAAAGCATGCAATGTTACACCGTTTATTTAAGCTTGGAGCAGCGTACACTTCTGAGAGATTGCAAAGAGTTATAAAATGTTGCAACCGAAATTTCCCTATTCATATTTAGGCAGAGAAAGGGGCATCGCACAGAAAGCATTTTAAACAAATAGCTGGAAAATAGAAGGGGCGAAAGCAGATGCCTCTGTTTCCCAGGAGTCAAGATTTTAAGGAATAAGGTTCACCATCTCTTGCAGAGGCAACTCAATGAGGCTTTTTTGTGTTTGTAGTGGAGAGCAAAACCTTTAACCAAGCCTTTGATGAGGAAAGAACTAGCTGTCATGGGGCACAGTACTTAAAAGGTGTAAGAGCGTTTGTCACTAGTTTGCTAGTCTTGGAAAGTAGCTATAATTCTAGCTGTTGACAATGAAAGGATCAAAGGAATGAAACACCTCGGCCTTCTGCGCCCAACCCCCTGAAGTCAATGCTTCCATTAAATAAATCACAGCTCCTGCGTGACACAGAGCTTGTGAGGGGACCAGCTCTGAAACGTTCCACTCACTCTTGATTGTTTTGCTCAAAAGAGGAGTTTGCTTTTGGCTTCTCACACTGTTCCTTGGATTCCAGGCACTTTGGTGCTTTATTAATTCAGATCCCTCATTGCTGGGGAGGTGGGTGTTTAAATATAAAACACTGTTTGCATTTCACATAATACTACCATTAGTTTTGTTTGCTCCAGCAAAGCTGTAAGAAGGGGGGGATAAATCTATGGGGAAAGTACACATGCATGCAAAGTCTCACCAATCACATTTGCCAATCAAACGGCCATGCATGACGGAGTTTGCACAAAAGGCTTTCAGAAATGCATAACTCCAATTAACATAAAGTTTGCTTTTAAAAAAAGAAAAAAGGAACAGGGGTGCATGGAAACTCAGTCTTGAAGGCTAATTGGAAATAGCCTCTCTTGGCTCCTAGGGTGCGAGCAAAGATTCAACTAAATATTTTCAATGGGCTTTTCAAGCTCATGGCCTCCAAGGCAGTAAGATAATATGTTTCCACTTTCAAAGGCTATAACTTTCTTTCATTTATTTTTTTAAAGGGAGGTGTAGTACTGCATGACAAGGGGACCATATGCCTTATCAGTCTTCCTAAGACAGGGTTGACATCAACAGTGAAAGCAAAATTGTGCCACACACACACACACACCCCTTGAATATTCTCCTGCCCCATCATCAACTCATTTTATGGGATTGACTGGGATTTACATGAAAAGGTTGCTAATCACCTCAGGCAAACAGCATGATCAAATAGATTAAATTAAAAGCCAACCAGCCTAGACAAGAAACACAGAGAATGTGGATTCTATGAATGACATACGTACCTATTGTACTTGTCTACTGTAAATTATCAGGAAAGGGATTTCGTGTGGCGGTTGTGCTATAGCTGAATGTGTGTCATCTTGAGCTTTTTGGAAGTCAGGGTGGGACAGAAATATAATAAAGGAAATAAAAAATATCTACAAACATTAACACTTGATATTTCTTCACTTAGTCCCTCCAATCCTCTTGGAAGCCAAGAGAAAGTTCTCTGGAAAAAAATCCTCCCCCTCTGTCACTGTTCTTCTCCCCCACTTTGATAGTGAAATACTTGGGGCAAGGCAATTTGACACTGGCTTCTGTAACAAACCTGGTCAGGCAGGATTTCTCACACACCCTGCACAAAAGACTAACCCTTCACAAAGTACTTATTTCAAATTTATGTCAAGGTTGAGTGCACTGCAGCCAGGGAACTGTTCTGCGAACACAATGCAAAGGGCTCGTAGGCTAATCACTAAACCAGTGGGTTTGTGGCAAAGGGAAGTGGGGGGTGGAGGGGGACTTGACATGCCCATTCCTTAATCTAACCACACACAGTTACAACCAGAAATATAGAATTTTAACCAAGCACAGTGAAAAGCAACAAAGCTCTTTGCTTTGTCTTCACCATTTTTTGCTGAATAATAATAATAGAAGAAGAAGACGAAGAAGAAGAACAACAAGAAGAAGAAGAAGTGGTGCTGTGGCTTGCATCAAATTCCTGGGTTTACAACCCTGATCAAAGGTGATACATTAGGTGTATCTAATTAGGTGATTCTAATACAAACTTTGAGGCTGCAACATATCACTTCCTGGGGTGTGGAGCCTGAGAATTCACTTTCCGATTGTATCGTGAATAACAGCAGTGGAATTTTGTTGAACAACCTAAGCCCTTCTTTTAAGAGGGTGAGACAAAAGCATTTGCATGTTAAGCAACAACGCAGCATTGTTTTCTATGTGCTTTGATGCTTGGTGTAGGATTAATTAGCTGTTCGTTGGAGTAGCTGCCTTCTTTCTCTGAATTCTATTGAGGTGGGCTTGTGGTGGCCATGAAGTAAACATACAATTAGCATGACAAGGAAGAAGTAAACTACAGACATACGGGACATCCAGTTGAATGAGGACATGAATGGAGAACCTCATCTCCTGTTGTGTAGGCCAAGCTCAGCAAACCACCTAAGACCAAGTTCAATCTAGCTTCAGAAGGAGTAGGAGTGAACAACACTGGCACCTGTGATTAGCAGAAAGTATAAAGTCTGTGGATTGGCTATGCCCAGTGAAGACATGAGTAGGCTGGTCAACAAAGCTGCTGGGCGGGGGGGGGGGGAGGGCAGGAGACAATACAGACAGGGGAATAATAATAATAATACTTCTCTAAGGAGAATGAGACAATCCTAGAGAATCTCCATTAATACTTCTGCCTTGTATGGACTGAGCCACAATCAATTCACCTTTGCCCTGCCAGTCACTGATCTACACACCTGTTTAGGATAACAACTCACCTGCTGCTGCTCTTGGAAAACACTGATGGCATGTCACCTGAAAATAGTCACACAGCCTAAAAGAGTGGTTTCATGTAGTGTAAAAAGCCATGAGGTACAAGGAACAAGTTGGAACTTAGCGGCAGCCCATATGATAATTTCTTCTTTGGCAAAGCAACCGTTCCCTATGACCTACTTGGATGGCAGGAGTGGAGCCACTGCAACTCTCCCAACTCTAGTATACAACTCTGAATTATATTATAAAATATAGCTGAGAGTTCCAGGAGAATTAACAGGATCACAATCCTAGGATGAAACACCAGGTTCCTGCTTTGGGGCTTCCCACAGGCATCTGGTTGGCTATTGTGAGAACAGGATACTGCACTAGATGGGTCACTGGCCTGATCCAGTATGTATTTCTTATCCTCCTAGGACAACTAAGGCAGCTTCAATATCAAAAGCATGCCTAAAGCCAGGTTGATATACAACTTGCCTATATAAGACTACCTTTGCCACTCTTCTAGAAAGTAGATCTTCCTAATATTTTCAATTGGCCTGCATCTTTTAAGCAAACTGATCTCATTTGCAGGATTAATGCATGAATCAGAAGGTAATTGCCCTTTGGATTTCACATTTTCTGAATTTTGCCAGACGTTCTCAGTTTTAAAAAATTGCATTTGTCCGTTTTGTCTGTGTTGTTGTTGTTTCAAAGAGTGCATTTTAGGATAGGTATGTTTAGAAATGTGTACGTTGAGATGAATGTGAATTTATGTGCATTTTTTTGATAAAATAACATTTATGTATGTAGTAAATATGTACTTAAATATGGATTTATTTTATATATTAAAAATGAATTAATTCAGAACTGAAACAAGAGTAAACTTACAAATAAATACTTGCATCAGAGATAGACTGGTCCTTCCATCCTACTTTCCAGAAGAATATTTGAATAATTTTATCACACCAACAATCATACTCTGGATTACTCCTCCTCAGTCAGAAGCATATTTATCAAAATGATTTATCCAGAGAATTTCTGTCGTAACAAGTTCCGAAAAGCATGTATGAAGTCACAAGTAGGTCTTAACCATGGTCCTCCAAGGTGTGCTGATCCCTATGGAACAGCAAGAGTGGGAGGCTGGGAGGGGCAGGGAGAGATGTGAATAGGCTTTCCAATGTATACTGGGTATCACAAAGTGATCCAAGTTCCATTTATGGGCGTTTACACTATTTCATAGAATCAAAAGGGTTTATTTATATTAGAGGCACTCCATATATATTTAATTGATACAGTTGCTCAAATTTCTTTATCCATCTTAATCCCATTCTCGCCCCACCCTATGGGTGCACAATAATGTCATATTTCATCCCTACGATTTCCCAATTCCTGCAGTAGTATCATCTTTACGGGAACAAAGACATGATAAATTGAAGGAAGTGGTGACAGCAATCTTATGCATTACTGGAGCAGGGGGATAGTATTGCTATCCTCTGTAACGAACACAGAGATATCAAATGACTTGTTGGGCAACACATGGAACTAGCAAATTTGGATTTTTTTATGGTCCCATTGAAGTGAAAGGAACTACACTGATTTCTACTAAGGTACTCAAAGCCTTATGGGCTGGGCAGTAAGGATGATTCCAATCATATGGCTGCAAATTCAGATATTAGTGATAAACCTATGATAACAAGGTATTTCATACTGAAAGGTGAATAATCACAAAACCGAAGAAGTATAGTATCATTTCCTCTAAAGAAGCCTTTCATCATGTAGTTAAAATCCAATGGTGGAAGACCTACCTACCATTTCACAAACTATACCTGTGAATGAGGTTCATAATTTTTTTTAATTTGGTCTCCCTGCCCTCAACAGCAAGTGGGCATGCAAAAATCATTGTAAAGTCATGTGTAGGTGGCTTCAGTGGCAAACTCCAAACATAGTTCAACAAGTCCCACATCCTGCTAAGCCACTCCTACTAGCTTCACCCACTCAAACTTTGTGCTTCCTGCTCCATTCTAGCTCTGTCCAGAGAAGCTCTTTCTATGAGCTTTTACAGCTAAAACGACCTTTCATGGTTAGAAGCACTATACCTCTGAATACCATACAGTGGTACCTTGGGTTGCAAACACTTCGGGTTACAGACACCGCTAACCTAGAAGTAGTACCTCGGGTTAAGAACTTTACCTCAGGATAAGAACAGAATCGCACAGCGGCAGCGGGAGGCCCCCTTAGCTAAAGTGATGCCTCAGGTTAAGAACGGACCTCCGGAACAAATTAAGTTCGTAACCAGAGGTACCACTGTATTCTGGTTACAAGCAAAAAGCTACTGATGCCAACGTAGCCTGCTTATCATCTTCCTTGCTGGCTGGTTGAAATGGAGATTACTGAACTAAATAAAAATAACTTACCCCAAGTCTAGACAAAAATCAGTGAAAGACTGAGGTGATATATAGCACTCATTCTCCTTCAATTAGCTTCTCCCCTAATTATTTCCCAATACCAGATCCCTTCCAGTTTTACTTCTTCCAAAAATCCACCCCATTCTCCAGATTACCTTCAGTTTTTCTACAGTTTCCTCCCATGCTACTCTTCTACCATTAAGCTTAAAGAAACAGAAGAACAAAGGTGATGTAATTTCACAAAATGGCAGCTGGCCAATTGGAACCTAGCCACCTGCCATTACCACCAATAAGCCAGCCTCCTCCACCATCCATGCCCATAAAGCACAGGTGGCTTCATAGTGATCGAGTTTTATTTTAAGGAGCGGGTGTGCAGCAAATCTTGAGAATCCATTTCTCCACCTGTACACTGGCACCCACAGTGAAGTCAAAAAGTTATAATCTCCATCCTAAGGGCAAAAACATACTGTAAATGTAAATCATGCACTTTGATTCTCTTGGGTCTGGGGTCTTTAAAGCAAAAGCAAGCTTTGTTTTAACAGTAATACTCTTAAAATATGCATTAAGTTCAGAAGCTACGTATAAAGTACATGAATCTTTTCGCCACCATTTTGAACATCAGTCTAATATTCTCAAGCTTTATTTGCATGGTGGCATGGCTGACCGCCATCAGTTGGGAAAACACTGCTTGTTAGTTAACCACCAACGTGGAATGAGTGGAGCGAAGGGGCTCGCAACATTCGTTTTGTGAAGTCTTCAAAGAACAGTCGTCCCAATCTCCCTTTGTTGCAATTTCTCTTTGAACGACTGGTGCTCCGGGGCAGATTAGCAGATCTTTGAGTGGTAAATCCTGCATTGAGTTATTTGTAACATTTACATTTACTTGAAGTTACTTGAAGATAAGTTAATGACAGGCAACACAGGGAAGTTTGTATTTTAACTCAAGATCTTGCACTAGACTAAGAACGAATCAAAATAGATCCATACTATACTTGTGCAACAGACTATTATTCACTTCCATTGTTTGATACAACCTATTTACTACTCAGGTCAACCCTCTGTCCCACCTACTTAGAACAGTACTAAGCTTCCCAGAATTCAATTATTCTACCAATATTATAATGCCTTTATAAAAATGTACAGTGAGAGCACACTAAAAATACTGTATACAGATTTAGTAGCCATAGAGGCAGAAAGGGGCTATCAAAATAATCATAGTTTGGAGCACCTCTCTTAGGGGTGGGGAAACTGCTTAGTTTGGCAGCAGGAAGGCAAGTAAAAGGAAGGAGGAATATAGGAAGTAGAAACAGAGACGTTTTTCTTCCTGTCTCATATCACTAGAATCTGGAGACAGTTAACAAAGCAGAATGGTGTTAGATTCAAGACGAACAGAAGTACTTCTTGACATAGTGCACAGTGAAGATTATAGAATAAGCTGGCACAAGCTAAGGTGATGTTCAGCAATTTACATTGCTTGGAAAAGGAGATTAGAATATTCCATTGAAGATATAGTCATCAATGGCTACATGCAGGCTATATCTGAGTACTAGCAATTGAGGAACAGCAGGAGAGGACAACTATCCATTTGTCCTGTTTTTAGACTTCCCACAGGTATTTGGGAATTCCTTGTCCCAAAGTGAAGTACATAAAGTCCCAGAGAACAAAGGTATACTTTAAAAGGGCGGGGTGACTCTTAGCCTGGACTATCAATGAAAGCTTGTGATATTTTGGCAAGAGAAGTGAACAGGCTTAAGATTGTGCTGTATGTTATTGTCCACTCCTGACCTTATGTGAATTACATGTGAGAAACAAGGCACACCCTGCAGGCTGCTTATTCTCCAAATAAAACACGGACTGACTTTTGCTAATGAAATCCTGCTACCATTTGCAAAACCCCACAAGCATTTACAGCACCTTTCTCAAAAAGACTTCAGGCCAAAACTTATTGCAAATGTCAAACTTCTAAGCTGGGTGTGGAATATAACATTTTGAAAATCTGAAATCAAGTTTAGGAAGAGTGAGGCAATCACCTCAGGCCGACAGCTGCAGCAGCCACTGGCTATTCCTCATATACCCCCAGCCCTTCCTTCAGTTGCCCCATGGTCTCTACCAGGCCCAATCTCCAAAATCTGACCTGCTGCCTCAGGTTGTTGGAAGATACTATTTTGTCATCAGTGTTGAAACAACATTCAACTGCCAGTCCAGTTGGCTTTTGTATGTGGAATTGGGAAGAAGACTCTCTCGTGCTTTACCTCAGGCAGCAAAATGGCTTGAGCAAGTCTGCCTGCAATGTAACACCACATGATGTGTTTCCTCATGTATGAGGTCAGACTATTGGTCATTGAAGCCATATATTGTTGGCAACAACTCTCCATATTTTCAGGCAGATGTCTTTCTTATCAACTGAACCTTCTAACTGGAGATGCTAGGGATCTGAACCTGTGACCTTTTGCATTTGAAGTATGTCATCTACCACTGTGGCTATGGTCACTCCCCAAACTGTAGTGACCTACACATTAAATGGATAAAGTGGAGGACACAATATATGTCGTCTGCCATAGCTCCATATATGGGGTTTTCCAAACTTCCTTCAGTTGTTAAGAGAAAGACTCTAGAAACTTGAATCTGTGGGTGGAATGCAACATCACACTAAGGTGATTGTTGTCCTGTCAGCACAAGCATTTCTGCTTTCCAGAAAAACCAATCTCCTCATTCCTCTCCCATGTTCTGGAGGTTCTCTCAACCTTCCCAAAAAGATTTGGAGAGGGTGCAAGGTGAGGGGAGAGTACCACTGTTGTTAGTAGGACTCATTGCTTTCGCTTTCACTAGCACAACTTAGTTGAATCTGTCCTGGATAATTTGTGCCAACCTAGGAAGGGAATTTATGTGCTCCCCCATCCCACACACCTAATGTTCAGTTCTCCCATACTAAAGTGGTGGTGGGGCGTTCCTTCTACTTAGGCTGCCGTCCTAACTGCACTTACCTGGGAACAAAGACTTGCTTCTGAGTAGCCTTGGTTAGGGTTGCGCTGTGAGTCACACCAAGACAGTCACGTAGCTGTTTGGGTCCTTCTTTTGAAGCTCTTCATACTCCTTTAACTGCTGTCCACACCCAACACTTATCCAACACCAATTAGCCTTAAGACCTGACTGATAGTTTCTGTTTCATAACTGCATGGATGCTGAGCATCCGTGAGAAATTCATCAAACATACCTCAGAGGTTCTTGGGGCAAGACCATTCTAAATGAAATTCTCATTTTAAAAGTATGGCTGAATTCATTGCAAGTGGGGAAAAGTCTATTTCCAGTAAGTTTATTACCATGTACATCACATTAAGGGAAGCCTGGGGCAGACATAATATATCCTATATTTACGTGGTTCCAAAGGGCTTTTTGAAATATTTATATATAATGTTTTATGTTGACTCCAGATGCTCCCTTTGTTGTGTTAGATAGGAATATCTGATGTTCATTAGCATTTACCTCGGAAAGATTCCTAGTTGCGTGCAAGAGGAAAATAGTTTGACGACTTGTAACAACAGATTTCTCAAACAAAGAAAATGTACCCTTTGATTGATTTGGGGGTGCTATTAGTTTAAACCACATCATGCATTATGTATCATTTGTGCTTTTTTTTTTTTAACAACTACAAGTTAAAAGAAGGAGGCTAACATTCGGTCTGGTGTAGTGTTGCAGGGATGGCTATCCTGTGCCCCACAACACCATCTTTCCCAACTGTCGTTCAATGTAGCTGGCGCTGATGAGAGCTGGAGTACAAAACCAACTAGAGGGCCACTCTACACTCTAGAATACTGGAGTCAAATTCTCCTTACCTTTGGGTGGTCACAGGGTCGTTTTCTTTTACTTTTTTCACATTTATCTTCCACCTATACTCCAATGAGCCTAAGGCAGTACATACAGTTCTTTCTCTAGCTTTCGTCTTCTTCACAACAACCTTGTGAGGTAGGTTAGGCTGGCAGATGGTGATTGACCCCAAGTCACAAAAGTGAGTTTTCATGGTTGAGTGGATTGGATAAAAAAAATAAGGCAATGAATATACTGAACTGTAATCTCACAATTTATGGGGATCGAATGAGGATATTGCCATATCACAGATAATATGTCAATTATCCCTAGTCTCACTGCCAGAAACTCCACCAAAACTACAGGGAGACCAAAGCCCTGGAAGCAGAGAGCCAAATACCTGAGTCAGCATTCTATTCCTAGAGCCAAGTGAAATGTTTGGCAAAATTTACTAGAGCATCTCACAATATAAGCTGGAAACCATGGGGGAGTAGATCAATTGAAATTAAAGGACATAACTTGGTTATGTTAATTAATTTCAATCGGTCTGCACTATGTGAAGCTTAGTTGAATGCTACCCACATCATTTTCAAAGCCTATTCAAGTCCAAACAGATCGTTGCAGCTGCAGTTATCATCTTTCTTCTTGGGATTTCTGGAGATAAGACTTGAGAGGTCTAGGTTCATGATCCTGCTCAGCCATCAGGTCTCCCAGCTTTACATATACACCTCATGGGGAACGATGTGAAAAAAGATCAAAGCAGCAATCTTAAGATACAGTGTGGCTGCTCAATGCCATTGATTTCCACAGAATTCGAACCTATATAAAAGCTGAACAGCATTGTGTAATTGTAATTAATAACAATCCTCAAAGGCATCAGACTCCAAACTCATTTTTGTGGGAGTTTACAAAGGCTGAATAAAATTGCCACATCCACTTGTCTTCAGCTGAGGGCATGTCAAACACATTTCAAGAAACCATCACTATTTTTAAAAAACGGGTGTTCTACACTCATTCAATGCTTCTTTTTCATCTTGTCATTGACTGTGGAATTTGCAGTCAACTTAGTGACAGTAATCTCTCCCACCCCTTTCTGTTATTTCTAAGAAAGCACAGAATGCATGAGCCTGAAAAATGAAACAATATTCAAGACCCTGAAGTGTTCACGCATACAATCTGTTAATAAGGCCTAATGAAGGCTGTGTATGTGTGTGGAGGGGTTGGGGGGGAGAGATATCAAGAAAAGATCATCTCTATTTTGGAAATGAATGGATGCAGGAAATTCTGCCATCCTGAAGGACAAAGAGAGTAACATGCAGTTGACAAACGTTAAAACACTGAGAAGTGACACTGTCATTTCGCTAGACCAGCATTACAAGTATGTTGTTTTTCCAGTTCCAACCTTATTTCCATAGGCTATTCACACCATCCTGACCTAACATGACTAGTTGTAAATCCATTTGTTTGTGTCAAAAGTGTCATCACAGCTCAGTAAGCCACAGATGTCGCAGTGTTAAAAGACTGGATTAAAATAAAAAATAATGAAGAAATCAGTGTTTATTGAACATTTGGTTTGAGTCATTATGAATAACATGCCTTTCAGACTACAGACATATCCCTCTCACACTGCTCAATTCTCTTTCTCTACTTCCCACCTTTCCTTCTAATTCCTGATTAGGATTTCAGCAGTAGGAATTTCTGGCTTCAGGCTCCTCTGTGTGCCCACAACATCCATACACTGGGAGCTGGAGGGGGGGGGTCCCACTTCCACAACTTAGTATTCTACAACAGTCATACGTGTTGTGGTAACATCTAGGGCTTGAAGACAGACACCCTACTGCTTCTATGGTCCCTAAAACCTGTATCTAGAGCTGTATTCCTCAGTCCTTTCTTCTTTCAGAAGGACTAGTTGCAGGGGCCTGATTCTTACCCTTGTGCTTCTGGGGTTGCCTCTGAGCAAGTGGGTTGGCTCGACTGGGTTTTGCTCATGAAGCCTTAAACACGATATAAGAAAAGTCTTGCTGGCAGATCAGGTCATTAACCCACCAAGTCCAGCATTCTAATTCCACAGTTACCAAACAGATGCCGTTCACTGGAAGTTTTTGTGCAGAGGTTAGATGGCCATCTGTCATGGATGTTTTAGTTGAGATTCCTGCACTGCAGGGGGTGGGATTAGATGACCCTTGGGGTTCCTTCCAACTCTACAATTCCAAGGTGCTATGAATATTTAGAAGTAAGATCGTATACCTATGAAGCTCACTATGTTGTCTCCTGGGGAATGTAGCCAGTTGGGTTCTTGGATGTATAATTTCTCTCAAAACTTGATGGGGATACTGTTTAGTACAGTGATGTCCAACTTGGCCCTCCAGCTGTTTTGGGACTGCAACTCCCATCATCCCTAGCTAACAGGACCAGTGGTCAAGAAGGATGGGAATTGTAGTCCCAAAACAGCTGGAGGGCCAAGTTTGGCCATCACTGGTTTAGTATATTAGTGAGGTTATTTGAAAAGGACCAGAAACGTTCAGCTCCCAGTTAACCAGCTGCCCCAGGTAATCAAGGAAGCAGGCTGTTCGTACTCTATGCTCCCATCTGCCCCACCACTTGCCTGTTCATGACCTCCATGCCGAGAGAGCTGTACCAGAAGGTCCAGGAAAGCCCTTTAAAAGGCACGGCTGCCCATAAAAATGGCTGCGATTTCCAACGCACGAGCTCCTAACAGTGGGCACTGTAGCAATGCATGTCATGTTGCTATTACCGTTACACTGATCACCAGGGATGATTACTATTATTGGTTTTATATTATTGGTGTTATAGTGTGATCTAAACATACAGACTCAGAATTAATGCACACTGAGTTCAAAGGACTTATTTGTGCTTTAATAACTGAGTTTAGAATTACACTTCATGTTTCTGATACTTCTGTAACTGTATAAAAGTTCCCAGAAGCTGTGCCAAGCTGTGCATATTTTAATACACATTAACAGAAACTCTGTGTGTGCAGCATTCACACAGATGCCCTGCCTAATCACTCAACAAACCCAAGTATGGGTATTGGGTTTTCTTGTCCCACAAATTCAAGGATGGGCCTCATACAAGAAACAAGTGACAACACGAAGGCTGTTGAAACACATACACACCTCAGAAAAGGCCACTGAGTGATGTAGCAGTTCTGGAGCCTACAAAACAGCCTGTTGCTTTGAAGGAGAAGAAAACCCCTGAATGGACATGATTGCCAGAACTAGTACAAATGGGACTGGGTTGTATCCTTATTTTCCCTTGCAACCTGGCCAAGAAATCTAATTCTCAGTTTGTACGCTATCAAGAATGGATAGGCAGATGGGCTCCGTTGAAACATTTCTTGCCATCTGCTGATAAACTGAAAGTGGAATGCTGTTTTTTTTTATTTAAAAAAAATGACAGAAAACACTTTTTTCAGTCTGAAATATGGTAAAATGCCTTTTGGCAGTTCTCGTTATTGATTGCATTAAAGGCTATATTGATCACACTTTGTTTTCAATCTAATAAATTATAGCCCTTCAGGTTGCAAAAATGTGCACGGCTATTCATGAACAGCTATTAGCACTCGCAGCTCTAATGCTAGCTGAAGCACATCACATTCTTCATGAAACATTTAAGTTTAGATCTCTTCGCTTGCAAAGAGCAATTGCAAGCATTCACTCTAATCTTTGCTTAACAGCGTGTCAAGGAAGAAACATTTTAAAAACCTGTCCAAACGGCAAAACAGAGCAAGGGTAACATTTATTTCATTTAGCAACAACAACAACGTTTTTGTAGATAAGGATACATTTAAAAAGCACAATTGGGAACGTCTGTGCGCGCTTTAATACTTTGCAAGAGAAGAAAAAGGGCAGATTATTATACAGTGGTACCTCGGGTTAAGAACTTAATTAGTTCTGGAGGTCCGTTCTTAACCTGGAACTGTTCTTAACCTGAAGCACCACTTTAGCTAATGGGGCCTCCTGCTGCTGCCGTGTCGCTGCAGCACGATTTCCGTTCTCATCCTGAAGCAAAGTTCTTAACCCGAGGTACTATATCTGGGTTAGCGGAGTCTGGAACCTGAAGCGTCTGTAACCTGAGGTACCACTGTACTGGGCATTTAATTCAGCTTCTTGAATAGTAGATTGTAGAGTTTGAAAGGACCCCAAGGTTCATCTAACCCCCTGCAATGCATTCTGGTTAACAGAATCCCCACTTTCATTTAAACAAACAGAAGAAAAGAAAGTCAGTTTATCCATAAACCTATGTTTTTACAATTACCATTGATGGAATGGAGTGGATGATGTGTCCTACCTGTTGGTTTAATTTGTTCCTCCTCTTTAATAAAGCTTCATTCAAAGTGTAATTTAAAAAAAAAAACACAATATTTGATTCCTTAATCATGAGAATCTATGCTTGGACAATCACATATATCTTAGACGCCAGAGGACAGCTGAAAAATATTTTTTTGTGGTCAAGAGTCCAGATTCAATGTCCTTCAATGCTCTTTCCCATTTGTTCAAAGATTAAACACTTTAAAGTACAATGTATTCCAATAAAGGAGATTCTAAGTAATGCTGAGTTGCTGTCTCTAGCTTATGCCTTTTATTTATATTTCATTCTATCACATGGATAGAATAGTTCATCATATACATAATGTCTACAATTATACCAGCTGCAAACTTACCTGGGCAGAAATAGCCTGGCTTTCGTTATCCTGGGCCCTGGTAACCTCAGTTTACATTACTTTAATGTGCTATAAGTGTGAATGTATTTGAAGACTATTTCAAAACTGAAGTTAGTAATCTAACAGATATATTCTGCAACACTTGGAACTGGATGCTATCTGCACTTGTGTTATTGCCAACTGCACTGGCTCACAATCCATTTTGAGGCCCAATTAAAAGTGCTGTTTTTGACTTGGAAAGCCTTTAGGATACGGGAACTTTTAGGACCACCTGTCTCCCTATGTACCTACTTCTATATTCAGGTCTGCTATGGAATATCTCCTGCAGGCATCACTGCCATCTGAGGTTTGGCGGATGGCAGTGCCTCAGTTGTGGAACATTCTCCCCAAAGAGTGAAACTATTCCTGTCCCTCTTTGCCTGAAGAGGAATCCAAAGTCTGAAACAGGCTTCCTCAACCTCGGCCCTCCAGATGTTTTGAGACTACAATTCCCATCACCCCTGACCACTGGTCCTGCTAGCTTGGGATCATGGGAGTTGTAGGCCAAAAAAACATTTGGAGGGCCAAGGTTGAGGAAGTCTGGTCTGAAAAAACACGGTCCATGGTAGCTCACCAGGCAGGTCCCAGCCTCAGACCTCAAGCTTTGGGGTTTAAACTTCCCAGTCTAATGCATGCACACAGGTGTTTAAAGACGCATGTTAGATGGGTGTGTTCACTCCAGGAAGCATTGACGCAACATAGATGTGCATGAAGCATACTCGGTGTGGCTCTGCCTTTGTATCCTTCCTTATCTCTGAGGCTGAAGGGAATGTTTATGTAAGACAACAACTGAGCATAGCAACTGCTGTGTTTCCAAATCTACACCCGTCACAAAAACAAATGTATACCTGTGCATAAACACCTAACCTGAAAGTTGTCATGCACAGCCATTTTGGGGATCCCCCTCCCCAATTCTACACCATCTGAGGCAGCTTTTGGGAGGCAAAGCCAAACTGATTAAGGGGTGGTGAAGTTTTCAGTCCTTGAAGGCATCAAAGGATTTCAAAATAAGCCCAAATTTAAAACTTCTGCAAAGCCTAATATAGTTTTCCATTATGGAAAAATCAGTAGGCTCAACACATGCTCTTTTGCTTTTAAAACCATTACAATCAAGTCTATAAAACATTTGACTAATATCTCTGATCAGTGCCTGATGAAAAAAGGGGAGGAATGGAGTTTAGAATTTTAATTAAGAATACTCCCCCCCTTCCTTTCCATTTTGGTTCTTTGCAGATAATAAACAAATGTGCACACCCCCCCCCAAGCAAGTGCCAAGTCACTTAGAAGAATCAGAAGTCTGCAAAATTTTAGATGACATTAAGCTCCAGATGTAAAGTGTGACGTGTACAATGTTGTGTGTGTGTGTGTTTGCTTGTTAAGTAAAAACCTTTTTAATGAAGGGTTGGAGGGATCTATGCTAATTTGTATGCCAGTGGACCATGTGACATGAAAGACTTTACGGCTCAATCTACATCCCTATGAAATTGAAATTCTTAGTTTCAGACGTTTTAGTGCAATTGAATTCCAAATAGATTAAATTGGCTTAAATCTAAGTACTTGAACTGAGTACATTAGAAGCGCTGCGTCAAATAACACATTACAGCGAGATGAGTTGTCGGAAGTTCACTATCTCGCCATGAGTCAGCGGTTATCAGGATATACCCAAATACTGGCATGGGGGAATTCTGAGGTAACTGTTTCCAATTTTGTCCTCACAATAACACTGAAAGGTAGGTTAGGCTGTGAGACAACGACTGGCCCAAGGTCACCCAGTGAGCTTCATGGCTGAGTAGCGATTTGAACCTGGTCTGCCAATAAATAAGAGTGACACTCTAACCACTGTTCCATGCTGGCTCTCTAGACCATGAGTAGGCAAACTAGGCCTGGGGGCCAGATTCGGCCCAATCGCCTTCTAAATTCGGCCTGTGGACGGTCCAGGAATCTGTGTGTTTTTACATGAGTAGAATGTGTGCTTTTGTTAAACATGCATCGCTGGGTTATTTGTGGGGCATAGAAATTCATTCATTTTTTCCCCCTTCAAAATATAGTCCGGCCCCCCACAAGGTCTGAGGGAAGTTGCTGCTAAAAAAGTTTCCGACCCCTGCTCTAGTTCAAGGGTTTCCCAAACTTTGGTCTCCAGCTGTTTTTGGACTACTATTCCCATCATCCCTGACCACTGGTCTTGCTAGCTCAGGATTATGGGAGTTGTAGTCCCAAAAACACGGGACACGGGTGGCGCTGTGGGTTAAACCACAGAGCCTAGGACTTGCCGATCAGAAGGTCAGCGGTTCAAATCCCCGCGATGGGGTGAGCTCCCATTGCTCGGTCCCTGCTCCTGCCAACCTAGCAGTTCGAAAGCATGGCAAAGTGCAAGTAGATAAATAGGTATCGCTCTGGTGGGAAGGTAAACGGCATTTCCGTGCGCTGCTCTGGATCGCCCGAAGCGGCTTATTCATGCTGGCCACATGACCCAGAAGCTGTACGCCGGCTCCCTCAGCCAATAAAACGAGATGAGCACCACAACCCCAGAGTTGGCCACGACTGGACCTAATGGTCAGGGGTCCCTTTACCTTTACTAGTCCCAAAACAGCTGGAGATCCAAGTTTGGGAAACCCTGCTCTAGATGGATACACCACACGGTAAACACACATAAACAGCATACAGGCAATACATCTTTCTCCTCTCCCCCCCCCCGCCCCCCCCAAGATGTATTTCAAGAGCCTTACACCACAAACATGAAAGGCAGCTGGTAATGTGCATGCATCAGAAGAACCTATAAATATTTTGAGATATTCTTCAAATGTCTTATGCAGCCTATAATAGTTGTATATTAAGACTGTCTTTGATTTCATTGTTTTTCCCCTTGTACTATCTGCCTTAAAGCCTTTTAGTCATGTACAGACGGGAGAGGTGATAGCTTTGAAGTGCCCAAGCTGCAGCAAATATGCCTTTTTATTGTTGTTATTATTATGATTAAGTCTGAAGGGGTTTCGCATGTGATTTGCTGCAACTTTAGAGCAAGCTCAAAGATTCAACGTAACTTCAAGGCTGCTCCGTAAAAAAAATGCGGAGGTCATTCAACTGAACAAAGACTAGATTTCTGTAAAACAAACAAACAAGTACAGTGGAACCTTGGTTTTCGAACGTAATTGTTTCCCGAAGACTGTTCACATTCCGAAATGTTTGAAAACCGAGGATCAATGGGCGGTTAGCAAAATCCATTGAAAAAATGGGAGAAACACACCTCGGAAGCCATTCGACTTTTGAGGCATGTTCGAAAACGGAAGCAATTACTTCCGGGTTTTTGCTGTTTGGGTTCCAAATCGTTCAGCTTCCAAGATGCTTGAAAACCGAGGTTCCACTGTAAATGTCCAGTGGCACCTTAAAAACTAAGGTGTTTATTATGGCATAAGCTTCCATGAGCCAAAGACCACTTTGTCAGATTCGATTTTCTTATAATAATTTATAGGGTGAGAAGTTGGGGAAGCACCACATGGTCTACTTGAACCCTCAACAAGGCTCTTCAACAAATGATAAACTCCACACACATGCACACACAAACACACATGCATATAAAGATGTAGTGTTATTTTTGATTTCCTTTTCTGTGTGATAGTTTCCTCACTCCCTGCAAATATAGCACAAATGAGTCATGATAGGGTTTGTTGGGTGTTTGGGATTTTTTTTTTTTGCTCCAAAACAGCTGTGATCAGATGCTATTTGCAGGAACAGCAACAGCAGAGATTTGCACCCCACCTAACTAAAATTAGTTTGAAGTAACCAAACTTCACATCTGAACATATGACTGCTCCATTTTTATTTTAATAAAAATGGCATTTTCTCACACAAGAGAAATTTGTGGGCTCGTGAAAACAACACATTAATCAAAATCTATTTCCATAAAGTTTGTGTCTTCTAAACTAAAAGTTCCCTTTCACCAGAAAGCATGTTTTAAGATTTTATATGAAGAAATATCAATATAATGCAATCAAACCTGACATATTCAGGGTGGTATTTTGGCCACAGCAGAATGTGGACGAAGTGGCTGGAATGTATAGGCTGAACCACCATTCCCCAACCTGGTGCCCTCCATATGTTTTAGACTAAAACTCCCATCAGTTCCAGCTAGCATTGTCAAATGTGAGGGATGATGGGAATTTTCGTTTGAAATGTCTGGAAGGTGCCGGGTTAGGGAAGGCTGGATTAAATAAAAGTTAATGGGTTGATTGTTTTTCTTCTCCTGGCAACATGCAAGAAAAGGTGAGTGAAAGTAAGACATAACTAACACATTGCTTTTGAAGTGTAAAGTGCCTAAAGAACAGAAATGGAATACACAAGGGTAATGATTTTCTAAACCAATATTGGTTTCTTACATGTATTTCAATAGAAGCAGGTTCAGGAAAGGTAACAAAATGCTGTGATATTGCAGCATAACGCATATGAGGCACAGTTACAAACCTGATACACTGCCCACATCACTAGGCTTACTTATCGAATAGGGCATGGTTAAAGACTTTTCTGACTGGCTCTGCAACAACTCAATTTATCTAGCTAATTTTGAATAAGCATTCAAACTGATGTTCTCAGCAGAATCTTATTTGTTCCCAACCCCTCAGCAACTTTGGTATACAGCTCACACTCTTTGTTCTGCAAACCGATTCACTTTTTCCTCAAGGTTTTTGATGTAACATCCAGGCACTATATTATTATATCACCACACCCGAATAATGATTTTACCACCCAATACATTTCTAGGCATTTCTTCCTGAAACATACCTAGCTGTGGCTGAGTAAATATCCAGAGGGCGAGGTTACCTCCCTACCTGATAATGCATGAGCTGGATCCACACAATGCAGATACATCCACTTAAGATGGGCTGGCTTAACATTTTAAACGTTGCTTTCTGCTGAACTTTGATTACTCAGTCACAAAGAATATCTCCACTTGCACGCAAATTCAACCCAGTAGTTCTGAAGTTCTGCCTAAACTAGTTTAAAACGTAACAGGATTTTCAAGTTTTGGCAATTCAACAGCATGGTTGCCCCCTTTTCTTTTTAAATTGGGGGGTCATCCATCTAGCATTTGACACCAAATGTTTCCAATCAGTTTCTTTAACACTTTCCTGGTTCGGCGATTATTTTAGGGTGGCTGTCCCCCCCCCCCCCGCCCAGGATGCAGTTTATACTTAGAAGTTAAGTTCTCCACATCCCCAAACACTGAATTGTGGAAACAGGTGCTTCTAACAAAGCCAGAGGAGTTCGGCAGTGCTTTGACCCAACATAGCTATGTGCATTAGTAAGACACAGCACCCGCTGAGTTTCCTTCAGTTAATTAGAGAACCCGTATGGCAAGGAATAGCCTTGACTATAAATACTTCCTGAAAGATCCCTAACAGAGTCAAAGGAAATGAGGGGAAAATGAAATGCAGCTAAAGGGAAACTATTTCAGATGTTCCTCCTTTCAACAAGCTATGATTTTGAGGATACTGAGGCCTGGGTTACATTGTGCGAGATCTTTCAGAGAAACCAAAAGCTAGCGCAGAAATAATATGCACAAAATTAGGGCATTCGTTAAAATACTTCTTAATTCTATTGGTTTCCAATGGAAAGTCAGAAATAACTTTGAAGTGTTCATTGGGCGTACTCCTAGCTAAGTGTGCATAGGAGTGAAGTCTCTTTCCTACTGATTTCGAAGCGTGAACTGCTTTCTTAAAATTTTGCCATTTACAATCAATGGGACATTAAAGGAGATGTATATTCTGTTTGCTGTATCCATATTCCTTTATACAAGCCAAAGGCAGGGAACCTTTTTTTAGCCTAAAGGACACATATACCCTTTCTGGGCAACAGAAAGGTATGAGGGAGGGACCCGAGCCAAAAGTGGACATAGAAATGAATATAAATTTTAACTTTGTACATTAGCCTAGTTTCTACACATATTTCTTTCTATCCTCAATCCAGAGAAGCAAAAGTTCAAGGACACATTCCATCCTGGCAAAAAACATCCAGGGAGGATGTGAAACAAGACTGGAGAAAGGTATTGCACAGGGCAAGAAGATAGCGAATGATAAATTATCCTTAAACTGCAACTTGGTCTCCCCGCCGCACCCGCACCCCCAAAAAAATCAGATTGAATGCGGCAAGTTAGAACTCTATAGATTTACTTTTTCTCGTGCCAGTGATTTCCTACAGGTCATTATTTCATGCCACATTCAAAAATACATCAAAATAAGTGATGTTTTTGATATGGCTGAGGACATCCTTTTCTTCAAATACTCCCCCCCCCCCATGATGTATCCTGTTGAATGGCAAGGAGACAAGTTTGCAATTCCATAGTTTCCTCCAGTACTTCTGTGTGCAGCAGAGGCGTCTGCAGGTTTCGCACTGCCTGAAATGACAGCATGGGGCTTGCGTCTGCCCACTGCCTCCCCCTCAGGCAACCTACAGCTACCTATCTCACTACTGTGCAGGAAAACAGCTATGCCAGAACCCAGAGATTACCAAGGACTTGCAAGGTACGCATTTGCATAATGTACTGGTTAAATAAAATGAGCTAAGGAGTCCCCAATACAATCATTACCTGATGCAGGCAACTATTTCATAGCCTCAACCCTTCTTCCCATATATGCAATATAGGAACAATAATGCCAACCTACCTTACCGCTTCTTTGTATAACTGAGATGATTTATGTGCTACACAATGTTGGCCAAACTCAGAATAGACCCACTGAAATCAACGAGTCCATTGATTTCAACTGGTCTACTCTGAGTACAACTCAGTTGGATATGCCCCTATATGTTAAAATGCTTTGAGCACTGAGAAAAGGCATTATATAAAATACTAAATATAATTAACCAGGCAACTTGCTTTATTTGAAATCAATTTAGCATGCTTGCCCAGAAAAAAAGAGTTCTCAAAGCAGTAAACAAGGTTGCTTCACTCAGTCGCTACTAAAACAGCAGCCAAAGCTTCCTCTACCACTCAAAAGAACATTTTTGCATATCAATAGACTCATCCTGTATCAACAAACCTTTAAAAGATAAATTGCAGCCAGGCTAAAGAAGAAAGGGATAGAAATATCGACATTGTAGTGCGCTGGAAGATATTTTTGTGCTTGGTTTTCTAAAATGTAAAAACATCCCAGGGAAACAGTGGGAAAAATACTAACTAAAATGCATTAATTCTACCCAATATTCTATAACAACTTTCTGGTATATGTTCACTTTCTACACAGTTGAAAATCTTGAAAATCTCTACACTGGCATAATGCCCGGTGCTTTTTTATGGAGGGATGCAGGGGTACACATACCCCTAAACATTTTGTGAATCTTTGTACTTTTGTCTATTCACTGTATTTATTTTTCCCAATTTGAACTATAAAATGTTGATTTTCTGGGGTCAAAATGAGAGTACCCCGAAACATTTTAAAAGAAAAAAGCACTGATAATGCCTAACAATAGATTGTTCTCCTTCGACATGGTAAGTTATTATTTTTCAATACCAGCGCCTTAGTTAAGGATTGGTCACAAAGCAGGATTTGAAACCATGGTTTCAGTTGAAATAAGAACATATTTGCATGTTAAAGTCAATTAAGGTAACTAATGCCATCCCCGCCCCCCACCAGGTGTTATGCCATACCAAAAAAATGCCTGTAATCCCCCTGCCTCATTTTTGTAGTCTAAGATATGAAGCAGAAACATGTTTCTGAATCTTATGGTTGGACACAACTTTGTACAAACCAGCATTTTAAAAATTGGCTGTAGACTCTGATCACCACACAAAAACACACACACAAGCCTGCTGCATGAAGAATTCATTTACCCAAAGTAATAACAGAATTCATGTCCCTGTGTATGCTGATGAATAGTAACATGAATAAATTGCCTATATTTATCTACCTACCTGCATCTAGCTGCGGGGTTTTCCTATGGCTGGAAAGGAAGAATAAGCCTTCCTAAAGTCCCTGTCTGCTGAATTTCCTAAATAAAGATGAATGCCATCCCAATGTGTCCATCCCTCCAAAAAATTAGCCTCAGCTCTAGCAGTGAAAATGCCACAAGTCAAACGCACACTGGAGTATCTGCACCTAAATACACGCAAATGCTCACTTAAATGCTAGACAACCCCATAGCCGGGAGATGCACGGCTCTGCAGAGAAGGCAAAAAAATCAAGGATCTGGTTCCTATTTTGACACTGATCTGCTCTTTGACTTTCTTTGGTACATTTATAGCACCTGCTAAAATGTTCATGTGTTTCTGCTTTGTCCATCTTTAGAAATCTTTGATATCTAAAGGTAAAACAAAAAGCTATGTCTCTTTTCCCCCACACCACTAATTACATGGTTACCAACTTCATTTAGATACTTTAAACAAACAAACAAACAACATGCAAAAAGATAGATTTGTTTATTTGAAACTCCCCAAAGGTTTGCCCACACCCCAGAATAGCGAACAGCAGGCTTTTGTGGAAGGAAAAGGTTTTGCTCCTCAACATGCAATGTTCTCGTTCCTTTCATTCGTACTTGTACTGAATTTATTTGAAATCTAATCTTGTAAAACTGAAGAGGTTTACTAGCTGAATATATTTTATTTTATTTATATATTTTATTTAAAGACCTCCTGCTTCTTCTTTGACACCTAAGGCAAAAAAATCCCCTTTCCTCCTTGCTCACTGGCAAAATATAATATTTTATACCCCTCCAATCCATATCAAAATATGCAAGAATGCTACAACCCTCTCCACAATATTGCAATATTAGTGAGTAGCAGGGCTGTCCCAATACCTGAGGTGAACCACAGAATGGCACCCCCTCCCCTGCAGGGAAGAAGGGGTTAGTGAAGAAGACGTACCATATTTTTTTGCTCTATAAGACTCACTTTTTCCCTCCCAAAAAGTAAGGGGAAATGTGTGTGTGTCTTATGGAGTGAATGCAGGCTGCGCAGGTATCCCAGAAGCCAGAACAGCAAGAGGGATCGCTACTTTCGCTGCGCAGTGATCCCTCTTGCTGTTCTGGCTTCTGGGATTCAGAATATTGTTTTCCTTGTTTTCCTCCTCCCAAAACTAGGTGTGTCTTATGGTCTGGTGCATCTTATAGAGCGAAAAATATGGTACATCATGAATCTCTGTCCCTGTAGATCATGCCCCCTGAGCTTGCCTCACTTTGCCTCATGGGTGGGCCGGCCCTGGTGAGTGGTAAAAATTAATAAAACATACTGCATAATTGACATAGCTCGGTTTATTCTGAATATTTTGATTTTAGATTGGAAGACTAGCTGCTCTAACAATAGAACTCTTATTTTTGTTTTGTTTTTCTTTCGAGAGAAAATAGGTCAGCTATTCTCAGTTAGCTTTCTCAAAAGCTCTCCCTCGGTATGTTTCCCAAATAAACCAAAATGAAGTATGTTGAGGTTGGACTTTGTGATGTGAGCATTTCATACACATAGAGCAAGCCCAACAGGTAAGCAAAGATTAGACCCACTCCGTACTTCATTGGAGCAAACCGAACTACCCTTTCAGTGCCAAATCACACTGAATAATGTTTACTGGACTCATTCATTATGCAATCAGTTCTTGGTATCTCCAAGGTGATTTGAGCCAGATCTGTAATGTCTACTTCCTGGCAACGCTACAGCAAAAAACCGTTGATGGTGGCAATGGGGAAAAGAATACCTGCACCATCTAAAATTAACCTATTAAAAACTGTGGTACATGTAACTTTTTTTAAAAAATGGCCCAGGACTTTAACCTTTCAGCTTATGGGTCATTGCTGAACTCAATAGTGAGCATACCATGAAATACGGACTTCATTAGATCCAAAAATGGGTAATATTAAGCCTGGAGATGTGACTGTTTATGAGTTCTTAGAAACATAGGAAGTTGCCTTATTCAGACTTGGGCTATTAATCTATATAGTTCAGTGTTGTCTACATCGACTGGCGATGGCTCTCCAGGGTTTCAGAAGGGGGTCTCCCCAGCTTCACATGGAGATAGAGGGGATTGGACTGAAACCTTATGAAAGCATAATGTTCCCTGGCACACCAAGCCACTGCCCTTCTTCCAATATAACACTGGCAGGAAGCTAATATGTTATAAAACACATTAAATTTATAGTTGCCCACAGCTTCTGATATATATATATTTAAGGGTAGGCCTGTAATAGGTATGGGTTTGTTTCAGAGGATTCAAAAATATGCTTATGCAGTAGAGAGTACAAAAGTTTCACCTCCTCAATTCCTAGTTCCCAACACAACTAAACAAGCGCCAAATGTTATATTTAATTACACCATGTGTTGTACTTTTAATAAAATAAAATAAAATCCCAGACCTACTTTTCATTATTATTTGATTCAGGTTTCACATTTTCAGCTATTTGATCCAGTGACGGTTTGCTTAACTGTGTACTGTCAAACCACCTTAAAATTTAGAAGGTGATTAGATGCTTTACTGCAACAGATGTGCAGCCTTCTGGGGCTCTGTGCTTTTCTTTTCCAAATGTAACATCATCTTGCAAAATCAGCAGGAATGATTATCGCAGTACAACCAAATTTAATGGCAAAGGCAAACAAAGATCACTTACTACTGCAACTAGCATGTATAGCTTTGTACAAATGCTCTTAAAACGATTCCTTTACAATCTACTCATGTAAGTCTGAATTGCTTCAAGTGCCAACATCAGTAATGTGTGCTTGATTACTGAGAATCAGCTCGGAATAAATGAACCATAAACATGCACAGACAAAAATAAAAATAGAATTTCCTACCCGTAGGAGGGACTGAGATTCATCCTTCGCCTTGTTATCACCAGATCCAGGATATGGCTGAGGGAGTGGTCCAGCTTTCTCTCCGCTTCCTTGGGGAACTCCTTGCAGGAACCCCTTGGTCTCGACAGGCAAGCCATAAACAGGCCGTGCAAGATGGGCAGCTTCTACGTTTGGACTATCCCTTAAGGGCTTTGGCTGCTCTTGGCCCACAGACACTGTGGTCAGAAGGCCCAAGCTTGTTTGGGTAAAGGAAGGGCTCCCCCTCAAAATGTCCACTCCTCTCCAAGGTGCACCACGATGATCGTCACTGGACCCATCAGGCCAACATTTCTCCTTCAGTACTTCCTTCTCGTCCAGCTTTTCCCTCTTCACTATACTTTCAGAGACGGGCTCTCCCAGTTTGGGGTCTGCACTGATCAGGCTATAGACCTTTAGGTCAATTTTGGGCTCTTCCTTGAGAGCAGCAGCCACCCCATGGCTATCTTCCCCATTGGCTGTGGTGATGTCCACCTCTTGGCAGTGCACAGTGTTGAAGTGCTCCAGTAGGGTTTGAGTATCAACAGCTGTAAAGCTGCACTGTCGGCATTTGTAACAGTTATGGACTCTCCTGATAAGAGAGAGAAATGAAAGCAAAATTAATATTGCATAACCTACATCCATTTATTTCCCCAAAGACGCCAAAAATGCATAGAAACAAATATTTCCTGTTCCAGTAGCTTTTAACCATTCCAGCACTAGGTTCCACCTTTAAACCCAACATGCCAAATCGTATCTGCTCTTCATTATTTATCTTCATTATATCTCTCATTATATATCTACCATTATTCTGTTCTAGGTCTGTTCTTCACTCTATGTCTCCTTTCTATCTCCTTCCCTAATCCTATGCAGGCACTATTGGTCCCATACTGACAAAATCCAAGAGCCCTGCCCTCAATGTCACATGTTGCTTTCCAGATGTCTCCCCATACACTGCAAACATCTGTAGTGAGTGGCCTTCAAGTGTATAGTTACATGTGTGAATTACAATCCGAGTGATCTGGAAGCACGAATGACCAGGGTTCCAATTCTCATGCAAGTCTTCATGTGCAAAGTCCCACTCCTCACAGATATTTGCACTGTACACAAAGGCACTGGGATAGGATCCAGCAATGTGAGGGCCAAGGCTAAAGTCTTGAAAATAATACTAACAACAACAACAACAATAATAAAGTGTGAATTAAATTTGTATTGATAAACAGGAAAAAATACAACAGGTGATACAAGCTTTGAAAAGAAACAATCTGTATTTAGAACGTATCATGGAATAAAAAAAAATCAACACTTAATTTAAAACTGCTGCAAATTGAGGAGAACCAAATTACAGGATAGTCTCTGCTACTCACTGTGTTAATCTTGTGGCATCTTAAAGACTAGCCTACATTTATTTTGGAAAAAAAGCTTTAACGGACTAAAGTACAAAAGCTTAGACCAGAGGTAGTCAACATCGCCCCCTCCAAATATTGCTAGTCTACAATCCCTGTCAGCCTCAATATGTATGGCCAATGGTCAGGAATCATGGGAAGTTGGGAACCAAAGAAGAAGAAGAAGAAGAAGAAGAAGAAGAAGAAGAAGAAGAAGAAGAAGAAGAAGAAGAGGAGGAGGAGGAGGAGGAGTAGTAGTAGTAGTAGTAGTAGTAGTAGTAGTAGTAGTAGTTTGGATTTGATATCCCGCCTTTCACTCCCTTTAAGGAGTCTCAAAGCTGCTAACATTCTCCTTTCCCTCCCCCCCCCCCACAACAAACACTCTGTGAGGTGAGTGGGGCTGAGAGACTTCAAAGAAGTGTGACTGGCCCAAGGTCACCCAGCAGCTGCATGTGGAGGAGCGGAGACGCGAACCCGATTCCCCAGATTACGAGACTACCGCTCTTAACTACTACACCACCCTGGCTCTCTCAAAAACATATTGAGGGTACTATATAAACTACCCTGGTTTATGACAGGTTTTTTTTAGTCTTTAAGGTGCTACAATACTGTTGTAGCCACATGCTAGCATAGCTACCCCTCTAGAGATTCTATTATTTCAGTCCATCTCTGCCACTTCCCGAAATCTCAGTACCAAGGTTCTTTTTTAGATGAAGAGTTAAAAATGCAGCATATGAATAACCTAATATCACAAAATTTAGTGGTATAGATTTATAATAATTTGTGGTCAGAACATACTAATTGAGAGAGACATCAGAAGGCAATGCAGTGATAGCAGAAGCCACATCTGGCAGAAGCTTGCAGGGTCTAATTAATGAGTAGGCAAACTAAGGCCCGGGGGCTGGATCCAGCCCAGTCGCCTTCTAAATCCAGCCTGTGGACGGTTCAGGAATCAGCATGTTTTTACACGAGTAGAATGTGTGGCTTTATTTAAAATGCATCTCTGGGTTATTTGTGGGGCATAGGAATTCATTCATTCCCCCCCCCCTTCAAAATATAGTCCGGGGGCCCCCCAAGGTCTGAGGGACAGTGGACCGGCCCCCTGCTGAAAAAGTTTGCTGACCCCTGATTTATAAACCTAGCATTCCAATGTCGCCTGCAACTCATTTCTCACTCACTCCCAGCGATACAGACACTCCTATCTCCATGCTCTATGTATAGTTTTAGACTGGTACTAAATTAATTGCAACGGGTGTGCTCTACCTCCACTGTCAGAGAGAACATGTGCACCATATTCTACCTTCACTGTCTGAGACAGTATGATTCTAAATACCATTTCCTGGGAATCACAAATGGTGAAAATGCTGCTGCTCTCAGGCATCTGGTTGGCCAGTGTGAGAGCAGTGTAGGACTAGATGAGTCTCTTCTTAGGTTCTTAAGTTACCTGTTCTGCCCCTGGCACCTGTTATGGGCTTTTGTTGTTATTTGCTAGTTTAATTAAATGTGTTTGAAGTCTTATCGGAGCAGCTATAAAAAAGGTGTTCACATCAGCAATGGAAATAGTGAGCTTTGGAAACCAAAAATAGTTCTATTTTTTAACAGATGGCTGTTAGAACTCATGAGAATTGTGCAAAATTATGGAAACTCCCTTGTTTTATTACCATATGTGTGGATAGGCAAAAACTGGATGCATATCATGAAAACTAGAAGCCAATGTTTATTTTTCTTGGATTTTTTTCCCACAGGAATACAGTCAAACCTCGGTTCCCGAATGCCTCTATTATCGTACCAAACGCCCAAAACCCGGACGAAAATGCTCCAGTTTTTGAACATTTTTCGGAACCCGAACGTCCGATGCGGCTTCCGCTTGAGTGCAAAAAGCCACACCTCGGTTATCAAACATTTCGGAAGTCAAAAGGTCTTCCAGAACAGATTATGTTCAGCAACCGAGGTTTGACTGTAATACTTCAAAATCATTGTCTTTATTGTGATTCAATTTATTTTGCAACTACAGGGTTTGGATTTAATGATAAAATGGCAAACAGATTGTGAACCTGTGATATACAGGTAATAGGCTGCATGGAGTTTCACTTAAATTGTCCAATTGTATTTGATAACTTTGCTTCCTTCAACAATATATAGTTCATTAAAAACAAATCAGAGCACAGGGAACCATTGGAACTAAAACTGATTAATTCAAATGCAATTGCTTTTTGCAAGAAACAAATAATATGTTTTCTTTTATGGAAATTATCAAGGTTTTTAATTAAGAGACTTGTCTTTTTAAAAGCAAGAGACCAGATTATGTGGTAGAGTATTACACGGTGCTGTGAAATGTGGGGCAGGGGCGGGGGTTGAGAGAAACTTGGATCAATCATAAAACTTCAACTAGGAAAGCAGGGGAATTACCTAATATGCAATCTCCAGTACAGGCAATATAAGTGTCTTATATACCTTAGAATAACACACATGCCTATTTTCATTCAAGCAGACCATGCAAAGTACTGTATTACTGAACTATGTAAAACATATGTTCCCACATTGGAACAATATGTTGCCAATTTCCTGTGTATGCCATAGTAACAGAACACGTTTTATGAGCTAACATGATACTGTTTTATTAGCATTACAGTAGCACACAGACTTCCCAGTCAGGATCAGGACCCCGGAGTGAGAGGATTTGTAATAAAATGGATATACTCCCCCCCCCCGCAAAAAAGGCTCTGTCCTGTACCAAAATATGCACAAGTCTGCAACCAATCCTTATTCCAAAAATGCACATGTAGAAACACATCTTATGTATTGGAGTTCAACAATACTAAGGGATGTGTACGCCATAGAACAATGTTCCTATGCAAGGACCGTATCTGGATAAGGAAATATTGTTACTAAAGCACATAAATTCACAATGCATACAATTTTGCCACAAATACAGCGCAGTTTCAACAGCTTTCCCAAACTGCATACTTAAAATGGCAAAATACATATGAATGTGTGTACTTTCTCCCATACATAAATCCCACCTACCCCCAAGAACCATGTTTTTGTGTAGGAAAAATTGCCACATATAAAGCAAACCCGGCCAAATTAAGTGGACTGGGAGAGTAGAGTAAATGAGCCCTGGACTATGTTATACAGGACCAAACACTTGCAAGAAATGTGTTATTGCCATAGCAACACTAGTTGCTGGAAAAATGAATGGGGAAATCTAGTCCAACTAAAGCCAGTGGCTAGGCTCCTACTGTCTTCATTAAGAACTGCATTTGGCTCACAAGCACACCCATCCTTTTAACAAGAGCTGATCCTTTTCCTCCTGTATATTATAATATACTAGGGAGTTTTTAGATAGTGCAAACTGAAAGTTGATGAGGCATGCCAAGATGCAGTTCACATCCTGGAAAGGAAGCTCAGATAGTGTCATAGTTCCTGGGTTTTAAGTGCACAGCAAAGGCAGGAAACCTACTAGAAGGCAGGTCTGGAAGTAAGGAAATAGGCAGACAGGCAATAAGGAAAAGTCTGGAAGAAATGCACTGAAAGCTTTCCATAGCAATCATTTGCTCAGCAACCTCTGCATCTTAGTAGCAGGCACAGACATTGGATTGGCTCTCTGGGATCACAAGATTTCAATATCTGGAATGTTGTAATCAAGGACCAAAGTAGCTAACGTAGTAGAGTCTAGGTGTTTGGGACTACAACTCCCATTATCCTTAATAAATGGCTATCTGGGGCTGTAGTCTATATCTAAACTACTACATCAAATCCATGTTTGACTACCCCACAATGGCTACCCTTGGTTTAGAAAAGATGTATAGTGGTTTGAACTATAGGGTTTGCCCTCCCCCAAAAAACTCAATTGTCCTAAACTGCCAGAGGTTTGCTACTCTAAAGAGGGTGCCTAATGATACAGGAAGTAGGAAGTTGGTGCTGTGTCTGTTGAGCTCCTGGTTTGTGTCTTGCTTAATCCAACCCAAAAAGTGTGCATCAAATTACCCCTTTCTCTAGACCTGATCTTAGGGCGAAATTAGGACATTTATGAAAAAAAGGTGGCTATTCATACACCAATTAGACAGTGCAAATTCTTCTGGTGTAAGGTTCTGTCTACATATTAAAGTAGTATAAATTATAATAATTCCAAACAAATGAATTGTGTGAGAGGGTAGCATTATCCATTTGCAGAGATCTGCAACATTACAGGTCCTAGGATTCTGTGAAGAGCACAATGACGATTAAGATTTTTCGAATCAGTTAAGATTTGCAATATGGATTATACCAGATTTCACAGGTTTCATTTAATGTATGAAAGCCTTAGAAAAAGTGGAAGGTGACCTAAATATTTAGATTTAAACCAAACACCTAAATTGAAAACACCAGAACCCGCAATAATTTGTTACAGCTAAGAGTACATTGGTGATCTGAATTAGGATGCCAATTCAGATCACCCCCACAAAAACCTGGAATTTGTTTTTATAATTCATAAAATTATTACTTTAACAAATGGTATGTCATATACCTAGGCCTTTACTGATTGAGTGGGGAGAGAGAAAAGAGATTTGGTAAAATGCTAAAGTTTGATGAATTTTAATTGAAGAAATATGGAAGAAAGAAAGAAAGCAGGGTGTGTTTTTTACACACAAACCATTAAATTGATAAAGGCAGCAGGACATTTATGTAAATTTTACTCTCCTTTTATAAGTTTTCTAAATATTAAAGATGAAAGCATAAATACGATTTAAACCAGATTTTAATCAGAACCACATCTGGGATTTTTGTAAGCAATCTACATCAAGTTAAGCAATACAGGAGAACCACTTTCTCAATATGCTATTTGGTATTGATAAAATTGTGTGTGCCTTCATTGCTTTCTTTCTGTCATGACTGAACTTACTCAAAATATGACTTGCACCAAGATACTGTTACATGATGCAAGTCCCAGGTTTAGTAATCAAATTCCTGATTTTCCTTGTGATGTTTAGATGATCAGAGCATTTTGTGGACTCAGGCACTCCATCCCCTTCCCTACCACTGTCCTGTGCAAATTCCCCCTGTCTCCATAAGCTTGCTTTAGCCACATGCAGCTTTTTATGTTTGCACTGCTGAAAACCATGGTTAACATGAATAAAATTCCCTGGTAATCAGGTTTTGCAATTCCTTGTTTTAAACACTGATTCCAGGCCTGGTTACTGTTCCCATTAAACATGGTTAGCAACAATGCAGATGGAACCCACTTCTTATTATTCCTATTATTATTATGAAGTGGCAAAACTAGGCAAGTTGCTTGAGAGGGAGTCGTTGGGAAGAGAAAGAAGGTTGTTGCCAAGTTGTAGTAAGAACAAGTGCTTCTTCTGAAAAGGTCCATAGAGAATTGTCTACTCAGGGCAGCAGTTTCATTTCCTAACTGTTCTTGCTTTGTGCTGCTGTAGTTTGGCAAACTATTTTGAGTAAGGCATCAAAACTATCCAGGATTAAGCCAGAATGCTGGGCTCAGATGTAATGGCAAATGTTTCTTAAAACACACCAAGATCCGTAAGCCAACAATAAGCCATGGTTTGTTGTAATGAACTAAACCATGGTTGGTTGCTCAGAGTGGGTTTGGACGTTCAAGCATGCCACAATAAGGCTAAACATAGGCTTAGCTTTCCATAGGACTGCAGCCTGCACCTTGATGATTTAAACTAAAGGAACCATTTTCAGAAGGCTCACTTGGACAAATGTTTAACAATCCCAGATGCCCTGGGCTGTATTCTGTGCTGCAGACTGTGCTCATTCGGTGCTCATGCAACAGATTTCTGTGTGTACAACGAAGCTTCCCTTCCTCTCCCGTCCCTACCAACCCTCTCATAAACCCCCAAAATCAGATTGGAAGAGGGGGCGGGGCTGGAGCAGATAGGAGGGGATATAAGGAAAGAGAGGAAATGGAAATCTTGTTCCACAAGCAGGACTCTGTCCACACAGTGTTGGTATAACCTGGTGTCACAGACATACTATTCAAATTAACGATTAAAAATGAAATTGTGAACTGATTATAATACATTTAACCCAGTTTTTAAAGCTTTATCTTAAAACCAAAGTTTTAAAGCTGACAAGCTTGTATATAGAGAAATATAATATTTTGCAGAATCTGGTATAAACTTTTTTTGAAAATTAATAAAAAATATAGTAAAAAGGAATAGAAAGAACAATGAAAACTTTGATCATATATATTTTACAGAGCAACCGTCTAAAAAAAGAGATCATATGGGTTTTTTGGGGTAAAGTATACGTAAATATATATACAGAATAAATGCTGGGTTGTTGTGCCAGAAGGTTTGTAGAATTCTAGCCAAGATTTTTTGAAGCACAAGAGCCTAATTTTAGGTTCCCAAAAGCATATTTAGTCACCTAAATAAGTGGTGTGATTTTTTTCCAACAGTATTATGTACCATTGACGTCAACGGGAACTATATGACACTCGGTTCTTTTGAAAACTAGGCCAATAATCTAAAGGTCTAAATATAAAAATCCACTTTGGGGAATAAAAAACTATTATCTTTTCCTGGGAAGGGACATCTTAATTTAAGCAGACAAAAACATTGGCTAAAGCTTTCTCTGCAGAAGAGTATTCTGTCACCTGAAAGCTCTTAAGACTTAAGAAAGGCCGTTCAAAGTGTGGTCAAAGTGCTGTGTAGTCAAGTTTTCCAATATGGCCCAGAGCTGCACTAATAAAAATAAATTATAATACCACCTAAGACACAGAAACAACTTTTCATCTTCAAAGCTGTTTACAATTGTTAACCAATTAATCCTAACAGCACCCCTACGGCCCGCTTGCATCAAAAGGGGAAATACATGCTGGAGCCTGTAACTTGTGTGGGCTACAGCTGTTAGTTACATATGAGCAACAGGCGCCATTAATTTATGGGCTCCTCAGATCTAGTCAATACAGCTGACAGTTGAGCAATGTCCAGGTACTTTCCTCTTTTATCTCAACTGAATGGTTCTATTATAGTGTAGAACCCTCCTTTTTCATTTCATGAAGCCTATTCAGCGTGTTCTCAAGATGCCCACGTTTCGTTTTCTGTAGCACAGGGGTAGACAACGTGCCGCTCTCCAGATGTTGCTGGAGGGCAAATCTTGTCTCTCAGGCTTACTCACAAAATGGCTTGAGATGATGGCACTTAAGGCAAGGCCTCTGAAGCTGATCCTAGAGCCTGGCCAGATCTATACTGGATGAAGCAGTGCTTTGGGTAATCAGGATTAGCAGATCTGGGGAATACAGGGGCTATTCCATTTCTTTCTGAAGTTTTTCTTCTTCCATGAGGCTCTTACGTTTTAAGAAAATAGTTGCTTCCTTCACTTTCATAGACTTATGGGTTAACTAGAGTATTCTACAAGTTGTCCTTTTCTGATATGAAAATTGTGCTACATCAAAGGTAGTCAATGTAGTGCTCTCTAGATCATGGGTAGGCGAACTAAGGCCCGGGGGCCGGATCCGGCCCAAATGCCTTCTAAATCCATCCTGCGGACATGTTTTTACATGAGTAGAATGTGTCCTTTTATTTAAAACGCACCTCTGGGTTATTTGTGGGGCATAGGAATTCGTTCATTTTTCTTTTCAAAATATAGTCCGGTCTCCCACAAGGTCTGAGGGACAGTTGACCGGCCCCCTGTTGAAAAAGTTTGCTGATCCCTGCTCTAGATGCTGTCGGATTACAAGTCCCATCATTGCTGACCATTGGCCAGAGTGGCTGAGGCTGATGAGAGCTGCAATCCAACAATCACTAGAGGGCACCACAATGGCTACCCTTGCCCTTGGCCATCATATTTGAGGGCAGTAGCTCTTGAGAACTAACCTACAGTGCAAACACTCCCAGCTTGCAGCTCCTTGCGTCTTCTCACCCGAAAGGGAGGAGAGAGAAATCACACAAACAGAGGCCTCACATCAGTTGTTACCTTATTTTCACATGGAAGGGCATGAATGCTCGCAATTGTCTGAAGGGATCAAAAGCTGGATAAGCATCTGAACGGGCCCTATGTGCAGGTAAGCTACCATATTTAAACCTTAAGCTCCCACATTTAAACCTTAATGCTAAATAGCACACGCAATCACTTTTTTTTTACCTGTAGTGTCGAGAAATCTCCTCTTCTACCTGAGTGACAAAGTCACATTTGGTGCACGTGTGGTCTTTGCTTTCTTTGACACTCAGCAGCCCATCCAACCCTTGCGGGGCATTAGCTTCTTGCTTGACTTCAGTCGCCTGGGCTTCATGTGTGGTTTCATAGTGAAGCAGGAGAACGTCTACATCGGGGGTGGAGAAAGAGCACTGGTGACACTGGTGCTTGACTCTGGAGCCTCCTGGCATCCCAGGGGACAAGTGCAAGAGCAAGAGAGCACAGTGGGAACAATTACTTTTCCTGCAAGCAAAAGGATAAGTAATTTCTCCAAGGTGCTTTTCTGGACTACAGAGGCCTCGGGGACAAAACTGACAGTGCTTAATGGTACACTTGTGAATGTTGTGTAGCTGCTGATAATGACGAAGAAGAGGCCCCACCACTATTACATCTGGGCCATGGCTCTTAGAGTATCTAAAATCACAAAACTGACAATTGTAGCTTGTCACCATGTTGTCCTCCACTCCTGAGCTGGAAAAGTCTTTCTTTTTGGCCACGCTAGAGCCCTTCTCAGTCTTTGTTGCTAACTCTCCATCTGAATTTTTGGCTAAGTCATTATGATTAATGACCGACCCCCTTGAGAGCTTGTCATTCCGATCTGGGTGAGGGCCCCCTGCCTGGCTCCCCCCATGGTGCTTGCTGTAATGTTCTAACAGTTTCAGCGAGCTGGATGATTCACAACTAAAGCTGCAGAATTTGCACCAGTAGTAACTGGAGGCATCCGTACCGTTTTGTCTTGAGGATTCGAGAGGTTTGATGGGAACTGAGTAACCAACTGGAGTGTCATCTCCTGCTTTTATGGTGATCTTGTCCTGCCACTTTCCCAAATCTGCAGCCTCACATGATCGAACAGTAGGACTGGATTTGCTCGAGTTCCTGTCTGAGGCTTTGCTGGATTCAGAGGCAGGAATGGTGGATTTTATCTTGTTTGGGTGGGTCTGCAAGAAGTGTTGCTCCAGCTCTGTCGATGAATTGCCCATGTAGGTGAAATTGCAGAACTTGCAGCGGAAATACTTGGTGTTCCCCTGGCAATCTGGAGTTTTGCGTCCAATGCCAATAAAGGTCCCACCTAAAGTCACCTATGAAAGATGAAAAGGAGAACGTTCATTAACCATTGCATTTTTTTTTGTTTCCTAGGAAGGATACAAAAAGAGGAAAAAAACCAAAGTAATAGTTAAGAATATTAATCTGTGCATACTGTATTACAAATCACTGTGAAACACGCACACACAAAATTCATGTTGTTCTTTCACCCCCAAATTACAGTTACCATTTACTAGGCAAGCCTAGGCAGATGTCTCAGATAACACTTGCATGGAATAACATTTTTATTGAATAAGTTGGTGCTGCCTTAAGTGCATCTGTTCAAGCGAGGGGGAAAATAACAGGGGGCAAAGGAAGGAATAGTTAAGTGTGATGGACTGGAAGCTGGAAAACCAGGCTTCAAATACCCATTTGGCCATGAAGTGCACTGGGTAGGTGCAGTCAGTCTCAGAGCCTGCAGGGTTACTAATGAGGATAAAGAGGAATGAGGGGAGAATCATGTATACCACCTGTAGCAATATTAAATCATGCTAGAAGAATATAAGAAACTTAGCAGCATAATATCATAAAAGCGCCTGCTGGTTCAGTGTCCATCTGGGCTAGCATCCTGCTCTTGCAGTAGCCAACTAAATGCCCATGGGTAGACTGAAAACAGGACCTACAGGACCCCTTGCAAGTCCCATCAACTGGCATTAAGGCATACTTCCTGTGACAGCAGAGGCAAAACATAGCCTTATCCCCCCATGAATTTGTCTATTACTCATTCAAAGCCATCCAAGTTGGCGGCCATCACTGCTTCTTGCAGGAATGAATTCCAGAGCTTATCTACGCAGTGCAAGGTGACCAGGAAACAAAGCATGAGAAGTAGATGTGTGAAGAGACGTCACTCCTAGTGTCTCATGGACTGGATTTACCAGGAAGCACCGAGAAGCAGAGCATGGATGAAAGCACAGGAGATTGAAGGCAATCAGCAAGGCGCATCGCCAAGATGGTTACATGAGGAGTAGCCAGCTGCACTAGGAGCTTTATTAACCCCCCAAAGCAATGGAAATAAAATATTTCGCCAAAACACCAACCCAAGTTATCTCAACACTAGCCTTTAGTTTCCTTTTGTGCCTCTCCATAAAGTGTGGCCAGCATCAAACTGCACTCTTGTCAACTAGGTTCGGTCCTTTTGCTAGACCAGTGTTTTTCAACCTTTTTTGGGCAAAGGCACACTTGTTTCATGAAAAAAATCACAAGGCACACCACCATTAGAAAATGTTAAAAAATGTAACTCTGTGCCTATATTGACTATATATAAAGTAATTCTCTTGAATAGGAATCAAATAAACACAAAGAAAGTATTTTATAATTAGTTTATTATGAAATAGTAAGTAAACAGAAATATGAAAAATTATAAAATACTTTATTTTTAAATCTTTTGAATTTTTCCCACGGCACACCAGGGAACAGTGGTTGAAAAACACTGTGGTAGACTACACTGTGCTGAAGGGTAGGCCCGAAAAGCGCTGTTTTGAAAGGGCATAAAAAGTATGTTTTGCTCATTGGCTGCTGAATTGATGTCTACATTTACCCTTAGATATACACATGTCACAAAGGTGAGGTGGCTCAAGTCAAATCCCTAGTAAGAGAGATTCTGGCAGAAGCTATCTCCAGCCCACTGCAAGTTAAGGGAAAAAAGCTAATTTTAGTCTACAGAGAATGCTACACAAGGTGTGTTCAAGGACTAGGTTTTCTTAATGTAGAGTTTCCCCAAGAAAGTCACAATACAGCAAAAGCGCAGAAGGAAAGGACAAAGAACTTTTCTGTTGTCCAGAAATCATGACATCTCTAAGAACGCATTGCTTCATAGTTAAGCCTCAAGTGTTCTTATGATCTGATGATCACGTATCATGGAAGGAAAGGAACACGGCTTCTTCAGGCTTCTGTTAATAAACTCTTACACTTTTGTACCAAATTGTCTGGCCCTTCCCATGAGTCTGCCACAGCTGCCTTGTGACACTGGAACAGTCCTTGACATCTAAATTGCAATCCTCCAATGTCTATTAATCAGAAAATCCTATTCTCATCAATGGGAAAATACTCACAGCAGGATTATAGCCTGTTTAGAAAGCCAAAGGGGAGGAAGAAAGTGTGAATGGAAAGTGAGAAGGAGAAGCTGGCTTCATAACTACAATGTCATCATTGCTTTACTTCTTGTGCTGAGGCTGTGAAAATGTGCATGCTATCCATATTTCAGAAATTAATCCTTCAGAAACACTCTATACACACTGGAATCCACCCACCAGCCTACTCCAGTTTTCTCCTTAATAACTACACTCATAACGGGAGGCTGGGATTCAGCAATGTACCTCTTTGGATTTTGATCCCTTACCGAAAGACTATAAATTTTCAGCAAACACTCTGTAATGGAAGAACAGATTTTAATTTCCCCAACTGCAAAGTAAATTACTACTTTTCTGGGTGATGCTCTCATACTACATTAGGCAAATAAAGATATGCTCCCCCACCCCTTTGACAGCTGTGCCACAAAGGAGCCACGTGATCCCTGTTCATTACAGAACTGCACCATACGGAAAGATTCAGATGCATGAAGAGCATGCAATGTAAACATTTTAAAATGCATATAATATAAACGCCTTTTAGCTATTTAGCTGGAGAAAAGACGGCACTTCTTCTTATGCTGCAGAGCTAAGCAGAGCTCGTGTGGTGAGTCAATAAATTGCTAAATGGCATTGCAAAAAAATGAGTTGATTTTGGCCCTCTCTATTTAAGTAAACACGATTTCAAAAAGACTGGTTAAGACTCTTTTTTTCCATTGTGAAGTTAATAAAGGCATCCTAAATAATGGCTAGAAACAATCACTGGGAATGGAATAAACCAGGTGCCAGGGAGCCTGGACTCTTAAAAATAGGAAGCTGGCGCCGAGGGATTTAAATAATTCCGGGTGACTAAATATTTGGTGGCTGGCTCCTTGAAATTTATATTATTTATTCACCCTTTGCTACTGCTCAATCCAAAGTCAGGTGCCATTAGGAAACCTGGAAACATTAATAGGATGTGGGAGCAGTAAGTAGTTTATGCCGATACACTCGTGCCATACCAAAATCCTTCAGGTCCTGGATAACACAGAGTCTATGCCATGCCAGTGAGCACCACAAAGTCTTCAGATCTGCATTATGCACTTAGTCTTGGGAACCTGTTACTGAGAGAGGTTGCATTAGGCTACTCCTCTTTGGTGAATGCTTTCCCACCAACCAGCCAGTCAACAGGTTTGCCTGGATACTCCAGATATTTGGAGAAGTTAAAAGTGAGATTTTCCAAGAGCCAGCAAAAACTTTGAGCTGCCACTGATGTTAGTCCTACTGAAATTGCCTTTGACAAAATAAGATTCTGATCTATTTTGTCCCCTATACCAAAGGATTCAGGTGAATGATAATGTAGCCACTATCTCACTGTACACTTTTCATAACCCTGTGAGATGGCCGCACCTAGAGAGGGTGACTTTTCCTTTATTATGTGCCATTTACTTATTAACATTCACATGCCACTCTATAAACCAGACATCTCAGCTCAAGTTTCCAACCAAAATGCTCCCTTTTCAAAATTTAGAGGAAAGAGCATTTTCACTGATTTCTAAGTTAGTACAAACGTTTGTTGTGCTGCTCTACATTTAGATACGCGCTGCCTTTTCCTGCAAACACCACCCTGAGAAACATTTGATCTGCCTAAAGACACATTTACAAGAGAAAAAGAAACAGATCAGAAATGCTGTGGCTCTGTGCCATTCAAGAAACCCTGGAAATTAGCTTTGAAGGCTTCTAGAACACTGCTTTAAAATACAGTGGTACCTCGAGTTACAAATGCTTCAGGTTACAAATTCCGCTAACCTGGAAGAGTTACCTTGAGTTGAGAACTTTGCCCCAGGATGAGAATGGAAATCGTGTGCTGAAGGCACAGCGGCAGCAAGAGGCCCCATTAGCGAAAGCACGCCTCTAGTTAAGAACGGACCTCCGGAACAAATTAAGCTCATAACTAGAGGTACCACTGTAACTCTCAGGATTTTTGGAGAGGAGGGGCTGGGAACAGCAAATCCTGGTAGCTAAACTACCTTAAAACTAGCTTAAAGTTAGCAGTGCAAATCTTCCCTAACTTACAGTAGCAGCTGCTGGCATTCTAGGCTAGTGATCGGGAAACAAAACAAGTACAGTACTGAGTTGCCAGTCAAGCAGGTATGAATTGTCTATGAGCTGCATAAAAAGGTAAAGAGACCCCTGACCATTAGGTCCAGTTGTGGCTGACTCTGGGGTTGCGGCACTCATCTCGCTTTATTGGCTGAGGGAGCCGGCGTACAGCTTCTGGGTCATGTGGCCAGCATGACTAAGCCGCTTCTGGCGAACCAGAGCAGCGCACAGAAACGCTGTTTACCTTCTCGCCAGAGGATTACCTATTTATCTACTTGAATTGTGACCTGCTTCCGAACTGCTAGGTTGGCATGAGCAGGGACCGAGCAACGGGAGGCTCGCCCCGTCGCGGGGATTCGAACCGCCGACCTTCAGATCAGCAAGTCCTAGGCTCTGTGGTTTAACCCACAGCACCACCCGCGTCCCATGAGTTGCATAGTTCTACTTCAATAACTAGTTTCTCAAAATGAAGTGCTAGGCCATAGTCTTAGGATTTATAGCCAAGTGGAACCCTTTTAGTTCCCTTGCGCCAGCAGAACTGCCAGGAGAACTGGCGGTGCCATATTGTAACAGAGATGAAGGCAGAAAAGTCCCTCTTCTTGAAAGTGGCACACAGAGTAAGATGCTTGAGCCTCATTGCCAAAGGCTCTGGGCTCAGGCATCCCCAACCTTCGGCCCTCCAGGTGTTTTGGACTACAATTCCCATCATCCCTGACCACTGGTACTATTAGCTAGGGATCATGGGAGTTGTAGTCCCAAAACAGCTGGAGATCCAAGTTTGGGAAACCCTGCTCTGGCTCAATATCCAAAATCACCAAGCCCTAGGAGGTGAACAACTGAATTCTTATTCTCGGTAGGATTTCATTCTCTTCTTTCTTCACTTCAAATTTAGTTCACTGTAATGATAGTTGATCAACAAGAATCACCGAGTTAGCGGGCAATTTGCAGCTGCGTCCACAAGCTGCAATTACCAACTATGGTGTGGTCAAAACGGCAATAAACAAAGCAAATGACAATGAAAAAACTATGGCGTATTCCACAGAGCTATAGGACCCTGAAATAAAGTGGCCTCTGTTATACGCTCTGAAGACTTCTTCAAAACAAAGAAATTTTAGTCTTGGGGCGATGCCACACATTCAAAAAATTGTCTTTATGTACCTGGATATTATTTTTGACCTTAATTTCATTGTCAATAACCCTGTAAAGAACAAAAATGAAACAATGTGTGATTTGCTTTTGGGTTTTGTTTTTTTTAGATTGTACCTGAGCTGTTACTGTGTTTCAATATAAAGGGTGCGATTTTTCTGTTTGCTTTGGTTTTTTGTTTTCATTTGCCTACATCAAAATTTGCTTTGAAAGTGAATGAATGAATTTATTATTATGGTCACAGACCTGTTCCAGCCCACATACGATATCAAGGAAGTCATAAAACACGATAGGGATACATTTGAATTTGTAATTAGGTATAACAGGGACAATACAGTGGTACCTCAGGTTAAGTACTTAATTCGTTCCAGAGGTCTGTTCTTAACCTGAAACTGTTCTTAACCTGAAGCACCACTTTAGCTAATGCGGCCTCCCGCTGCCGCCGCGCCGCCAGAGCATGATTTCTGTTCTCATCCTGAAGCAAAGTTCTTAACCTGAAGCACTATTTCTGGGTTAGCGGAGTCTGTAACCTGAAGCGTATGTATCCTGAAGCATATGTAACCTGAGGTACCACTGTACAGATATAGCAACAATTAAAAAATATATAAATTAAAACATAGTCACTAAAATATAACCTGAAATTATCATTTAAGGAAGGCCTTAATCATTATGATAGCACAGCTTGCTTTGAAAGTGTATCATCACTTATAGTCCCACAAGACATTAGTGGCAATCATGGGTACCCTTGCAGGGGTTAGGCTCATTATGCTTCCCATCCATCTTCACTTCTGATCAGTAAGTCTTGATCGTAACTCAGAGGGCACATTGATTGGAGCAACATCTTATCTTTACCTCTTAATAGCCTTCCAATCCTCAACATACAATGAGTAAATCTTCCATTGCCCCCACCTTCAGGTATTAGCTAAGGTAGGAATGGGGAACCTGTGCCCCTCAAGTGATGGGACGGCCAATGGTCAGGATTGATGGGAGTTGTATTCCAACAACATCTGAAGGATCTCAGGTGCCTCATTCTTGAGCTAAAGGTAGATCCTCATCACTATTTTTGACTTGTGTTCAGGCTCTACTTAGAATCAGGACTGTGGAAATAATGCAACATGCATTGTGAACAAAAGGCAATGTAAACCCAGTTATTCCTGGTGAAACTTTCACTTTACTCCATTCCACTTAAAGACCATGGCAAGAGGATAATTCCACAAAGAATAGTGAAATAGCAAGAGTCAAGACCTAACACTTCTAGAGACTTAGGACCCTGTAGTGGCTGAAAAAGCTTCCTCAATGTACAGCATCATATCTGAATGGCTATGACTGCTTCCCATCACTACATCTGGGGGGACACTTGTATTGTGAAAAGCAAAGGACAAGAAACTTGTGCATCTAGTTGTGACTGACTAGACACATTTCTATTGTCTGTCAAAGCATGCACTTGCATTGTTTTTGTATTTTCATTGGAGTCTGACAAATATGTCAGCTGTCAAAAAAAAACCAAGTCATTCTCAAGTGACAATAATCACCATCTTTCCTTGCGGCAAGAGTAATGCATGTGAAAAGCCTAGCTGTTATGGGACACCTGATTTCTTTCTATCATTATCATCTATCATTTATTTTCTCTCACAAAAAGCTGCAAATAGCACAATTTTTGGAGCTAAGCTGAAACTACCTGGGGTACCAGTAGTGGCGAACAGGACTGTAAGCAGGTTAATATTATTTGCAAAACAAATCTGCATCATACCAAAATTGCCTGTTTCAATTGCCATAAAATTGAAACTGAAGAGTATCTGATGCAACTCTTAATATTTTCATAATGTTCTCAGAGTGGCCAATTCAGATACTTCATCAGCGCACAGTAATGCCTGCCTACTAACATTTTGTCGGGACAACCCAATTAGATGGGCGGCATACAAATAATAAAATTATTATTATTATTATTACTACTACTACTACTACTATGACAACAACATTATTGTCAGGATTAGAAAAACTTGTTTACAGTATGTCCTGTTCATGACTGTTACAACAAAATTAACTGAAAACCTAGATGAATTCTGGGGTACAATGGACTATGAGCAGTTAGTATTACATTTCATTGTTTCCATTTAAAAAGAATGTACCCATTCATGGAAGGTAGTAATCGTTATGCAAAAAAGCACTTTTTCATGCAGTATAAACTATACTTAAAAAACAATCAAGTTAAAAAGAGAGAGAAAGAAACCAGCTTCAATGCAAAATGATTAGCAGAAGCACAAAAGTAGCATGAATGCCAAGATCCACTTGGGTTTATTCTGGTCAAATGCACATTTTCAACATTATCTGGAGCCATATGGCACAGATCAGTAAAAGGACAGTGTTCGAGTATATAGAAAACCTACAGAGACAGACATATTTGACTCTATAAATTACTTGGCCCCATTGCTAGTCCCAAGGACAAATCACTCACCAAGTACCATCATATTCCCCAATATACTCTCCTTACCACCCATTTACTGGCTAAATAAAAAGGTAAAGGTACCCCTGACAGTTAGGTCCAGTCGTGGACGACTCTGCGGTGGCACGCTCATCTCGCTCTATAGACCGAGGAAGCCGGCGTTTGTCTGCAGACAGCTTCCGGGTCATGTGGCCAGCATGACTAAGACACTTCTAGCGAACCAGAGCAGCGCATGGAAACACCGTTTACCTTCCCGCCAGTAGATACCTATTTATCTACTTGCATTTTGACGTGCTTTTGAACTGCTAGGTTGGCAAGAGCAGGGACCGAGCAACAGGAGCTCACCCCGTTGCGGGGATTCGAACTGCCAACCTTCCGATCGGCAAGCCCTAGGCTCTGTGGTTTAGACCACTGCGCCAGCCCTAATTCCTGGAGATATAAAGTTATTAGCCAATTCATACCCTGCCATACATCTCTTGTATCTGACCACACTATCTAAAAATCACTTACTGCAATTTTTAGACCACTCTTAACTACCACAGAATGTACACAGTTAATTTTTTTAAAGAAACCTACAGTATTCTGTAAGTGGCAGAAACAGAAGTGTAGGAGGGGAAGGCCCATGGGTCTATCTATTGCACAGAACAGACTCAAACTTTACACTTTTGCATGTTCTCTGCCTTAGAAGTCTGAAGGCTAAATTGCACCAATATCAAGTGGGAGTGTGTGTATGCAATTTAACGAATAATGCACAGCCTCTCATTCTTTGAACTTGCCATGTGGCATCCTTTTTTAAAAAAAATTGGCAGCCTTGACCTGTAGGAGATCAGCATATGACGCAATAAACCTCACCCAAGTCTCCCTTTCACTGCACTGCCATGAAGACACAGCCAAAGGTACAGTCAATTTAGGGGAAGGTTATATGCAGACATGTCTACAGAGTGGGTTTGTTTTCAGCATGGCTCAAACATCTTAGGGTCCCATTCAAACTTTCTTTATAGCTTTGCAATAGGAATCCTTAAGAGCACTGAATGGCACGGAACCCAGAAGACTGTCTTCACCCTTATGTATCTATCCAAACCATAAGATTATTTTAGGAGGCCCTAGGTGTCTCCACCAAACAAATGAGGAAGTTAATTGCCAGAAAGAGTCTTATTTTGAGCCTATTCTATTTCTTCCATATTTAAATCTCCCCACTTATTGTGAGAAGCCCAGAGAACTCTATTATGAATTAAGAGGCACAAAAAATGTCATTAAATAAATAAATAAGGCCATATCAGAAACATGAAGATCTCCAAGCACTGATCGTCACATTGCTAAGATCAGTTTGACTTTTTATGTGCAACAGACTTCCTCCAGGACAGGTGGGCAGAGCTCAAGAAGTAAAAGACCTTCCTCCCTAGATGAATTTCTCTCTCTCTTGTAGGGAAGGTCTTTTAGAGTATAGACCTGTAGGACATGTGAATGTCAGAAATCTTCAAGGGTGTGAAGATACTGTTTGATGCACGTGCAGAGAAAATAATTGGAGTGGTTCCTAGGACTGCAATGAATGCCTGGCTTTCTGGAAGAAAACAGGTTATGAATCACTCTGAGTTGGACAAACTGATGGAGATTTCCATTTTTAAAAATTCTTTCCATCAGCTAAGAATTAATCCAACTAAATGAAGTTGCAAAATCAAATGGCAGCAAACCTTCCAATTACTTAGGTCACAATTTTCAACCTTTAATCAGGAAGTGAAAGGCTTGAGATCCTTTACCAATCCCCTGAGTCACCCAGCCTCCCGCCTGCCTATTACATTTAATCTTCTAATCCTGAAAGCCCCCCCCCCCGCCACACACAACACTCTTGCTTATCCGCTCACTTTGTGCAATACAGCATTCAGATTGGCATTAACTATCCCACAATTAACAAAGTTCACCATGTTATGCAGGTCAGAACAGATGCTAAGATTTATAGCAAGATTTGTAGCACCACCCTGTAGCACCGCCTTCAGCTTTGATAACAGAGAGTGCTTTTGTGTTATAGATGTCTTCTGTGAATGGAACAGAGTTCACATACACAGCAATAGGTTCTCCCAATTTCACTTCCATCTGAAGTCTCCTGTGTCCCTCTAAACATGTTCCTGGGTCTTGGGATATGGGGCAGTGGGCTGCAGATAAAAGAGAACTGGTGGCCACACTGTTCTTAGGATTTCAAGCCACAGTCTGAATATAACATGTCGATATGATGAAGGTCTCTGAAATATTTTACTTCTTACAGAAGACTGGGAAGACCTTCACCGTATCTTATGAGAATTATTGTGGAGTATAACTTCTTCAAACCCATCAGGATTTCCTAATTTGAGATGTTCCTGGGTTTGCAATTCCTGCACAATGGGAGAATCAGACCAAACTTGCTCACAACAATCTACGTGACTGATAGAGACCAGCACAGTCAACCTGTGGACAATCATTTCACATGCCTCCAGTGATCATGGCTTCAAACTAACAGCATTGGACGTACTGAAAAAGACTCTGAACATGTATTATAAGTAAAAACATGAATTAGGATAATAGTCAGCACAACGCTCAAGTTCACTTAACCTTGCCATGAGAACATGAAGAGTCCTGTTGGATCAGAGCAAGGGTCCATTTAGTAAAGCATCATGGTGATTACAGCAGTCAAGCCAGTTGCCTCTGAAGAATGCCCAAATAGACAATAAAGCAATACCTGCCCCAATTTCTTCTCCTTGCAACTTGTTTTCATTTGCACATTATTGGAAGTTCCAGTTAGCTGTTGTGGATAACAGTAGTTGATGGGCCTAGCCTTCATTAATTTGTCTAATCCCCTTTTAATGACAGCCAAACCAGCGGCATGTTCTGGTAGTGCATGTTCCGGCAGCAAATTCCATCAATTGGGGCTGGGTATCTTGGGTCCTCCAGATGTTATTGGACTATAGCTTCCATTATCCCTGACCACTAGTCTTGCTGGCTGGACCTGATAAAGAGTTGGGAGTCCAATAACCCCTGGAAGCCATCGCATTTGGTATCCCTGCTTTAGCCTTTAAGGAAAGGCAGGTGCCTGAACTATTTGATCATTCTGGTTACTCTTTGAGGCACTTTTTCCAATTCTACTGTCTCCCAAGGTGACAGGAACTGTACAAAGGACTCTGAATGCAGCCACACCATTATCAAGTCTTCAATGACTATATGGAGATGAATTCTGTCTCTGCCTCTCTCTTTTGGGCAAGTTTATTTACGAATACTTCTAGGTGACAGCAGTGCTTTGAATATGGAATCAAAATAGAATCTATATCAGATTAGCTACCCCAGAATAATGGGGTGTTGTTAATATAGATAAATCAGAGTGCATGTACAAGTTGTTACCATCCACTGAAACATTACAGAGAAAGGGGGAACTAGTGAAACTCTTACTCTGCTCTCAGCCCCTCCAATTAGGTTCATGCATATTAAACCCTCCAATTAGGTTCATGCTTATTTCACCCTGATGTAAACATCTTTCCAGGGTTGGTCTGTTAAAACTTTCAAACAAAGACCCCAATCCTACAATTATTTCATGTGAACGAATTCCTGCATCCACGCCAAGTGCCATATACCCTGCAGGTCCACCGCTATGAAAACTCAAAGCAGGATGGTGGCCAAAAGGAATTTGTTCCATTCTAAACAATGTTAAGTATTTTTACTCAATGTTAATCTTTGAAATGGAAAGGGAGAGAAGAAGAAGAAGGGGAGAGGGGGAGAAGGATCGATCTTGGCTGTTCCTTGGAAACTGAATCTGTATAAATCAGTACCCGGAGGCTGCCAAGCTTCTTACGACTGATGCTGCAGACCATGACAGAGAAACAAATCAAGAGGCTAATGAGTTTCAGAAATAAGTTTGCATCCAGCTTGCAAATGAGATTCATATTTCGACAAATGTGACAACGTATTTTAGTTCCTATGGAAGTAAGTCAAGAAAATACAGCACCCGAATGCAGATAATGGCTGGGAGGCTATATACCTGAAATCAGTATGTAAATCCTTAATTAGCTGATAAATTAATAGGCAAGTCCTAATTAACAGATCAAAACAAAAAAGAAGCCTTGGCAACACCACAAGGAAACAATTTTGCATATAGTCCCTACTTGAAGTGCATGGTCATTAAATTTGAAAATGACCATCAAATTAATAAATAGGGGATTACAATCTAGAGTTGATGCTGACTCGGTATACTCGGTCTCCACCCCAATCATTCTGCCTGGATACTGAGGTCCAGCGCTGAGGGCCTTCTGACAGTTCCCTCGCTGCGAGAAGCCAAGTTACAGGGAACCAGGCAGAGGGCCTTCTCGGTGGTGGCACCCACCCTGTGGAACGCCCTCCCATCAGATGTCAAGGAAATAAACAACCACCTGACATTTAGAAGACATCTGAGGGCAGTCCTGTTTAGGGATGCTTTTAATGTTTAATAGATTATTGTATTTTAATAATTTGTTGGAAGCTGCCCAGAGTGGCTGGGGAAACCCAGCCAGATTGGCAAGGTATAAATAATAAATTATTATTATACAGTATTATTACTTTTAGCAATCCTTTTTTCCACCCCAAACATGTGAAATGCAACTACATCCGAAATGCAATGTGCAATCCACTTTGAGGTTTGGCTGCCATCATGCATGAAAGCAACAAGGCACACACCATTGGAAGGTATATGGATTGTGGTCCAAGTTTACAGAACAATATAGAAATTGAAGATACCATTACTGAAAGTATAGTCCAGATGTTAATTGTTCTTTTTTTCATAAACTAATGAAGAAAAACATTCAACCTTCAATGGAACATTTTCCAGGATAGTTTGAAGGAACCCCTGTGCAGTGCAGATAGTTCAGGGTAAATTCTAGGGCACATAAATCTCCATCATATCTCCATGTCCCATCCATGGCTGAGACACAAGCGGTCAGGACAAATGATCACCTTCTCAATGGCTACACTCAGATTGTGGAATTAACTTAGTTCATGAGCTCCGCTGCACACCATCCTTCACAGTTTGTCACTGACTGGTCTAAACTTCCCTGTTCTGGAAAGTATTTGTCTCACTGGGAATATGATTTTTACATGGTAGACCTTCATTGTAGAATGTTTTTCTCTGCCAAGACTATTTTAATGCAGTATATATATATATATATATATATAATCAACATTTATATACCACTTTTCATCACCAAGTGTCCACAGAATGGTTTCACTGTAGTCAGTAAAAACATTTCATTAAAATAATAAAGCATTTAAACAGTACAGCAAATAAAATATCACAAAATCAACACAACCATACAATCATTTCAGTACTACAACATAATACTATCCCATGATTCAGAGCAGATTTAAGCCCAGACTGCCATAACCCCGGGAGAACATATAAATCTTGATTAGCCAATTGGTTCATTATGGATCATGTAGCCCTGTGGAATTCATTTCCTCCTAAGAAGGAGATGCATCACTTCCTCTTTCAAAGTAGGGGAGACCACACCCCTCCCCGCAATGAGACATTAACTACCCAATAGACCCACTCTGCCAAATCCCTCCAGCTACCTGTAAGCAGCCATGAAGGGCAAGGGTCGAGTAGTTGGCCATACTCATCCAAGCCTCTTGTCCACATCTGCAGGCTACATTAACTGAAACTGATCCTTCCAATAAGGGTCAGTCAGTTCTTTGGACCTCCTCTGAAATTATAACCACTAGTGCCACCAAGGCTGAAGTGGAGGCAAGCAATTGTATCTTCATAAAGGTAAGGGACCCCTGACCATTAGGTCCAGTCGTGACCGACTCTGGGGTTGCGGCGCTCATCTCGCTTTATTGGCCGAGGGAGCCAGCGTACAGCTTCCAGGTCATGTGGCCAGCATGACTAAGCCGCTTCTGGTGAACCAGAGCAGCGCACGGAAGCTCCGTTTACCTTCCCGCCGGAGCAGTACCTATTTATCTACTTGCACTTTGACGTGCTTTCGAACTGTTAGGTTGGCAGGAGCAGGGAACATGCAATGGGAGCTCACCCCGTCGCGGGGATTTGAACCGCCGACCTTCTGATCCTAGGCTCTGTGGTTTAACCCACAGCGCCACCCGCTAAGCAAATATGTCCAAGCAGGTGACAGGTGGTTCAGATGTTACTATCTGTGACCAGAACACACTTGTCCTTTAAGCACTCTGAAAAGCACTGATAGGTGGCTGTTTGGATAGGAAATTCACTGCCATAACCACCAAGTGATAAGCACATGCTATAGCGCTTATATACTGACCTCAGTATCAGATTAGTGTCACTTGTATTCTAGTTTCTGTTTGCTTCCTTACCCAAATGTGCACTCTAGACCTCAATGCTGGAGAGAGCACTTAGGGGCAGCCTTGTTGATGGCATCTCCCCCCCCCCCTCCAAATCCTTATTCCTATTGTGTCCTGCCTTTTAGACCGCAAGCCTGGGGGCCTTTTCTGGCTAAAGAGCAGGATACGAATACTTTAAATGAATAAGTATATCCATATATTACTAGACCTGCAGAAGCTTCTGTAGTGTGCTAGTTAAAGCGTGTGAGCTATGAGACAGATGTCCATCATTTCAATCTCACAACAACCAAAATTTAATTAGGTACCCTTATTTAACCCCATCTCTTCGATGTCAGCCTCCATCTACAATATGGCAGTAATGATATTGGCCAGGTTCTTGGAAAAAGTATTAAGATGAAGTAAGTGACACTTGAAATGCAACGTATAAATTAGAAGCATTAAATATACTAGTAATTAAGTTCTACCATTCGTTAAGCATGCTCAAGATTGAAGCTTTAGTTATTCCTCCCCCAAGACTGGGAGTTACTGAATCGCAATCCATTTCAAATGAAACAGCATTGGGGGGTGGAGGGTGGAAACAACTTCCAGAATAGGCAAGGTCGCAAGACAAATGTGTGGGCACTGGAGGGAATTTCAGCAATCCTTTTACTGCATGTTTATAAAATCTGTTCAGCATTTACTGCGAAGCATGAAAATATTAATCAGTTATTTATCTTCTTACATGTTTGGCATCAACATCTGGTGTATGCACAAGTGGTGAAGTCTAACATTTGGAATGAGTGAATATTTAATGCTCTTTTTCCCCAAACTCACCAGGAAAAGTTAGCATGCATACACACACACACACACACACACACACACGAATGAAAGAAGATTCCAGAGCCAACTGTTTCTATCAAATAATTACTAGCTTCATATAGGAGTGTCTGGTCTATTTTAGACTATATTTCTGGTTGGAGGAAAGAACTGATCTTAACTAGATTATCTGTGCGCTGTTTCCTACCCCTTTTTTGTCTTCCTTACAGCATTTTGTTGCCAAGCCTTATTAAACGAGTACGGTCTTCATTGATCTGTTTTATTTCTAGTTCTATTTGTTCAATCTGAGATATCACGCACATCTGGTTTATTTCAGAAAATGCCGCCCAGAAAAAGCATCCAGTCCAATCTAATCAAGAACAAACTTGCCCATAAATAACAAAGAACCTAACAATATCACTGTTAGGAAGATGTAAGAGAATGCTAAAAAATAAAAAAAAATCAAATTCCTGTATATTGACTATCACAATCTTTTTGAAAGCCTGAATCAGTTAGTTAAATAGTATGTTCTAAAGAAACACAAAATCAGTTTCTGAATTGCCCACATCTCCCAGTTAATGTTCACACCATTATGCCTGCTCGGAGGTTAATGTTTCTGTGCCCCTTAATCATACGTTCCTACCATCCTTACTGCTGGATCCATCATTAAATATTGGCATTCCCAGGAACTATCACTGTAATTAAAAACTGCTGTGTCTTGTTTAACACATCATGCCAATATTATTTACAAGCCATAGGTTTAGCTTATTATTTGTTTTGCACGTTACTTGCAAGAGTACTAGCAGTTTTTGCAACCCAGCATATATTCCAGACAGTCATTTCATAAGAAACCTTTACAGGATAAATTCTTGTGAAAGGGTTCACAGAATCTCCCTACAGCCCTGTCATCAGGTGCTGAAATAAACCAAATGTGTGTCACACTGCAGTTTTAACAAGCTACAAACAGAGCCAGCCTTTTTCTACAGAACTGAAACTGTCAAAAGACGCAATAGATTAATTCAACAGGCTTTATAGAATTAACCTGAAGTTTCCAGCAAGCAAAAATTCAAGTTTTCTATATTACTTTGATGTTCTTAGTGAAATGTCTGTGAAATATGTGACTTTAATTATATCACTATTGGTGAGGTTTCTCTTTAACCAAATTATGCCATTCAGACAGCAAACATCGAGACCCCAAAAAGTAAAGTAAAGTAGTTAGGGGGATGTGGCATGATTGAGTCTAACTGAGAAAAAATAGCACTCATAATTTATAATAAAACTATCTCTAGATGAAGTACCACATAGAAAATCATTTAATTTTATCACTAATAAATTAGTAAATTTGTATTATTGTTTCCAACTGGCCTGATTGCACTTAATTGGACTGCTTCATTTGTGGTTAGCAATACATGCTCTCTTTTGTCCTGGTTACTGGAGAGGGAATGCCATTTAAACAAAAACAAAACAAACCCCTTTTTTAAAAGCATTAAAGGGTACGTGGTGGAAGAGCAGAAAGCCACACACTGTACCATGATGGCAAAATAATTAGAATAATATTTATTATTAGCCTACATAACAAAGTGGTTGTGAATGATAACAGAATTCTAAGGCAAAGCCAGCGCAATGAAAATTAAAAACCTCATTGTGACACGTGGAGACTCCAGCAAGGCACAGTGTTTGGAGATGAGAGGAATTCAGCTGGGAATTTAGGCAAATTAGTATAAAGTTGCAGAGCACATAACTTACGGAATTATGCACTCCCCACCTCCACCCATAACATACTCTGCAGAGTATGCAGAAGCAAAACTGAAAAGAATAGCCACAGTGCCTAAGAAAAAATACAGGCCTGCTTCTCCATGCATACTACTATGATGATGAAGTGTGCTAGGATTTATTATGGAATATTACTCTCATAATGCTCAGATGGCTTTCTGTTGTCCGGAAATGTAAGCCTTATAGGCCTGGCACCAGATCAGTTACACTCCTTGTCCTCAAGACTTAATGTTCCTTGCTCCATCAAAAATCAATAAGAAAAGCCATGGCTTCCAGCAACCAGCAGAGATCAGATTGTTCATTTAAAATAATCCAGATACTAATTTTCTGCTACATTATTTCAAGAGAGTTATTTCCCATAGGACTGTATTTTCCCCCAGATATGATCGACCAAACCTGCATGTTTCCCATTTTTAGAATCACATGGCACGAAGCGAGACTTACATGCCGAAACTGCTGAAGGCACATCCCCCTTGCCAATAAAGCCATGGCACATTTGGCTGTCTGCCATTTAAGCATCCCTAAGCGTCCCCATACCCATCCTACCACAGATTGCCAACAGATTATTACATCTGTGCAAGGAAGACAAGAGTTGGGCCAGCAACCATTAGGGTGCCACATAAGGGTACAATCATGACCCCATCAAGTCCATAACACAAAAGGCCCATTTGTACCAGGCAAGAGGTTGACCTGACAACTGATGCTATCCCACAAATCGTCCCGGGCCTGATCATAGTGCTAGTAGTGGTTGAGAGCGGTAGTCTTGTAATCTGGGGAACCGGGTTCTCGTCTCCGCTCCTACACATGCAGCTGCTGGGTGACCTTGGGCCAGTCACACTTCCTTGAAGTCTCTCAGCCCCACTCACCTCACAGAGTGTTTGTTGTGGGGGAGGAAGAGAAAGGAGAATGTTAGCCGCTTTGAGACTCCTTAAAAGGGAGTGAAAGGCGGGATATCAAATCCAAACTCTTCTTCTTCTTCTAGTCCAGAAACACCTGGAAAGTCACATTTTCCCCATTCCATGGTTGGAAGAAGGGCTAAGGAGCCCTTTCATACCACCATCTTGATTCCAGACTGTATCCAATGCTAGTCCTACTCAGAATAGGCCCATTGAAGTTAATAGATATGGCTAACAAAGGTTCATTAATTTAAATAGATCTGCTCTGACTAGAACTAGCATTGGATACAAACTTATGGCTTCTAGGCAAACTCCGGCCCTCCAGATGTTTGGGACTGCAATTCCCATCAACCCTGACCACTGGTCCTGTTAGCTAGGGATGGTGGGAATTGTAGTCCCAAACATCTGGAGGGCCAGAGCTTGCCCCTGCCTGTTCCCCCCCCCCCGTAAAAAAAAATCAAAATCAACTATCAGACACAGAATACAATAAGAAGCCCTGCATCATACTGCACAATAGATTGTGCATTGAGTGAGAGGCTGGACAAGATAGTTTTCTATGACCCATCAAACCAAGCAGGATAGCTCAGCCAATAAGAGCATGAGACTCTTAATCTCATGGTCATGGGTTCCAGCCCTACATTGGGTAAAAAGGTTCCTGAATTGACCCATCAAACCAAGCAGGATAGTTCAGCCAATAAGAGCATGAGACTCTTAATCTCATGGTCATGGGTTCCAGCCCTACATTGGGTAAAAAGGTTCCTGAATTTCAGGGGATTGGACTAGCTAAGCCCTTGTGATCCCTTCCAAACTCTGTGATTCTCTGCACTGCATCTGTTTACATAATTTATCTTGAGGAATTTGGATACTTTCATCACCAAATAATATGAGCAGCCCTATCCTTAAGGGAATCATGATTTGAAGATTCCTTCAGTCATTACCCATTACTACGAGCCCTGAATCCAGGAATAATTAGTCATGACTGAGTCCCATTGAAACCAAATGAAAAGTCATCACTATCTGATCTGATTCATTTGGGATTCAGTCCCGACTAACTTAAAATGTACTATCCCCGACTCAGTTAAGCAGAGAACTGAAAATGTAATGTGCTAATGCAGCAAGCAAGTTTTTGCAAACATGTGACCGGGCTTGAAACGTAACATTAAACCGCAGTATACCGTTATGGGAATGAGAATGCTAAGGCCTTAGGTTCGAAAGCTTCTTCCTCTGCTCTCTTCCTCCAGCAAGCTTAAACAGCATTTTACAAATCAGATAAATAACTATTAGGAGTGCCCCAAAGAAGAATTTGTACGCTGGGCCTAATAAACCCTTTTCTGTGCACCTAGAGGTCTTTTCCTTTTAATTCCTGTTTCATCCAATAAGGACAAAGTGTAGTTAATTTAGACTACGGTTTATTGAAGCAAGCCCAAATCAAAATGCCTTTTTTTATCAAAGCTGTTTAAAAACTAACCAGAGTTTAGCTCATTTTGGGAGTAACACCAAACTCTACTTACTTTATATCAGGGCCTAGGTGCTTCCAATCTCCTCCTCTGGTAAACACCAGAAGAGGTAGTGATTGGTCAAGCAGCTCACTTTTGTAAAGTAAAACTGTGGCACAGCATTATATCCAAACTTAACCATGGAGTCACTCACTGAGAGGCTTCTTTAGTTCTTGGTATGAGCTTTCATGTGCATGCACACTTCTTCAGATACACTTCTTCAGTATCTGAAGAAGTGTGCATGCACACGAAAGCTCATACCAAGAACTAACTTAGTTGGTCTTTAAGGTGCTACTGGAAGGAATTTTTTTTTTTTGTTTTGACTATGGCAGACCAACACGGCTACCTATCTGTAACTGAGAGGCTTCTTGTTAGGTACACAGTGCTAAACCTAAGCCTGCTTCTGAATAATGTGTGAAATAAACGATGAATTCATGCAGACCAAACTTGAAAAGCAGTAACTTAAGTGGCATTGATGTGGCCGTAGCAGCTCACATGAGATTCATTACGCAGGCTTAAAATTGTGTCCCCATGTTTTTCTTGTTAAGAAGCGCACAGGGAGGTATGGAAGTACGAGATACAAACCTGCACATCATAAGTCCCGTTTAGCAGGGCAGGCCTTTGGGAATTGATATCCTGCAGGACCCCTGACAGCACAGAACAATTGACTTTCTGGAAGTCTTTGGAGTGGCTGAACTGCACCATGTTGTGGAGAGCCAAAATTTTAGTGTCAAGCTCAGCATCCTGCCTGGTGCGGTTGTGCAGCCCGAGGTGGTACTTGCGGAAGTGTTTGATGAGATCTGTGGGGTCGTTCCCATAGTAACCATAGCCACAGATGTTGCATTTGAAGTCCTGAAGCTCTGGAGACAGAGGCGCCATATCAGGGTTCTCGTTTGCCAGCAAATCTGCTTTCAATTTGCTTGGCCTTGCGTCCCCATCTGAAGGCACTTGTGGGTTTTTTGAGGCCACCGAACCCGGGCTCGAACCCCGGCCCTCGGCTTGACCACTTTGCACATGCACTGTTTCGTCCATAGATTTTGGTGATGTGCGATGCTCATCGCTTTTCTCCGACAGATCTCCTGGCGGGGTGCAGATCACATCTTGGGTGTCATCTGCATCTGATCTGAGAGGAGACTTCAAGGACTCTGAGATTCCCCCAACAGCTGGAGATGAGAAGCCCTGCATATTTCTGTCTGTCACCTCATCATGAGGGAAGGATGGAACATTTCCTCCCTTATTGTGGCTTTCATAATTAAAGCCAGCCTTTTCGCTTGTTGCGGAGCTTTTAAAGTCCTTTTTAGTGCTGGGAGATGACTCTGGGACATGCGTGCAAAACCCCTCCTTGTCAGTTTGCTCCGCAGCCTCACTCTGCTCAGCGTTCCCTTGCATCTGACCGGCAGAAAATTCTCGTTGCCTTTCAATAGTGTCACTTTCAGGACCCGGCGACTTGAGGGTCTCGGGTTCACCTTCACTAGCAACGTTTCTTAGAGGGGGGTTCTTTTTCCGGACCATATCTGAAAGCAGAAACAGAAAAACGATTAGACTGCTTAAACTACACAATTTATGCCACCCCTCACCCTTAAACATAAAGGTGCAGTTTCTGCCAGATACAAAACACCAACAAGCTTTTATAAAACACAGGATACTATCAGTGGCACACTTACTTGGGCACAGTTACAATTCTGGCACACTCATTTTGACTTAAATCTTACAGAAATAGCAACATGTAATTTAAAAAGTAATTTAAACAAATTTTAAAATATCACTGGTAATCTCCAGTTCTATGCATCAGTTAGCAGCTCGACATCTCTGTAAAAGAATCCCAGTAATGCCATGCTAAATTCTTTTTTAAAAAAATTCTTATTAGAATAAATAATTATTGATGTGTCATACTGAGATCAGTATTTAGCCTCATACATGCACTCACACACACCAGATTTTTTTTGGGGGGGGGTGCTTCCTACTGCTGAACCCTATGCCACTCTTTGCTTTAAGATGAGAAAACCCCTTAATTGCAAAAACAGATATGGAACTTAAAAATATATATGAGCTACTATAGGCTATATGAGCTATGTTTTGAGATGAGTGTTGCTCACATAAGAGATCCTTTGCATCCAGAATTTCTTAAAACAAACAGTAAACTATGCACTCTTTCATATTTTGCATGGTCTGGGTCTAATCTCATAGTTATCAAGCAAACATAATGTTCCAATGAGAATCTTATCAGTAACTTCCATGCTATAATTTTACAGTACTTTTAAAATGTTATAACTTTACTGCCTAGAACAGGGCTAGCCAACGTAGTGCTCTCTTCCAGATGTTGCTGGACTCCAGCTCCCATCACCTTCAACCAGCATGGCCATTGGTTATGGATGATGGGAACTGTAGTCTGACAATATCTGAAGGGCACCACGTTGGCCGCCTAGGGTCTCAAAATGGGGGAAATGAGTCAACCCCTACAAAGAAAGAGGTTTTTATGGTAAGCACAGTACCACCACGTTGTTCAACAACTGGGTGGGCTGAATATCGCCTTGCTGAAGATACCTCCTGATCTATACTGAAGCTAGCCACACCCCTTGGGTACTATCATCCCAATGGGATTTGAGAAGAAGGGAGCTTAGGAAGAGCTGAAACAGATGGCTGGCCATGGGCTGGGTGAGGCAAAATACACAAAAACTTTTTTGAAGTCCCCCCCCCCTCCTTTCTAAAATCTCGAAATAATTGCCAATATTTTCGTATGAGAAGAAGAATCTGTGATGCTAATATTAGGCTCATCACCCTTCCACCACCCCTTCCTAATATTTTTTTCTCCTAAAAACTGCAGTTTCATTGGACTGTATCTATGATACTCTACCCTTAAAGAAAGATATGCTTTTCCTCTGGCTTCTACACTATCAATATCATTTTTCAAGAAGACATATTATCTAAATAAAAGCCCATTTGCAGTACTTCTAAATGGAAGAAACTATCTACTGGCAAGTCATGTTAGACAGAGTGAGAATACAGAGAAAGCATATAAGCATTCTGCAATTATTATCTGTAAGACAAATAACAGATTGCACAATGCTTTATAGCGTGCCAAGAAGTTTTCCAGTTAACATTTCCACTTGGAAAAAAAAAATAGATTACATACTTTTAAAATCATACCCAGCATTGACTTCATAAGGCATGTGGCTCTAGAATGCTTTTTTGTTTTTTTTGCTTTTACAGTTATTAATTCTATTAGTCAGCTAGCAGGAGGGCTAACGCAACTGGCTTAGGAGGTACACGGAAGACACAGAAGACATTTTGAGAGCTGATCTGCACATCTGCAAAAGAAAAAAAAAAGATTTCCTTCCTAAATTATGCATTCACGATCAGTTGGGGTTTTTCCTTACTTAAAAACATGATTATGTCTGCTTTCTATGCAGCATTAGATCTACTACAGCAAATGGTGGCTGCGGCAAACAGTTCTCACGTTTAGAAAAATACACAGCATTCAGCATGTTTTGCCCTTTTCCATATGCACTCCTTCTTGCATCGACATTCTCGCAAATCCTGATCCCAATATTTTGTAGGTATCCAGCTGTATGGCAACCAGTTTTGGCCCATCAAGAGGGCAGTATCAAGAAACTTTGGTGTCATAGCTTAATTCAAAAGTGATGCATCACTACTACCTTCCAATAACTCTGTCACAAAATGACAATTCTTTCTTCTCTTTTGCTTCTCCCACCCCAATCCCTCTTGTATCAGCCCAGCTCAGCCTGTGACATGATATACCCTGATGGCATCTCCCAGTGTACCACAATCAGAAAAGCTACTCTCTTCAGCTTACACTCTCTCTCTCTCTCTCTCTCTCTCTCTCTCACACACACACACACACACACACCCTTATGTCTAGGATAGATTTGTAGTAAGGGTAGTCCTTTCTGGAGAGTTAATAGTACTTTTTTTAACAATACAGCCAGGCATATACATATTTATTACACATATGCTTATCAAGTCAGCTACAAAACAGATAAGATGGGTTAACTTTTAAGCACTGAAATGAATGCCTTCCACGTCTTTAACAATCCCCCACAATCCTAGAGCTCAGCTCTAATACCGGAAGTGAGACAGCTTTGGTATTAAAGCAGTGGAACACGGAAAGGTAAGTTAGACTGGGGGCTAGTTATTTTCTCATTCTCTGCCCGCTCCTTTTATGCGTTAAAAATTAACCCTCCAGGCCCATTTTATATCCAAACCTGACCATGTGTGACGCTAAGATAAACCAAATGCAACTCAGGTGTCAGAATACAGTCTTGGAGTCACTCAGGCCAACGGAGAAAGGAAGGAATTATTCCTATGGTCTGCCTAGTAGCAGAGAAGCATAGTCACGTGTATGATGGAAAGGGAAGGCTTGTAGCACCGAGTTATGTTCTGTCATCTGGTGCAGTCAAATGCTGTATAACGTCCCAAGCAACAGCCTCTAACAATGCTGATAATCTTTCACAAAGTTATGTGAAACTCATTTTTTAAAGCAAGTGGGCATGTCACACAGTAAAACTCCCAACAGCTCTAGGACTTAGTTCTAGATTTCATGGGAGAAAATTGCTCAAAAGCAATGGCAAGTGGTTCATTACCTAAAGACTAGTTCTCATTTTCTGGTAAATAATTTGGCCATCCAGTTCTATTATTTACATATAATAATACTACAAACTCAGAGGAACACAGTGATGAATCAAGGGCTATGCTAATAGAAAAGAACAAGTAAAGGCTCACAAAAATTCAGCTCAGCTCTAGTGCAACCTACCAAGCTCCTCCAAAATTAACTAAGGTTGTATAGAAACCTAAAGGTTCAATACCACAATACATGGAAATAACATGTGTATCTCAAGTTGGAAGTAGCAAGTCTCTAGCTATGCATTACGTCATCCTTTCCTTCCTCAACATACACCATGCTGTATTCCTTAGCTAGAGGCCCTTCCCACCTGGAAAGCTACATAAACGCTATGCTGTGTAGCAATGGCAAGAAACCTAGCTGGACTGCAAGCGCGGCTCATGATGCAAAGTAATGTCACTGCACATTCTAAGTGGGTGGGGTCCGCTACCATAAGTCCAAGACAAGGCAAATAGTTCTATTAAAGTGTAGCTGCACTGAGTAAAGATGTGCAAGATATTTTCAACTAACTGCAAGCCAAGTTCTCCTAATTTTCCTGAGATTTTTCATAGATACAGAGCGATGCAAGTCCAAATCTCACTGGGGCAAGACAAGAACAATGCAGCCGCCGCCGCCAAACTGAGTTCTCAGAGGCTCTACATAATGCATACCTATTAATACTTTCCTACCACTCTAGGGAGTAAACTTTAATTAATTAATAGACTGCAGAGAACTTTGAGATCATCTGATGAAACGGCTTTATATGGTGCAATGTTATTATAACAACTGGAACCAAAATTATTTTCAGCCTACTGAATCTGGCAGAGGGTGTAGGTGTGAGCTTCATGTTAAAACAAAGCAACCAAGGTGTAATTTCATATTATTCTCCCTCCAGAGGAGAGAAATACCTGCTAGAGGATCAAAAACTTTTTTCTTTTTTTTTTACATTAAGCATATGCAAGGTTAGGAAACAATTAATCACATACTTCTTTAGTGTAGCTTTGGCATAGCGAGCACTCATTTAAATAGGGCTTAGGCTGGATCCCACACTGCCACACAAAATGAGGGGAGATTTAATCAGCACTGACTGGCAGGCTGTCTCTCCACTCCATGCATGGCAGTTTCTTATTGGATAATTAATTAGGTTCACCTAATTTACAGCAATCTTACATTTTTATTGACAGATGTTTGTATCCAAAAGCAAAAATACTGAAAAATATTTGGGGAAGTAGTATTTTTGGCTTATGTTAAAAGTTTAATACTTATCAAAAATAAAACAAACATCTTTAGACTAAGTCTGCAGGCGGGGCTCATGTTGTTGATGTTTAATTGAACAGCACCGGGCAATTTTAGAGGCAATCCTTCTCCTAATCATCACCATCTACCAAAATCCATCAAAACCAGAGGGAGAGATGATATCTATAAAAACAGATTTTTGCATCTTGCTGGTTCAGTTCTTCCCAACATTATAGGTGGCAAGCACTCTGAACCTTTAATAATGATGACATAATTTCCAAACTACCAGTGACTGTAAATTAAGGACTGGACTTACCCAGTGGCGTAGCGTGGGGGGTGCAGGGAGGGCCGGCCGCACCAGGCGCAACATCTGGGGGTTAGAGTTAGGGGGCGCAAATCCACGGGTTAGGGGGCACAAATTACTTGCCTTGCCCCGGGTGCTGACAACCCACACTACGCCACTGGACTTACCTATAAAGTGTAAGGGCTGCAACCTCTTTCCCCCACCCTTTCCCCATGCTTCCTGAAACATGCTCAGAGTGTTCTTCCCCCCCATCCTTTACCCCACACTTCCTGAAACATGCTCAGAGTGTGTGTATTAGGAGAACACCCAAAACAGGACAAAGGGGCAGGAGAGGGGCATCATTCCGACTGGCGAGCTAAAATGCTCACAAAAGTGGGACGCTGAATTCCACCCTAAGAAATCTGCTTTGCTGACAGCATCTTTTTCCACTGACGGAGGTGGGGTTTAGTATATGGTAGCTATTATGATGACTGCTCCTAAAATTATATGTACTTCCTGCAGACTTACAGTGTAGATATGTTTATTAATTTTTATAAAAATTAAAAATTACTTTTAACTTCTCTAAACTTTCAAAACACAAAACCAAAGAGAAAAGATGAATATCTGAATATGAGATGCAACATTAACAGTTCAGTCTCTATGATTAGGGATGCTTGAAGAAGACGGTGAGTTCCTATACAAAATAGACGGATTCCCCACTTCTCAGACTAATGCACAGATCAGAATTTAATTATCCACCATATTTCTACTGCTCAAAATCTTGCAAATATCTTAAACTTATCAAAACATGCGTTCAAATATTAACTTGAAATAAAATACCCATTTAATTATGTATTTTGAGTGAAAATACACGTTGAAATATGTATTTCTATACTATGTAAAGGGTGGTTTAAAAAAACACAACCCTGGTAAATAGAGAAATGGAAAAGGATGCAATTAAAGAAATAAATAATTCATCCATCTCTACATAACTATACTGAAGGACTCTTTTAGCACATCCTGGTATCTCTGGATAGGCCTTGGAAAAGCTCCTGTCTGAAATCCTTGGGAATTCTGCCAATCATGGTAGACAATCCTGAACTAGATGGACTCAGTATATTGCAGCCTCCTAGGCCCCTAAATGTTACTTTTAAAAAAATAAAAAAACCTCTCCCACCTCCACCAAAACTCAGACATCCCTATGAAACATTCGTTTTCAACCCAAAGGAAAAAAGCTTCCTTCCTTCAACACTTAACTCACTGAATTTCTTAGCATAAGATGCAGTGATGGCCACTACCTCAGAGAGCTTTTTAAAAGCATTGGATGAATTTCACAGCAGAGAGATGTATCAATTACTATTAGCAAAGATGTGAAATGTTCACAGTGGGTCCAGAGTAGATTTTTCGCTGACCCTCCTTTGGGGAGTCTGATGACGTAATGGAGCCACAACACAAATGGTCAACTATTCAACATCATAACTGCTTTATTTTCTTCTTCTTCTTCTTGGTGTGCTGTAGATGGTTAATTCTTCTGTAGCCACAAAGCCCTTTGAGATTCACTGACTAGCCTAGGAATCCTACGCTAAAATGTAATCTGGCCACAACATGCTCCGATGTTCAACATTCTCAGTGCACCTGTTTAATGGACTGAGATAATGCAAGGTGGTTTGTGGCTTTATCCGTTCTGTGGGCAGAACAATGGCTAAATATCTCCTAAGGGCTTTTTTCAGGCGAGTCTTGCACAGCATGGTTGACCACCCCATGCCACAGAGGACTGCAGAGCAATCAGGCTTGCAGCCCTGCCTGCATCCATGTTGCTTGCTCCCCGGTTTAGGAGCCTAAAGTCAAATCACAGGGAAGGGGGTGAGGGCTGCATACATTTTGTTGTCCATGCTGCTGTGCCCAAGTTGTGCTCTCTCAGCTTCCTAGGCTACCACAGTCTTAATGGCGTATGTGGTATGCAAAGGAGTTACCCAGGGTTTGCACTAGACATAAATTTTAACTAAGAGGAGAAAAATGCTTCAAGGTGCCTTTGAGAAGACAACAGAGAAGACAAATTCGTCAATTGGTCTACTCCAAGTAGGACAAGCATTGGCTATAACCCAATATCCAGAAGGTAGTATGAAAGGACAAGATACGCCAGCACAGCAGACGACACAGGCAATGTCACCACTGTATTCTGTGCAACCTTTGCTTATGTTTTATTATAGTGGTATAGTGGGAAGCAGCACCAGCAGCTGGCAACTTCAAAATATTGTCCTTGTTGTTTAGTCGTTTAGTTGTGTCTGACTCTTCGTGACCCCATGGACCAGAGCACGCCAGGCACTCCTGTCTTCCACTGCCTCCCGCAGTTTGGTCAAACTCATGCTGGTAGCTTCGAGAACACTATCCAACCATCTCGTCCTCTGTCATCCCCTTCTCCTTGTGCCCTCCATCTTTCCCAACATCAGGGTCTTTTCCAGGGAGTCTTCTCTTCTCATGAGGTAGCCAAAGTATTGGAGCCTCAGCTTCACGATCTGTCCTTCCAGTGAGCACTCGGGGCTGATTTCCTTAAGAATGGATAGGTTTGATCCTCTTGCAGTCCATGGGACTCTCAAGAGTCTCCTCCAGCACCATAATTCAAAAGCATCAATTCTTCGGCAATCAGCCTTCTTTATGGTCCAGCTCTCACTTCCATGCGTCACTACTGGGAAAACCATAGCTTTTACTATTTTGTTGGCAAGGTGATGTCTCTACTTTGATGTCTCTAACTTCAGAATATAGCTCCTTTTAAAACGAAGGCTTAAACACTTGGGTGAAGATGTCACTCACGAGAGCATAAGTCCAAAATCATGTCTAGTCCAGCATCCTGTTTCTCACAGTGGCTAACCAGATGCCACCAGGAGGCCAATAAGAAGAGCACTAAAGAAATAGCCCTCTCTCACTATTGTCTCCCAGGAACTGGCCGTTGAGAGACATATGAAATGCGGAAGCAGCATATAAACATCATGACTCGTAGCCACTGACAGCTTTGCATCTTCCACAAATTTGTCCAAACCCATCTTGAAGCTATCTAAGCTAATGGCTATCATCAGATCTTGTGACACTGAACTCATTAAGATTCCCTGGCTAAACAGCTTCAATAGACAGAATTTGAGCATTCTGAAAGGGGAAGCAAAACTTTCCCCTAGTCACTTTCTCCACACCATGCATAATTTTACATAATTTAACATATCTCATATGTCCTGCATTGCAGGAATTAGACTGGATGGCCCGTGGGGTCCCTTCCACCTTTACAATTCTATGCTTCTATGACATTGCTAGCTGTCCTCCCTAAACTAAACAGCTTCCCATGTTACAATGTTTTCTCATAAGGGAGCTGCTCCAGCCCACTGACCATTTTGACTGCCATTGTCAGCCATGTTTTTGAGCATAATGAATGTTGTGTAATCCTTTCTGCAATGTGATTAAAAGCTCACAGTATTACAAGAGGAACCACACCACAGATTTGTACAAAATCATTACAATACTGGTAATTAATTATTTTATCAATTTGCTGGTGTCCCTTAAGAAAGTAATTACACTTTGTGCTTGAATAGGTGTGCGGAGTCCTGGAAAGCAGTGTCTGGGGAAACTCTTAAGTTCATGTTTAGACTGGAGTAAATGCATAGTATATTTGCAGTCTTGCGGTTTCTGTTTATGCATGTAGCAGCAGAAATGGTATCAGCAGCTGATAAATGATAACAGAAGAGTAAAAGTTTGTGCAACGTTATCATACATTCAAGAACTTACATACAACAGAAACCACAGCCTACCATGCATATACACCAAAGTAAACAAGCCTTAAAACACCACTCTAGACATTTTGCAGGATTTTTTTCTGAAGACTTCTTAGACCATTATAAACTAAAAAGACATGCATTTTTTTTAACCAGAGTGCTTCAACCTTTGTAGGAAAAAAAGCACATTCTGTTGTGCCTTGTCCATTTGTGTTTAAATTAACTCCCCAAGCATTAACTATTCCCAATCCTTTAAATAATAAGACATCTTAAATCCTTCAGAGATATAGTGTTGTCTCCTTCAAACAGATCTCATAAAATAAATCTCTTATTAATTCACATCAAATTAAGAAAGCATATGCTTGCGAGAGCTAGACAAATTAATAGATGCCTAGCTTCCGCAATAATGGCTGAATTAGGCTTTTAAGAGAGTAGGTTTCAAATACAGGTCTAAATAATTGCTTGGAGAAATATAATTCCCACTGGAAGCAAAGGGAGATATTTTAGAAGTAGAAACAGAAAAACAGAAATACTTCCAAAAAAGGATGAGAGATACTTCACAGTAACTATGTTTAATACCAAATTTATGATTTGCAGTACTCCAATTTACAATTACATTTTAAAATGAAAAGCAGTGTCTTCAAGTTTTGCTACCATTGTTGGCATCCATCTGTCTCGAGAGACAATGGAGTGCGCCTCTAGGGATGAAGTCAAAGCATTGGAGAATCACAGCACCTGCTGTGGTTGCAGAGTCCAGTAACTGCTGCCTCCTGTGTTGTCGGAAATGGTCAAAGGCCTGGAAACGATGCCTTATGAGGAACGGCTAAGGGAGCTGGGCATGTTTAGCCTGGAGAAGAGGAGGTTAAGGGGTGATATGATAGCCATGTTCAAATATATAAAAGGATGTCACATAGAGGAGGGAGAAAGGTTGTTTTCTGCTGCTCCAGAGAAGCGGACACGGAGCAATGGATCCAAACTACAAGAAAGAAGATTCCACCTAAACATTAGGAAGAACTTCCTGACAGTAAGAGCTGTTCGACAGTGGAATTTGCTGCCAAGGGGTGTGGTGGAGTCTCCTTCTTTGGAGGTCTTTAAGCAGAGGCTTGACAACCATATGTCAGGAGTGCTCTGATGGTGTTTCCTGCTTGGCAGGGGGTTGGACTCGATGGCCCTTGTGGTCTCTTCCAACTCTATGATTCTATGATTGTATGAGATTACGAGTCCACCGCTCTTAACCACTACACCACACTGGCTCTCTGAAGCTATCTGAACCATTTTAAACCACTTGTAAATGAACAGCAACAGCTGTTTTGCATCTTGTCCTGGGCACTGCAGTTATAAGGATACAACAAGACGCAAGACCAGAATCATTGTCTCTTTTACTTCCGTGCTCTGTTTTCTGAGTTGTGCTTATATGCAAGGCACTTCAATGCCATATTGGGCAAAAGGCCAAAAGTCTTGTATTGTATTAACACTTTAATTCTACTTGTTAACTCAAGAAAACACAGCCACAGCTTTTGGAGACTGTACCTCTGTTTCATAGTTCTGAATAGGTATAAAACCAGCTTTGCATACTGAAGTCAGCTTTCCGCGAACAATGAGTACATAGATTGAGAGCAGGAGCAGTTATCCATTCAGACAGAGCACAGTTGCCTGGTGGTATCTCTTGGGATGAAACTACCCAAATTCAGGAACTATGTTCAGGAATTCACCCGAACATGCAGTGTTTAAAACTGGGAACGGAGGCAGCTTTCAATCTATTGTTCATTTAACTTTCTGAAAGTCTTAAATTATTGTTATTAATTCTTATTGATAATTTTATTTGCTTCATTTTGTTTAATAAACTGCTTTGACCTGTTGTTTTACAATAAAGTGGTGTATAAATTTCAGGAAATAAATACAAATAATACATTTTTTAAAAAACCTAAATAAGAAGATGCATGCAGTAGCACTGGAGTTTATAAAGATTCAAAAGAGTTTAGAAAGGGAAAAATCATCCAGGGTAGCACAAGAGTTTCCCTGAACCTTTCAAATTCATATGATTGTATGCTGCACTCCCTACTCCTGAATGGAGAGCTCTGCACATCCCCCCATGTCATTTTTTTGGTGTGGAAAACTACAGAATATTGGACTTGTTTTCTGCTTGAGAAAGGATTTACAGAATTGAAAATAGATACAGAGTGGTAGAGTCCCTCAATGAAATAGCTTCAGGACAGACAAAGGGAAATGTTTATTCACACACTGACTATTCTATGGCATGTACTATCGCAACAATAGCAGCAGTCAATAGTTTCAATGCCTTAAAAAAAAATAATCAGAAAAGATGCTAGCATTACATTGGCAATGTCTGTTTTAACTCACTTGAGTTCAACGAGGTTGAAATGTTTTAATAAATACATATTTGTAATAAACGATCACTAAACAGAAGACTGTATTGTTTCCTTTGTCAAAGAATGCACATGAAATGCCATATTTAGAACAAAACAATAGGTGTGGTTTTTTTCATCTTCGCTTGTTTGTTCTTGCTTCAAACTTCATTAAAGTCTGCCCAAGTAGGGAAAATTACAAGTAGGGAATCACATTTCTAAGTTTCCCTACCTAGAAATAAAACACTACAAAAAACCAACTACTACCACAGAGGTGGGAGGTTGGCTGGAACATAATCTTATATAAAAGCATTTATCTTTCAAGACATATCTAAGTGATGTGCTAGAATTGTTGTTTTTACTTATAGCAGATGTACCCTCTAGATGTTCTTCGACAACAATTTCTGTCATTGCTACTCAACATAGCCATATCAGAGTTGTGATCTAGACGGCACCACACTGACTACTCCAGATTTCCAGAGATTCTTTTACATAGGGTGTGTGTTCAAAAGCGTATCTGTAACCCACTCTACCCCCTCAGGGTTTAATACCTAATATGTTGGCCTGCCCAAGAGATAAGCAATATTTCATTTTTATCCAATTACAAAGTAATTTGTGATCTATGTTGTTTCCTAAAATAATTCTAAATTGCTAAACTATGGTCCTGTGATGAAACAATCCAGCCTTCCAAGGCATGACTTCAGAATTACTAGCCAACGAAAGCTTCACTCAACTGCCTAGTTCACATATAGTGTTTTAAGAAAGAAGGACCTATCAGTTGCCAGAATTAGAAGCAACAATTCTGTTCCAATTTTCTAATTTATAAAAGTATTCACTAAGAATAATTCTTGATCATCCTAGATGTGCACCTTATTTTTGCCACTTATTCAAGATTGCAAATCTGAAGATGAAACTGGCTAAGGATACTGGGAGTTGTAGTTCAATAACTTCAACCTGCACTCATGCAAGCCTGCGCTAATGCATGAGCCAGAGGGTAGAGTCACACAATCATTATTCTATGTGGTTCCAGCACAGTGGCATTCATAGGAAAGAATATAATCTTAAAGAATCTAAAAGGCAGTGGACTCGGGTATCATTATGCCTTTTGACAAACTACAATATTGTTGATTCCTTGATCCCTAAGCAAGGACAGGAAACACAACTAGAAGATAGCATAGTACTGGGCTAACATATACCGGGACACAGATAACTAAAAGAACTGCCTCTCCCCATATGAACTTAAACTGAATGCTTACATCACCAAGATCAGGTCTTGCACAATGTCCCATAACCATCTGAGAAGCAGCGGGATAATCTCTCTGAAGTGGCAGTTCAGCTTCCACTAAAACTAAAATGTTGTTCTTCTCAGGCTTTGCTATGGCCAAAATGAATGTAATTAATTATCTAATAAATATAATTCTATAATCAATTACACATTCAGTTTCCATGGAACAACAAAAACAATGCAGAGAATAATGTAATTATTTACATAATGTTCACGAACTTAAAAATGATAGCAAATACCATGCGTATTCACTTGATTGAGTCCTATTCCAGACCTCTGATGAACACAAAAATTGCTGTGATTTCTGATCCGGTTTCCATTTCTGATGGAATTCTCCAGCATTCCTAAATCTACCATATTTCTAAAGTGTTGTTACTTCCCCACACACAAATGCTGCCACTCTCTATCAGGCACAAGTGTAGGAGGACAGCAGCAACAAAAGAGTGGACTGTGTGTTTCCTACACAAGCTGCACATATATAGGAAAACTTGGACACAATTCAGAAACTGGAGTGTTCTGGCTAGAGCTGAATATGAACGCTAGCCAACACACTCATTAATTATCTAGCATTTAGAATCCACATTATCACACAAACTCACATTCCCCCTTCCCAATTTCATTATCAGGCACATCACATGGCAACCAAACTTACTAATTTCTCAAGGAAACATGTGGTTTCTCGTCTAACAGTGTTCTGTAATATTTATTGCACCCCATCCGTTCTATTAAACTTCCAAACTCATCCTATAAGGCTTTAATCTTCAAAACCAAAGCTCATTCAGAAAATTCAAAAGTATCAGACAACTAACCACACACCAAGTTGTTATGAACTTTGGTCACGGCATGTTTAAGCTTTATAGATATTTTATGTGAAACGCTACAACATTCAAGAGACGGTGGTGGCTGTTAAGTTATATAGAGTTACATAAATAATCAGTTTTGTATACTGTGTCATCGATGTGCACGGCATTTTACAAACAAGATGATGGGGGGTGAGGCCACGGGGAAACATGTGCATTTGATTTAGTCAGAGTAAGGGTGAGGAACCCGTGGCCCTTCAGATATTGCTGGACTCCAAGTCCCACCATCCCTAACCATGGCCCAAGCTGGTTAGGACTAATGTAAGTTGGAGTCCAGCAGCAATCTGGTGCCCCATCCTCAAGTTAGATATATTTGGGCTTGTATAAATAGAAACTCAGGAGTTAAGCCAAAGGATTCACAGAAAAGATTGGTTTGTAAAGAAAGAAGTGGATCTAAGGCTGCTAATACTGTAAGGATTAAGTACAGTATGGATGTTTTTAAACAATATGTGCTTTGTTGAATCAGATTAAGCATCCATTTTGTCCATCCTCTCGTTTCCAACAGAAGCCAGCAAAGTGCCTCTGGGAAGCCAAGTAGAAGGGCATAATGACAACACACTCTCCCACATTGTTTGCACTCAGGCAGACAGATATGCTACCTCAACTGACATATGTTTGCCCCCAAACCTTGTTTTGTAGTAGTCCGCTTATGTTGGGAGATTGCTCCCAAAATCGTCAAAGCATTGTTTGTGAAATAGTTGTTTTTAGACCATTACCCATCAGTGGTAAAATATTTATAGCAGCACACAACTAAATCCTACAAAGAGTAGACCCATTAAAATTATTTTAGTTACTGATTTCAGTGAATCTACTCTGAATGTAAGTACCCTTGAATTTTAATCCAAGGATGAATTACTTTTGTGTTCTGCTGCTGAAGAGCTCCAAGTAATTCTAAAGCCAGCTCCCTCCAACACCAGCAGATAGTCGAGGAACTATCTCATCCATTTTCCATTTCTTATTCTCTGTTAACTGTGGTTCACTTTTTTAAAAAATCACTAAAAAAATACAATCAAAAGATTAGCAACAACAGAAGCTGAAGCTGATCTACAGAAGAAGAGGAGGAGGAGGAGGAGGAGGAGGAGGAGGAGGAGGAGGAGGAGGAGGAGGAGGAATAGTAGTTTGGATTTGATATCCCGCTTTATCACTACCCGAAGGAGTTTCAAAGTGGCTAACAATCTCCTTTCCCTTCCTTCCCCACAACAAACACTCTGTGAGGTGAGCGGGGCTGAGAGACTTCAAAGAAGTATGACTAGCCCAAGGTCACCCAGCAGCTGCATGTGGAGGAGGAAAGGAAAGACAAGCACAGAAAACTCCACCAGTTGACTCTTTCTCAAGAGAACTGCCAAAGAGGATGCTCTGTCCATCTCTTGAGACTAGAAGGGCTCATGCAGGGGAGAAATGCTAACCGTACATTTAAATGCCAGTGATGTACTCCAAAGATCAGACCATTAAGCTAATGCAAGCATTGTAGAGGTGCAGTCCACAAAATTGTTTTCCCCCAAAGAATGCATCTACATTCTAGTGAAGTCATTGCTTATAACCAAGATGTTGAGAGGAGCAGATTACATTTTGTTTCTGCCTACCCCCTACATTGATTTCAATGTATGTTACAACTGAACATCATAATATTTTCAAATTAGTTCTTGACTGGTGTTTTCTTATGTTTTGTTGGACTTCACTGTAGAGTGTAGGGGGCTGTATGATGGGGCAATGCCACATTCCTCCCATCAGCCTCTACCAGTCATATTCATAATTTGATTTAAAGCCTGAGAATCTGCCAAGTTTAATAAAACACATAACAATGTTTCCAGACTTGGGTGTTTGTGAAACTCAAATATGTTTTCATCTAAATACTACTAAGCCACTACAAAGTACATAATCATCAAATGGAAAGTAGCAACAAATACAGAACACTCAAACAGAAATCATTAATCACTAATTAGAACACAAAAGGGGGAAAAACACTCACATAAGAAAAACCATTTAAAAATCAATTTAATCACTTGAAGAAAGTCATTTGGATCACTGGAAGAAACCATTTATGGCCATGGTGAATCAAGAGCTTTCATTTTCTCCATAGTCTCATTCATAATTATGTTGAATTATATTAGATTAAGAATCTTGGTCCTCTTTTTTCCCACCAATGTCCCAGTCTCATTCACCAATGCCACCTTCCTTCCAATTCTGACCTATACAATGCTGTGGAGTGGATCCATTGGACTGATAAAATCCAGAAGTTATTTTGTTTTCTTAAACCACATCTTAGAAGCAAAGCATCTACTATACTTTCCTGGCAGAAACACGTCTTGAAAAGGCCTTCAAGTTATGTGTTGTTATGTGCACTGGCTAAAACATAACCTCCTTTGAAGTAATGTTGCTACCTGTGTAAAACAATAAGCTTTGAATGTCCTGCAGATATAAAGACTCGGTTTACGGATTATTCAGCTGATTTAGTTAAGAAGATGAGAAGAACCTAGAAAAAGATGAGGCAAGATAGCAACTAAATGCAGGGCCAGTCAATCACACACCTGTTGGTTGAGGTTAAATCACACCATCCTGAATGGTGATGAGCCAATCAATATTAACTTATAGCCCCCACACTCATCTGGAGTTATGTCCCACTTTCAAATGCCACACAAAACTCTGGCTACTTTTATTAAAATGATTCAAGCAATTAATTTTCTTCTTAGTGCATCATACTCAAGTAAAAAATAATATCACAACACTCATTGAAACTCAAGGAGCAGCAATAAGTTCTTTGAGGAATGTTGAGGTATGAAGTTCATGAATAAGCCTAGAAGTTGCAGCTACTCAATAGGCGAATAAAGCGACGCTGTCTTAGAGCACGCTGAGATTTCTGTAATACTGTATGTGAGATTGCTCAACATCCTCTTTCACTTGATATTCTACTCATTGACACCTGAACAGTGCATCCCACTGCAAGGAGATTATATCAGATAGGTAAGTTAGATAGCGATACCAAAAATGACAAACTGCAACTAAAAAGCTTGACATCTTCAGAATGGTTCAGAACCCACTAAGTAGCTCCCGCCCCGAAAAATGGAGACCATTATTACAAACATACAAGCAAAAATATTCAAGTAAAGTCACCAAATATTTTTTAAAGGAATGAATTCATAAAGCATTACAAAAGGACTGGCGACAACATTTATTATTCATCTGCGGCTTTGCCTTTTATGAATAATGCAAAATAGCCTAAACACATATTGATAAAATCTTAGTGCTACAAAAATACCTTTGTGTGGATTAGTATGTATGTAGAGTAAGAGCATGCAAAAGAATGCATATTTTATGTTTAAGATTGAGAGATTAGGTATTAAAATACATGCTGTATTTCCAAGTAATTCACATATATTCATATATTCTTGAGTGTATGTTTATGTTTATGCTTGTGTATTTCCCTCGACAGCCTGTTCCGCCAAAAAAACAGTCTTGTTTTATTTTATTATTAAAATAATCTTCTTCCACAAGCATTAAATTCTACAGGTTTCCTGCAGATCTGGGAAATTCTGGGCCCTTCTGGCACTAAACCTCCAACATTGTTTTGATTATCCAATGTTGATTCAACATTTGAGTTGCTACACAGAAATAACTATGGGGTTGTATCCAATAGTTTCACAGTGGGTGGCAGCTGCCCTATAGGGTCAGTAGGTCCTCTTGAGCAGTTTAGATTGTGTAGCACTGAATCACCTGAAATCAGGCTGAGGAACCTCCACAGGCGCAAGATCCCTCTGCCTAATTTTGGGCAATTCCCCTTCACATTGCAGTCCTGTGCAACGGGATCAACCCAGGGAAGAAGGAGAAGAGAAATATTGGTTGTTCAAGCTGCTGTACAATCACTAGATACAATCCATGGTGTTTTCATCCATTAATGAAAACTGGAAATCTGAACATTTTATTTATTTTAAACATTTTAAGGCCAATTTTCAATACAATGCCAATAAACGAGATCTCAGCAGGCCTGTGCAAGCTTATGTACAAAGATGTGGCCCTGTTATACCTGAGTGCAAGGAGCCATGCCATTTTCACACAGCATCAATCTAATATTGGTTCCAAAATTTGTGAGCTATGCAGTACATGCCGCCACACTGATGCCTGGAGTTTTACTCTACAGAGGCCTAAAAAGAGGATAGTCAAGGAGAATACTGTAATTGCCCTGATAATTGCTCCAGTTGTATAGGGAGCCCAACATCCCATTTTGTGAAATGTGGGCATCTGGGGTATTGTGTGGGATACTTCCCCAAAAGTCTACGTAAGAACAAAAAAGTAAAAATCTCACACAGAGATCTCGCACAAGCCTTTACATATGGCCCAATTCTGAGTGACGCTAATAGAATGCAGATATGCTTTTATTTTAGCCACAGTCTTGTTATGGTGAGGGTGTGCGTGAGGTCTAGAATTTGTATCTGTGTTTCAAACTAAGGATGCTTAATTGTATTTCAATGTCTACAAAGTGCTGCTAGGCCTTTACTACTAACATGTGCAATCCCGTTTTACAAGCAGCCTGCTCTTAATCAGCTTCCAAACGTCCCCACAAGTTTGCTTCCTTCATTTCCCCCATGCACGTAATCCTCCACAGCATGGGAAAGAGGACGGGCACATGACAGCTATTGCTGTGGTACAGCTCTGTTTCATAGCTGCCTTATTAATTAAAAGCAACAAAATGGCAGACATTTCGGCTAAATGCACAAAGACAGTTGAACCAAAACCCAGGCCATATGATTATGAAGCGCAATGAACAAAAGGCACCAAAAACACCAAAATGAGGGCTTCCCTTCACGTTTGCCACACTCCTTTCCGTAGCATGAGTAACAAACATGCAGGGGTTAACAGAGTGAGAAAGTGGTGAAAACTTGAAAACCAGTTTTGAGAGATCAGTCAACAATCCTGTACAAAGCCTGGGTGTGTGCTCTGCTCGCATCACTGTAAACGGAGCCTTCCAGAAGTTTCGTGACAACCTTTCAATCAGTTTAGCGTTTGTGCAAGAGTTCCAGTGTGGGATGCAACATACATTTTATCTCTTGCCTAGTCTTCATCAAAACAATCTGGGTTTTAATTAAATAAATTGCACTGGTTTGGTTTGGAGAATTCTTATGTCAATGCTCATGTAAAACGTAACATGTTTCCCCCCCCCCTCACAAAGCCTTTCCAAACTACAAACATATGGTGCAGGGATACGTGCAAAATTCATCCCACCATATGGTGTTTTACACTTCCACTTTATTCTTGCCAACAGATGTGATGGAAGCAAGCCTCAATTACTTGAACCTTGATTACCGCAGTCTCTCAGCTAACTAGGTTGGCTGTCCCAACATCACCCCCAAAACATACCTCAGTGTTAAGGTAACCCTGCAGGGGTACCTCTGGTTACAAACTTAATTCATTCCGGAGGTGCATTCTTAAGCTGAAACCGTTCTTATCCTGAGGCGCACGACTTCCGTTCTCATCCTGGGGCAAAGTTCGCAACCAGGAGCAGCTACTTCCAGGTTAGCGGAGTTCGTAACTGAAGCATTCGTAACCAGAGGTACCACTGTATTGGGAGAGATCTGAACAACATATTCAAACTCAGCATCCCTAGATTCAATCTCAGCATCTCCAAAATAGAGTTGGGAACAAGCACTGTCTGAAACCTTGGAAAGCCACTGGCAGTAGATAATGCTGAATGAGACAGACCATTGCTCTATCTCCCTGCAACCTCTGCACTCTCTCTCTCTTTCTCTCCCTCTCTGACAGCAGCCCCATAAGAGATTTCAAAGATAGGAAGACAGTACAGTTGTACCTCAGGTTACATACACTTCAGGTTACAGACGCTTCAGTCCGCTAACCCAGAAATAGTACCTCGGGTTAATAACTTTGCTTCAGGATGAGAACAGAAATCGTGCTCCGGTAGCCCGGCAGCAGCCGGAGGCCCCATTAGCTAAAGTGGTGCTTCAGGTTAAGAACAGTTTCAGGTTAAGAACAGACCTCCGGAACGAATCAAGTACTTAACCTGAGGTACCACTGTACCCTACAATTCCCAGCAGATGTGCTTGAGAACATTGCTTGGAGGGGAAGGATCAAGCTAGTCAGTAGTCTGACTGGGAATGGATTGTTGGGAATAAATATTTTCCTTTGTGCAGCTGGTGGGGGGGGGGGGGAGAATAAAGCAGAATGGCTAATTAATGTGCACCTCTTCTCTCCGAAGGTAAGTTCCAAAACACATACCTTATGGCTGCCAATTCTGTGCTCATTCTCGATAATCACATATTCTAATCAATAAAAATAAACAGATAAATATATCTTTTTGTCAGCCGGTATTCCAAGCCAGTACTTTAAATATGAGCTCCCGGGAAGCAGAAAGTAATATTTCTTTTTGTATTTTCTACTTTGCTGAATATGCAGATTGCACTCAATGTAATAAAAACTATAAATCTTACAAATAAATTACTTTTCTCAGCCATTTAATTTCCCGTCCCCCCCCCCAATACATCCCAATCCCAAAACGTTTTACAAAGCTGTGCCTCAGAAAAGTTCCATTCCTGTACAATGCTAAGCTCAATATGTCACACATTATCTGTAACTCAAGTTCAGTGTAGCATATACATTATTGTTTCCCCTAAGTGCACAACCACCCATTCTTTACTTGTATTGTGAATGGGGAAGGTTTTGAAGTCCTAGCTACCAGCCATATTTCTGAACTAGGCAAGAGATGAACAACTTGGACCAGAAAAAACTGTCTTTCCCGACATGAGACGTCACAGAATCTTTTGCCCCTTCTCCTCCACAGCCAACACAGGCTTTAAGCAGCTCAGCTCAGCATTTAACAATTTGCCTGGTTGCCATAGGTGACAAGGAATTCCTTGCAAGCAAATGACTGGGCTGGAAGGGAAGGAGGGGCCCTATCCATTTGTCTGTCTTCAAACAGGCAAAATAAAGTAAGGAAAGCCAGCTGGATCAGCCCAGTGGCTCATCAAAATCCAGCATTCTGCTCTAATAGTGACCAACCAGACAAGCAGGAGCTCAGCAAAACAACACTATCTCCTCCTGTGGTTTCCAGTGACTGGTATTCTTAATACAGTGGTACCTTGGGTTTAGTACTTAATTCGTTCCGGAGGTCCGTACTTAACCTGAAACTGTTCTTAACCTGAAGCACCACTTTAGCTAATGGGGCCTCTTGCTGCTGCCGTGCCGCCGGAGCACAATTTCTGTTCTCATCCTGAAGCAAAGTTCTTAACCTGAAGCACTATTTCTGGGTTAGCGAAGTCTGTAACCTGAAGCATATGTAACCTGAAGCGTATGTAACCTGAGGTACCACTGTAGTTCTGTCCTACACGAATTTCCCCAATCCCCTTTTAATGCCACTCAATGTTGGTGGGCCTTCGGTACCTCTTGTGGGAGTGAACTGCATAGTTTAAATATGCATTTTGCGAAGAAGTTCTTTCCCAAATCTTCCAACACTTAACTTCAGTGAATGTCCTCAAGTTCTGCTGTCATAAGAGCGGGAGAAAAACCTCTACACCCACTTTCTCCATACTGTGAATAATTTTATACGTGCCTATCATATTACCTCTTACTCGTCTTTTCTTTAAACCAGTGTTTCCCAAACTTGGGTCTCCAGCTGTTTTTGGACTACAACTCCCATCATCCCTAGCTAGAAAGATCAGTGGTCAGGGATGATGGGAATTGTAGTCTGAAAACAACTGGAAACCCAAGTTTGGGAAACACTGCTCCAAACGAAGGCAAGCCCATCCCTGAACTGCAACCTTCCTCTACCGGTTAACTTAGTAGCTGGGGATTAACTAGCCTGCTAAGATGTTAATATTCTGGATTTCATTGATGGACACAAGGTGCGGGTTCCTTTCATCTGCAGCTAGCATGAAAATACGAGATATTAGATTCTTATAAGCTAGTAACTTTTGTAGGTTGCCTCATTGGATCACTGCTGTTTCCTGCATGACAAAGTGAGCAGCTCTGGGAGACTTTGCTATGGTTCTTCTTGCTTTCTGCATAGCAGAGGTAAGGGTTTAAAAGCCCTCTGCCTGGGTCTAAATTTGGGTGCAAGTAGCAGATGGAAGATGTGGATCTCTAAGAATCCTGTTGAAGATCCTGTGGGAAGCACTTGGGACCAATTTGGATTCTGAACTGCAATTGCTTAACTCTACCTAAGCATTGCCGTTTTTAATTGTTTTTTATTATTTAGAATTCAGATTAATCGGAAGCAACAAGGTAAATATATTTTATACTTTTTAACTGTAACTGACAAGACAAAGAGAACAAAAAAGTTACTTTTTTAAAAGAGTGGTGGAAAGGAACCAATCCCCGAATTACATTTTTCCCACCTCCACACATCTCTCCAGAGACTACTGTCTTCACTGCAGTAAATACATAATCGCTATTTATTTCAAAAAGGGTTGGGGCGAGCTGTAACTATGCGCATTTTATAGTGCAATGTTTTTTTTAAAAGGGGAACTTCCTACAATGATGGACAGAGCTTTATACTTGCCAACTTTTGTTGTACTGGAATTTGAAGGCACATGTTTTAGACACACACACTCACCTGTTCTTTCAGAGAACGGGAAGCTTACTGCTTTTATACACATTTATATTAGCTATAGTAGCCACTTCATCACAGATGAGCTCTAATATTTACATAAGCAATGCATTATTCTCCCTGCATTTCATTTCCAATACGAATTACAGGGCCTAAAAACCTGAAAGGGAAATAATGTACTAATTATTTTTTAGATGATATTATGGGCCCAATGCTAACTTTATCCATGACACAAACTAGCCACTTCCAGAACAGGAAAGTCATTACAGATGACAATCCTGTTTCTCACAGTTTACTGAACATAAAGTGTTATTCACTATTGCTCATCAGATAATAAAAGCTTGCTTTGAGACTAAAATACATAACCTGATCGACTGGAGCCATCTTTCAGTGTAAAGATCATTTAGAGAAGGCCGTAGAACCACAAAGCATGTCCATACAGGTAGCAGCTTCTCCTATCAGAACTATCCACCTGCTCAAGGTGCTCATATATGGAAGTACCATCACAGTCATTTTCCTCCAACTCTTCCTATACAATTCCACAATTTCCACATCCCACTCATGATTTATAAAATAAGAGAAGGGAAGAATTGACAAAGGCATCTTGGTAACAGAAGCAATAATCAAGAACCCAAGCTAGTTGCCATGCAATCTCTCCAAGGGCTCCCCAGTATATTTTAGTGCTTATTCTGCATTGCAGAGGGTTGGAATAGATGATTCTTGGGACCTTCCAACTATACAGTTCTATGATCCTCACAGAGCAGTGAAATGAAGGTGGCAGAGGGGAATCAATATGGGAGTTGATCTTAAGGTAATGGATAGCAAATATCGAACCTCTTTAACAGTGGTTTGGTGCAGTATCTCACATGGAATCCCTAACTTTCATTAGAAATAGATTGTAAGGAGCATAGATATTTATCTACATCTGTGTCATCTGCGTGACAATGTATGATCAAGGTGCCAGAAGTACTGCATATATGGCTGGTTCAATATGCTTTAATAAGCAGGCAAACAGATCTCAAGTCCAAAAACTGAAGCACGTAGGCAAAGTTCTCCTTGGAGGTCATGAAATGGAAAATATCCTCCTTAATCCAAGGTAAGTGGTAAGAGCTCCTGCTCCTCAGTGACCAAGGGCTATTGTGCATGTTCACTGCTATCCTCTTTAGTAAATATTTCCAGGATTAAATTCTGGTACAGATTCCAGGGCTAAGCCCTGAGAAGACCTCATAGACAGATACTGAAGCTATGCCACAGGTTGCCAATTTGGCACCTGCAGGCACACATACACCTTTGGGGGCCTCCCCTAATGCCCACTGGATCACCCTGCTGTGCTGTTCCCCCAGAAATTGGACTTGAATAAAACGTTTGGCTGTAGCCAGTAAAAAAAACCTTTGGTTGTAGCTGAGTGTACACACTGCTATGACAGTTTCTCCAGTTTGCAAACATGTACATAGGCCCAATAAGATTGTGCTATGTAGTTCTAATAGATTTTATATTGGCTCTTATTTTTATCTGTAAGATGCCTTGGAAGCTGCAGGGGGAAAGGCTGGGTATAAATTATTATTATAATTTTTAATCATCATAATCATCCTGCCAGATCATTCCCTAGACTCTTTCGAAGCTTAGGATATCCGCAGCTTCACAAAGCCACTATCTTGGTATTCTTTAAATTAGTGCATTGCAATGTATGTATTAGAATAAGCACTTGGGGTTTCAGTCCATTCTGTTGCACTGATGTCAGTCAGCAGGATAAGAATTGAAATAAATCAGCTGAAATTGAAACAACCGGGTTACAGATACTAATGCAGGACAGCATATACAGAATCAATCTCGGACACTTGACAATTTGACAAAAACTGCTAACCAAACTGACTCATCCGTTTCCTATTGCAGAGGACAGGCAAACTAAACATTAATCAGAGGCCCACACCCAGTCTTAAAGCTTTCTCATTTTTAATTATTATTTTGTCTCATTTTTAATTAATCTCAGTGTATGACTGAAGCAGCTCACCTGTGACTTTTGGCAAATAATGCTTCTATTCTCTGCTACACCTGACTACTTGGAGGGCCCACAACACAATAAAGATTCTGAAGTGATTTGCGCTTTTACTCTGCTGTGCTTTGCATGTTTATTTTATTTATGTAAGAGATTTCTACACTACCCTTCAGCAATACTTTCAGGGTGGTTTATAAATACTAGTTAAATCAGGGCAACATATAATAAATTACATGTTAATAAATATATTTAAAAGATTGGTGAACAGAAATATATTTTATTGTCAGAAGCAAATCATCCGTGTTCAATGGGCTTTACCCCCAGGTAAATTTACAGGAGTTCGACCTCAGCATACGCTATCAGTTAAACGCTCGCTTCTTAAAAGCATGGGATAAAAGATTCAAATGGATCATTCCATATTATTTCAAACCCTCCCTTCACTGTGTTTTTATTTTATCTGACTTCATAAACGTGGCACAGAAACGGTACGCGGTGGTATGTTCATTTTCTCCCCTGTCTTCTAGTCATGACAGCCCTGTTTTCTCTCAGTGTTTCCCAAACTTGGATCTCCAGCTATTGTTGGACTACAGCTTCCATGGTCCCTGGCCACTGGTCCTGCTAGCTAGGGATGATGGGAGTTGTAGTCCAAAAACAGCTGGAGACCCAAGTCTGGGAAACACTAAAGACTCCGCCATCTGAGGCAGTATGCCTCTGCATATCAATTGCCGGAAATAGCAAAGGGGTGCTACTTTCAAGTCTCCCAGGTCCTGTTTTCTGATGGGCTGGATGGGCCTTTGGTCTGATCCAACAGGCTTCTACTTATGTCCTTATTGGCTAGGAGGCCTAACTGAGCCCACCCACATAGTCAAAACTCAACCTTAAAAGCAACTTTGTGCATCTGAAGCAATATATAATCATCATCATCATAGTTATGTGAATGTTTCCTATCTCCAATAGATTTTGAGTTGAAGGGCCAAACGAGAGGTAAAGCCTGAGGTAACAAGGCGGCTTTTGAAGACAGGAAAAGTAGCTATTTTGTTGAGAGTTTCAATCCTTCCCTCCCTTGCTTAGTCTTTCCCCAATCTAAATCACCATCCCCAAAGTTGCAATTAGCTCTGAAAGGAGAAAAGACAGGTACAGAAACTACACATGTCATTTCCCCTTCTAATTAACATTTGTGTTGTTTTTTCCAACCATAAGAGGTCCTAATTATGGACACCTAGTTTAGCCTTGAGATGTTATGATCTCTGAAGCTCCCTTCACATGTTTTGGGTGTGATGGCTTGCTCACGCAGCGATCGGGGAGAAGGGCTGTTCTGCTGATGAAGGCATCAGACACAATACTGGCCCTCACGGATGTTCACACATTGGGGTGGATGTCTGAAGGAAGTAAGCCTATACATGAGCTGCCTTTCGGATTTAGGTTTTAACACTATCAGGCCACTATACTATATTACTGGAAGTATTGATCATGTAAAGACCTAGACACAAGCAAATGTTCACTCATGGGACTGGTGGAGCAGCCAACACCAGTTGTGGAGCCCCACTTCCTGGTCATTACATGAGGATCGCTTCACAAGTAAGAGGAACGTTATATTACACAGGAATTAAGCCATGTTCCTTATGGTAGTATAAGAATCGTACTTGGTGCAATTTCAGGTGTACTAGAATAATTGTCAAATGCATCTCTTCCTTTTTTGCTGCACTTACATGCAAAGGCTACAGAAAGGAAATGAGAAGGTTCGGTACAGGCAGAAGAGAGTTGAACAGAATTCAGAGGGTTCGCAGTGGCCTGATTTCTTTGTACACTTACCCAAGTGTAAGACTCTTTGAACTCAGCTAGCCACACTTCTAAAGAAACACACTTAGGATTGTGCTGCAAGGCAGGCAACTTAATTCCCAACTCAAGAAAACTAAACAACTTATACTTAAACCATAATTTCCAGCAGTGCCAACCGTTTGTCTAATAGGGCAATAATTGATTCCCACATACAATTTGTAAAGATCACATCTGTGGAAATGACATATGTATTCCTTGAGCAGTCAGCTACCACCTGCTGTATTAGGAATATTTATTCCTATATGCGTTGGTTTTTTTAAACTGCCTTTTATCCAGCATGGGCTCCTGTCTGAGCCAGTAAGATACAAGCAGAAAATCTAGCTGCAGAGCAAGTCTTAGTTAACTATTCCTTTATGCTGCTTTTGAAAGATTGCAATGAAACAAAAGGTTCTGCTGGCACCATCAGCGCACTACTTTTGGTAAAGGCATGTTTCTGATTTAGCCATCCACCTTCTTGAACAAACTCTCTGTGCTTCCATTGAAAAATCCACCTTATCACTATTAAAGAACTGAGCTACAAAGACGAACTCGGTCAACCTTCTGCTTTAAAGGAGTTCATCCAAACTCTTGATCATTTCAGTCATCCTTTTAAAAAGATGGGATGCTGCCTTATACAGAGTGAAACCATCAGCCCATCTCGCTTAACACTGTCAACACGGATAGGCAGCAGTTCTCCGGGGCCTCAGGCAGGTGGTCTGTCTTCCTCAGCCCTTCCTAGAGGGAGCAAACCTGGAACCTTCTGCATGCAAAGCAGATGTTCTCTGGACACACACTTACATTGACATGTGTTACGTCCTGCTCAGCTGTGTAATGGTCTGGCGCTGGCAACCCTTTTTTTAAATCAGCAGCATCCTTTACAATAAGGGACATCTGGTAACCACAAGGGAAAGCTCAACGTGAACAACTACTTCCGTATCTTTTAAGATACGTAATGAACCCAGTGCTCATACCAACGTTTGCCACAGAATTAAAGAGCTATCTGCACATTCAATAGCAAACATGAATTTTGCTACATTGATTTTTTTATATATAGCTGAGTAAAGCGAAGATGACGGGGCTTTGAACATCTTAATGCTTAAAGAAATAAAATAAAATTATGAGCTATTCCTGAGCACAGCAGCCACTCCTGCTACATTCTTGAATGTCTTTATAGCACAGCCTGCAACAACCTAGCACCTTCCAGATATTTGACTACAACTCCCATCAACCCCAGGCAGCACAGCCAAGATGGCTGGGAATGATGGGAGCTCTAGTTCAAATCAATGAAGGTTGTCATTATATCTTATAATGTGGATACCACATTTTAAAGCCCACAAATGAGTTTAAAATTAAAAAAGGAGTGTTCAAAGTATACAATCACAACTTCTCCGATTCGTTCCCCTCTAATATACACACAAGATAGTAACTTATTTTCACATTCCCCATAATAACTAGGCAACCCTCCTCTCTGGCCAATTTCTTTGACCACCTCATTTTGCAACACAGGACTAGAGTCTGTCCTTTATATAAAGATGAAAACGTTTCTTCAAAAAGCTGCAGAGAGCTGGATATAAACGTCAAACAATAGTTTTCTATTTAAATTTTAAAAAGCTTTAAAAGTGTTGTTGCGTAACTACAACAAAGTCTACCAGAAACCACCTATCAAGTTTCTGCCCAGCATCCTCTGCTTAAGCTGTAGGCTGTCCACAGACAACTGAGAACATGGAATTTTCAGAAGTGAACACAAACGCTCAGTCTGGCCTTAAACTATTCAGCAGCTGCCACCGTTAAACAATACGTTGGCAAACTGCCTGCCCTTATTGAGCATTTTCCAATTTGCAATTGCTGACTCGTTTGTATAGTGACATAGGGAAGCACTGAGGATGACGTGCTCTACAGCAAAAGTCATAGTATCAGAAAGAGCTTAACTCATTTCATACAACTCTTTCCTATGCTCCACAGCAAAAGTGTTGAAGACAGCCTTGGTGTCAGCATTAGGAAATTCTTTTCACCTGCCAGTTATTAAAGCAACGAAAGACAGTTTGCCTTGCAAGCAACGCAAATGTTACCCTGGAATGATATGTGTTTACAGAAAGGTATTCACAATCTATATATTGTGATTGAGGTCTATCTCAACGAACTAATCAAGAGTTGTAAACCATAAGATAAACCTTGGTCGCATAAGCCCATATTCAGAGACCATGCTAAGCCAAGCCATGGCTGAGTGTAGTAGCAAAATGTCCAGGGAGCAGCGAATTATCACAATCTCCTCCCTTGGGATCTGCAAACTTGCACATTCATGCTAGGCCATGGGTTGACTTAGCATGATATGCAAACCAGGTCAATGTTTGCCATTGTCTTTTTGCATTACTAAAATTATGCAAGTATACTGCAGTTCCAGCAAATGTTAAGCCTTCTGTATTTAAAAAGCAAAATAATTGCATCCTGGTATAATTAAACACCGGGAAACTTATTTAAAGCTTAATAATAGATTTTTAAAATATTGCTTTGAATTGTGTACTATATGCTACTATTTGCCAACTGGTGTTTCCCCCACTGCAAGTGTAAATAAATATTTATGCTACACAATCATCAAGAAATATATATTTTAACACCTCTGAAACAATTTTCCAAGTTACAGTTTGAATCAACCAGCCATAGGTGCAGACTTCCATCTCAGTCATTTGGGTCGTTATTTATGTCTTGCGTTTGATGAAGTAGAATTTACTCCACTAAAGCTTATGCTGTAATAAATTTGCTGTTCTTTAAAGTGAACAGACTCCTTGTCATTTTTTTGCAGCAAAACAGACAACATGGTTGGCCCTCTGGAATTATTTAAGGTCTTTTGATTTTGCAGCAATTATGGCCTAATGTTTCCCTCTATTGAAAGGCACACTGGAAACATATTACATCAGCCTAACTTTTCAAAATAATTATTTATCATGCTGGGAGTGGGGGAAGCATTACGTTAGAATCAGATTTAAGATGATAGTCTAAGATATTGGCCAATATGCAGCAAAATTTGAAACAGTAATTATTTGAAACAGTAATGCTTTTAAAGACCAATGCTCCAACCATAAACATATGTTATTGGAAGAAATTCTGCTGATTTTTAAATAATTAAGTTCTAAAGGCTCATTCATACTCTCTGCTCACATAGCTATACACGACTGCAACCTTGGTCTGCAATCCTAACTGTGTCTACTCAGAAGTAAGTGTCATTGAATTCAGGTAAATAGGATTAGAATTGCACCTGAAATTCAAAATGATACCTCATAGGAAATTTATAAACGTAACAAATATTTGTTCATGCATCAAGGCTGCAATCCTAAACACAGTTACTGGGAGTTGAACCTAATAACAAACTGGATCTTCAGACAGGGATCTATCTCTGCCCTACTTAGAGATGGGTGACTGAACCTGTATGCAAAGATACACTGGTCTGTAGCCCTTTCCCTTTATTTCTAACTAACAAACACTACAAAGGTTCTCTTTGAAAGACAAAGAAAGAAAATATTGTTATTATTAGACTTTTTAGTTGCTTGTTGCACAGAAAGGTCTCCGAGCAACTTTTAAAAAAGCAAGCAAAAACACATCATAATATAGACCCATTCACACAAAAACAGTACATTACTACAACTGAAGGAAGAGAAACAGAGATAAAAGGCAAAGCTGTTTTCTGGAGTACTTCCTGCGATAAGACAAGTAAACTCAGCTGCAGAGGAACACATATTAAAGCTTCGCCAGGCTTACGGGTTTATGTGAATACCAACAGTACTCATCTGTAAGCAGATCACAAAAAGAAATCGTTTCAGCCACTGAACTAAATAGAAAAAGAATAGAAGGCAAAGACCTGCATTCCTTTAGACTTCTAGTGAAGACCGAGCTAGCTCCCACAAATTAGTTACAGGAGTAATGATTCACAGCCTAATATGCTTGAGGGAAAGGAGTTCTCCAAAAATAGGAAAATCTTCCTCTCTCTCTATTTTTATTTTTTTGCTTGATTGCAAAGCAACCCACAAAAATCACATACAAAGTTTATGTGAATTCAGGAGATGGATTTAAAACTCAAATAATGAACAAAAGGACACCAGATGGATGTATTGCAAGTCCTTTGGTTTGTCTTAAGCCCTAACCAAGCAAAAGTTCTTTGCTAGGACTACGAAACATACATACCAACACGATGTTTCCCTTCCCTCCCAAGCCTCTGTAAAGTTTCAAAAGGCTTGCTAAGCAGTGTAAATACGATAGGAAAAGAGAGAGGGAGAACCACAAGGATTAACTCTAACATGTCCCTGTATCATCCTGTAACTTCCCCTTCCATGTGTGTACAAAAGCGACTCACTGATCAAACAGCTTTTTTGTACTGTACCAGAGCCAAAAGCAGTCAATTACTTACTCTCATGTAGACTTTTATAAGAGATAACAGTTATCTGCACTGAATAGGCACATGCCCTTTTTTTATTACTAAATTGGTTGGGAAAGAAAGAGATACAAAAGGGTTTCTGTGCAGCTCACAGCTTCAACCAGCCCTTACACAGACCAACAAAACAGAACCAAAAGGGGGGGGGGAGAAAAAGGCAGACAGCCTCTCTTCACACAACTGAACCGCTCTGAAGTTCAACTCTGGCATGCGAAATACCTAGCATCTGAGAAACAACTGTTGTTGAGAAGTCAGTGCTTGAAGATGGGAAGCTTACTTTTCTTTCTGATACCTGCATCTGACAAGTCGCTTCCACTATTTGCCTTTTGGGAAGATACTAAATGTTTGTTCGTGTGAACAAACGTGCATTGGCCTTCCCCAAGACCAACGAAGACGTCTTACCCGCCTTTCAGCGTGAGGTTTCCAGGCAGGTTCCAACAATGGAAAAACACAGTCTAAAACAGATTATAATCAAGAGAATAGGATGGGTTTTAATGCATAATCCGGCCAGTGCATCTTCAGCACATGACAATAAATCCTCTGAGGAGGAAATTCCACAATTTAGGGGCTTCCACTCCTGGGCTCCACCACTCTGCATGTCTGAGATTAGTGGACGTAGACAGCAGCATCCCTCAAAGTAGCACTCGGTCGCTCCATCCGGCTGCCATTTTAACTTCCCACACAATATCTACTACTGTTGCTCTGAAGCAACACCATCTTATTAATTGGGGGCAGAGTCATGATCCGAAACAAAACCACAAGGAGAATAGTTTACCACAAAATTTTCCGTGAGGAAACTAAAAATAACTGTTAGAGACAAATGCCCGGCTCTGCTTGGAGTGCTGGGCCAGATTAACTCTTTGTTTTTAAGCAGGGAAGGGTGGGCAGGCATCAAAATTGGGCTTTGCCAGTGCAATGAGGCCTATTTGAGTGGCAGCCATATTATGCCAACACCTGGTAGATACCTTCTGATACTTTAGAGTGCACGTAAGGAATGCCATTTCTGAATGCTTCTTCATGGTAAGAGCTGCGGGGAGGGAACGTAAAGACTTTCAGAGAGAAATAATGTAGGCAAGCCCCTCTAACTGCTACTCTAAATTTCTACTTTCATGGGGATATTTCTCTCATTTTGGATCACTGAAAAACACAACCCATTGCCTGTCGTTTGAAGGAGTTCAGCCCATTTTATCACCCCGCTCTGCTGCACATGCAGACCGTTCTACCTCAATTACGCAGGAGAGTCCCAGTTTCCATCTGTGATAAATGCTGGAGGGTAAAGAAAAGCCACCTCAATTTCTTGGCAGGAATCGCCCAGGTTTGCCAGCATATACAGTCGGGAGCAATAAAGGCCACAGCCGTGATTTTGCATGCGCTGGCTGGTTCAGTCGGAAGGTCTGCGTATTTAAAATTCTACAATGTTTGTTTGCCCACGCATAGCCTGTGTTTGACAAAACAGTACATGTTGGAATAAAGGTGAGTGCTGCAGCCAGGTGAGAATTCCAGGCTGATTGCAAGAGAAAAGAGCCATCCTGAAAATGAAATAGGAACTGACTTTGATGGTTTTATCACTTCAGACTGCAGGTGGGAGGGTGTTTTAAAAACATTCTCCACATGGAGTACATCAGATAAATATTGATAGCGTGGTTCTCTCCCTGACGTGCTAATTGATTAAATGTAGTAGGTTGTGGGGGGTTTTTACGTCAAGGAATATTCAAAATTAGAAGCCTCCCCATATACACTGACACACTTTTGAAGCAAGCGTACAGTTCAGGACGCCACAAACTCATTTTTGTAGACTTGCTTAAAGGGACAAGGAGAAAACCGCTGGCCAGGTCTGGATGGAGACTGCAAGCAGAACCTCAATTTTTATTTTAAACAATTGTAGAATATTCTGAATATTCCCCAGAATCACTTAAATTCCCCAAAATGTCTCAGTCTCTCTACCATTTTTCTGCACAGCTCTCCACCACAGAGATAAAAACAGATCATCTCATAAAATGGTATGATAAAATACAGAGGTCCGTAAGCTCTGCCCTGACCTTCTTAGAGGAATGGTAGAATGATAAATATGCAAAAGATCCACAATTAACTTATAATGCTGTACCATGGTCTTTGTCTAGAACCAATTTTGGCCAACTCCTCAAGTGGGGAAGTCAGGAAGCTCCTGTTCTGGGGACAGTTTGGAGAGCCCCAATAATGGAGATTTGCAATATCAATTTCCAGCAAAACAGAGAAGTACAGGAAACAGGATGTGTGTGTCAACTGCAACTCAAGGCAGGCACACATCTTTGGTACAAAAAGGACAAGGTGCTTTATCAACGAAAATGGGGAGGAGAAAGGGACCGATCCTTGCCCTAGAGGATCCTAAAATCTAAACTGACATGTGTTTGTTCAGTTACTCAATCCTGTAGTGAAAAGGCCACTGAACATATTTAGCAGCCAGGAAAACTGATGTTTCATTAGTAAACACAGACCAGATGGCAACTGCCAGCCTCTTCTGCAGTGCCCACTATTTCTATCAAGTGCATTCCTTATTTAGCCTAAACATTCAATCCCTTCCTCTCTCTCTCTCTCTCTTGAAAAAAAAACAAAACTTTCTTTTCAGATTACAACATTAAACAATTGCTGCTCAAGGATGGTAGCTTAATGGGAGGAAAGGATATACAGCAGACCTTTTCAGAAGTAGCAGCATTACGGGAGTTTCGCTGCCATCATTTTTCTCCCCTCACGTTATTAACCAAAAGTATGCCTCCTTACATATTTGTGGGAAAGGATAGCTGTATAGACAGGCTAAATGTATTTATAAAAGAGGGGCATATTACGCGTTACACATGCTTCAGAGGATACTAAGCAGAAAAGGGCTTCTATCGTCTTACAAACATGTAGAAAGTACACATTAACCGACAGCCGCACCACAGCGAAAGAAAAACCATTAGAGAGCAGTTAAAACAAGCTGATATCCAGGAAGCCCCAACCCACAAAAACCAGTGAAGCTAAAGCAGGAATTACCAGCCTAACTCAAGAAAAGCTGTTTTGAGTTTTCCCACAAGAGTAGCTGACTAAAACCAAACATGAGCAATGGAACTAAAGTGGAGGGGCAGTTCACAACCACTTGCACCGCAGAAATGGGGAGCAAGGAGGCACTGGAACCCTGTCTTGTGTGGATATGTAAAAGCATAGTATGCTCACAAGTCAGGGTCGCTGTTTAAGAACGAAAGATGAAAATCTAGCCTGCCATTCTGTTTCCAACAGTGACTGAAGAGATGCTTCTCAAAGCTTTATATCCAAAACAAGAAGACAAGAGCCCTGTGCGTCACAAACACACACCCCAATAGCATCAGCTGGTATTCTGTGATATACACATTGGACGAAACCAGATGGGGATCCTGTGACCCTCCAGAGGTTGTAGGACTCCAGCTCCCCTCATTCCCAGTCAGCATGGCAATGGTCATGGGTGATAGGAGATGGAGTCCAACAACATCTGGAGGGCCACAGATTAGCCAACCTTAATCTAAACCACGTTTGGAAATGAGCCAAACTCATAGAACTATGGTTTGTTAAAGTCAGTGTGGTGTAGTGGTTAGAGTGTTGGACTAGGGAGACTCAGTTAATGTCTGAGTTGGAATGAACCCTGGTCTCCCAGATTCTAACAAACAAACAAAAAACACCTCTCATAGTTGATAGATACTTCTCCTCCATGAAATTGCCTATTTTCTTTTTTAAAAGCTGTGTACGATAACCGTCACCAAAACATCTTATTGCAATTACTGGTAAGTGTTGTATGAAGAAATTATGTATTTTATCTGTCTTGAACCTACTGCTAATAAGTTTTATTCGGCAACCAGGAATTATAATGCTATGTCAGGGAAATTGAAAGAGCATCTCTTCTCCGATACCTTTTCAAATCACTCCCTGCTCAAAAGCTTCTCATTTCAATGTGGCCAAAACCCCATTTCAGTCAGTCCACTGAAATGGGTAGCAGTTGGAACTACATTTCTCCTACTTTCTAGCAGCAACAGGCTCCCTCTTGAATGCTTCCAACAATAGCATACATTCCAACATTAAACACATACACAGTAATTTAGCTGTATCATCTTTACACAACAATGTGTAAACCCCAGTCCAGACACTTACTTGAGGCAATAAATGGCTTTCCATGCCCAAGGTTGAGAGGCCTTGAAAATTACCAATAACTAATAAGAGATAAATTACTGCCCAGTTAAGATAAAATAAGCTTAGCTCAGTGTTTCACAAAGCTTTGAAATGTTATTAGCTGCTACTGTGCATGCATGGTGATTAGTGGTAGGCTGCCTCCTCCTTAGGTACTTCTCACATACATTAGATGGTCTAATTAAAGCAAATGCTGACTGTGTCATCACTGACACACCAGAAACTACTCTGATGTGTGTTTGTGTGTTCTCAACCCACCAAGGGTTCTACTATTGGATGGCAGCTTCTGTTATGGGAAGACATTGTTTTTGAAAGCTCCATGTGTCCATAAGAGTTAAGGAACTTTGAGAAAGTTAGTCTTACAATAAGAATGGCTAAAGGCCTGTATTATAGAACATGCTTCTTCCCCTTCTCGCTCTCAAAATACCTGGTATGTATTGTTCAGGTACACAGTGGCCAGAATTACTACTCTTATACAGAAAAGAAAAAGCTGTGCTGGGAATATCTGTGTTGGAACATGCAATGTCTAGAAGATGAACTATCTTCAGTCCAAATCATATTTTACCAGGGCGGTGTATAGCTGGACTATATATACTGCTTCAGTAAAAAGGGTTTGATGAATGGTATAATTTCCTTCTATGGCGGCGTTATCCACACAGAGACTACAGAACTCATGTCAGAAGGAGCCAAACCATTCACAGAGTTTCTTCCTGAAGACATAACTAAAACAGCATAGGATCTAGCCACACCAGACATCTCACCTAAATGAGTCCATAATTCCTTTTCACTCCAACCCTAAATACAATGCAAAGAAGTATAAATTTGGGTGTCCTCAATCTGTCTAGGATTAGGACATCAGAAAACAAGTCCTACTGACAATGTGGGAGGACCACAGCTCAGTGGTAACACATCTGTCTTGCAAGCAGAAGGTCTAAGATTCAATCCCTGGTGTCTCCAGATACAGTGGTACCTCGGGTTAAGTACTTAATTCGTTCCGGAGGTGCGTTCTTAACCTGGAACTGTTCTTAACCTGAAGCACCACTTTAGCTAATGGGGGCCTCCCACTGCTGCTGCGCCGCCAGAGCACTATTTCTGTTCCCATCCTAAAGCAAAGTTCTTAACCTGAGGTACTATTTCTGCGTTAGTGGAGTCTGTAACCTGAAGCGTATGTAACCTGAGGTACCACTGTAGTTCTAAGGAAAGTTCTTGCCTGAAACCCTAGAGAGCTGCTGTCAGTCAGAGTAGAAAGTACTGAACTAGATGGACCTGATTCAGTGTAAGACAGGTTCAAATGTGTGTTCTTCTTTTATCAAAGGCACTGGTACAAACCTATTTCTTTTGGCCAAAAAAATCCAAATCCCCTTTAAGCATGCAGGAATTGTATTGTGTTTATGTTTGCACACCCAAACAATCTTACTAGCCAGTGCCATTAACAATTCAGGCAACTTTACTACACTTATAAAACTAAGATAATGCATTTGGGAAATTCGCACATTCATCTTTGAAAAGCAAAAGCAATTTGTGTCACCATGCATTAACATAACTTCTAAGTGTCCAATGCAAATTCAGATTTTATACAGAAGCCTAAGATGGAGACATGCTGCCTACATGTGCCTTGATGTGCCGCAGTGGAGGGAAGTTTATATGCATGCTTATGATGATTTACAGACACACAGCACAAGTTATAAAGGAAATACTAGCTACGTGACTTGACTATAATGATAATATCAAGCAGTTTCAATTGGATACTATGAGTCAAGTCTCTTGTATAGAGCCACTCAGTTATTGTGGCTACATCCATTTATACCCAAGTTTCTCAAAATGGGTATGAAGAGCTACAAAAAGCTCCACCAAGTTGTTTTAAAAATCTCTTTCACTGATACACTTTGTCCTGTGCATAGCCAAATACATGAAAAGTACAGCCACAGAGAGAGCACATCCTTTTTCATTATGCACAAAGATAAGGCATCACAGTGTCCATTTGCTATTCTACCGAGTGACCCTATAATCCTTACTTGGAAGTTAGTTCCAGTCAAACCAATACTATAGGAAGAGTTAATGTAATCCATTGACTACCCCATTGCGTGGCTCAGAAGTATTCATTATCATATATAATACCCATCATCCTATTTAATCTATTTGTTTAAATATTTATATCCCACCTGTCAGAACAAGTGTCCCAAATATCATCACTGTTCTAAATCCTAAGTACAGTAAGTGCTAAGTGTCGCAATCTAGGTCACCCAAACTGAAAGCTAACATTTTAAAGTTAAATTTAGACCAGAGTGATTCAGCAAAACTGCTTTTATAGTAAGAGGGATCCTCCTGTCTGAAACTAACAAGCTTTCAAAATTGCACAAGTTTCTTCATTAAGCAAACAATTACATAATAACAGTTCCCTAATCTATTGATCACATCAGATACCTTTTAGTGGTCTTGTCTTCTAATTTATGAGTCTCCCTCCTACTCATGTCTCAGAGTTAGTCTCCACAGAAGACTGGTTTGAAAGGCCTATCCTGCTTCAATATGGAGCAGGAGAGGAATTGAAACATTGCATCCACATCACCAGAAGAATCTGTGTACATATGTACATATGTGTACATATGGATGCCATGCTTAGAAAGGTTTCATAAACTAAAATCTGAATGCACATAGGCTCAAACATACAACCAATACCTAGATTTAATGTGGGATATATAGTGTGCACTTTTGGCTTGCACACATTCAATTTTTAACTTTTAGGCACTATACAGAAGTGATGCTCAGACATGTACAGGCATTCCCAGTAAGCAGGCAGCCATAATCCAACTTCCCCCCACCTAGATAGTAAGCTTAATCAAACCAGCTAAATGAGTTACTAGACATTCATCCACCACGCTGGTCTCAATTCATTTCTGTCAAGTCAGAGTTTTGTTATAGAACCCTCGATTTATGCAGTACAGTTTTCAGGGATCTGAACTTGAGCAAGTTCATTTCCATCAGTGTTTATCTCTTGATTCTGCAATCCATGGAAACATAGGAAGAGAAAGCTCTTCCAGATCAGACTAAAGGTCTGCCTACCTAGTACAGCAAGCAAGGCAAGAAGGCAACAGCTTTCTCTCCAGTGTTGCTCCCTAGCAGCTGGCATTCAATGACTCACCATCTTGCTCTTAAGCACTGGTAGATTAATGGTTAATTCTTTCTTGATCACAAAACCAGAAATCTACAGACAAATTGTTCCAAAGGAATTTATAAACAGATTTGTTTTATCCCTTTTTTGGAGGGGTGGGGTACAGAGGACAGGGAACAGCTATATCCATTATGGGGGCTCATGCTGAAAATATAGATAAATTCTACTTACCAGCATCTGTTCTCTGGGTTTCTTTTCTAAAGCAACTAGTTCTTATTGATCTACACACTTTTCTTATATATAATTCCATTACCACTTTGATAATAACAAGATAATTAAATACAAGACAGGGCATGCATCATACTGGGGAGTCTTTGGACTAATGAATTGTTGATCAGCACAACAGAAAGCACAATATATTCCATCACACAGGGGCACCAATATATCATTGCTTTCTTGCAGAGTCCTCAGAAAAGATAACATCTCCAGACACTTCTACATGCCCCTAAATGAGAAGCATATAGTGCAAGGACAGAGGAGAATGAGGAAGATGGGCAAGACTGTGACTGGGTGGCAGTTGGTGTTTATTGCCATCCCATCATATTTCATCAGCCCCAGGAATTGCCCGGTTCTAGACATGCAACAACAGGATAAGGTAATAAGAATCCTGAGGCGGCAGAATGAACTCCACCAGTCTAGACTATTGCTAGGGTCATCAGTTTAGAAGGGCCACCTTGTACATCACAGAACAAACTTCCTAGTCGAGCTCATTTTCAGCTGTGCTTGTTTTCTATCTGCATGGAGTATTTAAATGTATCATTCAATAGTGTGACCACCTCCTCCCTCCCTCCAGCTTGAAGAGGTACACTCCATTCTTTCACCTGACACCTTCTCCGCCGCATATGTTGGCCAGACCTCAGCCCATCCATAAGAAACTTAGCAACATCCAAAAAGCAACCACAAGGAGTGAAAAGGGCGTTTTGCCAAGGGCTAACTGACATGACCCATATTTGGACATACTAAATTTAGTCTCATTTTGTTTTGACAGCTTGGACTGAATATAAAGCAGGGTGTAGGTGCACAGTAGTGTTTTCGGATTATTACTTCACTTCCAACAGGTCACCACGATTTGACAGAATCATAAAACCTGAACCAAGGCCTACAGACAACAGAAGTGCGAACATTGGCTCTCAACTTTTTTAATAACAGGAACACAGGAAGAGAGGTACCTGGGAGGGTCATGAAACTTTGGCTATGTCCTTCTGCTCTATCTCAGCACTTTCTTTTAGCCAATCACTCCCACTGCCGCCCCGCAAAACTGGCTTAGGGGCCATTCATTTATTACTCATTCTTCTCTCAGCATCACAGAAAGGAAGCTGATGACTGATGGATAGTACAAGCTAGGAAAATGAAATAGTGGGAAATACTGGAAGGAGTTGTGGTAAGTAATAAACCTATTCCCCAGCTGTTTGGAGGGGGTAGGGTAAGAAGTGAAAGTTGTATGAGGAAGGCCAGGTAACTATGCCTGAAAGTTGCATACCAAGATCTCTATATGGCCAAAAGCCACAAGACGTAAGACAAATCCCAGCTTAGAATTTCCTACATGGACTGGCAGCAGCCCTCCAGGGTCTCAGACAGGGGTCTAAACTATGACCTTTCCCCTTAGTGCAGTTGCTCAGGAGGCAAGGCATCATGGGTGCAATTACCTGATGCCGTGATAGCAGAAAGGCACCCTCTCTTATAGCTGTGAACATGTGACATGACTCCTTAAATCCCTACATCGACTTCCTGCCCACTTCTGGAGCCAAGCTTCTTGTCCTTACCTTCAAAACCCTCCCTTGCCCTGCTCTCCACCCTTAAAAGTCCCTTTCTATGACTTTGGCTAATTCAGGTCCACCAACCTCTGCTATCCAAAGGTTAAAGCAGATCTGCCCTTATTACATGGGAAGCTGTCATGTACAGAGTCGGACCATGCTCCATGTAGCTCAATATGGCCTACTCTGACTGGAAGCAGCTCTCAGGGGCTTCAGACAGGGAGCATTCCCAGTCCTAGCTACAGGTGTCACTGACTGGACCCAGGACCTTCTACATTCAAGGCAGATGCTCTACCACTCCCAGTTTTCATCCTTCTCTTTAGCTACTCCTTATGTCTGAAACCAGTTGCCAAAATGCCTCTCTGCAACCACCTTCCTTACTCTTTTCAAGGGCTTCCTCTAACCTCACATTTTCCAGGAAAACTTTGAATCATGCCCCGAGTCCCAATGCTGAAAGTCAGCCAAAGTAACGCATGTATAATTGTATCTTCTTCTCCTGCTTACCCCTGCTTCCAACATCCCCTTCTTTCGCTGCTTCCCTGTGTTTGTTTTAGAATGGAAGCCTCTTGGGAGCTGTCAAATCTGTTCCTTATAAAGTGCCCGGCTTGATTATATACCTCCAAGGAAGTTTCCACTTATGAATACGATGTTCGTTGTCCTTCCCCATATCCCAGTATCTTACTGCTAAGTAGCCCATCATTTTTTGTTCATTTCTTTCAGTTGGTCCACAATCCCAAGGAAAAGGCCTACCATGGAACATGCAAACTGGGATGCTACCACCATCTTCCTGCCTATTGCTGCAGGGTGAAGAGGAGAGAGGTCTGTTGCTCAAATACCATACTTTGCACCCATCCCCACAGATCAAAATTATGATGTGACATTTGCAAGGTACGTGCTGTAGTTGGTCATACTCTTCAGAGATCCATCAGTGGTTTCAATAGGGGAGCCATTTTTATTAGATGCATGGTCCCAGACCTAAAAATCACATTTCTGTTACCCGCACAGCCATTAACTGCAGCCTCTGACATTTCATGCTCCTGAACAATCTGAATGTTCTAGGGTTGTAACTTTCAGATCATGCATAGCCACACACAGGCCAAAAGTTGCAACCCCAGCAACCCTCTGCAGAAAGAACTCCTTAGATTATACACTTATTACGTGGCATCTCTAAAAATATTGCCACCACAAGCCACTGCGAAGTTTGCTTCTGTAATCAAACTGGTAAACCATCCCAGCTACAATATCTCACACAACGTAAGTCGCCTCCATGTGTGGCACAGAAAATTTGACCACCTTCTGTAATCTTAAAAACTGTCTCCCCTTATCTCCCTAACAGGGCCTTAAAATCACTGGCAGAGACATACCCAACTTTCACTGTCCCTCAACTTAAAATGTTGAGGGATGCAATGCTGTCCTTGCTTAGCCAAGTCTGTTTGGACTGAGGGAGGGGAAATCAGATTTAAGAGCTTTTAAGAGAGAGAGAGTCCATTATGACATACTGCCGAATGTTATGTCAAAGGAGCCCTGGCATTTCATTTTGCAGTATGTTATTATGGACACAAATTACCAAGAAAAGGAGTTTGCTAAGCCCAGTAAGTTATTAAAATTGGCTTTCATATGCGCTTATCTTAGAGGGGGGAAAGTCTGCATGTTACCATGTGCCACTGGCACTTCATCACCATAGTATTTTAAAATATTGTTTACACTGATCCCAGAAGTACACAATATACACATTTCATTATACAGTAATCACCGTTTTCATTCTGCTACCCAAAGAGGAATTATGCCTCTTGCTGTAGCTCTTCTATATATCTGTGGTCAGCCATAATTTTTTCTTCGAGTGCCACTCGGAAAATGGAATGGGGATCGGAGGTGCAAGAAGGCTCTAACTCCGACAACTAAAAAATGAGAGACTGCCGAGACCCGTTGACACCAGACACCACTCCCCTCTTTTTATTGGGGGCCAGGTGGTTTCCCTCAGGGCCTCCAGGTGCCGATCCCTAGTCTACAGAATTGTTTTGTTTTTGGGGTATATACACCATGTAACCTTACGTGGCAATTATTTATTCATTAAACTTACATGCTTTTCTTATTGAGCAGCTAAGAGTTTGAACGGACCATTGTTTGAAAGACAAAGGAAACACGAGGCCCAAATCAAAGATTGCTGAAAGGCAGGGGTGGAGAAATATTCATAGAAGAGCAATCCTTAACCTTCAAAACAACACCAAAGCTTTAAAACGTTTAAATAAATCTACTCCACAACTCCTGTGTTGCAGTTTAACTGCCAAACTGAAGAACAGTCGTGACATTTTTTACAGCACAACCCGATACATTATCTACTTAAAAGTAAGTCCCACTGAGTTCAACTGGGGTTACTCCCAGGTAAGTGTAGACAGAATTGTCGTGTTAATACGTAAATTATATCTTAAAAGGCTCATATACTACACTTGAGCACTGTTAGTATATTAAGCTATTAGCCTTAAAAGGACTACAATGCTATGCCGTTTGTTCTACTGAAGATCTATTTTAAAATACTTGTAATTTACCAACATTAAAACTTTAGAGTCTGCTTAAAACATTTCAGTTTAAGCCTATCCAGAAATATAGTCTCTTTTTAGCTGCTGTTTATTTTAATCACCTTTTGAATGCTTTTAAATACCTGTTTTAACATTTTCATTGAAACTTTTAATGTTTTATTTTATATTTTTGTAAACTGTTAGAGGTTTGCTTGTTTTACAATCGAGAATTATATAGATTTTATTAAGTAACAATAAAATAAAAACAAGTGAATGATTTGGTAATCTACAATAAAGCTTTGTAAACCTGTTGACAGAGAAAAGATGGAGCAGAACGGATTGCAACTCCCATCAGATTGAACGGGCAGATAGATGCAAAAGGAGAACCCTTCCACATTATTAATCTTTGTTTTTGAAATTACTAATACTTCAGATAGGAGGAGGGATTTCCATCTTAAAGGCACATGCTAAAATATGACAAGGATGAAAGGAGTACTAAAGCAAAACCCTCTAACACATAACTAATACGCATTTGGACACAAATGAAAAGAAGCACAGGTTAACAAATTGTTACAATAAAGTACGGAGTAGAAAAACGTCACTCTGAAGTTGTCTCTCTCTAAAAAAAAATGTACACAGCAAGAAAAAAGACAGTTGGGTAAAAATAAAATGTTAGTTATCTCAACAGCATTTAATGCAACAATTTGCAAAGCCAACAGACAGAAACTGTGGGCAATTCTTAACTCTTTCCACAATGCTGAAAAGGCATTTCCCTCAGTATTCTGGTTGTATTCTAGTATTAAATGATCTGAAACAATTTCCAAAGAAATAATTGTCAAGGACATTTTTACGTAACTTTTAAAACAAAATGGCCTGTCAAGATAATTCCACCCTACACCATAAAACTATCAAGAGTCTCTTTTATCAGCAAAACGAAGGGGAGACACTTCCTAACCATTGGGGGGGGGGGAGAGAAAACAAATAATAAGCAAAGAACATAGACGTACCCCACTTAGAATTTCCCCTCGAAATTTCACAGTGACAGGCGGTTCTAAGCCTTTCGGAATGGCCAGCGCAGCCCTGTGTTAAATGAAGTGGGTGTGCATTTTGACAGTCTTAAATGGAGCCAGACTTTTGCCTCTTAAATAAATGCATAGTGTAATAGTAACTAGCACTACTTATGAAGTCAAAGTATTTTAGCCTCAATTCCAGACAATGTGTTTGAATGGAACTTATTTATAACAACTGGTGATGGACTAGAGAAAAAGAGTGTGTCCTGTCTATTATCTCTTTCCTGAATGACAGTCAACTTGAGTACAGTTTTGAAGAAGAAGTAGTAGTACATAGTAGTTAAGCAATCGGCTAAACATCCCAAGATGCATCCACAGTTACAGACATAAAGGGTTTTATTTTTAAAATAATAATTATAGGATTGGAATCAAAGTAAGTAAAGCTGAATATTTGTTTTCTTATAACTAGTATGTGCAATTTTACAGGGGTGTACACACAGTTTGGTCTACCTCAATTAATTAGGAGGCTACTCAGAGAAACAAAATCTTCCTGACAGAAGAGATCATTACACTAATGTAAAATCATTATATGATATATATCTCAATGTTCACTACGTCAACCTCTAGACACGAAACGAAAACCAAACAAAATCTGTGAAATATTAGGGAACAAGGGACATGCATGGAAATTCTATAGCTTGCTAGGCTATCACGTTGGAACAAGAAACTTTCTCTGGATGCAGAATGATTCGATTTTAACCAATGTAGGCACAAAAATATTACAAGAAGCTGACCAATCACAGACACCTCACATTTACCAGCAATTCAAACATTACCTGGAATTATAGCATCTAGGAGAACTCGTTCCTTTTTCTTTCGAATCTTAAACAGATCCTACCTGCTTTCAATCAAGCAAACACTATTTGGGACGACTCTTCTCTCTCCAATAACAAACTTCAAAAGGAAGATAAATGTTCATTTTTAGATATGAAAGTCTCCCCAGTCCTAGTCCCAACTGAAAGTCCTTTCGTATCAGGCTGCGAACGGTTTGAGTGTCATTCTCGGTTATACGTACTGCGTTTGAGCTACCCAGAGTGATTTGTTTTATGCATTTCCACTGTGGTAAAGTTTGGTCTGAAATTCCTTTTCACATAAAAAAAGAAAAGGAAAAGGGAAGTCACAGTCTGCAACCAGGAAGGAAGGAAAATAGAGATTTCTATGCAGTCAGAATTGTTCAGATTATAAAGCATTTTGTTTGGTCTCAGCTTCCTTTCTCCTCAAACGTATATCAGATTCTTTTGAGGCAAGAAATTCCGAATGCTCTATGAAGCCAGTAGCTTCTTAAACCACAATTCTCCTTTCACCCAGTAAGGCAAATTCCACAGCTGCCCCCTTCCTTACTTCTTTTTTTACTTTGGCGTTTGAAAAATTCCTCCTTCACATTGACAATGAAGGCTTCTGAAACAAAAGTTGTTGTGTGCATCTGTTTAATTGCTAGTGGTTCCAATTACAATTGTGTGCTACTCAGAAAAACATACTGCAAAGTAGTTTTATTGTTGTGCTCACAAAACAACAGGTTGTTCGGACAAATGAAAGAGGAAGTGGAAAAGGTGAGGTATGCAACATTTTTGTACTGTCTTCAGAGCTAAGCAATGTCTAGAGTAGCAAGGAATTCTGAAGGAGCAGTTCCAAGCCATCCATTCTGACAGATTCTTAGCTATAGAAGCATTTCAGTGATTCTTCTGAAAATTTGCACAGTGGTACCATAAACTCAAAATGTGTATAAAGCCATAGGATGCTCGAGACATCTACTGTACAAATCATTTGTATAGGTTTTTAAATCATCAGACTCCATATGCCAGACCTATGCCCAATGATTTGCTATTTATATTTTCCCCAGTATTTGTGAGTACCATTTTCCAAAAGCTTTCTGAAGTACCAATTTCTAAAAACTTATTTTTAAAATAAGAGAATCCAAGCATGGTGGGCATGTACCTTTCACCATATATTTTAAAATATTCAACCGCATCCACTAGCCCATTCACAACACATCTTTCATTACTGAATTTATTTACAATCCTTCAAGATTAATTTCCAACTGATACCATTTATCTCTTCATTTGCCTGGTCCATTAAGAACAATGCAACTGGAAAGAAATACAGTCAAACCTCGGTTCTTGAATGGCTCCGTTTTCAAACATTTCTGCTCCCAAACGCCAAAAACCCAGAAGTAAATGCTCCAGTTTTTGAATGTTTTTTGGAACCCAAACGTCCGACACAGCTTCCTCTTGAGTGTAAGAAGTTCTTGCAACCAATCAGAAGCCGCACCTCAGTTGTTGAATGTTTCGGGAGTCAAACGGACTCCCAGAACGGATTACGTTCGACAACCGAGGTTTGACTGCAGCAGCAATAATACCTAGCATTTGTAACGTCCAAATTATAATGTTACAATGGATATATCCACATGCAACACTAAACCATGGTTAAACTATGGTATTATGTGAAAGGGTCTTAACAGTCCAAAGCAAAGCACCAAGCTTACATGCATCCCACGTTTCCTATCTTGTTTCCATGAGCCCAATATATTTAGTGTTGCATTTGAATCAAGGAACTTTATTAAAACAAACTCTTGCGTCATAGGAAGCCAACCTGAAATCGTAGATTATGAAGCTGGTGTGTTAATCTTTATTTTAAACCAGGATCCTTGGTTCAAATGGAATAGTAAGTGGAGATTCCTTAAAAATGAAAATATACTCCAGCAATGTCCTCCTCCCATGGTTGCATGGGAGAGAAGGAAGAATAGTTTGGAAGCCCCAGACTTTGCTCATTGGGGCTCATCCACATAGCTCTAAACTGCTGTTAGTGCTGTGCTGAAAATTTCTCCCACATTTTAGAAGCGGCTTAGTCATGCTGGCCACATGACCCGAAAAAGCTGTCTGCGGACAAACACCAGGTTCCTCGGCCTGTAAGCGGAGATGAGGATCACACCCCATAGTCAAATTCGACTGGACTTAACCATCCGGGGTCCTTTACCCTTTTTTTACCCTTACCGTTCAATTAAAAAGGAAAGAAATTACACTTGAGATTTTTCAAATGGGAGAAAACGTTTCTGTGAAATCCTTATGGAGTGCATGGTTTTTGCCACATTTTCCTTAACTTTGGGGTGGGTGACTGGTGTTTGTAAATCACTTTTCTTTCATTCTACAAATCATCTCACCAACACTCTGCAGCCTTCCCAAGTGCCAAACTTCAATTTAAAGTCCAGAGAGCCAGACCTTTCCATGGGGCTTTTTCAGATCAAGAAGGGTAGGCAACTAGGGAGGCGGCAGAGTGCTGAAGTAATATATCCTGGAAAGAACTCTTCGGGGCACCTTGCAATGATAAGGTAAGCTCAGAACCACATGCCAGCCAAAATTCTAAAGAAATTCCAAATTAGTTTTAAAGTGCTCTGAGAATGCAGCAGGAAACTGGAAGCCTGTTTCACACAAGGTAAAACTGGAGGACAGTTTTGGGCAGTATTATTAACCCTATAAAGAAGGCTGGAGCCAAAGCTGAGATATAGTAGTTGGCCCAAGGCAACACAGCCTGTTCACAGGCATGTTGATTCAAAAGTAAGCCCTACCGATTCCAGGAAGACTCCAAATAATTAGATGCAGGGCGGCAGCCTGAGCAAGTTAATGATTGGTGTGAAGATTTGAACTGCGTATATTCAACATTCTTAGCTTCTGAACTACACTACTGTGAACTCCCAGCTCACAGAATGGCTTGAAAGAATGCTCCGTGCAACTAACTTGAGATTTAGGCACTCCACTGAATAAGATGAAACCCATAATAAAGTAGAGAACAAGTCCACCAACAGCTATTAGTCAGATTACCCAAACTGAGCCACTGTGTTCATAGAGTTTGAAAGTAGATGATTCAGAAAACTCTATGAAGCCAAGCCAGATCTAGGGCTGGGCAAGACTTGGGATGAGACTGCCTAGGAACTCTCTGTATGCCACCTCGAGCTCTACTGAAGAAAGGTGGGAAATTAATCTATTTAAAGAATCACCATTTGTAGGGAAACAAACCATGGGGGAAAGAGTGGTTGCTTTCATTTCCTACTTGTAAGCTACCCAAAAATGGTTCCGGATTACCACTTTTGGGAACTCTTGGTCTGATCCAGCAAAGCTCTTATTACAAGAACACTGCAGTAAAAGTTGTTTTTGAAAGCCAAGTTAAGTTGCCAGGGCTTGATAAAAGTAAGTGGCAAGTATCTCCCTAGATACTTGACTCCCTAGCAGTCAAGTTTAGAGGAAGCTTCCCATCTGCACCTTCATAGAAAGTGATGAAGAAGCTAAACAAGCTGTCAGTAATCCAAAGGAGTCGCTGAATCCCAACAGTAATATTGCTGGCAAGACACAGTGGTGATATTTGGTGGAACTGGTGTGTCCACTCCTATTCAGGGCTTTATACTCTTCACCCCATTCTACCCAAGGATAGCAATGACCACTATTGCTCCCACTGCAGCTCACCAAACAAGACTGGACCGTGTCCCGCCTGACAGCGGTTCTCAACCTGTGGGTCCCCAGATGTTGCTGGACTACAACTCCCATCATCCCTGAGCTCTGACCTTGCTAGCTAGGAGTGATGCGAGTTGGAGTTCAACAACATCTGGGGACCCACAGGTTGAGATAGGCTGCATTAGAAGATGGCTGCCCAATAATAGCCTATGAAAACTATTTTACCCAAACAACAGTTGTTTTGAAGACTCCTCCCACCCTTCAACGTACATCAGTTGTTCAGTGAAGGGTGTAGCTCAATTGGAGAGCAGTAGCTTCCAGTGTTCGAAACTCCCATTGTTCTAGGCACATTTTGAGACAGGGAATTTCATTAGCGCGAGCAGTTTCTGAGCTCTGGGCGCAGTATTGCGCCTAAGATTTCAGATTAAAACTGCAGAGTGGAAGGAAAGGAGGACGTTTTTCTGCCTCCCCACTTCCAGCTACTCTCTGAAGACTGGAGACCCTCTGAAGAATAATAGGGGTGGGTGGGGAGGGGAAGGACTAGACCATGAGAAAAATGAACAAAATATTTTAGTTGCAGTTCATTCATTTTCAGCTTTGTATTCTTGTTATTAAAAAAGCATGCCTAGACATTCCGTTGTTGTGCCCATAACCTAGGTTTAAGGTGCCATTTAGCTACACTGGTAGCTTTGCTTGCAGGAGGTTCCAGGTAGGGCAGAGAATGTCCCCTGTCAGAAACCCTGGAGAGCTGTGGCCAACCTGTGCAGAAATTACTGAGCTATGTGGACCAGTGATCTGACTTGCTATAAGGCAGTTTCCTATGTTCCTAAGAATCTTGGTTGGAAACCAGTTTCCTTGCCTATACCACCTTCTCCCAATGGGCACTAAAACTGTGAAGAGCACATTCTATTCATTCATCACACTTTACTTCAGCTGAGCAATCACACTCATTTCCATAAAACAAGAGCAAAGCAGCACTAGTTATTTGCTGTTAAGAAGGAAACTTGGCATTCTGTGGGTAATTCTGACATGCACTGACCTGACGCTACATCTCTTTAACAGTTTTAACGTGCCACACTCCTTATGCCACAGTCACATATACACTTACCTAAGAGCAAGCCCCACTGAAAGCAGCGAGACTTACTTCTGAATACACATGTATAGTATTGCACTACTAATATCACATCCACACCCAGTCTGGCATGTTTGGAAATACGATACAGATTTACTGAAATGAATTTTATTTCACACTGAATATAGGCATGCTGAGACGGCAGTCTTGATTAAGCCAACATATATTGAAATGGAGGGTTGACGTGTTGGAAGGCCTCGAAACTCATTTCCCATGGTTTTAGCGGTGGGTGAAGTACAAGACACCACTACGGCTAGACAGATCATCTGAGAGTCACCTAGAAAGTACTCTGACAGGATTCCTAACAGCCGAAAGTCGGGGCAGCTGGGACACTTGCCACGGATCTTGGAGGGCTAAGCTGGCCGAGGGCCCCTCACAGGGACCAGCTGCTTTTCTTTGTGTTCATAACTTTATTCTAACTCCCACCCTGGGGCGCAGACAAACTCTGCAGGGGCCTGCAACCAGCAATAGTGAAAATGGGAAAAGTAAAGGCAAAGGTAAAGAGACCCCTGACCATTAGGTCCAGTTGTGGCCAGCTCTGGGGTTGCAGTGCTCATCTCACTTTATTGGCCGAGGGAGCCGGCGTACAGCTTCCAGGTCATGTGGCCAGCATGACTAAGCCGCTTCTGGCGAACCAGAGCAGCACACGGAAACGCCGTTTACCTTCCTGCTGGAGCGGTACCTATTTATCTACTTGCAGGTGCTTTTGAACTGCTAGGTTGGCAGGAGAAGGGACCAAACAACGGGAGCTCACCCCGTCGCGGGGATTCGAACTGCCGACCTTCTGATTGACGTCCTAGGCTCTGTGGTTTAACCCACAGCACCACCCGCGTCCCTAGGTGAAAATGGGAAGCAGCCAACAAAAACAGAATGGAAAACCATTAAGAGAGTTCCAGAGAACAAGTTGAGCAATTTCATCACAATTTACTGGCACAAACTAGTGAGTGAAAATAGAAAAATATCCTTTTTCTACTTTAGTCGGTGGGCCAACCCAACATTTGGGTCTTTATTTAAACGCACACTGAACAACCCATAACACTTGTAACACAGAGTCTCGTGGCACCATAAAGACCAACAAATTTATTACGGCATATGTTTTCACGGACCACAATCCACTTCGTCAGATACGTAATATATAATCCTTCACGCATCTGATGAAATGCTTTAAGGTGCCACCAGTTGCTTAAGTTATAAAAGACTAATCCTAACACCTTAGATTAAGACATTAAATAGTTTTTTTCTACCCTTAACCAAGCTATCTTTATCACACCCAAACATGCATAAAATAATTCAGACAGTCAAATCGAACCCAAACACCATTACCTTTTAACGTTTTTATCCCAATGGCATAAACAGCTCTAAAGTAAGTGAACTGAGTATCTGCTTAGATTTCTAAACTTTTCCAGAGCTGACAAACAGCCTCGTCGCAATGACCTTACAAAACTAGTCATGAGTAAAAGTGGAACTTGAGGGTGTGTCTCCCCCTCCCCAGTCCCTTCCCTGCCCACTAGTATCTGTGTCAGAATTCTCGTTACATCACAATAAACACTTTGAACATATTAAAGACTCATAAGCAGCAAAACAAACACTGGGGTTTTCTGTGTAATAAAAAAAAAGGTGCAACGCTTAAGGGAACTTAATTTGCATGTATTTTTAGAAGGGACATGCCCTGTGTTTATATATACACAGCATAAAAAGACATGAGAGAGAAGCAAGGATAAAAATGGAGGCACAACGAGAGAGTGAACACAAAATATATAGCATGCTCTGTGGATGAGAGAGTAGTACCTATATCAAATGAAAAATGCCACATCATTGATTCCTGGTGGAAATAAACCGGACTACTGTGTTTCACACTATTGCACCATTGCAAACAGACATCTTAAAAACAAAATAATTGAGGGGGGTAAAAGGAAAAAGAGGGATTGATTAACGCTTTTGGGCTGGGGCTTGAAAAGGAGTCATATCCAGCACTATTCATGCCATGTAACATTCCAAAAAACAATAGATTTTTTTTTAATAGTGCAATTTGACAGTTAAATGGGGGGGGGCGATTAGGTGCGAGACTACAGATCAGATGAATGAGTTCATTCATCTCAGATTTAAATGTGGAACTTAACAGGACTGTCACCCAAACCAGCCCACACTGGACTCCAAAAAGTTTTTCGAAAATGGCTTCCTGGAACTAAACAATCCATAGCCCAATTCAAGCAAGGCACCGTAGGATGAAAACAAGAGGTTAGTTTTCAATTTTACTGAAGATCCTGCTTGCAGCTAAACAACTGCTGTCAAAATTGTGCCTGCACCAAAATACTATAATATTTATTAAAATGCTTTTAAAAAGAAACTAAGTAGCACTTTTTAAAATGTGCTTGATATAGTGTTATGTTTACACATGTAATATAGCATCTGAACTGTTTACATACCAAGGAAAGAGGGTGTTTGGGGACATGCACAATGTGCAAACATTTCATTAAAGAGAATTTCATTTAAGTACCAGCGAATTAATCCAAACTAGAACCACCAACTGGTCCAAACTGCGGGATGCAATACTATGCTGTACACTGTGGTTGTTAGCACTTTTTCATTTTCATAAGATTTACCATAAAAGTATAGAAACATTCCTACAAAATGTTCATTCAACATCCATAGAATTAAATGCTATCACATGCACAAGAAGGAACACAATATGCAAGCCCCCCAATAATACTGATGCACTCTATAGTTCAAAGACCACTGACACAGTAGGGCTAGGTCTTTTGATAAAGAGATCTTCGGCATATATGTATGTCCCCTACCATAACTAGAGACACTCGAAGATCTGAACATCTGGAGTTTGGGTGGCAGAACATGGCTAGAGACTGCTGTCCGTTCTTGTATTCACTCTTCCCATTTGTCCAGTGGAGCCAGAGCTATATAACCTTCAGGGCAAAGGGAAAAACTAATCACTTTTCACACATTTTTGCCTGTGAAGGTGTCAGAAAATGTTAATTTATTTGCCTGGTGCAGGGGTCAGCAAATTTTTCAGCAGGGGGCTGGTCCACTGTCCCTCAGACCTTGTGGTGGACAGGACTATTTTGGGGGGGGGGGGTGAACGAATTCCTATGCCCCACAAATAAGCCCGAGATGCATTTTAAATAAAAGCACACATTCTACTCATGTAAAAACCCAAGGCAAGCCCCACAAATAACCCAGAGATGCATTTTAAATAAAAGGACATATTCTACTCATGTAAAAACACGCTGATTCCCAGACTGTCCGCGGACCGGATTTAGAAGGTGATTGGGCCGGATCCGGCCCCTGGGTCTTAGGTTGCCTACCCATGGCCTAGTGTAAGACCTTTTGTGTCTATCGGGGCCAAAACAACAGCCCTAGATGTTAACCAGTCTGTTTTGCACATAAGCCAAACAACTTAAATATTACTCTTTTCAAAACAGACTTGTGAGACAAACTCTTACACACAGGTTTCTAGAGAATTACTAATGTGGGCCATTTTCTGTAAAACGCCCCCTTTCTACAGATAACTGCCGACAGCTCTGCCTCTTTGGTTGTGCGGCATTTCTGTGATGTGGAAAAGGATGCACTTACAACAGTAGATGAGAGAAGCACAAGTTGCCAAAAAAACCCACCATCATATATGAACATATAAAGGCCAGAACAGTGTGCAGGTACATTGTGTACATATAAGAAAGGAACATATACACACTCTTTGCAATGTATCATGTATCATACCGGCAGTGATTTTAAAACATCTCCTGTTCTATAGGTCTCATATATTCAGATATTTACGCTCCCCGTTTTAGAGCAATGCTACTGCCAACTGCCAAGCGGGGGGGGGGGGAGTGCACAAATCAAAATATGTTACCTTTGTTCAAACAATACTGCTGTTTATTATATAATAGAAACTGTCATACCTAATCTCTCAGGAACCTAGAAACAGTAGATTGTTGGGCCAGAGGTGATTTAAAATGGTTTGAGGCAAAACTGAAACATAGCATTTAAGTAAATCTTGCACAGGAACATAAGCACAATTGATGAACTTTTTGTATCATCTTCCACGTATAGGGTTTTGAGCCGCACAAATGAACTATCAACACCGGGAAGACACAAGCGTTGTATATCCTACATGCCTTGAGGAAGATATGTTTTCCAATCCCTCCTGTTATCAAAGTGATGAATTTAAGTAACATCTAAAAAGAGAATTGGAGGAGAGTAGCGACACTCAGTATCCAGCCTACTTGGAAGAACTCCCAGTTAAATTCTATTAAAATCTGTATGCAAAATGTTTCTACACTATACTATTTCAAGATTACAGCATAAATTTGTTTGATATTATCTACAATTGCGTGATAGGCACCGATTTGGGAATTGGAGTGCTTCCCAGTTTTAATTGGTAAAAAGAGATGCAAAACCAGATCATAATAAACATAACTCCTGCAGATTTGTGTGTGGGAAAAAAATGATTTAAATACAGAGAAGTATTGGATACCAAGAAAATTTATATAAAGCCTGATCTACAAATCAGTTAACATGAAATGCTAAAATGAAAGCAGTTTTGCCTCACTGCCTTCAATGAGAGTGTATCAACTTAAATCATATACTTCGTTACAACTGCCTTGCCGATCCTGCTGTTCTTATATATAAAATATATTAACAAAGAGTTGAATGTCTGCACTTCCATCTCATAGGAGTGGGTGATCAAAGGTTAATAACCATCTAAATTTATTTTATAGCCTAAAAGTACAGTTGTACCAGCTTCCGCAAAAAAAAAAACCCTACATGCCAATCCTAAAATCAATATGAAGCCCTACTCACATCAAAATGAGTTTTCCCCCAAATGAGAATTAACATAAGCAGCCCAACAAAAGCTTTCTACAAGTGAGAATATTCTCAAATTAGAAAGACGCAGAAATGAAAGTTCAATAGCAAAACTAGGGTTTGAACTCCAGGGAGAGCTGACATTTTAAAAAGCAGTGCCACTGAATTATAGCTCTCTACTTCTGGGTGGGGTACCCATCAAATGGGTGGAGTGGCTCCCCTAAAGGAAGGAAAAACTGGCACACGCTAACTTGGCCTTTTGAAAGATTTTCTAATTTGCCAACAAATGAAGTCTCACACCGACTTCACCCATGAAGCCTCTTGCCTAATCCACTTGCAGACAAGATAGCTCGGGCTGGTGTGAAAAACCCAACTGGGAGAATGGAAAGAGGAAACGTGATTGTGGAAGATGATAAAGCAAATAAGTTTTTAAAACCCCAACCTTTTTTTAAAAAAAAAGTTAAATTACTGTCTTATGCAGCATATGTTAATGGTCGACTGTTTCCTGTCTCAGTAGATGTTCGACTTTCCAAAGAAGTTTAAAATAAGTAGCAACCGGGGGGGGGGGGAGAGAATGAATCAATTTATTTTAAATTCTGCTTTGTTGTTTTGGAACAGGCCGATCACCCCTTTTGCCCATGTAATTTTTTTCCATTGTCCTCATATGTTTCTTGCTGTAGAATAACAGGTGTAAATTATTCCTTGATGTTGCTTAGAAGAAGAAGAAGTACTAACCAGCCTGAGAGTAGCGATTATTGATTGAAATTAATACAGATTGATTAAAGAGGAGGGACGAAAAGAGCCGTAACATTTTTTAAAAACTTTGTGGGGACGCTTTCCTTTTTCTCAGCCAGTCTGAAGTTAGCATAACCTAAAATGCACCAGCATTCACAAAACGCATTCGGAGAAACGCAGCAAAGCTCAGCAGGAATGATTTTTTTTATTAAGAAGAAAAAACAAGAATAAAAATAACTGCATCAACAGGGTCTTTCTTCTTCAGGCTTCAAGCCCGGTTTTACTTGAGTTCTTTTTTAAAAATGGCAGTTAGGCCACTAAAACCAATCCAGAACATTATTAAAAGTTAAAAGCTACCAATTACTTCTGTCTGTTCTTTTAAAGCAAAGTTTGGCATTACGTCAGTCGGTTTAAAGAAAACAAGAAAAAGAGGGAGAGAGCGCGTGCAAGAAAAGAGGGAGAGAAAGTTTCCTTCTCGAATAAATAAAACCACCAGGGGAAGGTGTCTAGCCTCTTGTAAAGGGTTTATAGCACTTTTTAAAAGAGCTAGGTACATTTTGAAAAATTAAAGTATTTTTATCAACTAAATTTTGGGAGGGAAAGTAAACGTTAATCTGGTTTTGGGAGGGGGCAAAAAGTAATGGGAGAGGAAATCTTATTGATTTGCCTACAGTTTTGGAACTAGAGTGTGTCTGTGCAAACACACAAAAAACACTGATTGAATAGAACACGCAAGGAAAACTTCAGCACAGTTCATTTCCCCCCAATGGAAAGCGGTTGTTAGAATTTTACTTAAAACCTATCTCAACCGCTTAATATTTCAAAATCCCTAAGTGGCATGCAAAGAAATCTAACACAGAACAGTATGACAGTATCATAAAAACAGAGGTACAAGCATAAAAACTGTCAAACAGTAATGTGAAGTAGTTTTTAAAAATAATAATAATAATAATAATAATAACCCAACAGAAATCCAGTAATAAAAAGGTCCAGTCTTACGGGTCAAAGGCAGCCTGGGCAAAAAGATATGCCTTCACAAGAAGTCTGAAGGAACTGATGGATGACGCTTCACATACGGCAGAGGGAAGGGGCAATGGAAGAAATCACCCATTTTGGGGTTTCCGTCCTGTGATATTATGTTGGCTGCACTGCCACAAGCAGACTCTCCCCAGATGATCTTAAATGATCAGTTTAGCAAGGAACACGCAGCCCTCCCACGTTCCACATGCGTGCCTTGGAGTTTGTGAATGCATGTGTCTCCTTTCGGTTATCAATACTAACAAACGACCTTCTTCAGGAAGGCTATTTTATGGGATGATTCATATCCTAGAACATGCCCAACTCCGATGGGGAAATTATGCGACACTACAGAGCGGGCTACTAAAGGCAGCAAAACGTTTCCACGCGCATTTTTGTTGAGCCATACGGAAAACCATGCTGAATTTGAGACACGTGGTGAGGAAAGTCTCTTTAACATGTTATTCTCCCTCACACACACAACATTGCCCCCATGTAACTTAATAAGCTAGCCACCATTTTTATGGACATCTCAGCGATTCATTCACACACAGAGACTACGGAAGAGGCTGCAAACCAGGCAACTGAACTAGTGGGAATGCGCAAGTTATGTTCAGGTGAGTGAGGCTTTCCAAATGATTCCAGGAACAATTGCTAACGATTACAGGGTTCCCCTCTCACACACACACCCATCAAGAAAATAAATTCATATTCAATATCCCTGTGGAATACTGCCCAGTTGCACACTTCCCTTTAATTTTTCCGGCTGAAAAGTGGGGCATCGGGCCACACAGTTGCAAGCTATAACTGTACACTATCATTTTAAATAATAGTTGGGGAAAACTTTTAGGACAACCATTGCTGCAGGCCGCTGACACCAACTTCCACAAACCCTTCTAAATAGATAGCTCCGAAGACACTTATATAAAGTAATGTGAATGTAAATCTAAAATTAAAACCCAGTTACACCTTTAGTAAATATTTAGAATACAGTGATTTAACTGTTTTAATAAACTGTAATGTGCCCACTATAAACTGGATCCCTGACTCAGACTTATTTGAACTAATAGAGTCCCGTGCGCATTAATATACTCTACTATCATAAAGAAGGGTATAAGATTATTCAGGTTTTTCAACAGAATTGGGATTAAACTGGTTTAAATCCAACCATTTCAAATCTAGGTGAATTATGCAGATAATGAATCACTGCAGTAGGATTTCTAGCACAATAAACCTAGCATAGGTTTACTCTAAAGGAAGCTCCACTGCGTTCAATGGGGCATACTGCTAGCTAAATGCGCACAGACTATAGCCTTAAACCAATTCTCCCTAAAATGCAATGCACATTTATCTGGGAGTAACTCCCATTGAACTTTATAGGACTTACTTCTGAGGAGACATGCCTAGGTCTATGCTGTCAGGCTGAAATCTTATGCAGTTACCAGGAAAAGTTCTATTAAACTAAACCTTGTATCTGAGTAAACATGCATAACATTGTGCTCTTAATCCTATTGAAGTTAATGGGTCAGCTTTCCTTGCTTGTACGCACTTTTTTCAAAAGTTGTCAAAAGTCAATAAAACTAAACAACAATTGGGTTTCCTTCTCATCTTCCATTAAATTGAAAGTAATCACAGAACTATCAAAATTTGGGTGGAGGTTTTAAACTGTCACAGCTAAATCATAGCTCTGTTGTAACAATATATAAGGAGGAAGTTCAGAAAGCATAATACAGATTTTAAAAATATCCCCCTTTTAAAAGTGTGTGTGCACATACACTCACAGCTTAGAATAAAACGTATATTTAGGAACAAATAAATATAAATACCTTATTCAGTGGTATTAATAAGAAAAACCATAATTATTAGTTTTTAAGAGAGTCGAATCAGTGGATCAATCAACTGAAGGTTAAGTTGATTAACTGATATCGTGATGTGTTAAATCTGTGGGGCTGAAAATTGATTTTGTTTGTTTTAATCCTGCTTTCACTGTGCTACTGAAATAAGAAATGAAAAGGAAGATATTAAAGATGATCCTTCTTTCGAACAAGTGGAAGCTGTCTTCCAACATATCAGAAAATTGCAAATATGCAGGTGTCTTGGAAATACGCTAATGTTAATCAAAGAGTTAACTAATCAGTTAAAAGGTATATAATTAATCACATGAAATTAGTTAACTGACTGACAGCAATACTAATAGTTGATAATAGCTACCAACACCTGAAAAAGGCAACCCCTAGACTTCCTTTTAACCTGAGAACCTCAAAAGGTTGAAACTCACCAACAAAGACTTTCTTGTGTTTTTAGGGGGGGCGGGAGCGGGAAATACAGTTGTATATTTGAATTACTCACGTTGTGAATTGTGAGGTGTAATACTTGGGACAGAAAACTCTGCATTTATGGTTACCCAACATTGCCAAAAATACAAATCTAAACTACCTTACTAGTTGTCTTGAGGAAACTAAATTAAGCAAAGGCAAACAGCAAATGGAAAGTTGTCAGTCTGCTGGAATGAATAGCTTCATTTTACACACAAACCAAAAATCTGAATATCAGAATATATCGCTGTCCGAAGCCAATGCTTTAACCAACAGCCTGATCCCAAAAACATTACGGCAAAAGTTAAGTTTCACTGAATTCGGTGTGGAACTTAAATCCACTCATGACCATGGCCCAGAAGTTTGTTACAAGAGAAAGCACATTGAAAACGTCACCAATTCCCACTTGGTTTATCTGTAAACAGAGAATTACTTTTTTCAGACTCCCAACCCGACATGTTAGAATACGTTTAATTATGAACTTCCATGAATATTTTGCCATAAACTTTTAAACAACGTTTAGTTTGGTGCATTCAGAAACGACAATTGAGATTGTCAACTGTAGCTACAGGTAAGATCTGATAAGGTGTCAATTAACGTTATTACTTAAGAATTGCCAAATATCGATAGGTCAACAGTATATATATCCAAACACATACAAAACAAACTTTGAAGCTTTCACTGATTATTCCGTGCAAAAGTAATGGTGATACCCATGCTTTTCACTTTCATCAATATTTTTAAAGAAACTTTTGAAATTATTAACTTGTGCACACTTCCACCTTTCCTAAGGTGAAGGTCACTTTCAAATGGCCACACAAAGCATAGAATCATAGATACCAAACTATCTTCGAACCACAACAGCAAGAAGGAAGTAGTCGTTGAGACCTTAAGGACTGGAAAACGTAAGACAGTCCTTAATGGTTTCAATCAACAAAATATTGTCTGAATGCTGAAATCTAACGAGCAGCCACTGTCAGAAGCTCTTCAACAATTTTGCTTTTACTGTCTTTAATGAGCAGAGCGGCAGCAAGCAAGCGGTCTATATGTATACAGGCACATTCTTCAAGCACAGCAGATATGGTACATTCATTAAGGCTGAAACACTGTGCACATTTACTTTGAAGTAAATCAGTAAACTCAGTGGAACTTACTTAGACTCTTAGAACTTCATAGGAATAAACAAAATAATTAAGTACCTCGTGCTGATACACACACACAAACATACACACACAAAAGTTAAAATAACAGTGCTATTTACAGTTAGAAACTATACACAGTGCTATTCCACAAATACTTGGAAAAGCTATTGTTTCCTTTATGAGATGAAGGCATTTTTAAAAGGCATTCTAAGGAAAGTATTGGCTAAGCTGGCTAGCTGAAGCCTTAGATCAGAGTTCTGCAAGTGCTTACTTTGAGCAAGGAATTTGAAAGCCATCAAACTACTCTAGAGCAAATCCTTGTCATAACAGCTTATACTTCACAAATGAAAACATATGTTGAGGCTCAAACACCTCAAAACTATACCTGCAAGGTTTTTAGCGGGGGCAATTATGATACAATATCTTTATAAGAATAAGATATACCATTTGATTATTGATTTAAACCTCCAAAATGTATTTTGTGTAGTCAAGTTTATAGCTCTATCTTCAGTACATTTTATTGCTATCTGATCTACCTGAGATCACCTCCTAATCCAAGAAATGTAGTCTGAAAACTACGAGAAAACTATCACAAGCTGGCTTTAAGATATATCTTTTAAAAAACCAGTCTCCCTAAAAGGTGATGCTATATTCTTATTACTATTGTCCACAACACCCAGAAGTAGCATAGTAAGCTGAGTACTACATTTCCTCCTCTTGGAGACAGCTCTAAACTTAATCATCTCCCTTTTGATTACGAATATGGCACTGAAGGTTTTGAGGATTTCTATGAAGCTAATGGTTGGGGATGTGTCCTCTTAACCAACTTTTACATCTTTTTAAAAAGAAGGAAACAGAAAGGCCTTTATGTCTTCTTTTAAAGCGGGGGAAGTGAAGTGCTCCATTTGTTTGGATTAGCTATATTTGTAACAAACTTTCACTACAGTTGTAAAAAAAAAAACCAAAAGAAAAAAAACCTTGCAAAATGTTGATATCATTTCCAGACGGCTTTGTCAGCTTCACGATTTACAGGAAATAGTTGGTGTTCTCATGAAAGCCCTGCATTTACATCCATGAGCAATGGGACTTGTAAAAAATAAGTTTGTTTTTTTAAAAAAATTAAAAAACAAATCTTCCTTTAGAGTTTGCTTTTCCTAAGATTCTAATTTGTCACTCTGGCGAAAATGCTTGAAAAGGCTTTCTTACCCAATGGACTATTGTGAAGATGAGGACAAGCTGTGCCTTCTCTTCAGAAAGGACAACTGTAAACTTAATTCCTTGTTTGTCCCAATCAGGAACTAACTTTTACCAATGAATTGCACTTTACCATTTGTAACACTTGCCTTTTGTGTTTTGTGTGTGTGTGTGCAATCTTTAAAACCACGAATGCCAAGAGAAGAGCAGATGAACTCCTCCAACAGCAACGTAGTGTTAAATATGTTTAAATAAAAAGGAACAAGAAAACGCAAGTCCCACCCAAAAGTCTGGATTCCCATCCTATCATTATTCTTTACTATGATCCTTAGCAAGCAGGAGCATTCACAAGAAGCTCACGTATTCACACACAAAATAGCTGTCCACTAGAATGCTGATTCCCAATTCCCACTTGCACTTTTTCCTCAACTGTATTTTTTCCAACTTTGTTACAGTACTTCCTGCTCATTGGCAAAAGGATGAATGGAAAGAAGGTTCCTTATGAGTCCTCGTGTTTACTCCATCACTTGGCCTCTGTCTTTTTTTTTCTTTTTCTTTCCTTCCTTCTCTTTCAGTCAATGAAATTTAGAAGGTTGACATTTGCGGATTGGGAAAAAACATAGCAACTTACATTGATATGTACGTACTTTGATTCTCTCAATCTTTTTTTTTTTTTTAAAGTTGCTAAAGGCACCGAAGCCTTAAATAACACATTGTTTACCGGAAAGTGGTTTAAAATAAAAATAAAAGGAATGCACTAACTCAAACCTACCGAAACATCAGAGGAAAATTCTCCTGAACAACAGAGCACAAGTCGACCCTGAGAAGTGCTAGTGAAATCTAGCAAGCGTCCCTTTATGATCAAAGGCAAAGATTAGAGAAAGGGAGGGGGAGAGACCTATGGGGTAGAAAGTGTCAAGTTTGCACAGTACCCCTTCCACCCCCCAAAAAAGGGGGGGCGAGAGCTTCTTCCTGGAGCTTTTAATAACAAACCATCCCACTTGCCTCCCCTCGGTATATTTATCCCAAGTTACTATCAGAACAACTGCAATCTTTCCTTCTTAAAGTATTAGGAACTTTCCACCTCTCCATTCATTCAGTCCTGGGGGGGGGATCTGCCACATGGATCTCAAATTATTGATGGGGGGGGGGTCTGAAAATTAAACGAAGTAACTTGTAGGAACTCAGAGAGCTGAACAGGGGGGTCCTGGCCTTTCAAGGGAGAAAGTTTTTAACTCGTTTAAAAGATGCCGTCCCTACCACCACCAACCACATCACCTTTTCTTTTGCTGGGGGGTGTCGGTGGTGAGAGACCAGGAGAGAGTGCTCCCCTTCCCCATTTCCTAAACGCATATATTACACAACGCAACACCCATCAAACTTCTCTCCCCATCCACAAGTTACACACACATCACGCAAAAATTAATAATAAAGTTTCCTCCCTCCCCCCCCCACCCCGAACTTACTACTTTTCACGATGGTCTCTCTCTTGAGCCTGGATTTTTGTCACAGGTCCCCATTCTTTCCTTTTCTTCTATCCTTCTAAAAGAAAGCAATTTCCTCTGGGAACAAATCACCAAGGTGCCCAAACTCTGGAGGGTCTCTGCACTCTCTCTGGGTGCAAGATTGGCAAAACTTTTCTTTTTAAGAATATCTCTGGGCTTTCTTCCCCTTCACCCCTCCTTTCCTTTTCTACATTTGGGGGGGGGGGGTTTGGAGGAATTAAATCAAAGCTATGCACGTAGGAAGGGAGGGGAGTCAGGAAAGACACCGGCAGCTTTAGAAGTTCTTTTCGGGTGGGGGGCGGGAGAGAGAGAGAGAGAGGGAGCGTAAGGGGGAAGGGCTTCCCTTTTTTTCCCTTCTCTCCTCGGCTGCTGAACTTGACCCCCGCTGACTCCACCACCAACAGGGCTACTGCAAGTTTTCAAGTCGCCCATTTCCCAAGCATCAACACATGGTTTTGACCCACAAAAGCCAGGCCAAGCAGAGAGAGAGAGAGAGGGAGGTTTTATTAAAAAAAATAATTGCAAAAAATATATTTATTTTTTAAAAAAAAACCTCCATGCACTTTCACTTCTTCTTTTGCACTATTTTAACAACACCCCCTTCTTTACAACACCACCAAACTCGCCCCCCTCTTTCCAACGCACCCTGCTTTCGGAGCTCTGATTTCTCATTGCGCACGCAGGCATAACGCACACAGGCGATAGACCATTTGGAGAAGATCCTTTTTATATAAATAAATAAATTTTTAAAAAAAACCAGAGTCACATACGCAGTGATCGCCAGAAGCAGGAAAGGATTTGCGCGCAACCGGCCCCCCACCTCCCTCCCCTCTTCTTCCTCCTCCCCCCCACCACCTCCGATCTCCACCTCTCCTGCCCTCCCCAACAACCACACACACACACACACACAAAACACAGCCCCTGATGTTGTTCTTTTCCAAAGCGGCCCCCACCTCCCCACAGGCCCGGTTCTTTTAACATCTCCCACCGCCGCCGCCGCCACTTACCTGTTGATTAATCAGCAGTAATAATAATAATAATAACCGGAGCAGCTTGAAAGATGGTGGAACTGTCGCTTGAGCCATGAACCGTCTTTCTGTTGTTTGCAACAGAGTTGATCTTGGATTATTTTGGAAGAGGTGGAAAGCGGGGGGGGGGGGTAAGAGAGAAAGAGAGAAGGAAGGAAGGAGGAGGGGGGAGAGAAAGGAGGAGGAAGACAGAGAGAGAGGGAGAATCGGGGGTTAAAAGCAGGAAGAAAAAGAAGGGGAGGGAGAAAGAGAGAGGGGAAAATAAAGATTTGCTTTTACAAACCCCCCCCCTTCTCGCCCCCTCTGCTGATGGGGAGAGAGAGAGAGAAAGGGGGAAGCGCAAAGGAGGACCTGGATCTGCCTGGTTATGTTTATGAAAAAGGAAAGAGGGAGAGGGAGAGAGAGCCTGGCTTCTAGTGGCACAAACAAGCCCCAAAAAAGGAGGAGGAGGAGGAGGAGAGGCGAGGAGGCTTTTGGAGATTGCAAAGGAGATCAGCTCTTTATCAGAAATGTTATCGCTTGTCAGGACCTCAGTCTCCGAGCATTACGTCAGTTTCAAGACACCAACACTATTAATATCAAAGGGAGCCTTAGCGAGAGAAAAGCGCCACCCCAGACGGAGAGCCCTTAAAGAGACAGTGCAGGCGTCCCCTCTCGCCGCTGCCGGCCTTAGCCCGGCCTCCTCCTCCTCCGGCGGCTCCTCCTCCTCCGTCTCCGCTCGCTCGCTCGCGCAATTCGCAGCAGCGGCGGCGGCGGCAGCAGCAGCCCCACGAGGCGAAGGCGGCCGGGGAAGAATCACATCATTCACACGTCTTTGCCCCTGACGGGTGGGGAGAGGAGAGGGGAGAGCACCAGCAAGGGGGGGGTTCACTTGTGCAAAAGGAGGGAGACTTTCTCCTCCCCCCCCCAAAAAAAAACTCATTTTTTTAAAAGGAAAGAAAAAGAAATGCCCCGCACAGGAAGTTTTCAGAGAAGCTTTTGCACCCAGTCAGGCCACTGGCTGCCTCAATGCGGTTGTTTAAAATGGGGGGGGGGGTTTCCCTACCTGGAGATGCCAGGGATTGAACTTGGGGAGTTCTGCATGCAGTGCGAAAGAGCTGCCCCTGGTTTTGCATGGGGGTGGGGGGGCCTTGTCCAGGGCTGGTGCAAGTTTGGGAGCTCACCTTTCCACAGGAGGGATCAGAAGAGATCCTCAGCTTGCCTGCCTTGGGAAAGATGGATTTGGAAAAGTCACAGCATGAAAAAGAGCCTGCATGCAATTTTATGGTTTGAAGTCCCTTGCTCTATGGGGGAGAGAGAGAGAGAGAGAGAGAGAGAGAGAGAGAGAGAGAGAGAGAGAGAGAGACTTAGAAAAACATCTAACAGCCCAAATCGAGAGTTGGTTAGTAGTGCAAGTAACTTTCGTTTGCTTTTTTTTTCATATTAGGTCATTCCTTTTTAATGCAACCCTAAGCAAGACGCCGCATGAACAGCAGTGCCGAGCCCCTGAAGGGTTTTATCATATAGGTGGTGTACAGTTATATACAGTATGCTCTCGTATGGAAACTTCTAATTAACAAAAGGCAAATTCCCTATACTGTGAATTACCAGCCGTCTATGACATATAAAAAAAAAATCCTCTAAGGAAAAATTTTCTGTGAAACAATTTTCAGTGTGAAACAAAGTGGTGCTAAAAAGAAGGCAAACATTTGTGGGACACTTGTAGAACCCTTTCCCCCCTTCCTATAGATTACTTGCTGTGGTGTGCTTCCCCTTTGTAATACATTTTAAATTGGCTTCAGACTTCAAGCAGTCGTAATCTAGTTTATTCTCGCTCCTAGTAAGAGATTATCCAGCCAGGAAGCATGAAAAAGCTAATTATTAGCTAGACATAAAGTTATTTCGCACAAAATACGTTTCACTTCATATACAATGTTTCCCTGAAAAGTGTCCTTTTGGTGGTGGGGAGGGGCGCACAATGCAACTAAAAATATTTCAATTTAGCAAACAAAGCAAAAATTAATTTGAAATAAACCAAGGCCTGTTTTGCTAGATTAATCGTTTGCTTATCTTTTGTATAATATACTGGAAGATGTGTAAACTAACTCATTAATTCATATTCCTCCACCACCCACCCCACAAGCTTACTTATGTTCTTTTGTAGGTTTTGTCTGATAAGCACTTCATGAATACGAATGCAATAATTCACAGGCAAGAGGTGAACTTGTGAGGTAAGTAAAATGTAGTTGCTTTATCTGACATATAGCATGTTACTTTAAAGAGGGAGAGGAAAATCATTACATGATGTGGAGGACTGATTATATACTCCATCACCAGAAATTCAGTTGGGAAAGCTAAGAAAAGTAATACTCATATCTGTGGTGGAATTTAAAGTCTGTTACTAAGGACTATTTGCATTTTTAATGGTGGAATAATTTACTGTAGTACATTGCTAATATCTACTATAAGCACTCTTTGGGGAAGCAAGATCTGCACGTTTTATTTTATTAAGCTCTAAATCCGATTGCTGAAGAAATTTTAGACAGAGACAATGTCTGGAATAATTTACGCAAACAAGGACTGGCGTTCATTTTTCCATCAATAAGGTTTTAGAAGACTCTAGAATACTTAGCTTAAACTAAACAAAGTCTTGTCTCTAGGTGACTTGCGACCCAACATGCAAGTAAGTTAATCTGGTAGCATCATGTTAGGTTCAGGAATATGAATCAGGTGAAACAGTAGGTCCCTTGGGATAACTGGGTCATGGATTCGACTGCGAGGGAGCAAACTGAATATGCCTGAACAAGCTTGTCAGCTGGCACTGTGAATGGAAAGTATAAAACAAAAAATAAAGGTGATTGCTTCTTACATGCCCCTGGCACTGATAGAATCAGGCTTTACAAAAATGAATTCTCTTCCCTTTCATATGGACTTCAGTATCATCACAAGGTGATTTTGAAAAAGAAATTCTAACAAAGGTTCAAACAGCTCAGTCTGTAACTTTGTCCCCAATTTCCCCAGATGTGAATTCACTTAAAACTATTGTGTAAAATTACTGATAACTAACGCATCTTACCATAAGCACAAACTTTTTGAAATGATGCACGTATCCTTTCCAACATATCACTCGGACAATAACTCCTAAGGATTTACATGGCCAGGTTAAAAAACGAAATGCTAGAATGATCCCCACCCAACACACCCATCTCTACTTCATAAATAGTAAGGCCGAGCTGTATTATTTTCCAACAGGAAAATCCTGGAAAAACTGTATTAGCAAAGCACCTCTAAAATAGTCTGTCTGACATCTGCAGCATTTTCCCTTAAAATAAACCAAATATCAAAAAGAGGCTAATTAATAAGCAGCTAAAGTTAACTGGGGAAAGAGCCACAAAGAACTTGATAAAACCAAAAACAAAACAAAGATGCAGCAAAGTGTTTTGGGTTATCTTTTTCCACAAGCAAAGTTATTTATTTATGAAAAAAAATACGGAGAAAATTTCTACCTCATGCTCAAGGCTTTAGCACATGCTTCTGATTGGCACAATATGTGGATACACAAAGGGCCTCATGAGGTCCATTTAGTTAGCCTAAAATAAATATTTCCAACTCATTCTTGAGCTCAAATAATAATTGCTTGATTGTAACTTCTAATATGCATGGGTCGGTTATTCTATTGTTTCTTTCAAGTACTTGCCCATCTGTTTTTGAGACCCTAAACATCTAAATTGTATAAATTACATAAAGCGAGATACTGAAGGGTCTTTTTTATTCTGCTGTCCAGTAGTGTCAAGCACATCTATTTTGTTTGTTTGCTTTAATTAACAGACTATTTGTTTTCTTTGAAACCAGGTTACCCACAAAGTGAGACACTTTTTGCAGCAGGAATTCCAAAAGGTGTGGGTGACTTATAATGAATATAAACATTGATCAGTTCATCCAGCCAGAATTATAAAGTTTTTTCCCCCTTCCACAGGAGGGGGGGAAACCACAAGAAGATTTAAACTGAGGTACAGCCCAGCCAAATTTAAGCATTTCCCCAGTTCCACTGCTTTCAATGAGAGTTAAGCATCAGTTTAATTTTAGTCACATTGAAATCAACGAAACTAGTTTCTTAACTCGTATTCCGCACTGAGACAAAATAGAAAGACCAGTGACGGTTACATCTTGAAAGAAAACAGCATAGCTGCCTTTGTTTATCAAGATGAAACAGCGTGCCATCTATGCCTTTATTGTTTAATGCTGAGGAGGAGGGGTGGTTTTTCCTCTCTCTCATCTTCTTGTAGTTTGTTCAACATAGATACAGGGAAGGATTAGCAGTTAAGCACAAGCAAACGTGTTTTACAATTTCAACCTTTTAGTGCATAACTTCCTTACTTAAACTACTAGAGCCTATAATCACAACGATTTTACCTGATGGAACACGTTTTTCAGAAATATAATCCAACTGTTTATCCTAACATGTCATAAATTGCAATTCTCCCCAAAAGCCTGTAAGACTGACATCCATCGCTCTTAAAACGCCTATTGCCTTTGCAGACACATCATCAACAAAGGATTTCTCCATTATTATTCCCCAACTTAGTTAAATACGAGTTCTGAGGTTGCCTTTGCTCAACACACGATTGTCCCGAAGGCCATTTTGAGGTCATCCGTGTTCACATCAGGCACATGACAACCACACAGCGAGTTGACTGTTGGGTGGCAGATTGGGGGGGGGGGGACCCTGGAACCTGTCCAGGCCCAATTTTATATGTGAAAGTTCTGTAAAATTTTGCTTTATTGTCTTCCTTAATTAGGATTTATGAGGAGCATTCCCTTAAGTGTCACAGTGTTGTGTTGCAACGTTCTTGGGAATTTAAACACCATCACTGGCAAAGTGGCAGGCAGTTGGGCCACTTGATTGCAGTGTGCATCCAGGGTGACGTGAATCTCTCAACAGCATTTTGGTACAGAGCTTGAGAGTTGCTCCTGTTCAACAGGCAGGGCCCCTGAATTCGATGCTGAGGATCCCCTTGAAGAGATTGATACCTGACAAAGAGCCCAGGCTTTCCATGATGCTGGAAAAATCACACACAAAAACCAAAACCCTCCCTTCTGTCTGTCCTGAATCTTCCAACATTCAGAGTTTCTGATGACTCTAGTTTCTAGTATTACAACCAAGGTAGAAAAAGTTCCCTATCTACTTTGTTGTTCTTGTGAGCTCGCCAGAGGCATCTGACTCTCCTCTATTAGGAATGGGTTGCAGGGCAAGATGAATCTTTGGTCTGATCTGTTCTTCCATTCTGATAAGACGATGGCAACAACACAGAGGGATGCGTTTCATATGTGAATTAGCCAACAGGCAGAACTTTCTGATCTGCCAGGCATCAAGTGCTTAGTAATCAAATAATAAACAAAGGTATGGGGACATATATATTTTTAGTCAGGCCAAAGGAAAATTGCATTAAATATTAGGATGAACTGTTCTGATAATGTAAGCGGTAGCAGAAACGGCTAACTATGGAATAAATTTGTCAGTTTAAATTCTAAGCCAGAACACTTTTGGTAGAGAATATTTTTATTACGACTAGTACAACTGTTGTTATTATTTGGACATTAATTTAGTAGCTGAGGATATTGTGCAGTTGTTTGAGCAGTTATTAAACAAAGTGACATATAGGATTAATACTGTGAATAGAACTGTCCTTCAGCCTAGTGAGATCTGGGTTCAACTCTGGACTGGGCCATGAAACTTAGTGAATGACCTTGTGCCAGTCACTGTCTCTCAGCCTAACCAACCTCCTGAAGGCAAAATTAGTTCACTCTTTGCAGATCTGCCCCCTTTGACTCTTTTGCAGCTATGTAATAAATACGTATGCAGTGCAATCTTGTGCATGTCTATTCAGAACAAATCCTCCCCAAACTCCATGTGGATTTCTCCCAGATGCCTGTGTGTAGAAAAGCAATCTTAATTAATTAAAGGAATAAATTGCACATTTCTTTCCTCCGGAACCATCAGTAGACTTTTGGCTTCTGTTCTGCACATTAGGTGGCAAACCTCTCTCAATTATTGATTCATTTATATGGATCTATAGCACACAGACCATGCAATTCCAGGTCAGGTTATATGCAGTTTAATATAGCAAGTATTGTTTGCCTAATGCAAACAAACCAGGACTTCACAACATCTGGTTTTGGACTACAACTCCTGTTCATCCTAACCAGTGTAGTCGATGGTCAGGGATGATGAGAGCGATATCTTCTCAGCTTGGAGAAGACTGCACTAAAACACAAAACAAAACGTGTAAAACAGCAAAACCAAACGAGCAATGATACTGCAGAATTAGTGCTGGTGGATAATTCTGATCTTATCCCAATTCCCTAAAAGAAGGCCTGCACAAAAAAAGGATTGTCTTGAATCATCACCAATACATGTCCAGTTATGGGGCCAGGCACACCTTGAAGGGGAGGGCTTTCCACTGCAAAGGAGGTCCTCTCGTGAACCACCACCCCATGAACTTCGCAGCGTGGCAGATCTAACAGCAGTGCCTCTCCTGCAGGCAAGTCTATATGGGAAAGTCAGTTGCTATATTGTACTATTCACTGAGGGCCAGTACAAAGCCAAATGCACTGGTAAATAACTAATTTTATTGAAGGATCACTTTGTGAGGGGGGTCAAGAACTTTTTCCCATCTAAGAGCCACACTGCCTCCTGAGCAACCTTCAGAGGGCCACATGTCCGTGGTAGGTGTGACTAGAGGCAAAAACAAGCTGAGCATTGAATGTGAATGTTACCTTGGTACAGTAGCCTATTTCTACACACATACATCCCTCTGCATCCTCCACACAGACAGGCAAGAAGCATTGTTAGAGTTCAAGGACAAATTCCAGCCAGACAAAGAAGAGGGTGTGTGGCTTAGATAAATCCAGTACGCCAAGCCTAAGGTTCCCACTCTTAGGATAGGAGGTCACACACTAGAGTCATCATCACATTATTACTGTTTCTGTTCTATTGTGTTGGCAGGAGGCAGCCAGCTGGCACTCAGTTTGCCTTGGAGTGTTCCACTGCTGATCCCTATTCCAAAATATTATTTGACCAAAATGTTTCTATAACTATGAAACCAGAAGATGCAAGGCTCTGATAAGAATACACTTTGAGGCGCAAGAGGTTTAGGAAATGGTGCTATTCCAGTTTCAACATATATATTGTAGGACATCCAACAGGAAATAGTCTCCCCCGATCCCCAGTCTCAGACCACATTCGTATTTTTATTTTATTTGTATACCACACTTTCCCCCATGGGAGCCTATGTGCTGAGCTGCATAAAAAGCCAATCTATGCAATAAAAACTTACTTAAAATACATCCTTTAAAACTTAATACAAATAATACCAGCAACTGAGATTGTGATAGACCAGAGTTCCCCAGCCTGATTTCTGGATGTTTGCTGCTGCAAAATTCCCACCAGATCCGGCCAGACCCAACCCAATGTTTTGGTTTACAGCTTCCTTCAGCCTCACCACCCAAAATGCCACCCTCATCTGTGGCACCAACACAACTACTGAGCAACTCACAAAGTATTTGAAATTTATAACATAGGTTAGATCGTTTGCCCAATGCCACCATTTTCTTGTAGGTATTTCCAGCGCATAGTAAAGGATTAAAACACCCAAGATTCTTCCCAGGTTATGATCATGTCTTTGAATAAACAGAGGTCCTTCGTAACTTATCCTGCTAACCGGTAACTTTTTCCCACAAGTGAAAACCTTACTCCAAAGTTACAAGCAATGTCAATTCAATGCTGTACAATTTTTCCTGTTTTTCCTTAGGGCTCACTTATTTAAAACATTTTTATCTCCCCTAAAGGCAAATAAACGGTCCCAGAGTGAATTGCCAATGTCAGTGATAAGAAACTCAATTCCCAGAGGCTTCCAGTCTAAACAACATGCCAAAGGATACGGGACTGGAGGGGAGGGGACCAGAGAACTATTAGTTACAGAGTTCTCATAATGACCTTCTGGGATAGAAATAATTTAAGGAGAGTAGGAGCCAAAAGTTCCTGGTCTTTCAGCAGAGCTAACCTGAAATCCCATCTCTCTCCCTCTCCTTTAACCTAAAGAAATGGCTACTGGTGATAGCTGGGGGAGGAACCTGAGAAACAGGTTCAACAATGCATCCGGTCTCATTTCTGCTCAGCGAGGGTCATGTCCTTGTAAAGATGCACAGGATAGGATCTCTGGCAATGATGTCATGCAGGCCATCATTGGACAACATGGGGAATGTTTCCTCTTTGAGATTAGGAAGGCACTAAGTTTTTGGTGCTTCCAGTGTGCTGTAAAAACTTAGCTATTTGGCTCAGGCATTTCCAGACTGTACTGCCAGTTTTCAGCACCCTGACTGCTGTAATTGATAATATTTTACTGATATGTTTTTTGTACAGATAGGTTTAAGATTTGTTGTTACATTACAGAGGTACCTCGGGTTACAGACGCTTCAGGTTACAGACGCTTCAGGTTACAGACGCTTCAGGTTACAGACTCTGCTATGCCAGAAATAGTACCTTGGGTTAAGAACTTTGCTTCAGGATGAGAACAGAAATTGTGCAGCGGCAGCGGGAGGCCCATTAACTAAAGTGGTACCTCAGGTTAAGAACAGAACCTGTTTTTTGTGTGTGTTTTTTCTTGTAAACCACTTTGGTACTCTCTAGAATGAAAGATGGTACAGAAAAAGTAAATACAGTAAAAAATGTTATTCTGGCAGTATCTATCTGCTATCATAAGCAAATTTTCAAAGTCCATCTAAACCTTTTTTAAAAAATGTTTGCTATTAAAATGCACAATTGTTTCCAGATCATAATTTTTAACTGGTTTTGTATATGGATTTTTAAAATGTTTGGATTGTTTTTAGAAATGAAGCTGATATCATGGTTTTTACACTTTTTTATTTATGGTTTTCACTGTTTATTATTGTGTATTTTTAAGTTTTATAAACAAATTTCATTAAATCTCATATATACGCAGTCAATAATTACAAAAGATAAACTACATATAATAAATACATTATAAATGTTATAGTTAATGTTGTATTACATAGAAAAAACTGCTGTTCACATTTATGTTATATTTATTTTTCATAAATTCAATAAGAAGGTTTCATTTATCTCTCAGATTTTCTCTTTCTTGTGTGCCTTCTTTTACTCTAATCAATTTCATAAGCTCAAATTGTTATCTCCACAAATTTTTGGTCAACCACTCTTTCACTGTTGGTGGTGACCTATTTTTCCTTTTTTGTGTGCAGCTAGCATGCAAGGAAGTACTATTAAATTCCATATTAAATCCTTATGGTTTATTTGTGTCTCTAAATGCCGTAATAAAATTATCAGGGGTCCAATGGTAAAATGTAAGATGTTATTAATGATATTATCTTTACTACCTCTCCCCAAATGATTTAAACTATTGCACAGGTCCACCAAATATGTCCCATATCCTTTCTTAAATATCGACATTGCCAATCCTTTCCATCACACATTTTAATGCTTATATTGTTTTGATATTTGGAACTGTTTTAATTGTTTTTACGCCATTGTTTTATGGCTGTAAACGTTTCATAAATGTATTTTTTATTGTAACCCATACTGGGACCTTATGGTAAAGGGTGGAGAAGAGATGTGAAATGTTTTAAATTATTAAAAATTTGAAATTATTTAACATAATTTTATTCTTTTTATTGGCAAGGCTCCCGTGTCATTAACAGCAACCTGACAGGGAGACAAGAGAAACGTTTCCTGCAGTGATGGACAAAAGCAAAAACAGTAAAATAAAAATAATAATATTAACAACCCTAGGCATGTCCGTACATACACATACACACCCCTTAGGAACCTAGGAAGCTGTCTTATATTGAGTTGGACTCAGTGCTTTTTTCTGGGGGTGGAACGCAGGGGGACGCATACCCCTTAACATTTTGTGATCTAACGGGAGAAGAAACTAAAATTCTTTTTAAAAATTAGTTTCTTCTCTAGCACAGTGAATCATCAGTTCCGTTGAACAGCACGGCGTATCGTGAGTTCTGTTGCTACAGAAATGGCAGCCTCATTTCCAATCACGGTGCTTCCTGAGTCTCAGATGGAATGAGAGTACCCCTAAACATTTTTTTTAAAGAAAAAGAAACACTGGTTGGGTCAATAGTCAACCTAGCTCAGTATTGTCTACAATGACTGTCAGCAAGCAGCTCAGGGCTTCAGGCAATGGAGTGGCATTAGTGGACAGTGGGGTGGGGCAGTGGTGACTTCCAGTGGCCGGCCTTGTCCACCCCCCAACCATCCCAGTAGGTAGGAGCATCATGATCAACCACAGGTCAAGAGATTGCCACACAACACTGCCCACTACAGTCTCCTTGCCTTGCCAGAAGATGCTGTGGATTGAACCTAGGACCATCTGCAGATGCTCTACTACAGTTGTACCTCGGGTTACAGATGCTTCAGGGTACAGATTCCACTAACCCAGAAATAGCACCTCGGGTTAAGTATTTGCTTCAGGATGAGAACAGAAATCGTGCAGCAGCAGCAGCAGCGGGAAGCCCCATTAGCTAAAGTGGTGCTTCAGGTTAAGAACGGACCTCCAGAACAAGGTACAACTGTACTGAGCTATGGCCCTTCACAAAATGCTTGTTTCCACACACACAGTCATACACAGAATACGGCACTCTCTCTTCATTTATAAGGAATAATAAATGCCAACTCCTGGCTCTCTCCTTCTAGTCACTACTGCAAATTAATATCTCTGCCTCTGTTATAAACCAACATGAAAATATATTTCCTTTATACCTGAAAGAACACACTCTGCTACTTCTTTTACTAGAGCTGTTTTTGAATAAGTGGTTTCGACACTGTGGTCTTTCAGTGATATCCACAAAACCATTAAGGCTAATTTGTAGCATTCAGGCTTAAGCTAGCTGTGACCCCACTGGTTTAATTACAAGTACACCCACTAAATAGGTTGTGAGTCACGGGCTGAAATGTAAGAGTTCAGAGGTATGCATCTGTTTAAGAAAGAAAGAAAGAAAAAACCACCCTTGTTTGCCAGCCAAGACTCAGGCTGATCTATGAAGTCAGCCATTCAAATGTGCTAACTAGCCTTTCCAACATGGCAATGATAGTAACCCCAATATTCTTGAAGCCATCAAAATAGATAACTGCTGCACAGGCAATATAACAATAATCATGGTATAGGTATAGGTAAAGGTAAAGGGACCCAGTCGTGGCTGACTCTGGGGTTGCGGCGCTCATCTTGCTTTATTGGCCGAGGGAGCCGGCGTACAGCTTCCGGGTCATGTGGCCAGCATGACTAAGCCGCTTCTGGTGAACCAGAGCAGCGCACAGAAACACAGTTTACCTTCCCGCCGGAGCGGTACCTATTTATCTACTTGCACTTTGACATGCTTTCGAACTGCTAGGTTGGCTCACCCCATTGCAGGGATTCGAACCGCTGACCTTGTGATTGGCAAATCCTAGGCTCTGTGGTTTAACCCACAGTGCCACCCACATCCCTCCATAATCTACTTTCATAATCTACCCTTCATCAAAAGAGCTCAGGGCAGTGTACATTACTCTTCCCACCACCATCATTTTATCCTCAGAAAAACCCTGTAAAGTAGGTTTGGTTGAGACATGATGACAGGCCCAAGGTTCCTGGATGACTGGGAATTTGAAACTGGATCTTCCCCGCTCCTAGTCCAATGCTCTATGCCAGGGGTGGAGAACCTAGTGATCTCCAGATGTTGTTAGACTCCAACTCATCCCTGATTGGCCAGGCTGGCTGGGGCTGATGGGAGCTGGGATGAAGCAACACCTGGAGGATCACAGATTCCCCACCCCACCTCTAACCACTACCCAAGAATGCCTTTATACCTTTCCAAGTGCACAGGTAGTAACATTTAACATTGTGGTGAGAGACTTTGTTTTTTTTTTAATAAATATTTTATTAGGTTTTTAATAAACAAATTTCCACTTTCAAATACATACTTCCATAGATCCAATGGACTCCCCCCATCTCCCGAGCACTGCATTCCCTGTGTAACCAAAACCTCAGCAATTTGTTAACTTATTTTATACATAACAATATATCTTCCATTTTATCGTGTTATCTGATGTAAACATTTCAATACAATTGCATTAATTTTTAATTTCCACACAATAAAAATATTTCATTATCTCACTTCTGTCTTATAGTGTCTTATTTATCAATTCAGAAATTTGCCGATACTGAAGCTATACCTTCCTAGAAAGGAGCATTTTTTAACATTCATACAACTTATAATGCTTTTTCAAATAGTCCTTAAAATTTTCCCAAACTTCCTCCGTTTCTTCTTCTCCCGAGTCTCGAATTCTGCCAGTCATTTCAGCCAACTCCATATAGTCCATCAGCTGCGTCTGCCATTCTTCCAATGTGGGTAGATTTTGTGTCTTCCAGTGCTTTGCCAACAAAATCCTCGCTGCTGTAGTAGCGTACATAAAGAAAGTTCTATCTTTCTTGACCATCCTCTGGTCTACCATGCCCAGAAGGAAGGCCTCCGGTTTCTTAGGTAAGGTGAATCTCAGCAGCTTTTTTAGTTCATTATGTATCATTTCCCAGAAGGCCTTCACTTTCGGGCAGGTCCACCAGAGGTGTAAAAATGTCCCTTCCTCTTCCTTACATTTCCAACATTTATTATCGGACAGGTGATATATCTTTGCAAGCTTGACTGGGGTCATGTACCACCGGTATATCATTTTCATAATGTTTTCCTTCAAGGCAGTACATGCCGTGAATTTCATTCCGGTGTTCCATAACCTTTCCCAGTCTTCAAACATAATGTTATGCCCCAAGTCCTGTGCCCACTTTATCATAGAGGATTTGACAATCTCATCCTGTGTGTTCCATTTAAGCAGCAAGTTATACATTCTCGAAATTAGCTTAGATTTTGGCTCAAGCAACTCTGTTTCTAGTTTCGATTTTTCCTCCTGAAAACCCACTTTTTTGTCTGCTTTAAAAACTTCCTGGATTTGAGCATAATGCAACCAATCTCGCACCTTGTTTTTTAACTTTTCCATACTCTGTAACCTCCATTTATCTCCAATTTTTTCAATTATTTCCCAATATTTAGGCCAGTGGGCCTCCATATTGAGTCTTTTACGTGCTTTGGCCTCCATCGGTGAGAGCCACCTCGGAGTTTTACTCTCCAATAAGTCTTTATATTTTGACCAGACCATGAAAATTGCCCTTCTGACAATATGGTTTTTGAACAATTTATGAACTTTAACCTTGTCATACCACAAATATGCATGCCACCCAAAAGCATTATCAAATCCCTCCAGGTCAAGGACATCGGTGTTCTCCAATAAAATCCAATCCTTCAACCAGCAGAGGGCTGCAGCTTCATAATATAACCTCAAGTCCGGCAGGGCAAACCCCCCTCTTTCTTTCGCATCTGTTAGTATTTTAAACTTTATTCGGGGCTTTTTGCCCTGCCAGACAAATTTAGATAAATCCCTCTGCCATTTTCCAAAACATTCCACCTTATCCACGATCTGGAGGGCCTGAAACAAAAATAGCATTTTCGGCAATACATTCATCTTTATAGCAGCTATTCTGCCCAGCAAGGAAAGTTTTAATCTTGACCATATTTCCAGATCTCTTTTGATCTCTGACCAACATTTCTCATAGTTGTCCTTAAATAAATTCAAATTTTTGGAGGTCAAATGGACCCCTAGGTACTTTACTTTTTTGACCACATTTAGTTCTGTTTCTTTTCTGAACTCCTCTATTTCAGTAGTTGTCAAGTTTTTTGCTAAAACTTTAGTTTTTTGTTTATTCAGCTTGAATCCCGCCACCCGACCAAAGTCAGAAATTAATTCTAACGCTCTTTTAGTACTAGAGGCTGGCTCCTGTAATGTTAATACCAAGTCATCTGCAAAAGCTTTCAGTTTATATTGTTTCTCTCCGACCACAATTCCCTGTGTCAACCGGTCATTTCTAATCATGTTCAATAGCACCTCCAGGACTGAAATAAACAACAGAGGAGATAGAGGGCACCCCTGTCGTGTCCCTTTTTCAATTTTGAACTCCTCTGTCACCACGTTGTTTACTATCAATTTAGCTTTTTGTTCTGAATAAATTGCTTCTATTCCATTTTCAAACCCCCGCCCTACTCCCATCCTTTCCAAATTTTTCTTCATAAACAGCCAAGAAATGTTGTCAAAGGCCTTCTCCGCATCAATAAAAATCAACACCGCTCTTGTGTTTGAATTAATCTGTAAAAACTCCAAAATGTCAATGATGTTTCTTGTGTTGTCAAATAAATGCCTACCAGGGAGAAAGCCTGCTTGGTCCTTATGAATCACTTCATTTAAGACTTTCTTAAACCTACTTGCCAAAATGTCTGCAAAAATTTTGTAATCCACATTTAGGAGTGAGATAGGACGGTAGTTTTTAAGTTGAGTTTTTTCAGATTCTAGTTTTGGGATCAACGTGATGAAAGCTTCTTTCCACGTTTCCGGTGCCTTCCTCCCCTCCATAATCTGGTTGCAAACTTCCAGCAATGGTTGTATCAATGAATCCTTCAGTACCTTATAATATTTGGAAGTAAGCCCATCAGGTCCCGGAGATTTGCCCAGTTGAAGGTTCTGAATGGCGCATTCAATTTCTTGAGTTGTAATATTACAGTTCAGGATTGCTCTCATTTCCTGGGGTATTTTTTGTAATCCATTAGTTATAACAAATTGGTCCACCTCTGAGCTTTTTTGTGGCCTTTGAGAATAAAGTTCTTTGAAATATCTCTGGAAGGACTTTCTAATTTCGTCGGGTTTCTGAACCATTCTCCCTTCAATCTCTAGATTTGTAACTGTGTTAAGTTTTTGTCTCTTTTTCAACTGCCAAGCCAACAATTTTCCACATTTGTTAGCAGATTCAAAGGATCTTTGTTTCATTTGTTTAATTTTCCATTCCACCTCTTGATTTATCAGTTTCGAATATTGTGCCTGGAAAAACTTCACTTCTCTCAATACTTCCTTTGATTTAGGCCTGGATCTCAGTTTTCTCTCTCCTTCTCTTATTTTCTCCAAGATCTTCTCCTTCTTTTCATTCCAGAGTCTTTTTTTAATCGTGTTCTGTTGTATTAGAAACCCTCTTATAACTGCTTTGCTTGCGTCCCAGATTATTCTTTTTTCCACATTTGTCTTTAAGTTTATTTCAAAATAGTCCTTTAAAACTTTTTGGGCCTTCTTAACAATCTCCTGATCTCTTAACAAAGCGTCATTCATTCTCCATCTGAACGATCCGGTTGTATTTAGTCTCAATTCCATTCTCAAGGCGTTGTGGTCGGAGCAGGTTTTTGGGCAGATTTCCACTTTTCTGGTCTTAGGTGCCAGCCCTCTAGTTATCCATATTTGGTCGATTCGCGTCCATGTCATATGGGCCTCAGAAAAAAAAGTTCCTTCTTTCCCTAGAGGGTTCTTGATCCTCCATATGTCAATCAAATCCAAATTGTCAGTCATTTCAAAAAAGGTTTTTGGTAGTCTGCCATCTTTCGTTATATTAGCACTTTGTGACTTATCCATATTCACTGAGGCGGAGACTTTGTAATACCTCCTTGTAGCTACTTCCCATACTTCCAGCTGTCCACTTAATGTCAAGACACACCAACATGAGCAAGTATTCATCCATTCCCTTGGCTTTATGTTACCTTTAACCCCTTCTCAGCCAGCAGGGATGTACAAATAAATGCAGGGGGTCTCCCACTGCGAGGCAACCATCTCACAGTATTGGGATTGCACCGTAGTGGTGCTGTTTGCAAAGAGTCCAGCTATCCAAATACCACACAGCCATCAATGGGGTGAGGAATATTTGCACCAGACTGTCACTTAATTTCATTTCTTGCAAATACATTTTTTGGTGAAAAGCCGCTTGCCGTGCTGAGCTCTCTTCCTGCACTCTGCAAGTGCAACGAAGCAAAGTGGCAGCCTCCAAGCTGTCTGCTTTCACTGTAGCCAAGATTTATTTACATAGCTTGTGGTGTGAGATCTGAGTTTAAGTTCAGGGGAAAAAGGAAACATCTTTCAAATACATGTGTTTCACCTTGCATTAAAAATGCACCCTCCATTGTAACAATAATGTCTTCTGTCAACATGCATTATCTGACATACAATACACAGTCACTACCGTTAAAAGCTAGATGCGTACGCCATGCCTTACTTAAATTCACCGCGATCGTTCCACTCTTGCCAATTTGGAGAACAAGGAATAATGAAAGTAGAAACATCACAAAGCAAACACATCTGCAATAAAGGCCCATTCAAAAAGAAAATGTCAACAGTAAGTGCAGCTCCTAGAGGTTTTCTTTTCATATACGATCCCTACGCTATGCAAGTGTTTTAAACCATAGAAGACCTGCAGCAGCTAGATCATACAAATGCATTTCCCTAAAAGTAGGCTTAGGACTAGCACTTGTCAAATTACAGCTGGGTTTCAAGCCCCTACGGTAACATAGGCAAGGGAGTTTGAACCACTCCCAGGACGTGTGGTGGTTGGGACACAAATTATAGGTACTACACGATCATCACCATGAGATGCTCCTGTGAGGCAGTGCTGATTCACATTGTGAGTCATCACAGTTAATATAAAGCTTTGCACAGCTCAGGGCCCTGATATCTATCAGAGAACCTCTCTTGATGTCGGCCTATCTGAACCCTTTGGTCTTCCACTGAGGACTACTTCTGGGTGCCACCTCTGAGGGTCATCAAGGGTGACCAGGGAGAGAGCCTTTTCTGTGGTGGCTTCCTACTTGTGGAAGGCTTTCCCTACTGAGGTCCACCTGGGAGCATCATTAGCATCCTGTCAGCAGCATGTAGAAACGTAACGCTGGTAAGAGCCAGTGTGGTGTAGTGGTTAAGACCGGTAGACTCGTAATCTGGGGAACTGGGTTCGTGTCTCCGCTCCTCCACATGCAGCTGGCTGGGTGACCTTGGGCTAGTCACACTTCTCTGAAGTCTCTCAGCCCCACTCACCTCACAGAGTGTTTGTTGTGGGGGAGGAAGGGAAAGAAGAATATTAGCCGCTTTGAGATTCCTTCGGGTAATGATAAGGCAGGATATCAAATCCAAACTCCTCCTCTTCTTCTTCTCCCAGGCATTTGACAGATAAGGAATCTGCTATGATATTGGCCATTAAAGTTTTTGCTGATGCTTCATTGGGTCTGTTTTATATCTCATGTGGCTACCAAACAGTGCATCAGCCAGTGACATACATCTCCCCTGGATCTGCAGGATGAGCAATCGTAGCACAGTTTTACATGGTATGTTCATCTGCACAACCCATGCTGTTTTACTTTTAACTGAGTCAAGGAATGTTCAGCCTAGAGTGGCCTATCATATACCAGAACACTGAAGTGTTAAATGGTTTACTTCACAAAGACGCGAGATGATCCTAGCACACTGGGAGAAGAATTGGATTATTCTGACCATCTGCCTCCCACATTATCAGACTGAGACTTTAAACAGACAATGCTTGAAGAAGAAGAAAGGTTGCTTAGCTCACACCAATATTATTTGTCAATGCTGTCAACACTGAATTGAGTATCTTAAGCTAGTTTGAATTAAAAGATATTGCAGGGACTAAAATTAAAGTGCTAGACCTTACACAATAGGTCTGCGTGGGACTTAAAATATCATATTAACAATGCTATGAGGTTTCATATTCAGAGTAAGCTCTCACTGCTTACCCACCTGGCCAATACATTTACAATTACTATTTCGTTTCAGCATTTACATATCACCCTCCATAAATATTTGTCCCAGAAGTATGTTACAATGCAGATTAGAAACAAAGCATTTAAAATGAAGCAATTTAATTTTAAAAAACCCAGTAACATATAAAACAAGTAAATAATTGTCAGAGCAGCTGAGTGAAAAACACAGTTTATGTCCATCTCCTCAAACAACTTATTCAAATGCCTGTGAATGTCATAACCTCACACCAAAAATGTATTCAGGTACATACCATAAGAACATAAGATTCTGCTGTGTCAAGCAACAGGCCCATCTCCTGTTCTCACAGTGGCCAACTCTATGGCGCAACCCCATTTAGAATACGGCATACAGTTCTTGTTGCTTCACCTCATAAAGGCTATTGTACAGCTGGAAAAGGTTCAGAGAAGAGCAATCAAAATGATCAAAGGGATGGAGCAACTCCCCTGTGAGGAAACGTTGCAGCTTTTGGAGCTTTTCAGTTTAGTGAAAAGGCAAGTAAGAGGAGACATGATAGAAGATGATAAAACTATATGTGGTGTGGGGAGAGGAGTTAAGAGAATCTTTTCTCCTTCTCATAACACTGGAACTTGTAAGTATCCAATGAAACTACTGTATTTTTCGCTCCATAAGATGCACTTTTTTCTTCTTAAAAACTAAGGGAAAATGTCTGTGCGTCTTAAGGAGCGAATGTGTGGTCCCTGGAGCTAAATTGTGATCCTGCTTGCTGTCCTGGCTTCTGGGATTCAGAATATTATTTTTTTTCTTGTTTTCCTCTTCCAACAGCTAGGTGCGTCTTATGGTCTGGTGCGTCTTATAGAGCGAAAAATACGGTATCTGTTGAAGGAATCAGGAAATACATCCAGCCCCTCATCCAGCCTAATGTTCCCCACCCCTGCTCAAGGGAGACACAGTCCATTGCCTTCATGAGTTGGTCACAATAAGCAATAAAATCAGGCTCAACTAGCTATAGGAACGTCCATGTTTACAGAGTACACATGCTAGGATAATACATACAAACTCACAAGGAAATGTCATTTTAAAGATTGTAATACTTTTTAAAACAATATCACTTCACGGGAAACCACCTATTAATCAACACTTGACTAATTTGAAAGCTCTACCAGATCTCTCTCAGGCCAGATCCAATCTCCAGACTTGAACCTGCTCACCCTTGCCTTGAAGTAAAGGGAGCATCCAAGGATGAGAAAGCCAAGCAACAAAGGCACCCTTAGAGTCGGAAGAGTTACTTTCCTTTCCTTATATGCAGTGTGTCTAATTTATTTGTCCTCTGTTAGTCTTGGCTGCTTGCCATGCTTCCTGCGTGAATTGCCAGCACTAGCATTGCCTTTGCCTAACAGAAGATTGCATGCCCTGTGATATAAGAGTTTAAGACAAGAGAACCTAAAGAGATCCACCTGGCACACCCATCAGCTCCTGTCCACCTACGTAGTGCACGCTGTCAAAGCCACATGATACAGATGTGCATGAAAGTTCACCCACGACTATTAAAGAAAACACACAGGAAAACTACCGGCCTCTCCAGTTTCTGCTACAGCAGCAAACCTCAGTTGACTCCTAGGCCTAATCTTGAGGCCACTTTCGCCACACTGTACTTCTACGCTTTGTGCATAACTGTTAATACAGGAGCCTCTGAGTGTCTGGTTCACATACATCATCAGCTTGTAGGTTTTCATAGGTTTATGTTTGCTCAACATGTGTAGAATCTTGGGTGGGACCAGGGACTACCATATTTTTCACTCTATAAGACGCACCTTTCCCCTCCTAAAAAGTAAGGGGAGGTGTATGTGCGTCTTATGGAGTGAATGCAGGCTGTGCAGCTATCCCAGAAGCCAGAACAGCAAGAGGGGTCACTGTGCAGCGCTCCCTCTTGCTGTTCTAGCTTCTGGCTTAGCCCCTCAGTCCCTTCCCCCACCTTCCGAAAAGCCCCAAGAGCTGTGCTCCCTTTAAAGAGCTGCACGGAGCGTGTGTGCGGCTCTTGGGGGATTTTGATGGGCTGCCCTTCTCCCTCCTCAGGGAAAAGCCTGCAAGCGCCGCACACATGCTCCACGCGGCTCAGCACTCCCTTTAAAGAATTTTTTTTTCTTGCATTCCCACTCTAAAAAATAGACCTTATGGTCAGGTGCGTCTTATGGAGCAAAAAATACGGTATGTGCATTGTGAGTAGACTCCTTGTCGTGGACAAAGGCAGATAGACTGTGAGGGAGGGGGGAAGGACTAGCTCAGTGGTAGAGTATCTGGCTTTCATGCAGAAGGTCCCTGGTTCAGTTCCTGGTATCTTCAGTTAGGGCTGGGGAAAACTGCCTGAACCCTGAAAAGCCACTGCAGGTCAGGGTAGACATCACTGAACTAGATGGACCAATAGCCTGACATGGTGTTTCTAAGTTCTATCTATATGTGTACACAGAAGAAGCAGAAGGTTATTTACAAGCCGAGGACCCAGGTCACTCTAAAAGTTCTACTGTTACTGGGAGCCAATTTTGATACTGGCTTCTCCTGAATCCCATTACTAACAGAAAAGCCACAGCACATACAGAGCTTCTCGGGATCTTAATATTTGGGGGGGGGGTGGCCTTCCAATATGGTGAAAATCCTGCAGCATGTTTCATTTCTACTTATTGTAATTGTAACAGAAAATATGGGCAGACGGCACTCAACAAGAAGATAGGAAGCTGCCTGGCACCAGGCAAGAACACTGGTCCCTTTAGATCAGTATTATTACCTATGCTGACCGGCAGCATCTCTCAAAGGCTTCAGACAGCAGGTGTCCTCTTATCTGGAGCTGAAAAGGGCTGCACGCAAGGCATATGCAAGGCCACTGAGCTGTGGACTTTCCTTCAATAGGTTTACACTAGATGGTACAAATCTGAAATGAATCCTCCATGGGGATTATTCAGGGCAAGTCAGAAATTACATTCTTAATGGGAGAATCCATGGGAAATTTTGATGATGACAATGAAGAAGCCAGCTCTTGCTTCCAAAAGCGGGCAGACTGCAGTAATGACTAGTGACTGCCAGCAACCAAGTGTTTCTATATTCCTCATTTAGAGGGTAACATGTGAACAGGCGCTGAAATTTCCTGAGCTTCTGATACATGTACCGATTTCTGCCACAAATGAGGTTTGATGAGGACTTATCATAAGAACACAAGGCAAATCCTACTGGATCAAACCAAAGGCTCCAGGATTCTCTGCCTACAGTAGCCACTTCTCAGATGTTCCTGGGAAGTCCACAAGTAGGAAATGAACATGCTAGCATTCTCTGGCTTGTGTTCAACACCAGTAACAGTAAGATGCATACTGCAAGTAAATGCCATAGTATGGCAAAATGCCCATCATAACCAGTGAACTGTGTGTGGAAGACGAGGTTGCTTACTGCAAGGGCATCTGGAGAAGTGCAGTATATCTCCCTGCAAAGTATTCAAAGGCATACCACACCCCTCTGCAAGATCTCTGTCAGCAAGGGCCAAACTACCCAGGGGCAGGTTTTGACCACATTGCTACACTGTTCTCATGTGCAGCCCACATGGCAAGCTGGTGGTGGTTATTCTAGTACCCTAGAATAAAAGTATCGCCCTATTTGCATAGCTCCACCCCCTCATCTGCATATTTTCTCCTGCATTCTGATTATGCGGTATGTTGGGAACTTCACATAAAATATATTGCTCATCTAATAAGTGTATCCAAAGCTAGTATTGCGTATGGATTTGAACCCATAGTTGCCAAGCCTAATACTCTTTTCCACAAATCATGTTCAACCTCATGAGTTATGTGGGCAGCTTTTCCTCCCCCTTTTCCTTAAAGTAGGTAAATGTGTAAATCAGCTGCACAGGAAAGACTCATTCAGAAATCAATGTATACATCACAGCACATTCATTTCCTTGCTTCTCTGTCGTTTTGTTTTAATTAAACCAGTTTGTGAATGACATACTCCATTGTTGTAATGCAACAATGGTCTCGTACAAACAGCTCACGTCCCTTCTTAACCAACTCCTACCCATTAAGAAAGGCAAAGGGCATATTTGGTTTCACAACCTACTAAAATATATTTAAGAAGAAAGAAAAGCCATGATTGCAACTCCTTGCAAACAATGCAAGCAATAAATGCAGTAAATTACTGTTGTGTGTAAGACAATATACTAATGTTAACTGAAGCAATAGAATTAGAATACACACTCCCTCTGGGAACATTTCTCTCACACTCCCCCCCCCCCTTTTAAGAAGGAAGTTGAGCACAGTCATAAATAAATCAGTGTGTTTGCTCTTGCTAGACTGGAATGACAGGTCCTCTAGGTACTGCTGCTTGCTTCGCTTTGACAATTGCTCACCGCATAGCAACACTCACTCTGAACCAAGAGGAGCTGTCAATATGAAATACAATGGTTCATCGGGACTGCCCTAAATCAATATGGGACATCACGTAGTTGAGCAAATGGAACTTTCATGTTCAGAGCCAATACACCAATGAACACCATATGTTGAATGGTCATTACTTGCATGGTGGAACTACAGAGGTTGGCCTCTGTTGGAAAGACAATGGTGAACTAGGCAATATGCGGTAAGGCAATATCCAATAAGGCAATGGATAAAACGTTCTTTTCAGCTCAATTATTGGAGCTGTTGCTGCTACTAGGCAATGGCTAGCAGTTTCTGGTGTGTAAACTAGATCTCAAGAGAGCCAGTGTGGTGTAGTGGTTAGTGTCATCAGACTAGGACATGCAGACCAGGGTTTGAACCCACTCAGCCATGAAGACTACCAGGTGACCTCGGACCAGCCATTGATTCTCAGCCTAAGCTACCCCACAAGGTTGTTCTGAGAAAATAATGGGGAGGAGAACTATGAAAGCCATATTGGGTGTGTTGGGGGGGGGGGATATAAATCAAACAAACGACTCCTGCCTCCCCAATAACTAGCACTTTGTGGCACCAACATTTCTTCTGTGTGTAGGGCACCCATGCCAAACAGGAACTTTTTGAGTATTGGGCAGGGAGGGGAGTTGGTGAAAGTTTGGGAGAAGCTAACAACAGCTTTGGGAGAAGCTAAGAGCTGTTGTTACCTAGTGTCATAGTCCTGTGCTACCAGCAGTCGAGGGAGAAGCCAGCCCACCAGCCAAGTCTTGGGGGTACTTGCCTGGAGGCAGAGTCCATACACAAGGTTCAGTCTAGTCCTAAGGTCAGGAGTATCTCTCTCAGTTCACATAGATGATCCGGGGGTCAAGAAAGCCAAGGGTCCAATGTCACAAGAAGCAGCAAGGTCTGGCCAGGAAGAACGAATGTTGTTTCCAGCAACTGAGACTGGAAACCCTGCTTAAGAAAGCCAGAACCAGCTGGTTCTCATCAGGAGCAAGAAGGCTGGTCAGCAGCAGGTAGAGTCACTTTGCCTTCTGCTCCTTCAGGCTGCTTTTCAGCATGTGAAGTTGATTCCTGGCCCATGACAACTAGTACTGAAGAGCTTTAGAAGAGTTGGATGCCTATTTCTCAACAGGCCTCACTTAACATATGGATTTAGCTTCTGTGTTGCAAATTCACCTTTGTATAATGTATTACTTTTTTAAGCAGAATTGTCATTGGTGTTACAATCCTCAAACATCACAGACAGATGTCTATATTGTCTTGGATTTGGGGACATGAATCCTGACACTGATGGGCTAAACTGCTGTGATAGTTTGGCTGCTCAGAAAACAAACGAGTTTGCAGTCCAGCTTCAACTGTCCTGTCCCTGCTCTCAAGCTCAGAGTTGGAGGAGGATGAGATAACTGGGACTGGGGCGTTTATATTACTTACTGAAGAACTGGACCAGGTTCCTTTTATGTTGGTCAGGAGCCCACGGACCCCAAACCAGAATTCTTGTGAATGCCTTTGAGGCCAGTTCACCTGAGAATCCAGGTACCCCCAGCTGTACCCTGCCTGCCCCAAAACACGGGGAACATGCCAAGAAGACCACAAAGTGAAGTTCTTGTCATCAGGGACTGGATATTAAGGGTGGAATGGAGGGACTTATAAGGCCTTAGGTCAGAGATAGGGAACCTGTGGCCCTCTGGGTCCTGCTGCACGACAGCGCCAATTATCCTTGACTGTTGGCCATGCTGGCTGGAGCTTATGGGTGTTGGAGTCCAGAAACATTCCTGGAGGGCCACAGGTGCCCACTCCTGCCTTAGTTGGAGCAAGTACTTCAGCTGGAGCTTTCCATGGTGCTGCAACCACCTTGCTTCATGGGCATCTACCTGCTAAGGATGGTGAAAGAACATCAGTGAAAGAAGGATAAAATTGTCAGTTTGGTTATGATTAAAATGTCACACAGAGTAGACTGAGAACTGAGGAAGGGGTCTCAGATATAGAGAGGTTAAGAGCAAGGATCCTAGACACAAAGAAGATGGTGGGAAAATAGGTGGAGAAAGCAATGGATTGAGGAAATGGAACCTTTTTCGTTTGGAATCATTGGAACCATCTGATTCCAATGGGGAATTCCAAGTGGGGGAAGAAAAAAGGCAAAGGAGACCATGAATATAGTACTGGTTACAGAGGGCTTGGGAGAAATGTCAGGATATTTAAGGATAGGAGGCTGTATGTTGTGGAGAAGCAAAATAAATGCCAGAAAGGTTGGCCATGAGAAGAGATGTCTGAAGAAGGTGGGACAAAGAAGGCACGGATCCATTCTAAGGAAACAAGTGTTGGAGTCATGGAGCCGAAAAAAATGAAGAACCAAGGGAAAAGTCAGCTTGCGAGGGAACTTTGCATAAGTCCCAGAGACAGAAGAGACAATTCACTATTGTCGGGAAAGAAGTGGGTAAGCAAGGGAAGCTTGGTGGGCTGGAGATTGAGGGTCAGAGTTGGCAATGACCAGGAGATGCCAGTGGATGGGGACATCTGCTCAGTCCTGTCCCCTTCCAGCAGCACAATTCAGATGTTCGGACTGCAGCCTCCTCCTGTTTTGCTAACAAGAAAGAAGAAGCAGTTCTATGTGCTTTGTGGCCCAATTGTTCTTCTCAGACTGCAGTGTGGTAATCTCTGCTGCATACAAACACAAAGAAGCTGCAGGAGCTACTATAATAGATTGCCAGTTTTCAAAAGGCAGTAGTATTACACTGCTGTGATGGCATTGAGGTCCTGTTTCCAAGACAGAAGACTAAAAACAAATGAACCTTAGCTTCCTTAAATAGCTGCATATTCTGGTAATGGATTCAATGTTCATAAAGAAACTTACTAGCTAAGAATAACCCTTAAAATTTGTTGTTTTGCTGTGAATAATGACTGTGGCTTACATTGACAACAGAAATGTCATTTACAAGAAAAGTTGTGAAATCCCTTGGGGTAGTAGAGGATTTTCATTTTAAATAAAACTGTTTTTCAGTTTTAATTATTACTACAGTATTAGCATAAATTCAAATCTCCATGGAAGGAAATTGCAATATTTCTCTCATATTCCTAATACTACAGATAATCTGTGGTTTTTCTGCTTCTGGTTGAAGTTGCATACAAGTGTCCCAAACAGAAGAGGGTTGAGAGCATCAGGCTTGCAAAAAAATAAGACAGGCAAATTGATTAAGCTAAATGTAATAATATGCCTGTGGTAAATAGAAATTATTCAGATCCGCGTTGCAAACTCCTGAATCACTTTTGCAGATAAGTATTACAAACGTGAAATGATAACTGTGTGGCCAAGTAGAAATATCTGCAGAAATAAAGGATCAAGTTTTGCACAAAACAAGTCCACAGGGATTGCCTGTCCCTAATCAGAGAATCCTAGTAAAAGAAGGGATTTGGGATTGAAAATAATGAATGTGTTCTCTGAACTATCTCACTAAGCATTACAAATTCTTCTCTCAAAATGCCAGGTCTAAGCTGATTGCAGTTTCCCACGTGTTTTATTAAGAGTCTCCTTTCAGGGCCAAACTACAAGTGATGTTAACCATATACGTAGTTCTGTCCTTAAGTGCAGATGTGTGGTTGTTGTCGGGGTTTTTAAAAAATAGATTCTTGAACTGGATCGGAATGTTAGCATATCAGGAATGAGACTTGAACCCTTTGCCCCTGCAGTGGGACTGATCTAAATAAGCGTGCCAGTCCTGAAACTCACACTGCCCAAATGCAATTTGTTTGAACAGAAAGCAAAAGCTTTGGCAAACAGGACTGGAAGTTGCATCAGAAAGCGCTCTGTCTACCTGATTCCACAATGAAGGACTGTCACAAGATATACACAGCAGCAGGAAACCTCTGGGAAATGTAAAGACATCCCTAGCATCTAACCTAATCAGGTTATCCAAAGCATATTCTGATTTGGTTTGCTTAAGAGTCCTGATGGAGAAAGCTCCATTCATGAGGCACTGCCCCTACTGGGCTACTTCAAGAGGAAAGATGGGATACAGGTTCAATAAATACATAAGATCTTATTATCTGAGAGCTGGGGTATCTGATCCTCAATAATTTATAAGGAACCTCTGAAGCAATTCCTGCTGTTTAATGTGAAGGATTTTCTCTTGATTCACCACAACTTCTGAAGAACAGCTTCTCTTCACTTCTTTTCCTTTGGAATATTTAATACCTGTACTGTACTTCTTGCTTTCTCTCCTCCCCTCATGCTGGACTGAAGCAATCTTTATCTTTTTGCAAGCTTCCCTTGATAGTTATGTGTGGAACTAAAGAGCGCTCTCTGTTTTTATTATGTATTCTGTGTTCCAATTTTGTGTTTTTATGTTGAGAACCACCCTGTGATCTTCGGGTGAAGGGTACTATACAAATTTAATAAATGATAATATTATTAATAATATATGGCAGCTATCACCCATTCTTCCCCATTTCTGGCATGAAGTTTCTCTCATCTCTGCTTCCCTTCTGATTTAACCAGAGTTGTGCCACTTTATTTTGTGCTATGTCAACGTTCTACTTAGGTAACCACCATATTATTCCTTTCCATCCTTTTTGACTCTAAGCTCCACAGTCATCTGCCCCATGGTGCACTGTGACTCTCAGCTCAGGACCCAGACATGTGTTCCTCCTGAAATCCACAACGTGTGATGACAATAACAGACCACCCCAAGTGAATGGGTCTTCCAAGTCAGGGGTGGCCAACTTCAGACCTAGGTACGGGTCCATGGGTCTCTTCCCAAGCCATGTCCCTCCCCAACCGTGCTCCATACCTCCCTCAAATGTTTTGTCTGGCTAGAATGTGTTCTTGGGTTGTTATAAAACCTGTTGCTTACCTGGATTGAGATGTAACTCTGACCTTTGCATGGCTGGAGTAAAAAGGCAAAGGTAAAGGACCCCTGGACAGTTACGTCCAGTCAAAGGCGACTAATGGGGTTGTGGTGCTCATCTTGCCTTCAGGCCGAGGAAGCCGGCGTTTGTCCACAGACAGGTTTCCAGGTCATGTGGCCAGCATGACTAAAACACTTCTGGTGCAATGGAACACCGTGATGGAAACCAAAGTGCACGGAAACGGCGTTTACCTTCCTGCTGCAGTGGTACCTATTTATCTGTTTGCACTGGCGTGCTTTCAAACTGCTAAGTTGGCAGGAGCTGGGACAGAGCAACGGGAGGAGCTCACCCCATCACAGGGATTCAAACTGCCAACCTTCTGATCGGCAAGCCCAAGAGGCTCAGTGGTTTAGACCACAATGCCATCCACGTCCCTACTGGAGTGTAGCCCCGTCACTGTTGCCTCTGTCCCCTGTCACTTTTCCTTCTGGCCCTACTCAGGACTGGCATGTAGGACCGAGAAGATTCCATGTGAAGAAATGCAGTCCTTAGGCTGAAAAAACGTCACCCACATTGCTAGTGAAAAAGCTCTGATTTCCCATATATCCTTTGAGCGTGAGTGAAGAGACGGAGAAGAAGTATCTGATATAAAGTACCTTCTCCCCTCCCTTTCTCTCTTTCTCTCTTTCCTCCCGAAGCAGCGCAAATGCTTTGAAAGATTCTATTCTCGGAAAGGAACTGAAATAATTTTAAACGGACCAATTTACATATTTCTGAAATAACATGCTTCCCTTCATAACAGATCCTTAGCTGTCAGGGTTGTTTCAAATTGAGGCAAAAATTATACTGTAGATTAAATTCTCACAGCTGATACATTTGTAACAATAATACTTAACCATCTTTAACTCTCAAATAAAAAATGCAGCAGATTGAGGCACGGCAGAAAGAATGCATAATACTGGGATCACATTAACAACACCTTCCGAAGGAAACATTAGAACTAGCACAGACAAAACACTAATTAGTATGAAACGGTGCAAAGGTATAAAGAGACAACGTTGAGCATTAGAAGGTCTTTTCTCTGCCTAACCTTGTTTCGTTGTTAACTCTTTGATCCTACATTCCTAATCTGTGTAACTAATTAATCTTGAATAGGTAGCCAAGTAAGTATGTGGGTACTTTTGAGCAATATTGATAAATACAGACGGAACATCTTTCCAACTGTAATGACTTGTTCGCCACATCTTCCAGAAGTAATAATATATCTTCCCTCTAAATCCGTTTCAAAAGGGACGTGGGTGGTGCTGTGGGTTAAACCACAGAGCTTAGGACTTGCCGATCAGAAGGTTGGCGGTTCGAATCCCCGCGAAGGGGTGAGCTCCCGTTGCTCGGTCCCATCTCCTGCCAACCTAGCAGCTTGAAAGCATGGCAAAGTGCAAGTAGATAAATAGGTACCACTCCGGCGGGAAGGTAAACAGCATTTTCTGGTTCACCAGAAGCGGCTTAGTCATGCTGGCCACGTGACCTGGAAGCTGTACGCCGGCTGGCTCCCTTGGCCAATAAAGTGAGATGAGCGCTGCAACCCCAGAGTCGGTCACGACTGGACCTAATGGTCAGGGGTCTCTTTACCTTTACTTAAATACGTTTCACCTGGTGTCAGCAGAACATAAAAACATAGTAAGAGGAGCCTGCTGGATCAGGCCAATGGACCATCTAGTCGAGCGTCCTGTTCACACAGTGGCCAACTAGATGCCCATGGTAAACCCTCAAGTGAGCACAAGAGCAACTCTCCCCTCCTGTGGTTTCCAAAAATTGGTATTCAGAAGCCCTCCTACCTCTGATTATGGGAGCAGAACACAGCCAGCCTTATTGTCTATAAATTTGTTCAGTCCTCTTTTAAAGCTGTCCAAGTTGATGGCCATCACTGACTCCTGCAGGAGCAGTTTCCATAGTTTAAATATGAACTGGTTGAAGAAGGAATTTATTTTATCTGTCCTGAATCTTCCAACATTCAGATTCATTGGATGTCCATGACTTCCAGTGTTGTGAGAGAGGGAGGAAACCTTTACTCTATCCACTTTCTTCATGCCGTGCATAATTTTATTAACTTCTTCCATGTCATCTATAACTTGCCTTTTTTCTAAAGTGAAAAAAAAAGTCCCAAATGCTGCATTTTTTCCTCACAAGGAACGGCTCCACCACCTTCATTTTTCCAGTTGCCCTTTTCAATGGCCTTTCTGAAGTGAGGCAAGCAGAACGGTACAGAGTATTCCAAATGCAGTTGTACCATACATTTGTATAATGGCATTATGATACCGGCAATTTTATTTTCGGTTCCTTTCCTTTATATTTTTTTTTTGCAGCTGCTGTATGCAGAGGGCTCATCCAGACTTCCTTTTGTGCCATGTTTCTAGGCACAGGTCTGCGCTTTAAAGCTCTGTGTCCCAAGTGGTTCCCCCCACTTTTCTTTTTGCCCCAGTGCTTTCCCTGCAAAACCCACTCTTTACTCCTGAAAACAATTTTGTGGAAAACCCAATTGCCATTTGTTCCGATTCAGCATTAAAGAGTGGTTTTGCCTGGAGATAGCAGTGAGACAAAAAAAAGTGTTGATGAGCCCTGAGTTGAGAGAGGGAGAGTTTAGACAGCAAACATCCCTCTATCAGCTCAAGTAGAAGCAACTGCCAACTGATGCCTTCTCTCCTGGAATTGTCTCCTGGAATGACCATTCCAGCTGTGTGCAGCAAAAGAAGAGGTGTGATAACAAACCCTCCTTCAGCTGTAACCAGCCGTCATTTGTATCTTCAGCTTCCAAAACTGTCTCCAACAGCAACCACCTGGGTGTAGCAGAGGAAGAGTTGAGAGAACAAGCCCTCCTCCATCAGTTTGGCTAGGACCAATTCCCATCTGGCTTCCCGTTTCCTGGAATCATCTCCTTCAGTGGTCATTATATAACAGCAGGGGGAAACTGGCCCTGAATACGCTTCTCTTCCTCTCCGCCCCGTTCCTATTCCTTTCCAGTAGAAGTTTTAATCCAAAACATCTGGAGGGCACCTGGTTGGTGAACACTGTTGCAATTCTTACTGTTTAATTATTATTAAATATATAAATTGCCTCAAGGTCTTCAGCAGAAAGGTTGTATATAAATGAATCCAATAAATAAATAGTATTGTTACTAACATGTCCGGATAGCTCAGTTGGTTAGAGCATGTTACAGATAGGTAGCCGTGTTGGTCTGCCATAGTCAAAACAAAAAAAATTCCTTCCAGTAGCACTTTAAAGACCAACTAAGTTAGTTCTTGGTATGAGCTTTCGTCTGCATGCACACTTCTTCAGATACACTGAAACAGAAGTCACCAGACCCTTCTATATAGTGAGAAGGTGGGGAGGGGTATTACTCAGAAGGGTGGTGGGAATGGGTGATTGGCAGATGGCTGTGATGAGCCTCTTTGACGACTCTTAACGACTGCAATAGGTCTTACAGGAAAAAGCAAGGGGTGAGAAGGTGAAAAATGGCTTTGTCATGTATAATGAGATAAGAATCCAATGTCTTTGTTCAGACCAGGTCTCTCCATGGTTTAAAGTTTGGTGATAAGTTGCAATTCAGCAGCTTCTCTTTCCAGTCTATTTCTGAAATTCCTTTGTAGTAAAACAGCTACTTTGAGATCTTGTATAGAATGTCCTGGGAGATTGAAGTGTTCTCCTACTGGTTTCTCTGTCTTGTGATTCCTGATGTCAGATTTATGTCCGTTTATTCTTTGGCGTAAGGTTTGGCCTGTTTGTCCAATATAGAGAGCTGAAGGACACTGTTGGCATTTGATGGCATACACAATGTTAGACGATGAGCAATTAAATAGTCCCGAGATGGTATGTGTGATGTTGTTGGGGCCAGTAACACGGACACTGGCACCAGAGCCTGCAATAAACCCAGATGCCAACTTTGCTGCCACATACACCCGAACAACACCATTACTGTGTTGTCCTTCAGCTTTCTCTAACAGTGGTCTTTTAGTTGGTCTTTAAGGTGCTACTGGAAGGAATTTTTTTTGGTTAGAGCATGGTGCTGATAATGCCAAGGTTGTAGGTTCAGTCCCCGAATGGTACAACTATGTATTCCTGCATCGCAGATGGCTGGACTAGATGATGCTCCGGATCCCTTCCAATTCAACAATTCTTTGATCATGCTGGAAGTGATTTAAATATTAAATAGCCAGAAACTGTGATAAGACGACAAGAAAAAGAAAAAAAGGTACCTGCCAATTAACTGACTACTTTCTTTTCTATCACCACCTTCCATCTTGGTGGATGTCACATGCCAATTAAGTACAATTAAAGAAGCTTATGAAAGCCTCCACTGGTTAAAGAGTCCACAGATGCACATCTATGCAAACATTTCATACCACATCTATTCATTATGTAAGTATAAAAAAGTATACTTGAGTAATATAACCCACAGTAAATACTGTTCCGTGTTTTCACAAGCTTGCTAAGACCCTCTCTCCTCTACAACGTCAGCTAATCTTGTGATGGAAGGCCTTGAAATTTGAAATGTTGTTTTGACATATTTGACATATCCTTTTCATCAATGTCAAAACAAAATGTCAACATTTTGCAATTGCAACCCTCTGTGAGGAAGGATTATGACGTCCACTCAGTGCCTGAACAACAGATTATTGGGGAGACTTCAGCAGGATAATTATTGATAATTATTTTACACATGCTTTGCTTGGCTTTAAACAAATCTGTGAAATATCTCTTGACTTTTCTAAACCCAGAATGAGACTTTTCCACCTACCAGTTCTACAGTGGCTATTTTGCTAAGCAAAGTGTTGAACTGAGGCCTACACTGGTCAAATGGCCAGCTTTTGTGAGTGACAAATATACAGGCCCACAGCCAGAAATTTTGTGGCAGGGTTCCTAAAGGTATATTATTAATTGACTACACAAAGTGAGGCCCTTGGTTTAACTAAAGCATTCTGGCAGTTTGGTCATGTGTAATGTGAGCTGGTACAGAACAGTGGCTAAGACTGAATTATATGTAAAGAACCCCCCAATTTGAATCTTGCCCCTGCTGTGAACTTGCTAGGTGGCCCTTACGCAAGCCACCCACCTCTATCTGCAACGTAGGTAATAATAAACAGGGTTGAAGTAGGGATTACAGTTAGGTAAGGCATGTGAAATGCCATACAGATGTTAAGTATTGTTAACAAGGATGCGGGTGGCGCTGTGGTCTAAACCACTGAGCCTCTTGGGCTTGCCGATCAGAAGGTCAGCAGTTTGAATCCACACAATGGGGTGAGCTCCCGTTGCTCGGTCCCAGCTTCTGCCAACCTAGCAGTTTGAAAGCACACCAGTGGAAATAGATAAATAGGTACCACTGTGGCGGGAAGGTATACGGCGTTTCCGGGCACTCTGGTTTCCATCATGGTGTTCTGTTGTGCCAGAAGCGGTTTAGTCATGCTGGCCGCATGACCTGGACAGCTGTTTGTGGACAAATGCCGGCTTCCTCGGCCTGAAAGTGAGATGAGAGCCATGCCCCATAGTCAACTTTGGGTGGACTTAACCGTCCAGGGGTCCTTTATCTTTAATTGTTGTGTATTTCTCTGCTCTTCTATCTTTTATTAATTACTACTCTCAGTGTATGGTATTATATAATATTAACTTAAAAGGTGCCCTGTAATTATTTGTATCGAAGATTGGCATATACACGTATGTAAATAAATAAATAAATAAATAAATGCCTCCCTCTCACAGCTTGGTTCATTCCAAGTCACCATTTCTCAGACTCAGTTACCTATTTGTAAAATGTAAGAAATAGTAACTTCAAATATGGTGGCTGTAAGGTGTGTGTGTGCGTGCATGTGTGCGTATATGTGCAAACTTTCAAGGGGCCCTATATACTGTATAATAAAAAAGTTCTAGTCTGAACTGTTGTTGCATCCAAACCAGCCACAGCAGGTAAGGCTGAATGGAAACTGCTATTTATTGCAATTCTTGTGAAGATTCTCTTACCGAATGAGAATTTTAGGATGTAGCCCAACAATAACAAAACTATTTAACCTTGAGGGGGGAAATGTTGACACAGTATTTATGCGTTATTTATTGCAGCAACAAATAAATCATAGAACATAAGGTTCTATGAGATCCTTCATTCAGGTGTTACAAGTCTTTTCTTTTATTTAAAGGAAGCAGGAAAAGAAAACATGTTAGGCAGGATATGTAGAACAGATATGAATGAAGTTTTGGAAGACAGTTGAGCATCCATCATAAAGGGAGAATGATTTATGTATTTGAAAAAGCAAGGGGAGGGAAAGACAAGGAAGAATGAAAATGGAAGCCAAGCCAGCTGCTGTTGTTGTTATTTTATTGTTATTGTTAGCCTTGAGGTTCACAGCAGTACCTTGAACCTGGCCCAGCAGTAAATTATCAACTAGGAGCAGAGTTGTGTATAATCTGCTCCTTTGAGTCATTTGGCTGCTGGATTCTACACTAGTTGAAGCTTCTGAGGTTACCAGTGAATGGACCACTGTAGCCTGGCTCCTGTGGTCCAGGAATGGTCACAGTAACTCAAAACGGCCTCTTTCCAATGTCCATACCTATTTTTTGTGCAGAAGTCTGTATTTGCCTCAAATTTACTTAATCCTGACCATGTGAATACTCACCCCCACCCCCCCATATATAATCTTTGAATCTGAAGTGCAAAATTAAAAATAACATTGAACAGAGAAAGAAGTTTCAAAGATATGTCTTGGTATACATTTCATCAAGACAGAAAACTCATTCTAAATGTCTGAGCAGAAGAGAGTTTATCATCTAGAAGGTAAGGGGGGAAATACCAATGTATGTGCACAGATTTCCTCCCTAATAATAATATTATTATTGAGTGTTAACAACAAAACAGTATTAAATATTAAAAACTTCCCTAAACAGGGCTGCCTTCAGATGTCTTTTAAAAATAAGATAGCTGCTTATTTCCTTGACATCTGATGGGAAGGCGTTCCACAGGGCGGGTGCCACTACTGAGAAGGCCCTCTGCCTGGTTCCCTGTAACCTCATTTCTCGCAATGAGGGAACCGCCAGAAGACCCTTGGCTCTGGATCTCAGTGTCCGGGCTAAACAATGGGGGTGGGGACGCTCCTTCAGGTCTACAGGAACGAGGCTGTTTAGGGGTTTAAAGGTCAGCACCAACACTTGGAATTGTGTTCAGAAACGTACTGGGAGCCAATGCAGATCTCTCTTCAGTAGACCCCAAGAAAAAGCTCAGAAGGAGGAATACCATAGCATTATTTTGTGGTTCGAGAACCCGATCCCCGCATAGTGGAATGAAAACACAAGGACACATGATATAAGGTTAATGGGCAAGAAAAGGCCACAACTTTATTGATTACAGCAAGTGAAAAGGTATTGGCTTAGGCATTGGATTACGTCAGCTGACTGCACCCACTCTGAGAGGGGTGAGTCTAAAACAGGGGGGTTTATTCACCAGTAGGTGGAGCCTGTTGATGCTAATCCAACTATAAGCTCTCCCCTGATGTCACCGAGGGTCGTGCCATGGCTTCCCGCCACACAGGCATCGGACAGAATACACGACCGCTGGATTCCTTTAACGGAATACCCAAAAATTGAAGGCGTAGGCGATGGCCACACCTAGCCCTTCGACACACCACAACACATTATTCCAATGCCTAACCTACCCACCAATACCACGAAGGTTGTGATGATTGCTACGAGGTAGGCGAAAAAACCAAAAAGCCTAATGCCAAATGGAAAAATTCCTACCAGCTCCCCTGGACAACCAGGGCGACCAACCTAAGGTCCATAGCAAGCCAAAAGAAAAATGAGACCCTGAGCTCTAAGGGAGTGGAGGGTGGGTGACTCGCGACGGGACGACAAAGAGTGAGGCTGGGAGGCTGGCGCAGCAACAATTTACGTTGCCATACACGCCCCCTCGAAGGCACCTGGTTGGGTGCCTGTCCATGGGCATGGGCGCCAGCCAGGTGAGTGGGAGGCAGGGGGATAACGCCCCCTGCTAGAGGCGGAGACTGGCTCCCGCCCACAACCACTCCCCTCTTTTGCAGGAGGAGAGTCTTTGTCACTTGCCTGCTGTCACCAAAGTTTTCCCAAAGTCCCTTACCTATTTTTTTTAAAAAAATATGCCCAACTTTAAAGCATTGTGCAGTCAAGTTAGCTGCTTTGAAACAAAAACAGAGAATGTTTTGCATGTTATTTCATTAATATATATAACATGTATACACTGACAAAATTAAAGGGTATAATAAATCTCTTTTGTAAAGACATCTTTAAAATGTAGATACACAATACTATTAACCTCATAGGAAAACAACAGAATTTAAATTACTTCTTTCAAAATTAAAAACAGTTCCCATCTAAAGAATTCTCTAAGAGGGGACAGTTGGAAATTGAATATTTGATATTTCTAGCCCATCGTAAACTTTCCCATGCATAGATCCTACAGATGCTACCTTCTTAGCCTCCCAAGGGATAACCATCCCCTCCGCTTGAAAATATTTTGAGGTTTGTATAAAGCAGGGGAAAGGAAGAGAGAAACATTATCTGCTGCTCTGGATCTGAACCTCAAAGGTTTCTTTGACGCAAGTGTGAGCTTGACCACGTGAACGTGGTTTCAATTCTTCCTCCCCAAAGCTCACTTGAAACAGACATGAACATACTAGCCATTGGAAGCAAATGGCTTTGTTACTTTGATGGTTTGCAGATTTCATAGCTGTCCTTCTCCCTGTTCCATCTAAAAGTGAAATGATACATTGTAATTTGGATTATAATTTTGTTTTGATGATTTTAATTGATAACAGACAAAGTGGGAGAAATCTGCAAAGATTTTTCTTCTCTCTGCAGAACATATGATATGTCTATGTCCCCCACCCTTTGGTAAACATCTGCGTATAATAAAAAGATGCTGTACTAAAACTGCATTTCCTTTACCTTCCCTCAGAATTTTTTTTGGGCTGCTATTCCTGATGCAAGAAAAATGAAGCTTCTTTCCATCGCTCAGGAAGTCTTTTCTTTCACCTTCAGTACTCAAGGTGACAATTATAAAATTTTCCCACTTTAGTTTTTAATGACGTCAGAGGAAGTTTTTCCACACCCTTTATTGTTATCAGCTCAACCTCATCAATACAGATATCGCACACCACAATTTATTACTTTTTGTTTTTAAAGGAGGGGAAATCTCAAAATGGTGTTTATGCAACATTATTATGAAATTTTTACTCCATTGCAGCAAATAATATGCTTACTTGCTCAGTTTTATTTTTATTTTAAAGAACATTTTGTTCTAACTTAATTGCCTGGTTCCACACAAGTACTTTGTTAAAAAGCCTCACATATTTGTATAGGCATGCAAATCAAAAGAGACCAAGAACTGTTCAGACCTGCTCCATCTCTGTTGTGCTAAGGGACTTATTCATTCAGTTTATCAGCTATATAAAAAATAAGTGTGCTGTACTGTATACACCTACCTCTTAAAAGAATTGCTAATACTATCAAAGCTCTTACGAAAAACCAAAGCAAACCAAAAGAGACTCACAATACCATGCTATAATAGGAATTTCAACTCCTGTGAAATCGCTACTGTAAACGTTAATAAAAAGCATACTTTTTCTTTTAAGGCTATACACCAACTTTTGTTCTCTCTTTAAAAAACCCAATAGACCCCTCCATGTTTTCTTCTTTGGAGGGTGTAATAGTTTAAACATGAGGTGTGAATTAGAATCAGTGCTGGGAGAGCTAAAACCAAAATGATCAGAGGGCTGCAAGGACTTCCTTGCAAGAAAAGGCTACAACATTTGGGGGGGGTTAGTTTTAAAAAGGGCAAGTAAAAGAGGGCATGGCAGTGGTTTAAAAATTACATGTGGTGTGGGGAAAAGTGATTAGATAGTTTTTGTCTCTCTCTTCTTTTTATTTTTTAAAATAATATTTATTAACAGTTTAAAGACTATAAAAGAAAGAAAAAGAATTCAACAATACAATACAAAAACAAAAACACTACGTAACACTAACACTAAAACATTGAATTAACAAAACAAAACAAACACAATTTAAAACACATCCAATAATTTCAGTATCTTATCTTCCATTCACTTGTTTCCACGACCTCTTTTTCACACAGTGTATAGTTCAACTGTTGTCTTTGTCCATGGAGTTTTCTTGGCAGGGATACTGGAGTGGCTTGCCGGTTCCTCCTCCAGGTGGATCACGTTTGGTCAAAACTCTCCACTATGACCTGTTCATCTTGGGTGCCTTGCTCGGCATAGTTCATAGCTTCTCTGAGTTATTCAAGCCCCTTTGCCACGGCAAGGCAGTGATCCATGAAGGGTCACCTCATGAGAAGAGAAGACTTCCTGGAAAAGACCCTGATGTTGGGAAAGATGGAGGGCACAAGGAGAAGGGGACGACAGAGGACGAGATGGTTGGACAGTGTTCTTGAAGCTACAAACATGAGTCTGACCAAACTGCGGGAGGCAGTGGAAGACAGGAGTGCCTGGTGTGCTCTGGTCCATGGGGTCACAAAGAGTCGGACACGACTAAACAACAACAACATAGTTCAACTATGGAATTCAATTCCAGAAGATGTAGTGATAGATACTAATTTGAGTGGCTTTGAAAGGGGGGTTAGACAAAACCAAAGAGGATAAAACTACTAGATAATGGCTACTAGACACAGTAGTTCAATGGGGGCTCCAAGGCAGCATGCTACAGAATCCCATCTCCAGGCAAAAAGCACCAGGGAAGGCTATGGCATTATAGCTTTGCTGGTGGGCTTCCCAGAGGTTGGCCTCTGTGGAACACAGGTTGCTAGAATCATAGAATTGCAGAGGATCATTTAGTCCAACCACCTGCAATGCAGGAATCTTTTGCCCAACGTGGGTCTTGGACTGACAACCCGGAGATTAAGAGCCTCATGCTCTACCAACTGAGGTATCCCAGCTAGACTAGATAGGCTGCTGGTCTGATCCAGCAGGGGTCTCATATACTTGGAAGGATTTCTCTGCAACATCAAGACACCTAAAAAGATTGCCAAATACTTAGGCCCTGTCTTAGGGAATGCCAAATTTTTGATAGCCAAAGCATACATGTTTTCTGTACCAAACTTGGAAGCACACTTTGCTCTTATACCCACAAGTATTTACTTTTAGAATGTACGACTGTCCCCATTTACCAGGAACAGTCCAGTTTCTTGGGAAACTTGTGACTGGTAAATCACGGCTTCTATTTTGTCCCAATTCACCCTTTTAGGAATGCCTTAATCTGGGTTTCTAGAATTGTCATTCTTCAATTCCCTCTTTGGGGTAGCCGGAAGCTCTTGGTGAAAGGTGAATACAACATTATAAGTTTCTTCAGGAGACCAGAAAAATGAAGAGAACTGATTTGATTGATTACAACTTTAGCATCAAACAAGTAATTAGAAGAAAGCCTACTCTTTGTTAAGTTGTGGGCGAACATATCAGATGACACAGTGATTCTTCCAAAGCAGCTCTTTATTTGTAAGCTGGAACAGAACTGAACTGAGGAGCTCAGTCAGCCTGCTTATATAGAGCTCCACTAGAATGCAACAGTAACCATTTTCTGTAACTAGCCAATCATTGAACGTCACTTTTGATCCTTCATTTGCATACAAACTATCCAATCACTGAACATCACTTTCGATCCTTCATTTGCATAACTATCTACAGTATCCCCCTGCTGGCCCAGGGTGAGAACTTCAGTACATAACACTCTTCATGGCTGTATTGTGAATCCTAGCTTGTGTAGAATGACAGCTTGAGACTGACCACAAACTGAGTCAGAACCACTTCATATTCAAATGTGCTAGAACTGCCAGGAAAACATGCATTGAAACATATTTCATAATGAACATTGAGGGGCCATGAAGTGCACAATCTGCCATCTGATATGTTGGCAAGGCTCATTCAAACTGATAGATAATAGATAATAGACGTTAACTATAGTCATCTTCAGGCGTTATAATCCCCCATGTGAGTAGCATTTATGTGAGGATAAGAAACCCCCAGATGGCTGTTTTAGTGGGGGGCAGGCAGCATTTCTACTTTTGAACAGGAGCAGAGCTCAGCCATCATACATGGTGCCCACAACTTCATTTAAATTTACCCCCCCAAAAAATGTATTGCTCCTGCCCACTGATCTATGAATGTTTGGCACATAGAGGAAAGATCCTTGGGTCATCAGAGGTCTGCAGTCTAACCTTAGTTTCCAATTTAACAGGTCCTTTTGAGACAGTGGCATAGCGTGGGGGGTGCAGGGGGGCCGGCCGCACCGGGCGCAACATCTGGGGGTTAGGGTTAGGGGGCGCAAATCCACGGGTTAGGGGGTGCAAATCCATGGGTTAGGGGGCGCAAATTACTTGCCTTTCCCCGGGTGCTGACAACCCTCGCTACGCCACTGTTTTGAGATTAAGGACACAAATAGAGGGAATGAAGAAGAAAACAGCACTACAACTTTATTCTTTAAATAACCAAGGGCAGCCAAACTATTCACTTAATTCCCATTGATTTGGATGTGAATAAAACTTGATTTCCTTTTCTGTGGATTGTGCCCATTTGGCAGCAATCCGAAAAGGCACCGTCACCATATCTACGTCCTCAACTGGACTGTGTGAATTTGCTTTGGCACAAGAACCAGTACCACCCCCTCCCCCAATTACCCATATTCTATCAGGAGCTGGGATGGAGGGAAAGGCAAATCTTGAAAAACAGCTGGGTGTACAGCATGGTATAAGAGTCTACTAATTCCTAAAGCAGACACAGAAATAAATAGGTGCAAGGCCTTTCATACAAGCTTACTGAACAAGCTTACTGAATTGCAACCAATGTCAAGGAACAACGTTGTTTGCAATACTGTGATCTGTTCTTTCCAGTTCTTTCCCCAGTGATCTGATAGAAGCTGCTCCTCTGCAAGCACAGCTGAAACGAATGGGAGTTTTGCAGAAACACATCCAGCCACAAACCGGCTTGGACAAGAAAGATTTCTTCCGGTACACACTCATAATGACAGCTGTAATATTCAGTCATTAATTTGTTTGATTAATTGATTAAAAAGAACTTGACTGGTTAAACGAGTATCTCACAATTAGGTAGACAGCTGATTTTTTCAAAAAGTAATTTTGACTTTTATTAGGGTGTTTATTTTTTAAAAAGCCCAAACCCTGCATTTCCTCCTGTGTGCAAGAGAAGGAGAAATCCCTCTTCTATGGCAGTATCTGCAGCAGAATGGGCTTAGTTTTTTTTAAAAAAAGTATGTTCCTCTCTTTAGAACGGATCTTTTATTTAATGTGCAAATGTGAATAGATTAAGATTGCACTCCTAAGCATACTTACTAGTGTGCAAGTCCCATTGAGCTCTGTGGGACTGAATTCTGAGCAAGCATGTTTAGGACTGCATGCAACTGATAAGAACTCCAGTCCTATACACACTGATCTGTGAGCAACGTAAGTCAGTGGGACTTGCTTCTGAATAAATATAGGACTGTACTAAAGGATTTAAAAACCGACTGACAACCCTACTCATGACACACTGAGATTTCAGTGTGAATCCTTCCTGCAAAACAGTGACAGCCTCAAGGCATATAACACATGTCCTGCACCTGAGCTATATACAGTGTCCCCAATCCAATAAGTACTTCACCTCTGGAAGCAATCAGATCATATTTTAGAAATAAATACAAGGAAGGATCCAGGTACTGGAAATGTAACTGTTATTAACATCTGCTGAAGCATAGTCATCTGATGCAACCGATGAAGTGGACTCTCCGCTGAAAGCTTATGCCGTAATAAATCTGTTTAGCGCCACAAGACTCTCTTGTTGTTTTTGCTGACTTTAAACCATTCGAAAACCCTTGCCTTTTAAAATATTTCCCTCTTTCCGGGTAATGTAGCCTTCACCAAGAAGCATAAGACTGACCACACAATGGTAAGCAAAACTTCTCCTGTAATAAATAAGCCCTGCAGCCGAAAAAAGGCATGGTCCCCACTATGCGTAGCAAGTGGTTTTTCAGTACGCTTGTTTCTCTTGGCAGGGTTTAGACACATCTTTCTAGTTAACAAATGTATTCTGCTGTCAGCTCTTTTCAAGAATTATGCTCCCTGCCTGATGCCAAAAACCTCTTTAAATATTAATAAATAACTCAAAGGTATCTTAGATAGTCTGCACTTGAGGAATTATGCTAATGTTTTTTGTGATGAAAATATGAGAAACTCCCCCCCCCCTCACCCCACACTTCCTCCTGGCTTTCTACAGTTTGCATGTAGACCTCCCAGATCCACTGCAGTTCACCACTGAAAGAATTTGCTTCAAATGCAGTGGGCAATCCATTTAAAACAGAAAAAAGGCAGTGGCAAAAAATCCCATTGACTTCAAAAGCAAATCCATGTTGGGGCATCAATTACGGAACAATACTGTAGTAAAGCACACAGACTAGACGACTTACCATGTTTACCTAATCATTTGCTGCGAGGGACACCTTCCATGGATGTAGGTGGAGATGAGACAAGCCCATCAGGGTTGTATTGGGGCAAAGCGAAAGACAACTCAGGAAGAATATTTCGATCAAAGGTTATTAGCCACACAAGAACAATGGAATGCTGGTGTTCAGAAATTGTATGTTACTGAATACCATCTGAATACTGGCAATTGTGGGAGAGAGATTGTGTCTTCATGCTTGCATGTGGGATTGCCAGAGGCAATCTCATGATCTAGATGGACTTTTGGATTTATTCGGCAAGGCTGTTCATGTGTTATCCTTGAATGAATGAATGAATGAACAAACGAATGAATGACAGATGCGGAAAAGAAGTGGCAACGCTTGTTGTTGTTGTTTAGTCGTGTCTGACTCTTCGTGACCCCATGGACCAGAGAACGCCAGGCACTCCTGTCTTCCACTGCCTCCCGCAGTTTGGTCAAACTCATGCTGGTAACCTCGAAAACACTATCCAACCATCTCGTCCTCTGTCGCCCCCTTCTCCTTGTGCCCTCCACCTTTCCCAGCATCAGGGTCTTTTCCAGGGAGTCTTCGCTTCTCATGAGGTGGCCAAAGTACTGGAGCCTCAGCTTCACGATCTGTTCTTCCAGTGAGCACTCAGGGCTGATTTCCTTCAGAATGGAGAGGTTTGATCTTCTTGCAGTCCATGGGACTCTCAAGAGTCTCCTCCAGCACCAACGCAACTCCTCCAGTGGCAACGCAGCATGCATTAAAATCAATAAACAGCAAAGGAACAACAGTACAACAATCTGGACATCACGCCTTGTAATAAATGGTCAGGAAAACCTGTTCCACCTGGATCTTTGCCTCTTCTGTATTCCCCCCCTATAAATTTATATAAATTTAAAGTGGCATATATATTCTTTTAATTAATAAATAAGCATGAATAGAGAGATGCAGCAAGTCACCTGATCTGCTACCCAAAGGGGATTATTGTGTAGAAACCTGTTTACAAGTCTGTGTGAAGCTGTCTGCATGTGTTTTCAACAGCACATTTGTTAAACTTCAAGTTTATTTGTCTTGGCTGCACCAATTTCATCCAATGGTTAAACAACATCCCCAGGAATCAGAGAAAGGAGAATGATGAGAAGGTTTCTAAGATACCTCCAGCTCCAGCCCTAATTAAAAATTCAGAAAAAAATAAAATTCCTACATCCCCCCCATAGCATTGCATTATATTCTACAGCTTCAGTGGATTAGTGTCATAATCAATCTAGAACTTGCAGAAAACTGAGACTGTGTACACACTTCTGCTTACTCTGCAGCCAGTGTGCTCCCAATATTGGTTTGAGAAGCTATGTACTTATGACATTCATCACAATCCATATTTATCCTGTATGTATCCAGTCGTTTCACAAGAAATGCTGTGTTTTGATGCTGTTATAAATGGGGAGGGGATCCCCCTAAATCTTAGGAATGAATAAATGCTAGGATTTTGAGTAATTGGGATATGGATTAAAATATAAACTGCAGTTGTACCAGACAGGGAATTCCTGGGCTGATTTATGCAAACCAACCTGGCTGAGCTACTGCTATCAATCAAACAATAGAGGGCCATTGACTTCTTTCCCCAGGTGTGAACAGAGACTGGGGATTTGGGAGGTTGCCATAGTAAGTGCCACTGTAGTCTCCCTCCATATAGACCAAAGGTGTAAATACAGACCAATCAAGTGTTAAAAACAATTTTGTTGTTGTTGTTGTTATTTAGTCGTTTAGTCGTGTCCAACTTTTCGTGACCCCATGGACCAGAGCATGCTAGGCACTCCTGTCTTCCACTGCCTCCCGCAGTTTGGTCAAACTCATGCAGGTAGCTTCGACAACACTGTCCAACCATCTGATCCTCTGGTTTGATCTTCTTGCAGTCCATGGGACTCTCAAGAGTCTCCTCCAGCACCATAATTCAAAAGCATCAGCCTTCTTTATGGTCCAGCTCTCACTTCCATACATCACTACTGGGAAAACAATATAGCATTAAATATTAAAAACTTCCCTAAACAGGGCTGCCTTCAGATGTATTTTAAAGATAAGATAGCTGCTTGTTTCCTTCACATCAGAAGGGAGGGCATTCCACAGGGCGGGCGCCACTACTGAGAAGAAGAAACCATGTTCCTTAAAGCACGACAGTTTCTGCTGTATCTTCTACTCTCCATTGGCTCTTGCCACCGCTTGGCAGACAGAGGCAAAATGTACCCATCTTTTGTAACAGTACTGTTCCCCTCAGAACCAGCTTTGATCCAAATTAAGGCACAAACCACACTCCTGCAGTTTACAATACTGTAGCTGAAATTCAGAAGCATATGGCTTCCAACTATGGAAGCACAGTATAGCCATTGTGGCTAGTAGCAATTTATAGCCTTATCCTCCATGAATTTATCTAATCCTCATTTAAACCATCCATGCTGATGACCCTCACGGCCTCCTGTAGTTCCATAATATCACTATGCACGGTTTGAAGGACTTTCATCTGTCTTGAATCTTCTAACATTCAGCTTCATTGCCTGTCCATGAGTTCTAATGTCACGAGAGAGGGATAAAAACTTTATCCTATTCCACTTTCTTGGGAGGGCCAGTGTGCTGTAGTGGTTAAGAGCGGTAGTCTCGTAATCTGGGGAACCGGGTTCGCCTCTCCACTCCTCCACATGCAGCTGCTGGGTGACCTTGGGCCAGTCACACTTCTTTGAAGACTCTCAGCCTCACTCACCTCACAGAGTGTTTGTTGTGGGGGAGGAAGGGAAAGGAGATTGTTAGCTGCTTTGAGACTCCTTAAAGGGAGTGAAAGGTGGGATATCAAATCCAAACTCCTCCTCCTCCTCCTCCTCCTCCTCTTCTTCTTCTTCTTCTTCTTCTTCTTCTTCTTCTTCTTCTTCTTCTTCTTCTTCTTCGCCGTGCATAATTTTATAAACTTCTATCATATTTCTCACTTGATAATAAGAAAGTACTTGCTTATTTTCTAATCTAAAAACTTGCAAACACTGAAAGCTTTCCTCATAGGGGATTTGCTCCATCTTCTTAGAATATTTTGGTTGCCCCTTTCTGAAATTTTTCCAACTCTACAATAACCTTTTCGTGGAAAGGTGGCCAGAGCTATACATGGTTTTCCAAGTGTGGTCATGCCACAGATTTGTATAATGACATTACAATATCAGCAGTTTTATTTTCAATTCCTTCCCTACTGATCCCTAGCATGGAATTTTCCTTCGTGGCCTCTGCCACACATTGGGTTATCATCTTCACTGAGCTATCCACTAAGACCCCAAGGTCTCGTTCAGGGTTCTAGATTGCATTGGTGAGCATCCATGAGAAGTCTCTTCCCACTTCAGATCATTGCTCTCCCAGTTGTGAAGGGCTCTAAACTGTGTACAGATGACATGCTGGAGAAAGCAGGCCTTGGCTGTGTTTGCTGCCACAGGAGGAGAATGAAGCGCCTAACAGGGCTAGAGTCTGAGTCCTAAAGAAAACTGGATTGGGGCTACTCTATGTTCTAGCATGCTAGAACTGCTAAGAGAACATGGATTAGCTTCTAAACATTACAGGATTCAGAAGTTTGCCCCTTTGCCCAGACAAATAAAAAGTTTCACCTACAGATATCAAAACTCAAAGATTTGCTACTGTGATTTTCCACTTGGAATGCCAAGGTGATAGATTTGCTGAAAGAGTTTTTGGGCAAGTAATGCTAAACTGGAGGATGTGTCATAGTTTCTCTGTACAACATGTCTTTTGGTCATCTCTATCTGAGCCAGCTGATTCTATTTTCAAACCAGTCAGTCAGGAGAAGCCTGCTTTGTTAACATCACAGAAGCCAATGTGGATTTGTTTCATTTACTTCAGTACCTAAATAAAATGTAATTATGGCTGCCAATAATCACTCTACAGTAGTAGTCACTCTACAAATCACTAAAAAAAAAATAGGGTTGAACTTATTTGCGTCAGCTTTTGTAACTGTTGAAAGACACCCCCAGTTTTCAACTATTTTCAGCGTTCATTGCCAGTACAAAAAAAAAAATATTTGGAAGGGATAACGTACTTCCAAAGGGACAACTGAAATAAGATAATATTTGGCACAGCCTTAAAATAAAAGTCTGGTGTTCAAATCCCCCACATAATTCTCTACAAAAAAAATGCAGTAGTATTCTGAACCACAACCAAGGAAGAAGCACTCTGAGAAATTCAAGGGTTGTAATAGGTATTTAAAATGCTTTCCAACTATAGGACATGAGATAACATGAACAGAGACACTAAAAAAACATAATTTAACTCAGACGCTGAAGGCACCTGAGATAAACCCGTGCTGAATGGCTTGTGGTCCTGAAAGTAGAATTAGGCAAATGTTGGGGCAGCATAAAAGTTGTGCTGCACAATGCACCTTCATGTACTATGTCATTTGTGAGCGCTCTCACTAAATCAGGGCACACGAGGCTCACAGCTTGGTATACTTATTAGAGTAGCTACATAGCTGAGGCACATAAAAATATAAGTTCTTAACTAATGGTAAGCTGTCTGTTAAAATAACTTCAGGCCCAAACTAACCCCTGTTTTTTTTATAAAAACAAACAAACCACAAAATGGCCAAGGGCAGAGTGTGTCTGAACAGAAGGAGCGCAGACAGAGGGAAGCTGTTGCCTGGCTGCTTTTTCATCTGGGAGTGGGGAATGGGAAGAGAGGAAGAAAGACAGGGAAAGTTTGGAACTACAAAGCATCGCCCCTGCAGGTGAAAAAGCTGGGGAGGGAGGATGACCTTAGGCTGAAAAATGACTAGAGGGGGAAGGGTTAAATAATCTCTCCCCACCTGCTCTTCTGTTCAAGTAGAACATGTTCCAGGCTGCCCTAAGTTTAAGAGAAAAAAAATACAGCACAAGAAAGAATCATACAACTCTGTGAAGCTCACTGAAATTACTAGGTGGGTTTCTCAGTGAGCCAAAGGTGGCTCTTCCCTGCCTCTGGTTGTCAGTTGTCGTTGTTGTTGTTGTTTAGTCGTTTAGTCATGTCCGACTCTTCGTGACCCCATGGACCAGAGCATGCCAGGCACTCATGTCTTCCACTGCCTCCCACAGTTTGGTCAAACTCATGCTGGTAGCTTCGAGAACATTGTCCAACCATCTCGTCCTCTGTCGTCCCCTTCTCCTTGTGTCCTCCATCTTTCCCAACTTCAGGGTCTTTTCCAGGGAGTCTTCTCTTCTCATGAGGTGGCCAAAGTATTGGAGCCTCAGCTTCAGGATCTGTCCTTCCAGTGAGCACTCAGGGCTGATTTCCTTCAGAATGGAGAGGTTTGATCTTCTTGCAGTCCATGGGACTCTCAAGAGTCTCCTCCAGCACCATAATTCAAAAGCATCAAATCTTTGGCGATCATCCTTCTTTATGGTCCAGCTCTCACTTCCAGACAACACTACTGGGAAAACCATAACTTTCACTATACGGATCTTTGTTGGCAAGGTGATGTCTCTGCTTTTTAAGATGCTATCTAGGTTTTTCATTGCTTTTCTCCCAAGAAGCAGCCGTCTTTCAGTTTCGTGACTGCTGTCACAATCTGCAGTGATCATGGAGCCCAAGAAAGTAAAATCTCTCACTGCCTCCATTTCTTCCCCTTCTATTTGCCAGGAAGTGATGGGCCCAGTGGCCATAATCTTAGTTTTTTTGATGTTGAGCTTCAGACCATATTTTGCGCTCTCCTCTTTCACCCTCATTAAAAGGTTCTTTAATTCCTCCTCACTTTCTGCCATCAAGGTTGTGTCATCTGTATATCTGAGGTTGTTGATATTTCTTCCTGGTTGTCAGTTAGCTAACTGTTAATGCAACTTCATCAGGTGCTTAAAGTAGCTGTTCACTCAGGCCTTCTTGGGGCTGTAACCTTGAATGTTTTTCCACCTTGAAATTAGTAGAAGCAGACTTATGGGTCGTGTCTACTTTTCCTTTGCAGGTTTTTTTGGGGTTTTTTTTTTAAAAGAAAAACAGTTTGAGGAATGCAATCCTGAGGTGAAAAACGGCAAAGTGAGAAGTTCAGCTTATGTCCCCTGTCCAGTCCCTTTTGCAGTTTCAAAGACTGCCTGCCCCAGACTGCTTTGGGTGAGAGAGTGAGAGAGGGAAGTATTCATAATTTGTAGTTTGAGCCTGAAGAAATTTACAATACGCACCTGACCTTACCATCTTCTCATACGTGTGAGATATTTAACCCTTCCAGGGCATATGACCCAGTGAACTTCCTGCACACAGATCTGAGAGTCACAACTGAAAGCATAAGAAATGGATTAGAATAAAAAAGGTACCCATTTGCATTGGTTACAGGAAGGACAAAATGAGTTTTTGATGAACCAGGCTGCCTATATGTGAGTGGCAATGGCTTGTTGGAAGATTTGGTCCTCTGTCATTTTTAAAATTTTATTTTTTGCACTTCTAAAATATTTTTAAAAGTTTGTTTTCCTACTAATGCTTGGGGGAATTAATGACGTTATAAAATGGGGGGAATCTTATCAAAATTAAAGAAAGAAAAAGCTGGTATTTGTTTAGAAGAAACCCATATAAAGAAAGGGTATGACAAGGTTTTTAAAAAGAAAAGAACAATTAACTATTTTTAAAATCACCGTGGTAAACAGTGGTGGGTTTATGACACCACGGGCTGCTAGCTAGTAGGTGCCATATCCCCAAGCAGATCTATATTCAAGCTCCTCTGTGTTGAAAACCAACATGACCATTTTCTCAAGCATTTGTCTTACAACAGAAGATGTACATCAGTTTGCACAGATGCAAAACTGCCTTCTCCAGACCCTTTTCAGAAAAATGAGCTGGCACACACCCTAAGTTGAAGTCTGATTCTTCCTATCAAACATGCAATGACTTTACTCGCATTATTCATCTTTGTCACTAACACTTCTCCCAAATGCCCCTTCTCTAACTCCCAGAGTCCCACCTTTGCTCTACTTTTAATTGAAAATTTACATATCATGCTTCTTTACACCTGGAAATGTCTACCCTTTGAACTAAATTGAGGTCCCCTGCTCAATGCTCATAAAAAGCAAGACTGGCACTTCCCCTGTTTTAAACTGTTGCTTTGAAGACAGTTTCTGTATAATCCTTTTCAAACTGGATGGTGCCCAGGGATGTTTGCCTAATAAAGTACTTTAGAAAAGAGAATGTATTGTATTCTAATACTTGCAAATTAGATACAGGCTCACCTTTTGGAACTGGGAAATTCTTTACAGAATTATAAAGTAATAGAGATGGAAAGCAGAACACAGAGGAACTGGAAACATCCGTGATCTCTTTTTAACACCCAGATTATACTTTCTTTTATTAAACAATTGAAAGTAAATCTGAAAGGCCAATTAAGATTCTGGATTTCCCAAGACACTATAGAGAAGCCAGGTAGCCATGAGGGCTTCTCTCTTTTGTTTTACTCAAGTATTATGTTTTGGAAAGCAATTTGAATGCTAAGTACTTGAGATATTCAAGTTAATATATGTGAACTATGTTTCTACTGGAGAAGAAGGCAATAGCAAAATATCACATCTTTGGAATCATCTCCTTTTGACTGATCTGTCCAGAGTGATCCATTATTATAGGGCTGCAGGAGCAAGCGCACAGGCAGAGCTAGTTCTGCCACCACTGTTCTCCAGGTTCTCACCTTCAACCCAACCAGTTGTCAACATAACATCCAAACCATTCTACTCTTCGCAACTGTTTCATTGTGGACTGTGTTATAGTTATTACAGTATTTTAACGTACATAAAATACTGTGTTTGAATGCATTGTATCTAAAATGCTGTAAAGGGATGTTTACCTCAGGCAGTAAGTTTCACTCTGGCAAAAGCGTCACAGAAAGCTGGTATTTTTCCTTTTTCAGTGAGCTAAACTACCTGATGACTCATCAACAGAAACACAAGTTTCAGAGCTCTTGCAACAGGAAGCTGAAACTTGAGAAGCCAGTGTGTGCTTGTTGGAGATGGCTAGTGGTCGCAGCAGGGGTTTCAGAGAAGCTCTGCAATGATGAACAAGCTTAGGATTTCCCTCTGGGGGCAGAGAAAGGAGTGTTTACTCAACTGCATAAAGGACTGGACCCCAATGCTGATTTGCAATGTGTTACTTTGTCACTTTGTAACATTTATTTTATTGTTGTTGTTGTTGTTTAGTCTTTTAGTCGTGTCCGACTCTTCATGACCCCATGGACCAGAGCACAATAGGCACTCCTGTCTTCCACTGCCTCCCACAGTTTGGTCAAACTCATGTTGGTAGCTTCGAGAACACTATCCAACCATCTAGTCCTCTGTCGTCCCCTTCTCCTTGTGCCCTCCATCTTTCCCAACATCAGGGTCTTTTCCAGGGAGTCTTCTCTTCTCATGAGGTGGCCAAAGTACTGGAGCCTCAGCTTCATGATCTGTCCTTCTAGTGTGCACTCAGGGCTGATTTCCTTCCATGGAGTTTGCTTGGCAGGGATACTGGAGTGGCTTGCCGGTTCCTGCTCCAGGTGGATCAGGCTTGGTCAAAACTCTCCACTATGGCCTGTCCATCTTGGGTGGCCCTGCATGACATAGCTCATAGCTTCTCTGAGTTATTCAAGCCCCTTCACCATGGCAAGGCAGTGATCCATGAAAGGGTTATCTTATTGTAACTAGTATTTAAAGACTGTTGTGCAGTAAAGCTTTTCAGCTCATTTTTGTGAAGGAGAGAATTCATTTCTACACAAGTTCCAGATCAGGGATTCTACTGAACAACTCAAACAGACTGGACAAGACATCAGTCTGGGTAGCCTTCTTTAAAAATTGAATGTCCAGCATCAGTAAGAATTCTATATGACTCAAAAGTCCCATTTCCAGCATTTAAAACAGCAATTGGTTCAAAGAAAAGCATTATCTCTTTTCTCTTATTGACCTTTGGCGTAATTATTACTACTTAAAAGTTGCCCCACAATCACAATTCGCAACTACAATTTTTTTGGCATTTGTGTCCAGGGCAAAGAGATGAAGGCATGAAAGTTCACCATCTATAACTTGAGGCTACAAACAAAGAGCTATGAATAATTATGCTCCAGTCCTTCCAATGATTATTGCTCCCCTGATAAGGACAGCATTTCCTGTCTTAAACCAAAGTTATGTGTGTTCCCTTGGCTGAGGGTTGCTATTTATATTCCGAATATCTGTGCCAAGCAGGTGGTTCCTTTCCAGGTTGCATGTATGTGTTCAGCTGGGCCTATTTAACCAAAAACAAGCTTCCTCTTGATAAAATACAGCTCTGGTCCCTATTCCAGAATGTATTTATTTGTGCCATCATTCTTCTACTGACATCATACTGATTTTGATCCCTGCCACAGGCGCTTCCCATGACATCATTGGGCCAAGCTAGGAAGCATTCAGTGGTTCTTGACATTTGCATTGATGTGTTTGTTTATTTGTCTGTATACTGATGTTTGCAAATGAATCCTGAATACATCCAAGAGTTACCTTAATTGAGAATCTCCATCCTCAACTAGTGAGTCTAATGTTGGACCATTGGTGACTGTGGATCTTGTCCCAAGCACCAGGAAAAGTGTATCCCTTGATGCTCTTATACCAGCCAGAGTCCCCTTCAGGGTTTCTGATATAGTTGAGCTGTGCAAGGTTTCTTCTACAGAAGTGACAGAGGAAACAATTCTCCAGATTTCCATACAGGTCATTGTAACGGAGCCCAACATATTGACTCTTTTAGCTTCTCCTTTCTAATACCAATGTTCTGGCAATATTTAATAAAATTAAGGTAACTATGTCAAATTGAGGGCTTACCAAGAGCACAGATGAAAAATATATATCATATGGAACTTGAATAAGTACAATTAATAACAAATCCTTCCACCTGTTTCAGATTTACTTTTAAGACAACATTGCTTCCCTCTTTGTTTTTTTCTTGATGGTGTCTGTCTGAATTGTCTATCTCCTTGTGCTTTTAAATTAACTTCTCTGTTACTAGTATCTGAAGTACAGGCTCTTGTTTCAATTAAACATGCATCAAGCAAATGCAGGAACATTCAACATTTCAGATGTTGCCTTGCATCTATGTCAGGCACAGAGAACCTGTGAACCAGTGTGGGTCAAATTAGGTCCAGGAGGGATCCAAATTTGGCCTGAGAGGTAATTTCACCCAAACCACAGTCACCTGTCCCACACCTGACATCTTATGCAAAGGAACAAATGAGAACTTATGCTCTCCATTGTTTCTCAGCAAATGGGATTCACCACTTGGTAAGTGAAGCACTGTCAGTTCTAATCAGCTGACTGATGCTGAAAGCAGGCCCTTTTGAAGGCATGCTTTCCACGGATTAGTAAATTGACCAGGTACTTGCTGTGAGCCCTTCTTCGCCCATTTGCAGCCTCACTATGCCAATCTGCATGAGGGACATGGGTGGCACTGTGGGTTAAACCACAGAGCCTAGGACTTGCTGATCAGAAGGTCGGCAGTTCGAATCCCCGCGATGGGGTGAGCTCCCGTTGCTCGGTCCCAGCTCCTGCCAACCTAGCAGTTCGAAAGCACATCGAAGTGCAAGTAGATAAATAGGTAAATAGGTACCGCTCCGGTGGGAAGGTAAACGGCATTTCCGTGCGCTGCTCTGGTTCGCCAGAAGCGGCTTAGCTGCTCTGGTTTGCCAGAAGCGGCTTAGTCATGCTGGCCACATGACCCGGAAGCTGTATGCCGGCTCCCTCGGCCAGTAAAGCGAGATGAGCGCCACAACCCCAGAGTCGGCCACGACTAGACCTAATGGTCAGGGGTCCCTTTACCTTTACCTTTTATGCCAATCTGCAGAGGAAAGATGCCTGTTTGCAGCAACAGTTTGAATACAAACTGCACTTGCGTTCAAGCAAAAGAAAGCTTGCAGCAAGCCTCCCCAAAGTTGATATCTGATGGCATCATGTGACCCCTTTCTGTTCATGTGAGCCATTGCAAAGCCCAAGAGAAGCAAATAAAAAGAATGTATAAATTCATTACTTTTTCCGTTCCAATCATTTCTGAGACATCTATCAAGACCAGACTGTCACACCTGGGGTTGCCACTTGTTGGAGGGGGGCAGTCATTTTAAAATAATGGTCACAAACTCCAGCCTAGTATTTGCATCTCCCATGAAAATGACATGAGGCACATGAGACCCGGACATTCTGCTGCGTAAGACTAATTAAAATGAATGGAGCTACACAGAGGCACTACTGTCAGACTTGCACAGCACAAATACCCAGCTGATTATGCCCCTGAAAATTATGCTGATTACTTCAATGAAGAACAAACTAAGGAGCAGTGTTGGATCATGGCATGTATGTTACATAGATTGCAGTGCCGAACAAGGTAGCCACCCAGACAGTTTAAAAAATGATATATTTGTTAGTGATGCCCTAGGAATCTCTGTTTCCTCAGTAGGAAAAAGTCAGTTAATACTCTCCTCGTAATATTATGGAAGCAAAACATGTTGTAAAAGAGCTATTAAGAACTAGTCATATGTGTATAAGGAACAATGGCTTGCTTTTAATGCAAGGATGGGAAACTGTTGGTAAGGTTCTCATAAATATTACAGGGTTCTGTTTTTTCTTTCAGTCTCACCTTGTCATTTCCTGAATTTCAGAGCTGATATGGCCAACAGTGGTTCAGGAACAAAGTTATCTTTTTATTTACAGCATTCCTGTTTATTGAAATATTTATAGTCCAGCTATCAAAGCAGATGTAAGGGTTGGGTTCAGAAGGCAAAGCAAAATCATAAAATAAACAACAATACCTGCTAAAATACACCATGAAACAAATAACGTAGCTAAAAGCAACGGAGCTGGTTAACCAATAATCAGTGTAGAACAAGGGTAGCCAATGGGGTCCCCTTCAAATGCTGTTGCACTCCAGTTTCCATCAGCCCCAGTCAATGAAAAGGGATGATGGGAGTTGTAGTCCACAACAGGCAAAACTTCTAGAGTTTTTTGGTAGAGTCAAGCTAGGAAGGACATACAGTCTTGTTTGAAAAAGTGAGGCTGAGACAGGCTATTCAGTACCAGTGTTATCTACTGCAGAAGCCTGTTTGCTTCTGCTCTGTGTTTTGGAAGTCAAACAGACATTATAGTTATTATAAAAGTTCCAGCACTTTCTGTTTCAAAGGAAGCTAATTTCTTCAGTGCTCTCCCGGGATTTATTACTACTCATGGAAATGAGAAACACCTAATGCCTTTTATACCCTGTCTTTTATACAGTTCTTATTCCCCATTCTGAAGATGTCAACAGGCCAAAATCGTTTGAGAAAAGACATCTTAGCTGGCAGAGACTGAACATACATTGGAGTAATTACTTTTTGCCTTAAGACTTTGGCATGCCTTCTACCAGAAATGCCTATTTCAATAAATGCCTACCACACCTACATATGAGTAGTGGCATCACAAAACATACTTGCAACTTCCCAGATTATCATTTGATAAAGAGCTTGAATTATTGCTGAGATAATGTCGTGCCTTTGATGTTAGATTGGAAAAGAACTGTAGAGGAAAGTACTGACGTACATCTCTGGCTTCTTCCACCCTTTTCAAATAGCTTATACAACCACAGAACAGAAGGCAAAATAGTTAAAACTTGGAGGTGGGTTTTCCATTGCATAGTAAAATGAATATGGTTCTGTGCATACTGAAAGCTATGTCTGCTTGTTATAAATGGAGGTAGTGAGAGTTTCAGCCACTTTCAATATTTCCTTCTCTCTCTGTCTCTCTCTCCAGGAATTCTATCCAGGGCCAGCCCTAACATTAGCCAGAGTGAGGCAACTGCCTCAGGCAGCAAATGCTGGTTGGTGGGGAGGACAGAGCTGTGTGGGGACACAGCCCATCTTACCCTTTCTAAGGTAGCCTCCTGCCTTCAGGTATGGTGAAAGCAGCAGTAAGGTTCAACTGCTAGTCCAGACATTTTCTCTAAAGGAAATTTGTGAGAAGGCACCATCTTGTCCTTTGCCTCAGGCAGTCAAATGCCTTGCGCCAACCCTGATTCCAATGTGTTTTATTATTGGTTTTAGTATTTTTTAAAGCTTTGCTGTTACTATGACTTCTGTAATTTAAATGTTTTCTTTTTATCATTAGTTTTGTATTTAAACCGTACACAGCCATTCAAGTTGTAAATTGGCAGGTTTTCTCAGGAGGAGACTGGATGGCTCTTTAGAATTGATGCTTTTGAATTATGGTGCTGGAGGAGACTCTTGAGAGTCCCATGGACTGCAAGAAGACCAAATGTATCCATTCTTAAGGAAATCAGCCCTGAGTGCTCACTGGAAGGACAGATCGTGAAGCTGAGGCTCCAATACTTTGGCCACCTCATGAGAAGAGAAGACTCCCTAGAAAAGACCCTGATGTTGGGAAAGATGGAGGGCACAAGGAGAAGGGGATGACAGAGGACGAGATGGTTGGATAGTGTTCTCGAAGCTACAAACATGAGTCTGACCAAACTGCAGGAGGCAGTGGAAGACAGGAGTGCCTGGCATGCTCTGGTCCATGGGGTCATGAAGAGTCGGACATGACTAAACGATTAAACAACAACAAGCAAGGAATTTGAGGCATCAGCAGCTGATAGGCCTCTGATTCAGTGATTTTATAGGAAATAAATAAAAACTGTTTGTCACCCTGAACTTGAAGAAACAACAGGATAAAAAATGTAATATATAATCATGTTTCAGATTGTGTCAGAGTTTTTAAGGTATGCAGAACCATGATGACAAACACATCAATTCATACTACAATTGCCTTGACAGTGTTGTTTATGTAGAAGGGGAACAAGTATGTTAAATTTTTGACTTGCAATTGGATATTTGCATTTGATTTTGTTTCTTTGAATTTTCTGGGTTTGTTTGTTTGGTGGGTTGGTTTCTTGTTTTCATTTCAGGTGCGTGTAGTTCCACCTTGGGATCTCCAAGTGAAAAGCAGATTATAAATATGTTTAATCTGACCATAAACATTTCCTGCTACTCATGCAGCAAATTCTCTGGATGACCAGTCCTGAAGTTAGCCTGGTGGATTGTGTCTAGACTGGCAATTTTTCACATTATGGCATTTGCATAATCACAATCGTGTGCTTTATATGAACATAACAGAGCTACTCTCAGTCTGCACGGTATTGGAATTAAAGAGTATTAAGTGCCATTGTTCAACTCAGATAACTATCTGAATATGGCTGCAATGTCACAAGGCTTTTTTTGAACATAGGAAGCTACTCATACCAAGACTGAACACTGGTCCATCTAACTTTGTGTTGCCTACACTGACAACAGCTCTCTGGGTTTTCAGGCAAAGGCTTCTCCCAACCTTACTGAAAGATGCTGGGGATTAAATCTGGGGCCTTCTTTATGTGAAATATGTGCTCCACCATTGAGCCACAGCCTGTTACTTCTTCACAACAGCACATAGGAACATAAGAAGCTGCCAAATGCTGAGTCAAACCATTTCCCCATGTACCCCAATACTATCTACACTGACTGTCAGGAAACCTTCCTAGCCCTGGGATAAAACCTGAGAACTTCTGCATTCTGCATTCAGAACAGATGATCTATCACTAAGGTACATCATTATATATCTCATTATATATCTATTTCCTTTGAAAATTTAGAACAGCATATATGGTCAAGACCCTCCCTGCCCCCAGCTTCAGTAATGTGACAGCAGCAGTTCTTCAGACTTAATTCACTATATGTTCATTTCTGATCTCAAGGATCACTTGGTTTCCCTCACATACTTCCTTATTAGAACACTTGGGGCACTGTACAAGTTTTTTTAAATATATACACATCTATGCATTGTTAGTTTAAAACAATGGGGCTTTTATGTATGAAGTTCATGCTTTGAAGTGAGGGCGCGCACACCCTTTGTCCTGATGTGCCTCATGTCTATTATGAATTCACAACAAATAAAAAATCCACAGCAGTTAGACAATGGAGCCATTGCATTCATGCCTCCACCAAAAAAAATTTAATTTTTTAAGGGTATTATTTCAGGAAGTCAGAAATCCCAACATGTGAAGCAGAAAGTTACTCCAGGTAGGCACAACCTGTATTTGGAGAGGTCCAATTACAACACAGTCCAGTGTTTTTTCTGGAAATTTTGATGGAGGAAAACCATTTGCTTTCTCCTAGGTCTCTTTCATTTAGGTAAGTGGGGACTTCCACATAGGATGTGGTCACTGATCATGAAGGGGACTCAAAGCAAGAAACCCCAGTGTGGATCAGAAGGTCAGTGAGCAGAAGGAAGTTCATGGAAGGAACATTATCCATCCCTTCCTTCCACTGAACCCTAAAAGAAACACAGTGTCCCTCCTCAATAGAGGACTGCTGGGAGAGCAGGGAACCTCCCTGAATTGGACTTAATTCTGCCTGATTTGGGGTGACTTTTGATCCCCATGGAGACTTACCTCCCCAAACTTAATTTGTTTAGGAGGCCCCTGACTCTCCAGAGAGGCTTTTCAGGAGCTGAAGGTGGCTGTGATGGGAACATTCTTCCATTTGCTTAATATAGGATCTATGCCCCTATGCCTTTCCTGGCTTTGGCATTTCTTGTGAGGCGGGGGAAGAGATGCTTTCTCAGAAAGGTACCGGTAACTGATTTGCTTTGTTTATGTATTTCATTCCATTTATTAATCACTTCCTTTAATACATCTCAAAGTGATTTAGCAATTAAAAACCAACAATAAAAACAAGTGTAAGTTTCACAAATAGAAACCATTTCAAATCCAATACAGGTACAAACTTTTTTAAAAAATGCATTGGACCATGCAGCCTCAGTTATAAGTTGTGAATGGTTCGCACTAGGGCTCTACAGATCCCACTGACCAACCCAACCCAGGACCATTCCAGGGTTGAGTGAACCTGGATCCTAGCCCCAAACTGATTTGGGAGCCTTGAACAATGCTTCATGAAGGTATAAATAAATGGGGGGAAGAGACACACTCAGGCTGTCAGCACGCACATCCTTCTCCTGCCTCTCATCACCACCAGACTGCTTCCCAATTTGACAGCCCTAGATAACTCCAGGTTGTTCTGATGTGACCTGGGGTAATCTGGGCTGCTCCAACGCACTTCAGCCAAATCCCAGGTCAACCCAAATCAGCCTGATTGATTCTGAGATCCAGGATTTGACTGGTGCTGGTGCACAGCCATACTTCATACACACATACACATGCTAAAATGAACAATTCTTCTGCAATCGATATAGAAAACCAAACCCCCATCTTTTCCCACTCACCAGGGAAACCCAACAAGTTAACAAACAAACAAACAAACAAACAAACAAACAAACAAACAAACACAGAGACAAGATATGCCATTCACAACTGATGGAATCTTGACTGACTGTGTTTCAGACTTTAAATATGATAATTTTATGTAGCACTAGCTGGAGAACATTAAATATTTCCCTTACACAATAAACCAGTCATCCAGAAGGGTTCATAGGAAAACAGTACCTGGGCACTTCTCCTAGGTGTGACTATTTCTGCATTTGAAAATGGCAGGTTTGATATAACTTAAAACCATTTGAACCAAGTGCATAAAGTTTCCATAAAGTCATCATGAAGACATGGGAAATACAAACTATCTACTTAAGTGTCTCTTGTAAAAGTGAAAGAGGCTGAAAACAATCATTTACTGGCTTTGGGAGGACTCACCATGACAAAGATCAAAAACTGCCACTTCAAATAAATTCATATATATATATTATGTTCCATGTGTCTGTTCTGCACACAGCCAACTAGAAAGGCAAAGCTAAGAGATTTATATGTGTGGATGATATGACAGTGTCATGGGAAGAGGTTTAGATTTGTCAATCTCTGGGGAACAGCCTGCACAAATGGAATGGGTTCCACTTGAAACAAAATGGCAGCAGACTGCTGGAATTTTTATTCATTTATTTTATTTCATAAAATTTATACACTGCTCGATTGTTAAAAAACAAACAAACCCAACCACCTCAAAGCAGTCTACGAAAAGAGAAAACAATAAAATTCAGACAAAACTACAATACTTCAAAACAAAGAAAAAATCAAAACACTAAAACAGATTAAAATTCACACCAGCATTTCTAAGCATCCAGGTAGGCTTGCCTAAACAAGAATGTTTTTAGCAGGTACCAAAAAGAATACAGTGCTGCTTAATATCAACAGGCAGAGAGATGTTCCCATTTAAAGTGCAGATGTCGTCACATTAAACAATGTTCTTACGTATCACCGATACGTATCGATATGTATCACTGAGTACATTCTACATTGTTTTAGTTCATGCTCTGTAAAACACAATAATGAAATATTAAAGCATCCATTTCTTTAGTCAAGAAAGCTAATTTTCAATAGTGAATGCTGTAAAGTTCACAGTTCAACACACAATCACTTTCAGCTGGTAAATATTAAGACTGTGGCACAAGTTAATTTAGGCATGCCTGAAAGGGCATGATATTTCCCACCCTTATATCCTATCAAAAATTGCTTTTGAAGCTCAATTCTGTTTAAAAAGAAGGTTGATATGTTGGATGCTCTTTGGGAAGCAGCAATTCTTAATGCCTATTTGGCATTTAGAATTAGGTGTTCATTATTGTACCTATCCAAGCCTAAAACTTTCAGAATTTGAGAATTCAATGCACATTAGCAAAGTTGTGAGAAATATAGATGTTATTATACCCAATGAATATGTGCAGGTGGCGAATGAACTTTACTACTCAAAACTTACTCGGTGTATGACCTCCAAACTATGAGAGAATATGTACTGTGTAGCTGCACTTGGTTGTTATCTATTAGATGTCCATCATTATCATCACCATCATAAATTAAGTAATGGTCTTCTGGATGACAGGACGCGGGTGGTGCTGTGGGTTAAACCACAGAGCCTAGGGCTTGCTGATCAGGAGGTCGGCGGTTCAAATCCCTACGACGGGGTGAGCTCCCGTTGCTCAGTCCCAGCTCCTTCCAACCTAGCAGTTTGAAAGCACGTCAAAGTGCAAGTAGATAAATAGGTACCGCTTTGGCGGGAAGGTAAACAGTGTTTCCATGCGCTGCTCTGGTTCGCCAGAAGTGGCTTAGTCATGCTGTCAAGCTGTACGCCGGCTCCCTCGGCCAATAAAGCAAGATGAGTTCTGCAACCCCAGAGTCAGCCACGACTGGACCTAATGGTCAGGGGTCCCTTTACCTTTACCTTATGGATGTGACCACTATCATTTTTCATGGGCTAACATAAAAAATAAGAGAGCTCACATAACTGAATGCTTCTTCATACATACAAATAAACAAATCCCTGCACATAGAAAACTAGATATTGAGGAGTGCAATGGAGAAAAGTGATTTTATTTGGAAAAGCATTCAGGCATGTGAACCTCTGTCATTGATCTGAAGCTTTACAGCCCAGTTTTATGTCCTGTGTGAGAACTAGGCGTATATTGAGGTACATTCACAAATAACTTTCTGTATTCAGGATTAGAGTTGGGTTGGAGGAAGTGGTTGAAGAAACATCTTCCTCCAGTTTTTCTTGTCTTGTCTGGAAGTATCTGGCTCCACCTGGCTCAGATCAGCTCACAGCTCTGCCTCACTGGATACTGAGAGAATATAAACTATGTAATATTAGCCATAACTAATGAGGATTAAATTCATCACTCTACATCTTAAACATACTTCAGAAGTGTGGAATGGAGGGACCATTTTAACAACAGTTTAACTGTCTCGCACTCAAGAACAAATTGTTTGGGGTTTATTAATACCAACAGAGATTGAGGATATTTTCAGCTATTATAGCTGATTTAGGACATCAAATGCAGAATACAGAAGTGTCTAGAAAAATCATATTGAAAATTATTGACATAGCTTTGTTCCTTATCAGGAATCTTTCTGGAAATATACTTCCTGGGAATATCTGGCATTCGAGCAGCGAAACCTGATACTTGAATGTCAAAATTCTATCTGATGTTTAGTCTGAAACTCCTTACTTGTAACTTGAAGCCATTGGTTCGGGTCCTAGCCTCTCGAGCATGAGAAAACACGCTTACTCCATCTTCCATGTGACAGCCCTTTAGATATTTGAAGATGCTTACCATATCTCCCCTCACTCTCCTCTTATCCAGGTTAAACATAACCAACTCCCTTGACCGTTCCTGATAAGGCTTGGTTTTCAAATCCTTAAGCCATCTCGGTTGCCCTCCTTTTCACACATTCCAACTTATCAATATCTTTCTTAAATTGTGGTGCCCAGAACTGGACACAATAAAGTGGTACTATGGCTTCCCTTTATCAGGACACTATACTACTGTTGATGCAGCCTAGAATAGGATTTGGGGCTTTTTGCTGCTGCATCACAATGTTGACTCATGTTAAGGTTGTGGTCTACTAAGACTCCTAGGTCCTTTTGACATGTACTACTGAAAAGCCAGATGTCCCCCATCTTGTATTTGTGCAGCTGGTTTTCCTTGCCTAAGTGTAGAACCTTACACTTATTGAAATTCAAGAGAAAGCAGTTGGGGGGTGTATTGGAAATGTGCTGGAGCTAAATACTGAACTAAATGGAACTTCCAAAGGCAGCTTCCTACAGAGCCATATTTTGAACATGCATTTGATTTGTAAATTGCTGCAGTGCCAATCTTATGCATACTTACTTGACTGCAACTAAGCTCCATTAAGCTCAGTGCTTCTTACTTCTGACTAAGCATGCTTAGTATCAGGCTGCATAGTATTTTCCAGTGTGACTCCTCCCTGTTGTTTTAAATGGGATGTGGTAGCATCGTATAATGACATGTTTCCTTTGACCCAGACATCAGAAAGTGTCTGAAATTATTATTATTATTAACTGAAATGAATACAGAAGCTGATTTCAGAGTGCCCCTCCTTACTAAGGAGGAGAAAATAACCAAACCATAAATGGAATGAATGAACTGCAGTTTTAAAATGAGCTGGATCAAAAGACTGACTCAACTTGAATCATGGCCATTAAAAATTCTACCATCTCTTCGTCAACAAATACAAGGCTGAGAGCCTTCACTTTGTTGTTATTAGTTGCATATGTTGATAAAGCGGTTGACTCTGCAGGCCTCCGTGACTAATTATCTTTCCACAGAATAATTTCCCCCCAAGCAATTATTGTTTGGTTTTTACTTACTTGTTGCATACAGAGGCAGGCAATGCCATTTGGGTGTTTGAAGCAGAATGAAAATCAATATATTGTTGCAAATATTATAATTTCAATAGCCGACAGCTTGCTGCCCTTTAATGTACCCATTACACCAGGAATGGGCAAAATGGGACCCTCCAACTGCTGTTAGACTACAATTCCCATCATCACTGACGATTGGCCATGCTGGTTGTGGCTGATGGGAGTTCAACATCTGGAGGGCTATACATCCTGCATTCTGTAGCACTCATTTAAAAAGTACTTATAAGTTCATCCTCATACACCACTGTAACCTAACCTAATTATGTATAACCAAAAGAAATGCACAATTTGAGGTTTTCTCGGGTACCAGACTTTTCTTTCTTTCTTTCTTTTAAAGGACTGACAAACCTCCTGATGCCCAGAAGAAGCTAAACCAGATGGATTATTTTTTATTCCTCCATTGTGAAACAGCTCATATCTGGAATCATCTACAAACATTACATGCTCTGTGTACAAACACCCTCAGCTGTGTTACACACAGTTTTACTAAACAATTAACAAAATGATTTTCATATCTATCTTTTTATCAGCGAGAGTGAGGATACACAGAACTTTATTTTGTGCACTGAAGTGTAGACTCAATAACATTTACCCCCCACCCAATGCCTTAATTACCTTTTTGTTTCAAATTAGCCATCAAAATACATAAAGTATAATCCTATGGATAGAGGGTTTTATATGTATTAACTCAGAGACCTCCTTGAAGGTTGGTGATGTTCATGAACTTTAGAGCCTATCTAGTGATCACAAAAAAATGGATTCTACAGGCCCTCATAATAATGTAAAGATTTAAACTCAACAATGGATGATAAAGGTCCGCTGTCAGTCCATCAATGGGCTGAAGATCTTACTACCCATTCTGTATTTGGATACAAAGCCTACATCCAGCAGTAATCAATTGCCATCAACATAGCTGTAGAGGCTGCATACATGGAAGTATATGCATAAGCCTTCTTTTCTACAATGGTCAAACCGTCTACATAAAAATCTTAATAAACATTATGAATAACAAAAATGGAAGGTATCATTCTCATTTGTAATAGGCACTTCTTTCTGTAAAAGATCTCCCACATGAACACATCCATAAGACATACAAAACACCATAAGCAATCTGAGATGCCGTAGCAAAGCCATCGCTGGAAACTCAGTATATTTGATGCGGCTAAATGTAAAAGCGCTTTGTTCGCAGCCCAGCGCATGGAAAGCACAGCCGTAATATAAAGGCAGTGATTACCGGAGATGTCTAGACTTGGAGAAACTATGACCTCACTTACGATCACTAACAATCCAGTATTTATTTTTCCTTTTTATTAAAGAGAGGTATACAAGGCTTCATGATCTTAAAATGCTAGGTTGTGGAGAGACAGGTAGCAAGTCAGAATTATTCCACGCAGCTGAAAGCGACTGATTTTCAGCATCTTGATTTTCCAAAACTGAATTCAGCCCTTAAGGTAAAGGTAAAGGTACCCCTGCCCGTACAGGCCAGTCGTGTCCGACTCTAGGGTTGTGCGCTCATCTCACTTAAGAGGCCGGGGGCCAGCGCTGTTCGCAGACACTTCTGGGTCACGTGGCCAGTGTGACGAAGCTGCTCTGGCGAGCCGGCACCAGCGCAGCACACGGAAACACCGTTTACCTTCCCGCTATAAAGCGGTCCCTATTTATCTACTTGCACTTAGGGGTGCTTTCGAACTGCTAGGTGGGCAGGAGCTGGGACCGAAAGACGGGAGCTCACACCGCCGTGGGGATTCGAACCGCCGACCATACGATCGGCAAGTCCTAGGCACTGAGGTTTTACCCACAGCGCCACCCGCGTCCCTCCAAATTCAGCCCTTACCGTTTACCATTTCCTTTTATCAGAACATAAGAATCAAGGCCCAAGTAGGTCAGCATCCTGTTCTCACAGTGGCCAACCAAATGCCTATTCGAAGACCACAAGCAGGACCTAAGCATAACAGCATTTTCCCCTCATGCAGTTTCCAGCAACTGATATTCAAAAGTAGACCATCTCTAACTAAGGCAATAGAAGATTTCCATCAGAGTTAATAGCTACAGCATCTTAAAAAGTAGAAACATCACCTTGCCAACAAAGGTCCGTATAGTAAAAGCTATGGTTTTCCCAGTAGTGATGTATGGAAGTGAGAGCTGGACCATAAAGAAGGCTGATCGCCAAAGAATTGATACTTTTGAATTATGGTGCTGGAGGAGACTCATGAGAGTCCCATGGACTGCAAGAAGATCAAACCTATCCATTCTGAAGGAAATCAGCCCTGAGTGCTCACTGGAAGGACAGATCCTGAAGCTGAGGCTCCAATACTTTGGCCACCTCATGAGAAGAGAAGACTCTCTGGAAAAGATGATGGGAAAGATTGAGGGCACAAGGAGAAGGGGACGACAGAGGACGAGATGGTTGGATAGTGTTCTTGAAGCTACCAGCATGAGTTTGACCAAACTGCGGGAGGCAGTGGAAGACAGGAGTGCCTGGCATGCTCTGGTCCATGGGGTCACGAAGAGCTGGACACGACTAAACGACTAAACAACAACAAATAGCCTTTACCTCCATGAACTTGCCTAATCCTCTTTTCGGGCCATCCATGTTGGTGCCAATAACTCAGAGCGAATTCCATAATTCTGCTCTGTGTGAAGAAGTACTTTCTTTTATCTGTCCTGAATCCTCAAACTTCATTTAACTTCACTGGTTGTCCCCAAGTTGTAGCGTTATGCGAGAGGGACAAAAACTATTCTCTATACACTTTCTCCATGCCATGCATAATTTTATACCCTTCTATGATTTCATATTTTATTTGCCTTTTCACTACATTAAAAAGTGCTAAATGCTGCACCATTTTCTCAAGGGAAGTTGTTCCACCCCCCTTGATCATTTTGGGTACCCTTTTCTGAACCTTTTCCAACTCGAAAATATTATTTTTGAGGAGAAATGACCAGAACAGTATACAGTACTGGTTAAGAATTTAATTCGTTCTGGAGGTCTGTTCTTAACCTGAAACTGTTCTTAACCTGAGGTACCACTTTAGCTAATGGGGCCTCCCGCTGCTGCCAGAGCACAATTTCTGTTCTCATCCTGAGGCAAAGTTCTTAACCCGAGGTACTATTTTTGGGTTAGCGGAGTCTGTAACCTGAAGTGTATGCAACCTGAAGCGTCTGTAACCCGAGGTACCACTGTACAGGTGGATTATAAGGTAGGGATGGTTCAGTTATGCAATTTTGCTCATACGCACAATTGCCAGGAACATAACCTCTGCATAAGATAAGATCTACCTGTATTGCAGTCACTAGATTTGTGTAACAGCATCATAGTATCAGCAGCTTTATGTTCAGTTCCTTACCTAAGGATCCCTAGTATGGGATTTGTCGTTTTCACAGCTTCCAAGCACTGGGTCAAAATCTTCATGTTGATATAGGTCAAATGGTACTTTTCAATTGCAAACTTGTGAGAGATATTTTTTTTTTTTAAAGGAAGGACTGGTATTTTATAGACGGTAAGGCCCAAACTATGCTTCATATTATATCATCAACTTCATTTGCTGTCCCCACCACAGCTGACAGCCAAATGAAGCATGGAAGGGAATGGTAACAGGATGATGTCATGTGGTTTCAAAAGTACACATTACCAGTGAGATGCAAGATGAGGAGACTGAAATAAGCAGGGTGCACATCATCTATGGGACAGGAAGCTTCTTGTTTAACGTCCCTTCAGCCGTGATCCCACTAAGTTCCAGAGGCATTACTGGGAGGAAAGAGATGGTGGCCCCTATCAAAACAGTGCTTCTGGAATGGCACAATATTATGGCATATTGGGTTAGGAGCTAAATGTGGTTTAATTTGCATTTCTCTCCACACCCCACAGCAAAATGTGAAACCAAATGCAGCTATCTTTTGATATTTGTACTTCTCTCAGTTTTCCTGGTTCTCCAACAAGGAAATAAAAATGCATATGGGGTGTGTGTGTATATAGCGATATTATTTTAATTCTATTAGTGTTTAATTGTTTTTTTAATTGTTGTATTTTCTATGTTTTTAACTTTGTCCATTTTATCTGTGTTTTTGTATTTTTATCTGTAGGTCATATTGGTCTGGGGGAAAGCCGGGATATAAATATAATAATAAAATTCATTGCGTTAGGGAAAACAGATTACGAAAATGTGTATATCAGGCAAATTGCATAGAAAAATGTGTATATTAGGAGAATTCTGCACTGAAATGTTGATGAGGGGTGTGTGTGTGTACACACATACACACAGGAATGAGATTATGCATGCCAGGGTTTCTGGGTGCAAGACACCCATAATTCCAGGATTTAATAAATATTAGAATTTAATCAATGATTAGAGAGATAAATTGGGAGTCAGATTCTTGTTAGAAGGACTCAGTTAGATGGACTGAGAGCCAGTATGGTGTAGTGGTTAGGAGCGGTAGACTCGTAATCTGGGGAACCGGGTTCGCTTCCCCGCTCCTCCACATGCAGCTGCTGGGTGACGTTGGGCTAGTTACACTTCTCTGAAGTCTCTCAGCCTCACTCACCTCACAGAGTGTTTGTTGTGGGGGAGGAAGGGAAAGGAGAATGTTAGCTGCTTTGAGACTCCTTCGGGTAGTGATAAAGCGGGATATCAAATCCAAACTACTACTACTACTACTACTACTATTCTTCTTCTTCTTCTTCTTCTTCTTCTTCTTCTTCTTCTTCTTCTTCTTCTTCTTCTTCTTCTTCTTCTTCTTCTTCTTCTTCTTCTCAGCTTCCCGTGTTCAAAAGATCCTGGATCAATCCCTGGCATCTTCAGGTAGGACTAAGAATGTCCCCTGCCTGAAACCCCGCAGTGCCACTACCAATCACAACATTTAGCTAGATGATGGTCTGACTCAGTATAAGGTAGCTCCCAATGTTCCACAGGCTTTTAAAATGCCAAGTGGAAAAACTTTATGCAAACAGTCTTTTCTCCTGCTTGCTCACAACCAGCACTACTCATCCAAAACTTTTAGACATGATTTTTCAGGAAGGGAGTGATTTTGCAGTCAATGACTGTCCTGCTCTGCTGTCAGAGGAAACCAATGAAATGAAAATAAGGTGATAATATACTGTAGGATATTTAAGAGGCAGAAATGCAGGGGGAAATCATAGCCTGGGTCTCTACAACTGAGGCCCAAAATAGACACACAGAGAGAGAAAGAGAGAGAAGAGTCAAAGCAGCTGCCAAGAACAAAGGACTGTAAAAGTTACCTGTGCCACGTTTTCTTTACTTTTGCAATGGGGAGTGGAGGGGCCTGATAAAGGGGCACCAAAAAACACCACTGTTTGATAACCTTGTAGATTCTCGTTCACTTAACCTCCTGCCAACTTCCTCTCCTTTCTCTCTCTCTCTCTCCCCCTTTTGCATATTTATCAACATGATAATACAGATGCTTAAACTACCTTTATGCCTGCAGCATATTGCTTCTGGATCAGTAGTGTATCCTGGGCAATTCCTAGCTCCTGTAAATATCTATAGAGTTGCAAACCAGGAAAGCTGGCAAGCTTTTTATACAAAAATCAAATCAAATCAAAATCAAATCACTTTTCCTGTGTTAAAAGAGCAAGAAATTAAAAGGAACAGAGTTAGTGGGAAAGTCTCCTTCCTTCCTTCCTTCCTTCCTTCCTTCCTTCCTTCCTTCCTTCCTTCCTTCCTTCCTTCCTTCCTTCCTTCCTTCCTTCCTTCTTTCTTTCTTTCTTTCTTTCTTTCTTTCTTTCTTTCTTTGTCCCAACTTTCTGGAAGAGATTTGATGGATGGCTTAGTTTTAAGAAAGACCTCCTTCTGAGATGCTTACAGAAATACCTGCCAGCTCCAATGCACTAGGGTTTTTTTATTAAATAAACTCTAGTGATCAGACTGAAAAACTGGCAAAAAACCATGTTACCCTCAAAATACTTATCCCAGAGTAGTCCAGCAGACTGTCTGGATTAATCTAATTACAGTGGAACGTAATCCATTCTGGAAGACCGTTCAACTTCTGAAACGTTTGACAACCAAGGCACAATGGGCAGCTGGCAATTTCAATAAAGAAAACGGAGAAACGTGCCTTGGAAGCCGTTCAACTTCCAAGGCGCATTCAAAAATGGAAGCATTCACTTCCGGGTTTTTGGTGTTCAGGTTCTGAATTATTTGGCTTCCGAGACGCTCGAAAACTGAGATTCTACTGTATAGCAATGGATAGCTCATGAATTTAGATATTACTGGACTCCAACTCCCATCAGCCCCAACCAGCAAGACCAATGATCAGGGATGAATGGAGATGTAGTCCAGCAACATCCAGAGGGCACCTCATTGGCTACCCCTCTCATGGCATAAAGTCTCAGCCACAGTAGGAGGCTCTACTTAATTATCCAAGAATACCTCTGTGTACAGATATCTTTTTCTATAAGCTTTCTTATAGACGGCCTCAGCCCAGTATATCTGAAGGAGCATCTCCGCCCCCATCGCTCAGCCCGGCACTGAGGTCCTCCTTCAAGGGTCTTCTGGCAGTTCCCACACTGAGAGAAGTTACAGGGAACCAGGCATAAGGCCTTCTTGGCAGTGGCATCCTCCTTGTGGAACGCCCTCCCATCAGATGTCAAGGAGATAAAGAACTACACAGCTTTTAGAAGACATCTGAAAGCAGTCCTGTATTGGGAAGTTTTTAATGTTTGACATTTTACTATGTTTTTATATGCACTGTAAGCCACCCAGAGTGGCTGGGGAAACCCAACCAGATGGGTGGGGTGTAAATTTTTCTTCTTTCTTTCTTTCTTTCTTTCTTTCTTTCTTTCTTTCTTTCTTTCTTTCTTTCTTTCAAGTACTATGGACCCTTATGAAAGTGGCATATACAGTGGTACCTCGGGTTACATACGCTTCAGGTTACATACGCTTCAGGTTACAGACTCTGCTAACCCAGAAATATTACCTCAGGTTAAGAACTTAATAGGCAAGACAACTAACTCTCGCCTTTTTTATGAAGATAATATGAGATTATATTAATGTTAGATAATGTTAGATATATTTCAAATGACTGCTTCTCAAGATATGTAAATATAAAGTAAACACAAAATTAGTATTAGGTAATTTTGCAATCCACTCTACTTGGAAACTGATTTGGCTCTAGTTTTTGGATCTATTTGGGTTCTCTGCTGGAGAGTCCCAGGCTGCCATTTTCCTCTAGATTTCTGGCTTAAATATCCTACAGTATATTATCACTTCATTTTCATTTCCTTGGTTTCCTCTGACAGCTGAACAGGATAGGCACTGACTGCTAAATCACTTCCTTCCTTAAAACAAAAACAAAAATCTGTCTCAATGTTTGGGGTTGGTTGGGGGAAAACCAGAAAGCTACCCTCCAGTTGTCTGCTGAGTTAGATCCTAAACTCAGAAACTGAGATCCTTATTTCCTGCCCCAGATTTCTCTTCACTGCCAAGAAATGAAATGCATTTGGAAGAAGAAATGCAGTTTATTTACCAGCAGAGCCACATGTAGATTAAGACATTTTTGCTCTTTCTGCATTCAGTGCTTATTCCAAGCACATTTTTTATTTATTCTCTGTTGATCCCTTGGAAAGTTAGCTTTCCAAATTTTAATCTCAGCATCTTTCCCTACCAGTGTAATCAAGTAAAGAGAGCACTACTTTTTTTCCACTACCTCCCCAACCTTTTATCATCTTACACTGAGGAAATACAGATGTACGTTTAAGAGAAGGATTAGGCCAGTAGCATCACTTTATACTTGCTTGCATTGAATTGCATTTTCTATTTTACCATCCATTCACTCTGTTTGGAGAGGTTGTTTTTGAGCTTTTTAATGCCCCAGAGGCATTTGCTAACGTTTCTTTCTTTTTGTTCTCTTTTCTGTAAGACTTCCATTTTTAAAAGGATGCTGACTTGCCCCTTATAGCTTCTGTGTCTCTTCTTGTTAACAACATCAGCATCCTCTTGGTGCGGGGGTAAGGCAGAGGCATGTTCAAAGTCCGTCTTGGGGGCCCAGTTTATTTCTTGGGGCCAAATCCTAAAAAAGCTCAACAACTCAACGGTCAGCCGTCTTCAAATCTAGCCCTCTTTGAAAAAACTTTGGAAAAAAGTTTGGGCACCCCTGGGGTAAGGTAAAGGGTAAAGGTACACTCCAGTTGAGTTTATAATAATGCGTTTTTAACAACCCCCAAGCATTTTGGAGAGATTTGACCCTTTTGACGTTGCCTAGCAACTTCATTTTTTACTAATCCACTCATTTTGGGGAAGTTTTCTCTTTGGAGGTCAAATGACTATATTGGATTGTCTTGGCAATTGGCCATGTACATGTAGTATATTTAATAGTAAATGTAGCTCCGATCTGGTGGAACGCTCTGTCACAAGAGACTAGGGACCTGCGGGACTTGACATCTTTCTGCAGGGCCTGCAAGACAGAGCTGTTCCACCAGGCCTTTGGCCAGGGCACAGCCTGACTCCCTCGTTTGGCAATTCTCACAGAACAATGGTTGCCATTAATTTGATTGGAATTAATTTTATAATGAAATGATTTTAGAATGTTTTACTGTTTTACTCTTGTTAGCTGCTTTGAGCCTGGCTTCAGCTGGGAGGGTGGGATATAAATAAAATTATTATTATTATTATTATTATTATTATTATTATTATTATTATTATTTATTACTACTACTACTACTACTATGGTCATTGCACTCAATTGGCTCAACAACACTTACATCTCACACTTGAGTGCCCAGGTCCAGGGATGCTGTTCCTCTGGTTGGTTTCATGACCAACTGTTCTAGGCACAGTCATTAGGGCATCTAGAATGTTTACATCTTTGAGTGGAACCCATAGTAACTAGTCTATGTGAGGATAGTTGAAGTTGCCCATTACTAGAAAATTTCATTCTGCATCTCAAGATCTCGCTGAGCATTTTGATTAGGGGGATGAGAGCATGTTCCCAGTACTAAATTACTCTTAAGGCCTGATATCACCACCTGCAAGAACTCTCTGGAGGAATCTGCCCTTTTGAGATTTCCATTCCCTGCCTTTACTATAGAGGTTATATTCAGAGATAATGATGTCCCACTGGTTCTCTCCATTCCACCAGCTTTCCGTTATAGCCACTATATCAATGCCAAAACCCGGTGAGCGGGAGGTGGGGGGGGGGGGAGAGAGAGAGAGAGGAAAAAAATGATAATGTGAAAAAGCCAAAGGAAAATTGGACAAGAAACTTTCTTTTGGATTATTGGCATATAAGGCTATACAACTGTATATATACATATAAAACGTAGATGATGGAAAGTTTCCTATGTTAAAAACATATTTAAAAACAGTTACATCTGTTCTGCAAGCAGAGGGGAGAATGCAGTGTTCAAAAACTCTACAGGTTCCAAGGTGGCGATATGCCAGGATGTTTGATTGAGTGGGAAGGAAACACAATGCATTGAAACACTGATATTTTATGTTCGAACCAACTTCAAACCCATGTTTCTCATAGTGCAAAGATACTACTGCAGTGGTAACTGCTGCAGCTTTGGCTGAACTTCCCTGGCGGCAAATCCCAGCCCCCTTTTCCTGTTTATTTGCATAGGACTTCAAGGAAGAAGGCCAGGATAGCTATCCCATCAAGGCCTTTGTGATATGTCTATCCTATCCACAAATCCCACGCTTCTCACACTTACTTGCATAGTTACAGCTCCAACCAAAAAATTACTTTGACCAACCAGTAGCCTGAACAGCAGTCTAAATAAATCATCATTTCTGGGGCCTGGCAGTAAATGAAATATTTAAGAATATAATGAAGAGGCAGCTGGATCAAGCCAATGGCCCAACTAGTCTGAAATCATGTTCTCCCAGTAGCCAACCAGAAGCCTGTGGGAAAACCGCAAGCGGGAATCAAGCCCAACGACACACTCCCCTCCTGTGGTTCCCAGCAGTTGGTATTCAGAAGCATTGCTGCCTTGAATAGTGGAGGGAGAACATAGTCATTACAGCTAGTAGCCATTGACACCCCTTTCCTGCTAATTACAGGTCAAGGGGGAGGGATGAAAACGTAAGTTTTACTTAGGGTAGACCTACTAAAACTAACGGTCCTGACTTAGGTCCATTCATTTCAGTGGGTCTCTTTTTGAGTAAGGGAGACAAGAGGTTCTGAGGTAATAGAAGTTGAGTTGCTCAAAATGGTGGCTGCTCCCTGCCCTCTACTCTGCCACTGAGAATGTGCAGCCTTGGTTACCGTGATATACAGTGGAGCCTCGGGTTATGTTGCCTCTGGCTTACCTGGACGTTACCCAAATGGATTAGGACCTGAATACTTCAAATAGTCTTACCAAATATTAACCATCTTGGACCCCACAGTCGGCACAAGACACCCTGTTGGTGGGTGACAACAATGGCTGCTGCCCAGTTGACATTGATCCATGACAGGGACAACTCATGACTCCCCATCTGTTGGATTGAGGTGTGTCCAACTCCATCACAATTAACATCTGGGAGGGATTTAAAAACAATCCTGTTCACCCAGAGATCTGATGACTGAAAAGATACTGTTCCTGGCAACCTTGAAATCGCTAGCTGTGAGAGTATGTGATTTGTCTTAAAATGTTTTCAGATGCTCTTTGTGGTTTTTAGGTGGCTTTAATTGTTCTTAAATATGCTTTTATCTTATTTTTAATTCTGTTGCTTTCGCAGTTTGGTGTTTGCCGCCCTGGGCTCCACTGGGAGGAAGGCAGGCTAGAAATTTTAACAGCAACATATCGCCAAAGAATGAGGAAATGCATCCAGAAAAGAGGACAAAGGAAGCCAAAGATTTACATAAAAATTGCACATACTAGTTAATATAGATGCAAATTCAGAAATAATTGCGCTGATTTAAATAGAAACAGATTTCACTATAGTAGCTATGTCACTGGTCATCAAACAGGACCTGGATGATTTAATATTCCATGAGGATAGAGAAATTCATAGAGGGAAAAACTTCCAATAGATGATGATGATGATGCTAAGAAGAAGAAGAAGTAAGTAAGTAAGTAAGTAAGTAAGTAAATTTTTATTTATACCCTGCCCACCCTGGCCAAGACCGGGCTCAGGGCAGCTAACATCAAACATCAAATACATTAAAACACAATCAAACAATTGATTAAAATACAGTTTAAAAATTAGAATCAGGTTAAAATTAAATGACTGCCCATGAATTACAACCATAGGGGTCAAGAACCTCAAGTATTCATCAGGGCCAGCTATCCATGTTGGTCCCATATGAGCCGATAAAAGGGTCAAAGGTACGGTATCTTACAGGGTCCCATAGAGGGGAGTCAAACTGGGCCCGGACCGAAGGCCAGCTCCGTCTTGCATCTCCTGCGGAAGGATGCCAAGTCGCACAGGGCCCTGGTCTCCTGCGACAGAGTGTTTCACCAGGCTGGGGCTGAAGAAGAAGAAGAAGAAGAAGAAGAAGAAGAAGAAGAAGAAGAAGAAGAAGAAGAAGTTGTTATTATTTATACCCTGTCCATCTGGCTGGGTTGCCATGTTGCCTATGCTCTGCCTTCACAGCAATTCTTCTGAATACCAGTTGTTGGAAAGCACCAGGCAGGATAGTGCTCTTGTGCTCCGATCCTGCTTACGGATTTCCCACATGTTCACTGAGAGAACATGATGATGAACTAGGTGGGCCATTGGCCTCATCCAGCAAGGCTCTACTTATGTTCTTTCACACACAGGGCAGTCCTTTGACAGCCCTACAAATATAGGGTAGTCCTCTACGAAGCTGGACACATGGCCAACCCTAGCTATCACTCCTATTCATGGCTACTTTTTGATATACATTCCATCAAGCAGACGAGATGCAGGATAAGTTGGTTTTTTTATACTGAGCTTCTCCTTGCTGGCTGTCCAAGTCGCCTCCTTGAAGGATTGGTTCCTCACGTCCAGCAACTCTGAAGGCCAACACAGTGATCCTGTAACAATCTATGACTTATACAGCTGACTCCTGCTCGCTGAATAAGCTGAAAGGGAAGCTGCCAGCACTTAAATTTGAACAAATGAACAATTATTGATTATTCAGCCTTATCTGAAAAGAAGCTGTATTAGTCTGGAGCAGCAAAAGGACAAAGAGTCCTATGGCACTTTGAAGGCTTCTGGGCTGTCTTTTCCCTTACACGATGTACTGGGATTTTTTCCCCCTGGGACAAGGATAAGTGAACAGTTCCGTTTCATCCATCTTTGCTCTGGTATGCACCTGTGCCAGGATACAATCCTTGGGGGCGGGGGTCCACCAGCCCGTCTCCTCCCAAAATTACTGGAGAGGAATTGGCTCCTGGGGAGTATATTATGGCATAGGCTGCAACCTGCACCATGAAAGGGGGGTGAGGTGGGGGGAACCCCAACTAACCTGTCCCCCTTTTTGCCCTTCTCTTCTTGTGAACACCACTGCTTTTATATTTTATATTTTATGACAGTGTCCTCTATGGATTAAGGTACTGACTCTGCCTCACACTGTAAGTAGTCAGGCATAGGGTGGAAAATTAAAGCATCAGGCAAAGCTTAAAACAGGGACCAGCAAACTTTTTCCACTGTCCCTCAGACCTTGTGGGGGGCTGGACTATATTTTTTTTGGGGGGGGGGAATGAATGAATTCCTATGTCCCACAAATAACCCAGAGATGCATTTTAAATAAAAGGGCACATTCTACTTATGTAAAAACACGCTGATTCCTGGACTGTCCACGGGCCAGATTTAGAAGGCCATTGGGCCAGATTTGGCCCCCGGGCCTTAGTTTGCCTACCCATGGCTTAAACCAACAACAAATTTTGCTTTCTCCTTGGAGTACACTGGTACCTCAGGTTACATACACTTCAGGTTACAAATGCTTCAGGTTACAGACTCTGCTAACCCAGAAATAGTACCTCGGGTTAAGAACTTTGCTTCAGGATGAGAACAGAAATCGTGCTTCAGCGAGAGGCCCCATTAGCTAAAGTGGTGCTTCAGGTTAAGAACAGTTTTGGGTTAAGAACCGACCTCCGGAACAAATTAAGTACATAACCTGAACAAATTAAGTACATACACTGTATTGAAAAGCAGCAATTAATGTAATACTATTTCAAATTATTTAAAAATGCATTCATCTGAACAGCTTCTCTACATAAGTCAAACTTTAGGAATGCGTTTATTTCAGCTCCTTCTAGCCGTTCGGCAGTGAGGCTTCCAGCCTTTCTTGCTTTCAGCTCAGTTTCTTTTACGCATGGAGTCTGAGTCTTCTACAACACTCTGGTGTTAGAACAGAACAGCATGCCCTCGGAAAGGAAAGTACATGGCGTTAGAATGGTATTCCAATGTTTTAAAACTAATATCAGAGGCTGCCAATTAGCTACCTGGACAGGACACCTTTGAACCAGGATTCCTGATAGATCCCATGACCCTGTACAGACCTGTAAGATCACTTGGGTCACCTGGGGAAAGTCTACATGTGGTATCACTTTCTATCAAATATCAGGGTGGTGACCCTAAAAGGGGCATTTTCTGCTGTTTCCTCTGTTTAAGGGATGCCAAACGTGAAAAAAGTGGCCATCAGCTGCTTCAGATGTCTTTTAAATATTTATCTTTTTTGCCCAAGCCTTCTCTGACTTATAAGATTGGATTCTACTTTCTGTGTTAGACTCCTCTGATTTTGTTTGTTTTGTTTGCTTTTCTCTGCTTTTACATGTTCCTATACTGCAGCTTTATTGGTTTTAAGTTGTATTATTTTTGAACTATATTCATTAAAAAAAACATTTTACACCACTTAGGTTATTTTAAAGCAGTTTGTAAATGCTTTCAAATAAAATAGATAATAAATATGATGCTGTGCACTGTTGAGAGTTAGGGTCAGCAACTGGCTTTCCAGGGGAGATACTCTGAAGAGTGGATGGAAGGTAGTGAGGATCAAGCCCTTCACCATGGCTAGACATCTGGAATTCCTCAAGGGTCTGGATTTGGCCCTCAAACCTCTTGTCACTAATCCCTAACCTGCAATATAACTGAGTTCAGCCGTTGTTTGAAAGACACAGTGGCCGAAGTCCAACAGAACGGCTGATCTCAGTGGAGAAGCATTTCCCACATCAAGAGCAAAAGAGACGGTTTCTGATACAGACAGGTTTCTTCATATTAAGGGCTTTGGGAGGCAGCTGAGGCAGCTTATAGTAAAACCCTCTTCTGTACAGTCAATGTTCAGGACTCAGGGAGATGTAATACGATCGTGGCCGTACAATCTTACAAGCTAAGTGGATGCTGTACTTGCTGTCGTCTTGAGACTCTTCTGGGCTGAGGACAGAAGAGGCAATTCAGTCTTCCTAGAGGAAGAAAAGAATCAAGAATGCTTTGCCCAGCGTTCGGCTGCAGTGGCATAAACAGCTGCAAGCCCAGCTTAAGTGGCACTCACCATTTAGCAAGAAGGGAGGAATTGCTCTTTTCCCCTACCACTTGACATTAAATCCCTTTAAAGCTTTTAAATATGCAAATAAACAAAACGATCCTCCTTCCTTCTGCTTTTTGTTAACGCTAACTGTAACAGTAGCAGAATATTACACTGGGGACCTAATTGTGAAGGGTGGGTAAGATGTTGTTGTTTATGCACCCAATACAATAAAAACAGTTTAAAAGAACTTGCAATCACAAAAATAAGTTCGGTCCTAAAAATACACATCTCAGGTGTCAAAAGCCAGGATAAAGAGGTGTGTCTTCAGCATTTGATGAAAGCTTACAGTGCGTGCCAGATTCACCTCTGGGAAAAGGGAGGTTCATAACTTAGGGGCCACCACGGAAAAGACCTCTTAGGTCACCACCACCTCAAGCTTATGAGGGCTGTGGAACAACCAAGAGGGCCTTCTCCACCCATCTTAGCATATTAGAGGCCCTGTAGAGAAGGAGGTCTTTTAGGTATTTAGGACCTGAGTTGAATAGCACTTTAATTACAAATCTAATCTAATAAATAATTATAGTAGTATATGGAGGCTCCATGAAAAAGAATATATTGTTCCAAGGCTGCACCCATTTATATATCTTAGGGCTATTACCCAGGTAGTCAGTTAATAATATGTGTTTTAATTTATGGCTTGGGGCAATTCAGTATTACATCATCACCATCATCATAATCTTTCTGTGATACTTTGATGTGCATAAAGTTATTTAAAACTGTGTAACTGCTAAAAGGGTATCATGGGATATATAAAAATCCATGAATTTGTTTTTCCTTTCTTGCTTCTAGGTGTTGATTGGGTCCCCCAATATCCATTGATTCATTTGCTTTTGCCAGGTTTGAAATTACCTACCATTGCTGTATCCAGCCAGTAATACCAACCAAACAAGTAACCAGAACAGGGACCAGCGGGTTCAACAAACAAAAAAAGTGTATCACACATATAATTATAAGCATAACTATATATCATAAGCATGAGAACAATAATTATTTACAACCCCACAATTAGGAATCAACATATATTGACGTATTCATATGAATGAAGGATTCACCATTATCTATTTCTAAGTACATAGGTTTGATCTACCTACTTTTTGCAATTTTGTGTTATTTTATTTTATTCTGAAAGATTTATAAGCTGCTTAATCAAAGAGCCCTCCAAGCAGTGTACACAACAAAATTGTAGCGAAAATATAGGCAAAATTCACAAAACGATTAAAAGCAAGTATATGTTAAAGTTATAACACAGATTTTGGGGTTCCATCCTATGGCAAGATCTGCTTGAGTGAGCAATTTAGGATACAGAGGACTTTTGGCTCAGCTGGCAAAGTCCTGGCTCAGCTGGCATGAAATACTATTTTGATGGCTTGTTTTTCCTTTGCCAGACTTAGGCAGAGCAGCAGCAGCCCTGTTGCTGCTAAATGGGGTTCGGATCAGATGCAAGTTTATCCCAGCTTGTTTTATGCCAGCTTCTTGTGCATAGGATTTAACCCTAAATCAGCGTAACTTTTAAAATGAATATAGGTAACTAAATCACATGCCTGGGTAGGCTTCCTGAAATTAAAAAAAAGTTTTTATTTAGGCAGGAAGTTGCAGCATATGATCGTTATCAAATGCACCAACATTATCTAGTTTATGCACTATTTGACAAACCGCTAGCTTATTCTTTTCCTTTATTTCATTCATGAATTACTTCCTGTGGGGCATCTCAAAGCAATTTACCTTTCAGTAAAAATACATTTAAAACAATTACACGTATAAAAAGTTAAAATAGTTGCATTTTTTTTTAATGCCACCATCATCACAGAGGAGTCTATGGAGGGGATATATTGATTGAAAATGTATTGTATTGTAACTTTTGAATAAATGTTATTTAAAAAAAACCCAATTACATATAAAGCTACTAAAAACAACAATAATGGCATTTTTAAAAATCCAAAAACCAGTAAAGATGCAAGTAGACACACATATACACAGAGAGAGAGAGAGCAGAGTAGTAATAGTTTCCAGAGTTTGTGTTGATAACTGAGCTTTTCATTTTCACTTTTTTTTTAAAAAAAAATACTATTTATTAAAGTTTCAAAAAAATTACAAAAATAAAGAAAAAGAAAAACAGAAAATACAAAATACAGAAAAAGTAAAAACAATTAAAAAGAAATCCATCTTTCCATGTCTTGTCTTTCATTTACTTGTTTCCTTGACCTCCTCACACCTCCCTTTTTTGTGTTCTAGTTCAATTGATTATTTCAGCAAATCCTTTCCATTCTTGTTTTTATCTTACTAATTTATCTTAATATATTGTAACTTTACATTCTGACCTGTTAACAATCCATTCTTCCTTAATCCTATATAGCATTACTGCAAAAACCACATTACATCATTCCAACATCCTTTTAGCATTCCTTAATTCATTTTCACTTGTTTTTTAGAGCAGTTTTTCTTTTTACACAATATTGGGGTGGGAGAGTTAAGGGCTACTAGCCACGATGGCTACCTTCTGCCTCCCCTGTCAGCATCAGTATACCAAGTCCTGGGAATCCTAAATGACTAAGATGCTGTTATACTCAGCTCCTGCTTTCTGGTTCCCCACAGACATTTAGTTGGCCACTGTGAGAACAAGATGCTAGACTGGATGGTCCATTGACCTGATACAGCAAAGCTCTTCTTTACGTGTGGGGGACAAATAAAAAGAGCAAGAGACTTGCATGTCCTCTTCTCCATGTGTCTTTCGCTATGCCAGATGCACAAGCTGTCCTTGCATCAAGGGTCATGCATCATGCTTTGCACAGAACAGCAATCTATTTTAAGGCCTGCCAGAGTCCGGACCTCTGTTTGAAAGGCCGTCCAGTCCAGTCCAAGCCCATTCAGTGCAGGGCATCTGGGTTTGGCCACCACAGTGCCTCAGAGGGATGCTACATCAGAGGTGTTCTAAGAATTAAAACAGATACTAGATCCAGCTGCCTGGAGCACCAGGCCAGTGAAAAGGGAAATATGGGCCCTGGAAGCTGCTGAAGGATGCCAGCTGCTGGTACCAGCCCTGAGGACTGTAGCAGCAGTGCGCTCTCATAATCCTGGTACACTCCGGTTGATGGCTACAATATAGTCATGGGCACAAATGGTTAATGGCTTGTGATGGAAAGGGAGGGATGTTTATTTAATGCTTGTTGCCAAATGAAGACCAAGAAGCATTAGTGTAAATAAAAGGCTCTTGTAGAAATTTTAATTAATTGGTCCATTAGCCTAATTACATTTGGATCTTAGGATTCAAGTGCATAAAAGGATGGCCATACACTTTCTTAAAAAAAGAAGTATAAAAGCCTCCATTACAGCGCCTTAAAAATGTGTGTTGTTGTAGTCTGCCAGGTTGGAGTTGCTCCTGTTCACTAAAATTTGCACCACCATGCCATTCTCCCAGTTTCTGATGAAGAGAGCAGATGGGCGTTGGGCTTTTCAATGGCATGGCGGTTTCACATGCCTATGTCTTAAAAAATGCACATTAGGCAGGTTTGTCTATAGCGTGTTCTCCTTCATGGAGAGCACGGGTTGCGGTTGGGGCTGCCAGGACACTCCAAATTTGGGGGCGGGCTAATTGACCGTTGGCCGCTGATGTGATTGGGCTTCCCTTGTTGTTGGGAAGATGTTAATTGACATCCAGAAATGCTAAAACTCTTTGCACGAGGCTAGGGCTTCCTCTTTTCGACCGTGCATCGGATTGCCCCCCCCCTAGAATTAGGGTTGTTTGCTTGACCTTGCTATGCCTGTCATGGGGTTATCTGCTCTTGAGGCAGGGGCCCGCTAGGAATTTTGTCTATTTGGCTGATTGGCTGGGGCCATTTGGTTTTTGCCTACTGCGTAGCAAATCGTCACAACTTGTAAGGTTGCGGTTAGGCATTGGTTTATGGTTTGGTTGGTTGAGGGGCATGGATTGGCTGTGCCTGTCCCTCTAATGCTGCTGCTGCAAGGGTATTCCATTAAAGGAATACAGGGGCTCACCATTGCTTTTGTGGCCACGCAAGAGCCCCTGGTTCCCTGCTCCGTCGCTATCCCCAAAATGTATTCCCCTTTTCTGACTTTCGCAGGGTTGCGAAATGTCAGTCTGTCCCCACTGGGGGCAGATAGCCACAACCAATGCCTAAGCAACCACTCACATGTTTGTATTTTAATAAAGTTGTGGCCAAAATTATGCCAAAACCTTAAACTAAAATTTTGGTGTGATGTGTGAGTTATTTGGGGTGGCCCTGGGGACCCTGACATGCAACAATGCAAACTGAAACAAATTTATCCCCTATCCCTGCTAGTAAGTGGAGTTGAAAGAAAGGAGAGCAGGTTTGGGAGGCTGGTGGGTGGATGGAAGGAAGGAAGGGAATGGGGAGGAGGAAACACCCAGCCTCCAGGTTCCACCTTAGCGCTCCTTCCTTGTGCTAGGAGAAGCCCTGCTGCAGGCCTGTATTAGCAGTCCTGCCAGGGAGATGTTCATAACCCTTTTTAACGATCCTGTTCTGTTTCCACAACCTGTGTGGAGCTTGAATCCATAGCTGTAGTTCAGCACAGTTCATTGTCTTAGTTCTTAGGATGTAGCAAGCTGGAGATATACCAAAATAATTTAATAAGCTAGGAAAATCACATCAAGGACCAGCTGATACAATTTGGTGAGGATTATAATTAAAATTTATGATTACAATTTAATATTACAGTGACAAATTGCAATTAACAGGCTCCAGTGGTGTTACATCAGAAGTAACCTATTTTTATTATACAATTATTTCCACAAACCTATCTTTCCTTTTCAGATGACACATCAAGGACATATCAAGCTGGATTGTTCTTTGTTTTGTTCGGGACGGAGTTTTCTTGCAAAGCTGGGATGAGCAATTTGTTATTTCAGAATCCAGCAGCCAGGATGTTGGTGAGCACTTCTGCCTGGACATTCAGTGCCAGGCTTAGAATTATTCTGCACATGCTCAGTTGGAGAGAGCATTCAGAACAGGGTCTCACTGGAAGAGCAGCCTCCACCAAATTGGTGCCCTTCTAATACTTTGGACTACATCACTCCCAGCCATGCTGATGGGAGTTGTAGTCCAAACACCTGGAAGGCATACCTTCCAACATTTATCCAATGAAAATAGGGACCCACCCACCATTATTATTATTATGATTATTATTATTATTATTATACCCAGTCACTCTGGGTGGCTTCCAACATATCTAAAAACACAATAAAACAATAAACATTAAAAAAAAACCTCCAACATTTCTCTGATGAAAATGTTGTTGTTTAGTCATTTAGTCATGTCCAACTCTTTGTGACCCCATGGACCAGAGCACGCCAGGCACTCCTGTCTTCCACTGCCTCTTCCACTGCCTCTCGTCCTCTTCTCCTTGTGCCCTTAATCTTTCCCAACATCAGGAAGTCCTAAGGAAAAGTGGGAAATTCCAGGATCAAATCAGAAACCAGAATGGCTTCTGTAAATCCGGGACTGTTCCTGCAGTGGCGGAGCTTCATCCTCTGGCACTAGGGGCCGGAGAGCAGGTGGGGCCATGGCTGGTCACATCCTGGGGTCGTGGCGCCCAGCGCAGGCGATGGCACCCTACTGGGATCACGCTGCCGGGGGTGGTGTGCTCCCCCTGCCCCCCTCTTCCTCCGCCAGTGTGTTATGGCTGGGTCTCTCCCACAAACACAAGATGACTCTGCCTTTTAATTATTTCAGATTTATTGCTAAAACAACAAACTAAGACGGAGCTTCTCTTCGTCTTCCCCAGAAGATGGAGTTGCCTGGACTGAGCTCCTCCCCCTTCCCCAACACAGAAGCCCCCACCTTCTCTTCCAGTATCTTTCACGCATCTCTGCCACTTTTGAAATCCTACGAGATTTGGCAGAACGTATTTCCTGCATTCCAACGTCTTGCCCACTATCCTAGTTCTCACACACCTGCCTGTCCCTTTGGTCAGAGCTTAGATTACAGCTGCTCTCCCCCTCCTCTCAGCTTTCTGCTGTTAACTGTCCTCTCCCTGTGCCTGCTTTTTTCCTCCTATCAGCACCTGAGCTTCACAGTCACAGTGTGTCCCTGGAAAACGGACTCTTGGGAGTATCTGCGAAGGCACTAGGTTGGCAAGGGCTGTCTGATATAGATGTTACTTGGGTACTTGCAATCTCACCTCCAGCTCTTAACAACATGAGAAAGGTTGGGAAATGGACAAATGAAAAATTGAGCTGCACCAAAGGGACTCTAAAAAAAAATGGCCTGCTCCATTAAGATGAGAGCAGTTTCACATGTATTGTGGGTTACTCCAATCTGAATATACTCTGCACCACGAAGCACTGGGTTGGAGCCAGACAGCCTATTTGCTAATGCCTCCAGAGGCATGTTTGTCATGAGAATAAAGCACCATTTTTACACACGACTGCAAACATAAATAATGTTGGCTGGGCAGGAGCAGGCACAAATGCATTTTGTGCTACGCTCAGTCACTCTTATGGCCATTTCAGAATGGATGTGCATGGGTCAAGCTGTACAGGAATGGGATCATGCAGAAAGTCATCATGAGAGCAAGCACTGAGCGCATGGTTGCAGGAAAGCAAGGGAGGTTGTTGTGATGCTCATCCTTAAATAATTATGTATCGAGGTGCAGAGATAGGATGGTAGGTACTTGGTCGAGGAGAAGGGATGGCGATGCAAGAACTGGGGACTGTGAGCTTTCAGAAGCTGAGATATATGACAAGTTAGATGGAAGAAATTCACTGGCAGGTAGGTAATGGGAAGTGGAAATTGTGGGAATATAAGCTATAGATAGGGTTGACCTACAGAAAAAGGAAAAGGTATCTGGAGTACACCAGATTCAGACTTTTTATTTGCACAACTTTGCCACCCTTTTAATGATGAAATTCTGTTCATGATACCTACCTGCTGATTCCTGTTCCACTAAGAGGTCTGTTCATTCTTCCAAGTTCTTTCCTTCAAGCATCTGTAATATACTCTTACCTCACAGTCTTGCTTCCCCCCCCCTCCCCACCATCACATGTTCTGTACAGAAAGACAAGGCAGCAGATTTGCAGTTTACTTCCTAAACGGTATATATTTAGCTATCTGCTAAAATAAACCAGGTTTGCAGACAGCTAATTTGCCGCAGTTTCTAGCAGGTTAATTAAGCTGTTTTTTTACATCTTAGGTATATGCAACCCACACTGGCAAGCCAAGCCAAGCCTGTTCTTATGGATGTCAGGTTCAGCCCATCTGCAGAAGTCACAGGGGCCAGTACTGATGATGACCCAGCGTCGCATAAGAGTGAGCAATATCTCTTGGTAGCCAAAGGTTAAAGAGACTGATATTTCCGCTGAGGAAAGCTTTGCAATCTGCATTCTCCTAAAGTAGCATTAATGGAACTTCATTATAATTAAGGATGAAGTGCCAAACTATGATCTGAGTAACAAAACAAGCCAAAGATGCTAAAGATTGCATCACAAATTAAAGACTAAGGCTGCAATCGCAATCCCACTTACGTGGCAGTAGGCTGCACCATAGGAGCGGACCTCTGAGGAGCTGGGGAGTCTTCAGACCCCCAATAAAATATTTGAGGGGGCCAGGCCCCCCAAATTTGATGGGCATTGCCATTCAAATGGTGTGCGTGCACCGTGTCATGTGATCGATTATGTGGGGTGGGGCTTACCTGGGCCCCCTCAGGACTTACTTCTGAGTAGGCATGACTAAACATTGTGCTGCAAAGAGCTCGAAGAGGAATGTTGACTTAAAAAAACATATATGTGAGATTTCGTCCATCAACCCAAACAATTGGTTGGGCCTGATAGCAACAGGAGTCCTACAAAATATGGAGAACATCACGTTGTCTAGCCTTGGACCAAAGCATTTAGGCTTTTATAATTGAGGAAAAGGATATGGAGAGAAATGATAACATATCATAAAAGCAAGTAGTTCTTCAATCCTCATGTAATTAATTTACAGAATTCAGAGCCACACCCTCTCAAAAGCATTCAGAAGAAGGTGGCAGGTTTCAAAATATGAGAGGGGTGAGTGGCCCCCTCAATGTCCTCAGGCATCCCAGCCGCACCTTCTCCTGTCTATATCTCTGAAGATAAATGATGCAGGAGGGCTATTTCCTGAATGTCCTTTTTGCAGGCATCTAGAAGTACATGTCTAGCCTCTGCTGCAAAAATGGATGCTGGACTGAGTGAACACTTAGTGTGATCCAGCAGGACTCATCATACATTCATATGGTACTCTTACATAACATAAAATAGAAACTGAGAAGCAGTGAAAGCAGATGAGCAAAACAAGACATCAAGGAACAACCAAAACATTAAAAAGTCAGTAAAACCCAGCAACTATTTATACCACAAAGGCCCCTCTAAAGAACAGAAGTCTTAAACCGTTTCTGGAAAACTGCAAATGAAATTGTCCCGAAGGAGAACATCCTGTACTTTATAGCTACCCACCCAGCCTCAAATTTGAAGCAGGCCCTTCTCTGATGACTTCAGAGGACGTGGTGATGAGGACACATTTGGAAGGAGGCATTCCTTTTGTTTCTACTCGGGTTTTCAACCTCTACCACAGACTAAAATAACCTTGAAGAAGCACTGAAGCAATTTTTGAATTGAACATCTCCTGTATGAGAACATCTCCTTGAGAATGTGACCTCAGATGTTAGGTTGTTCACATGAATGCCTTCACAGGTTGAAAACATTAGGCCCACTAAGTTCTACTCAGTTGACATTAATGTTCCTAAGTTAGCCGTGCCAATTAACCTCAGTGGGGCTGCTCTGACTAGGACTAACATTGGGGACAGTCCATTGTGATGGGATCACAGGGTCATACTAACTATCCCTGCCCTACTATCTGCAGGCAGCTGCACCTTCTGTGGCCAAGCGAAATGACCCTATGCTCATACTGCAGAAGGACTTCTCCACAAAAGGGGAAATGCTGGCCCTAATCAAGAGGACTCCACATGTGTAAAACATGTTGGACAGCATCATACAACTGATGAAAATGCAGTTGGCCAGGGACATAGCTGGAGTGCTAGCTGGCACAGCTCCCCCAATGTGTGTGCTTTCAACACTTGACAGTGGTTGTAGGAACCCACTATATAGGGGGTGAGGACCCTGTGGCCCTTGGGATATTGGTGGACTTCAGCTCTCATCAGCCCCAGGCAGCATGACCCATGGTCAGGAACGATGTGATGAGCTGTTGTCCACTGACATCTGGACCACCAATGGTCCCCATATCTGTCCTATATAGAACTGCCAGATTCCTAGTACCACTACTAAATACTTAAGATAGTTTTGGTTGCATCCTGGAAATTTTGTGTTCCTTCCAGACACATTTGAGACTTGAACAGTAGGCGGAAGAGATGGAAACTTAATAATTGAGTTCATCTTGAAAATGCATGGAGGAGGCTATAGCTTAGTGGTTGGGCATGTGCAGCCAAAAAGTGTCAGGTTCTATCTCTGGTCTCTCCACTTAAATGGGTTTCAAGTAGCAAGGCTAGGAGGACGTCTGCTTGAGCCCCGGGAGAACTGCTGCCAGTCAGAATTTTAATACAGGGCTTGGGGGAAGGGGAAGCAATGATCTCGGATTTTCTCCAGCAATTGTATGGTTTGCAAAGGTCAGGGCTCACAGTGGCATGTTCTTGCTAAATTACATGAAGATGAGCGTGGAGTGGAAACACCTCTCACTTGCTACCAGTGCTTTTACAAGAAACAAAATGTCCTCCGAGCGAGAGGGGAAAACAGCGATATAAAAAACACAGTGGGTTGTCAAATTTATCAAAGCGCAACAACGAAACAGGCTTTCGTTTGTATGTGTTAGTTTTTACTGCTCTTTGGAAAGATAAATCCTGTTTTGATCTTGTGCTGGTTGTTCCACTCTGTTGCAGTGCAAGCAAATCAACACCGCCAGGATTTGCAGGGATATGTTTTCTCGAGATTAGCCCCTGCAGGTATTGCGTTCTGTTCCAGGAGGAATGATTTTCAGCTCAAGAGAGAGAAAGTCTTAACATTCTCTCTCTTGATTTCAATTGATAGGAAGGAATCAAGTATTTTTGGTGCTTGGACTCCTTATCCTCAGAAAAATGTTTCACATAAGGAGCAGTCGGCATAGTGGTGTGGTGCTCACCACTGCTTTCCCAGCAGCAGCATTGCTGCCACTTATCGGGATTCAGCAGATCTCAGGCTGAGCTAGGAGGTTCTCAGCACAACAGGGCCATACCAGCTCAACTCCCTCACCCTCAGCACATCTGGATTTATGCCAGCATATCTCCTCCATCCTGGCTGAGCTGCAATCCAGCTGGTTGAGCTAAGCCCAGCAGATCTTAAACCAGCGAAAGCCCCCAAAAGAGGTTGCTCTGGGGCAAGACTAGAGGTGTGTGGACTTAACCTGGATCCTAAACCCATTTGACTCAGCCATGTGACCTGGCATGAGTATACAGTGGTATCTTGGGTTACAGACGCTTCGGGTTACAGATGCTTCAGGTTACAAACTTCGCTAACCAGGAAGTGGTTGCTCCAGGTTAAGAACTGAAAACGCGTGCCAGCAGCAGCAGGAAGCCCCATTAGCTAAAGTGGTGCTTCAGGTTAAGAACCATTTCGGGTTAAGAACGGACCTCTGGAATGCATTAAGTTCTTAACCCGAGGTACCACTGTAATTGTTTAATTGCACAATGAAATGGAAAATACCTGTGTATACCTACATATGTGTACTGCTAAATACATAGCATAGAAACTTCCACTGTAGCTAAACCAAGAAGTTGCAGAGAGCTAAACTGTTGATAATTAACTTTGAATGTATCTCTGCTACTCTGTCACAAGGCATTTAACTTTAGATCACATGGGGAGTATTTTCAGTTGCAAATCTCCATTTTGGGTGCGTTTGTCTCCAACTACCAAAGAGGAAGATGTGCTAATGATCTCTCTCCAGGATAACCCAGCCTGGAATGCAGGCTGTATGTGGATAGACAGAGCTATGTTTCCAGCTCTGTTTCAAGTAATTTTATATTTCTAAGATGCTGTACCTGTGCTTAGAGAAACACATAATATTATTCAACTATTTGGATGCAACATTATTGTTCTAAGTGTTTGTTTTGGAACAGGTTCAGTTAGTAAAGCTTTGGAACCATATTTTTGGACTGGACCATTTTTATTTTTATTTCAAGAGGAGTCAGTTTTTATTCATCCTATTGCTTCCAAGTGCACAATATTAATAACCGCAATATAAATTAAGTTGGCGAAAAGAGTAGTGTATCCCAAACATTATTTCTGCCAGTGTTAGGCCAACTCAGCAAACAGAAGCCCAGCTGCTGAACAAGGTTTGGATCTGGTATAATTTTACATTGGCTTAATTTTCTCCTGCTTACCTTGTACCAGCTTCTTGTGTGTAAGACTGCACCTTTAGTCTAAAAAGGTAAGAGACACAGGAAATCTGTACCGCATTATTTATCTCTCTGTGTAAATGGGCTCTTACATCTTAAGTCCACATTTTCCTAAAGCAACTGTACAATACTTCCCTATTGCACTAATGACAGAGTAGCTGGCTATTATTATGAGTGAAATAACCATCGTGTTTCTTTTTTTAAAACCTTTTAAATTTCCAAAGGCTTGTTCGGACTCCTGGGGCTTCACACTCAATTTTCTTTTCTTCTCCCTTTCCCACTCTCTATTTCTGTATAATTCTGTTATGTGTGATCTTTGTGCTTCTTCCTATGTAATTTTCATTTGCTTTATTGAGCTCTTTTTCAATATAATGGGCCTGATTCGTCAGCTGTGTAAAGGATGGCGTTGATGCAATGACTTAGAGGTAGGCAAAACACCAAAGCCAAACAAAAATAGTCAGTGCCTGGCTAAAAGTTTTAAGCAGTGGGAAATGCAATTAGCGTTATATTGACAACTGGGTGTTTTCTGGACAGAAAACTAGAAATGGGGCACACAGGGGGAAATTCAGCTTGGAAAGTGGCATGTTTACTGGCATATTTACAAGTCAGGCTAAACAAATGCAAATGAGTAATTTCATACTGGGCCAAGATCAAGTTTTGGTACTAAGGCCCTATACAGATTGGGACAAAGTTACTTGAAATACTGTTGTACCCCTTATAGCAGGTCATTGCATTCTACAGCAGAGCTTCTCCTCAAAGTCCCCAAAATATCAGAAGCCCAATCCACAGCAACTCAGAGCATGGCTTTCAGTGTGGCAGTAGAGAGCCAGTGTGGTGTAGTGGTTAAGAGCGGTAGTTCGCGTCTCCGCTCCTCCACATGCAGCTGCTGGGTGACCTTGGGCTAGTCACACTTCTCTGAAGTCTCTCAGCCCCACTCACCTCACAGAGTGTTTGTTGTGGGGGAAGAAGGGAAAGGAGAATGTTAGCCGCTTTGAGACTCCTTCAGGTAGTGATAAAGCGAGATATCAAATCCAAACTCTTCTTCTACCCTGTTCTGTGAAGCAGCACCCCTGTTGAAATCTGGCAGGTACCCATTATCTGTAGTTTCCACAAACAATGGAAGACTTTTATTTTTTCAGGTCTCTGCCTTGGGTGTTCCTTTGTATTGTTCTTTATTTTTCGTATTGTATGAAATTGAAAAGTCAGTGTGGTGCAGGAGATGTTTTCAGATTGGTACCCAATTCAGACACCAGGCTGTCAGTCTCTCACAGCCAAACTGACTTCACAGGGTTGTTGTAACGTGGGAGGGAAGAACTATGTATGTCGCCTTAAGCTTCTAGAATAAAGATTGGGATCAAAATGTAATGAAAAGCCTTTTCCTCTCATCTCCACAATCCTTACAATAACCCTGCAATGTAGGTCAACATTATTAATTATCTGCATTGTTTATTTATCCAAGAACTCATACCTCACATTTTGAGGAACTTCCTCCCCACAGCAGCTTACAATCTTCAGTTTAAACCAGGGACTTCTTGATTCATAGCTTATTCTCCTTGCCACTGTAACTGCAACCCAGTCTTCAAGGAACATTACCCACTGATAGAAATGAATAAACCAAGTAGCTCTGCATAGGACAATGAAACAAATTGTATCTCTTATTTCATTTATTCATTGGTCATGCACTCCATTTTTTATTTCTCTTCTAAGTCAAATGTCCTAGACCAGGACTACAATTCCCATCATTCCTGACCATTGGCTATATGGGCTGGTGCTAATCAAACATGGAGTCTAACAACTTCTGGAAGTCTCACAAGTTCCCCATCCTTGCCCTAGAAAATTATGGTATGAGAATGTCGCTTCTCCCTTTTTGAAAAGACATGCATATGTTGCCCCGCCATCAGATAAGAGCTGAACATCTACAGGACACTTGTCTCCCATCAACATAGCTCAGCAATCTAAAGTTTGTCATTTCATCAATGAAGGATGCCCTCAGTTAGCATCTTGCGTTAGTCAAATTGAAGACCATAACCTAGAAAAAAGGGCTAATTTGCTGTTAGACTTGGAAGCCTGGTGATGTCATGCATAGAGGCCAATGGGCAGCAAAGGCCTTTGATGTGCTTTTGTTACCATACACCAAGTTTGCTAATAATTACCAGTTGCCTTACCTTTTAACACATAATTTCCTCATATTAAATATAAAAATACGCTTGACGTTATGATTATCTCAGAGACAGACTACTTTATGACCATGTTTTCCAAGCTAAAAGGTGTTAAATATACTTGTGGAAGATCTTGAAATAGAATAAATAAAAGGAAGCAAATCACTCTGAACAGTAATTCATACAGCATCAAAAGAAGCAATTAGTTGCAAGGAAACAAAACCCTGCTGTTTTGAATAGTGCTTTAAAGAAGACCAACTACTGTAATAGTGTGATTCTGATAGCAGATTGAACAGCATTCAATAACAGATTCAACAACAATAATGAAGTAAAGGTTTGCTGCATACAGAGACAGTACTAAATAGTTTAGATCAATGACTTTCAAACTCTGTTGTTGGGCAGTTTGAGAATTCTTGGAAATATATCAGTGGTTCCTCAAAGAGAAATCGAACACAGTTTTTCTTGAAAGATCATCTGTCCCCTTGATGGCCATTAGCTTAGATGTTCACTGTTGTAGGCAGTGTGCCTCTGGATGACTATCAGTTGCTGGGAATCACAAGTGGGAAGAATGCTGTCACACTCAGGTCATGTTTGTGGGTTTCCCATGGGCCTCTGATTGGCCACTGTGAGAACAGGATACTGGACTAGATGGGTCTTTGGTTGCATCCAGTTGGGATCGTCTTATGCATTTTGAAGGCAATTAGAGAAAACCATGTATTGGGCCATAATGCTGGAGGGGACTTTTGCTTGCATGGTCTGCTCATTGGCTTCTCATGGCTACCGTGGGAATGACAAGAGTTGACAGAACTCAGACTGGGAACCTTCAGCTTTGTGTTTGGCTGCAAGCTTCTACCTATGCAGTTAGATAGTCCCAAGCCCTACACTGGTCCTATCCACACAAGTGTCCATTGGACCACCTGGGAAAGGGAGGCCTATGAAGAACTTAATGTCTGAGTTAGGCCTTGATTGAGAAGCAAGAATTTCCTGAGTTTTGATGACTTTTAGCATACTTTTGTTGGTTCTTTGGTCCTGTGTCTTGGCACAATTTTTGGCTTCATCTCCCCAGTTTGTTCTTTGGCCACGTTCCTTTGGCTTCCTGTCTCCTGGTTCCTGGCTCCTAACTTATCTTGGATAGCTGCCTTGTTACTATTTGTCCCCATCTACCCATATTGGGGAAATGTACATGTTCAGGAAGAGGCATATCAAGTCTTTACCTCATAGTTGTGACTTGCCAAAGGGCAAATGACAATCACAATAAGGTGAATTAGTAACCAGACAATGTGTAGAGTGTGTTGCATGCCACCCTATCCAATCTCTGAGCGGTGAGAAATTCCAGGGTTCCAGGAGCTTTACCCAGGTTTCATGTTTCCTTTTGGAAATGAGGCACAGCAGAGACTGTGGTGTCCTTATGATATATGGTTTACACACACACACACACAAACAAACCTGGCCCTATGAAGGAAGGGTTCACAGCATTAACACTCCAAGAGGGTCCTGCTTCTCCCATAGCCGCAGCCCTGGATCCAAACAGATATCACCCATCCCCAGCTTCCATAATCACCTTCAGACTCTGAGGTGCCCCACTCCTGCTTAGGGGACTGCAATAAATCAGTAGGCTGTTCGCTGTACCTAGATATTGGGGTTATGTGAGCAGCTCCTTATTCATTCTTGAAGATCATTCTGACCCTTGGATCATCAATGTTTTTTGCTGGAGGAAAAGGGCAATAATAATAAAGGCATGACTTGTATTGTATCAAACTAACTCTGGGATGTAAGGAGATCCATGAGCTGTGCGCCTCTCCCAGTGCCCTAAATAATCCATGTATATAAATATCAACAGCAAAGGAGGGATAAGGAACACTGTGGGGAGGAGGTAGGAGGTAGAACTGGAATTTCCTAAGCTAAGAAAGACCCATGGAAACTGAACACAAATATTTTGAAGTGGATAACTCTTATAGGTGCTGCAACCTACGAGAGAGGTTTTCCTAGAGCAAAAGTGGGAAAGCGTCTGGAATACTAAGTGTCCATGCTGCTGGGATCTAATTTTCCCACTATGCATGATGAATGCAAAAGTTTGTGCTGTGCGTATGTCTAATGGAGGGTTCCTATCTGCATAAGTCCAATGGAAGCTTTTAATCCTTACGTAATGAGTGTTAATATGACTACAGGTGGTGGCAGCAGTGCCTCAGGCTTCTTCTGTCAGGCTTCCAAATAGGTCAAACCAGGATGTGCCTCAGATGGCTTAATTAGGTTACAGGTCCAGCGGATCAGAAGCTATTTGCATTTTCCAGAGGTCTTCTGCTGCAATGCACAACTGGTGAGAGTCCCCCATTGTGGATTAATGTAAATAGAGGTCAGCATGCACAGGCTGTAACTTCCTTGCCTTGTATGCCTAGGCTTTTGATTTCCATACTTTCCCAGGCAAACTGGAGATTTCAGCGTCAAGGTGGTAAGAAAGGGTCAAGGTGTTAAGATAGAAACCCACTGATTCAGATGGTGAGAATATTTGTGTCTACATATTAAAGATGGTTGGTGCCCATTAGCTATTCTTTCTCACCCTTGGATACCCTTCCCCTCTTTCTCAAGCAGTATAGATTAAGAGTTTCATAGGGGTAGCAGAGTTAAATCCCAGCTTCATTGGGCCTCCTCTCACTCAACCATCACCTAGCAGCAGTCATTCCAGCAGGCTGCCTCACTGGAAGATAAGGGAAGCAGGACTCCTACCCCTTGCTCCAAGGCCAGCCCCATCACAGGCTCAGTGCCCCTCAGCTGTTTCCATTCCAGCTGGTCATTATAAGAACTGCTGTTTAACTTTAAGAATGGGTGTCTGAGGTGTGCTCTCCTCCTCTTCCCTTCCTGTGCCTTGTTCCTTTAGTGCCATGCCTTAGATTGTAAACCTGCCTTGTTTTAATGGATTGTACATAAGCTGTCTGAGAACAAAAAGGCAAGTCTTTTTTGGCTGAAGAGTGGGGTAGGACAAATGTTGCCTTTAAAAAAACCCACAAATCTCCACCATGAATATAAATTGCAACCAGCAGTTGTTATTTTTCATTAATCTGGAATAAAAGAGGTATGAGCCTCTGTATGTAGCCTTGGAGGCATGTTGGACTGAATCATTTGGACTAACCTAATAATGCTGACCTTGCACCCGTAATTCCTTTATGAATCCCAGGAGACCTTTGATCTGTCCCCTCTTTTTTCTTTTTTTGCGAATTCAGCTCATCTTTTGATTTGGGCCTCTGGCATCTGTTGGAGCAGTCCAAATTGAGGCGTAGCTTGACTGCCCACTTTTGATGATGTGCAAAAGAAACACAAATCATCGTGTGACTACATGAAGAATATTGCACAGAGACGGAGTGTCTGATTCTGACTGGGCATGTGATTATGCATAATCTGATGCACTAAGGGCTAGAGAGGTGATGAAATAGCAGCATAACAAGCTTGTGTCTGGCATCAGAGGAGAATTACTATGATCGCTCTCTGAGGACCAATCTCACATGGCCCCTTGGCAGATGCACAAGTTTCTTCCTTCCTTTTTTAACCTGGACTCTGGGGTACCAAATTCCATCCTAGAGTGGGTCGAATTGTGGTATGCAAAACCAGAGTCTGTGTGCATGATGTACTGCTGACTCAGCTGACCCCACTATGCTCAGACTGGAAGCAAGCAACCTCTGACTCTTTAAAAAGTTGAGTTTTATAAAGGAGAAATAGCTCATCCACTCTGTTCATGGGGTAGCTAATTGCCCGTAAGTCCTAAGAATATTAGCAGAGATTTCCTGCACCCAACAAAGGCTACAAGATGTTCTTTCCAGTTGTGGCCAGGTCAATTCATCTGGAAACTCACAGGCAGGGCTTGTTGAATGGTCCTCTCACATTGTTCATAGAATTGTAGAGTTGGAAGGGACCCTGAGGGTCATCTAGTCCAAGTTCCAGAATGTAGAAATCTCAACTAGATAATACATGATAGATGGCCATCCAACCTCTGCTTAAAAACCTCCAAGGAAAGAGAGTTCACCACTCATGGGAGTCTCTTCCACTGTCAAACAGCTCTTACTGTCACAAACTTCTTCCTGATGTTTAGTCAGAATCTCCTTTCTGGCATCTTCCTCATAGAGGATGAAGTTACCCATGGCTACTAGACAATATCTCCACTGCCAGAGGCAGCATGTCCCTGAATATCCGTAGCTAGGAATCACAAGCAGAGAAAGCTGTTGCATGCCTTCGTTGTGGCCACAAGATCCAACAGGGATCTTCTTACATCTCCAGCATTAGTATTCCAGTGTTCCTCATTAGGAAGAACAGGGGGAGTAACTTAGTTGGTCTTTAAGGTGCTACTGGAAGGATTTTTTTGTTTTGTTTTGACTATGGCAGACCAACACGGCTACCTATCTGTAGGGGGAGTAAGCATGCTAGTTCTGACCTTGTTGCCATTCTAGTCAAACTCCATGGATAGAAGGGAAGACGGTTGGAGCAAAGAGTCTATTGTACTTGAGTAAAGGTTCCTGCATATATTAGAGCACTGAAGAGGTCCACTATGCTGCCTCTGGATCTGTTGCCAGCCAGTTTTGGTTTTTCTCCATTTCTCTCTTTCCCAACGTTTAGTTCAGGTGTCCACATTTCACACCTGATGTGGACAACTCTTACTTTCGTACATTACCTAGAGTTCTCCAGGTTTCAGACAATTTTGAGTTGAGTCCCAGTTCTCAACAGTAACATATTCTGTCTCGTACATGGCTAACTGTTGTTGCTTCTACATACGGCAGGTTACTATGGTCTGTTATGTCAATATAGTTTCCAGATTTGTCAAGTGTCCGATTTTCTTTTATTCCCTTTTGTACCATAATCACAACAACAGAGCCAGTGTGCTGCTTTTCTCTGAAGCGATCCAATTCTCTTGATAGAATAAACTCCTTGGCTTCTGACCCCAGGGTTTATCCACTCAGGAAACTAGTTTACTTCCGTACAAAACAGCACACCCCTGTGATTAGCACTTAATTACTCTCAAGCCAGTAGCAGCTCTGCTAAAGTTGAGATGTTTGGTGCGGGTTCTTGCAGACAGTGTGCTGTTAAGGTTTCCATTCCTGGAGGTCAAGGCCACATCCGTCCCCCTGAAATCCAACAAAAATGTTTTGCATGGACAGAGTCCCAAGTTCAGCCGCTAGAACACCAGTTAAAAGAATATCTGATAACAGAGAAGATCCCTGTCAGAGGGTTTGGAGACATGAGTAGCACTACCCTCATCCCAACTAAATTCCGCTTTCCATTCGCTCCCCATCTTCTGGCTCCTAGTGTCAAAATCTGTTGCAGATACTTGTGAGATGCCCTCCATTTTTATTTCCCTGCAATGCTCTGATATAGAATTACTACTGGGGCAGTGCTAGCAATTTTTTTAAAAATTGTGGGTGCCTCACTTCTGTTTGCCTCCTGGTAAAAAATGAGGGGGCCATGGGAGGGCAAGCGGATACTCAGTGTGGATTCAGAAGGTGCCTGCGCATTCCAGGTGTTGATGCTCTGTCTGGTTGGAGGCTCACCACAAGTTGCAGTAGATGGTACTGGCCTAGCTGGGCCGATGGGCCAACTCAGCATAAAGCAACTGTATATAGTAAAAATCCTCTCAGAGACTATACCTGAGCCTCTGACCACTCGCTCCCCAAATCTACTCTGGAAGCTCCTCCAACATTCCAGAGTAGGTACTGAGGAACAGGGCCAGAAGAGGAAGGAGAAGCCCTGTTGTTTGAGTGGAGGCTGGTAAATTAGGGCTAGCCCTCATCAGCCTGTCTTCTATTGGAAGGCACTGTCTCTTTTCACCTCCATTGTAGAGCTGAGCAGAGCAGAGGATGGGGATGGAACAGGAATTAGTTGGCTCTGCCTCTCACTGCCTCTGGGACCGCCTACTGTTGACATCTCTGACTTTGGCCCTACCAGTCCCTACCATTAGCAACCACTAGCTTGGCCATCATACTGGTTCTTGCCTAAAGGATGGAATGCTAAACTTAGCTTAAGAAAGAAAGTTTCTTACAATAGCAATGCATGATCTTAAAGTGAAGATAAACCTGACCAGTGTTTCGCAAGCTTGCCCCCGCCAGCTGTTGCTGGACTACAACTCCCATCATCCCTACCCAGCAGGACCAGTGTCCAGGGATGATGGGAGTTGTAGTCCAACACCAACTGGGGACCCAGGTTTGAGAAACACTGAAACTTTTGGGGGCTAGGGCAGATAGAATTGAACACAATCCTACTAAATTAAGCCCTGCTGCTTCAGTCATGCTAACTGTATCCTGTTATCTATTGTCATTCAGTTATCCAGAAAGAGGGGACCAGGCTCAGTGATACCTGGTGTGTCTGTTTGGCAGTGGAAGAGCTTCTGCTTTTCAGAACATCTCATATTCAATCCCTGACATCTCTAGGTAGGGATGGGAGAGAACCCTGTCTGAAATCTTGGAGAGCTGCTGCCCATTATTATAGACAGTGCTGAGCTAGATGAAACCACTAGTTTGTCTCATTATAATATGGTTTCCTATTTTCCCTATTTTCCCTTAAATGCAGTATTGCACCAAGTTTATATGCCTTGAATCAGGTTGCTCTCTAATACATATTGGCTTCTGTTTAATTTCAGTCTGCTCCAGCTGTGTTTAATTCATAGTATTTTAAAGCAGGGGAGGGAGCCTTTAGTCATCCCTTGCTAGCACATCAAGCTATCTAAGGTGCTCATATTTAACTTTAATTACTTTCATTTGGGGGGTGGGCGGGGGCTGCACCGTGTGCATTTTAGGTAATTATGCTATCTCGTTATATCAAGCCATCTCCTGACCGTGGCGTCGCTTTGAAGCTCCGACCGCTTATTGTAATTTAAAAGAATGGCCACAAGCCTTTCACAAAGTATGGGTGGTTATCGCAAAGCCCTGACAAAATAGTCAATTGGCACCATCGCACTCTTCCTCTGCATGATTATTTCCCCGTCGTCTTCTCCTCGGGCGCTTTGGTATGATTACGAAACTCTTTGCTTCCTGTCTTCTCTGTTCTTTTGGTGTGGTGATCTGCCTAGATGACGGACAACAACAGGCCACCCTTAGAGGCTTAATGTGAAAATGGATGTAGCATTAGGTGGAAGGTCATGGCACGAACCTCACCCATGATGTAAAACCAGCATCACTCTTTAAAAGGAGATTGCCATGCCAGGAAGGTGTGTCAGCCTTGAGTCTTCTAGTCTTTATGCTTCAGGCAAGATGCACAAACCTTTATTGTTTTCTATTTGCAAAAGAAGCATAATTATCCTCACCTGGTCTGAATGTTATAGAATTTTCCGGTGCTTTTTTTCTTAAAAAATGTTTAGGGGTACTCTCATTTTCCAACTCATATTGAAATAAAAGGTAAAGGGACCCCTGACCATTAGGTCCAGTCATGACCGACTCTGGGGTTGCGGCGCTCATCTCGCTTTATTGGCCGAGGGAGCCGGCATACAGCTTCCGGGTCATGTGGCCAGCATGACTAAGCCGTTTCTGGTGAACCAGAGCAGTGCACGGAAACGCCGTTTACCTTCCCGCCGGAGCAGTACCTATTTATCTACTTGCACTTTGACGTGCTTTCAAACTGCTAGGTTGGAGCAGGAGCAGGGACCGAGCAATGGGAGCTCATCCCATTGCGGGGATTTGAACCGCTGACCTTCTGATCGGCAAGTCCTAGGCTCTGTGGTTTAACCCACATATTGAAATACTGCCCCTCAATGAGGCCAAACTTAGATTCACAAGATGTTTAGGAGCATGCGTCCCCCCATGTCCCCCCAGAAAAAAGCACTGGAATTTTCAGTCTGACAGATCACAGGACAGATTATCAGAAATTTTGACTGAGATCATTGATTTAATACTGTTAGCAGCAGAAGCACAATCCTCAACAATAATTTCCTTTTTCATCATCATACATTTTAATCATTTCATTTATGAATTGCTTCCTTTGAGGCAATTTACATCATAATAACAATTGCATATATAAAAAGTTAAAATAATTGCATATATAAGAATGATATTTTTAAGAAGTCCAAATGTAAGTTTAAAACAGCAGCAGCACACATATAAAATCAATTCAAATTCAAGACAGATATCAACGTAGATAGAGATTTTAGAAGGCTTGTTGAAAGAGTCATGCGTTAAAATACTGTAACAAATACACTGTGAGTCTGAGTAGCCAAGAACAATTTTTAATTATTATTATTATATTTTAAAAAGGCTGCTTGGGTTTTCGGAAGATCTAAATGCCCACTTTTGCTGCTGTTTTCCCCCTATATTTAATCTTTTGTGGGTTGTCACAACAGTTTCTGTAATTAGGAGTACAGTAGTACTTTGGGTTGCAAACACTGCTAACCCAGAAGTACTACCTTTGCCCCAGGATGAGAACGGAAATCGCGCGCTGGCAGCGGGGGGACCCAGTAGTGAAAGCGCGCCTCAGGTTAAGAACGGTTTATAATAATAATAATTTATTATTTATTCCCCCACCCATCTGGCTGGGTTTCCCAGCCACTCTGGGAAGCTTTCAACAGAATATTCAAAACAATACAGCATCAACCATTAAAAACTTCCCTAAACAGTTGTGTTTTAAAAGTAAAATAGTTGCTTATTGCCTTGACATCTGCTGGGAGGGCGTTCCACAGTGCAAGAGCCACTACCAAGAAGGTCCTCTGCCTGGTTCCCTGTAATCTCACTTCTCGCAATGAGGGAACCGCCAGAAGGCCCTCAGCACTGGACCTCAGTGTCTGGGCTGGACGATGGGGGTGGAGATGCTCCTTCAGGTATACAGGACCGAGGCCGTTTAGGGCTTTAATGGTCAGCATCAACACTTTGAATTGCGCTCGGAAACATACTTGGAGGTTTCAGGTTAAGAACAGACCTCTGGAACAAATTAAGTACATAACCCGAGGTACCACTGTAATTCAAGTGTCAAAGGATAGCAATGATGGGAGGAAGCCAAGTAAATTATTCTTTTGTGCAGCTTTTCCTTTTTTTTAAGAAGTTCACTAGATATGTTATTCTAAAATGGATTACTGAGTACAAAATCACGACAAGGATTTGATTAAATCACAACAAATTCACATCATTTATCTTCTGTGATCACAGAGATATAAACATCAGACACAAACTAGCTTGTTCAACAAGAATTGCTATCAGGGCTGCCCCAACCATTAGGCAGAGCTTGGGAGGTGGGAAGAAGCAACAATTTTCTGAAGCTTTGTGCACTGCCAGGAATGGCCCACCAGGTGGAATGGAGCTACAACCTTAGCCTCCGGGCATTGGCATTACTACTGAGAGAAGAGGGGCTGCAGTGGTGAGGTTGGCGTTGTGCAGGTGCATCAGGAGGAGGGCCAGGTGGCCCCATCACTGTATCTGCACAGCCACAGCCTTCTGCCCCCTTCACTCTCCACTCCTAGTATATGACAGTAACACTGCTGCCAGGAGGTTATTGTTGTAGCTGTGCTCAACCTGGTGGGCCATTCCTGCTGGGACACACAGATGCAGAAACCTGCTGCTGCTCCCCTCACTCACCCAACATATAATCACTGGGGCTGCTGCCTCACACTGCCTAGTGGCTGGACTGGCCCTGAGTGAGTATGGATATAAACTAGTAGGTTGTGGGTAGGGATGGGCAAAACCATTGTGGTTTCTCGCCATATTTCATTTTTCCAATCTTAATTTCATTTCCACATCAGTCTGCAATTTTTTAAGTCTGCATGAAAATTAAAAAAAGAGTGCAATTTTCTCCTAATATAGTGGTACCTCGGGTTACATATGTTTCAGGTTACATACGCTTCAGGTTACAGACTCCGCTAACTCAGAAATAGTGATTCAGGTTAAGAAATTTGCTTCAGGATGAGAACAAAAATCGTGCTCTGGCAGCGCGGCAGCAGCAGGAGGTCCCATTAGCTAAAGTGGTGTTCAGGTTAAGAACAGTTTCAGGTTAAGAAAGGACCTCCGGAACAAATTAAGTACTTAACCTGAGGTACCACTGTACACATATTTTTTTTTGCAAAGCTTTTCCCCATAATATCATATATTTTATACACATTACTTGGCTGGAGAACGGCATTGCAAAATTCGGAGGACTTTTCAGAAAGTGTGAATTGAGTAAGTTCACCTTTACATGTGAACTGAATTGAATTTCTCCCCCATCACTAGTTGTGGGTCATAATATGTTGGTACTGGATGCTGATGCACAGGGCTGGTTCTATCATTAAGCAGAATGATGTGATCATCTTGGGCAGCAGATGGTGTCCTGGCTCCCACCCAACACATGCCGACATGGGCTCTTACTTGGAAGTAGGAAAGAGATCTTTATTCAAGTAAGGAAAGGTACTGGCTCAGCAACAAAAACAATGTTCAGGAGTCACAATTCAGGCGTTTTGGACCAGGGCAAGAAGTTCAGGACTGGATGGAAGTGAGGAAGATGTCCCAACGAGTTCCCCTAGCCCTGATGCAAAGCTTTTAAAGATGAGGTATTGCATGCTCACTCATGAAACTCTCTGGTCTTGTGGGAATATTAGACTTGCAATCCATGTACTCCATCGATCTGGGTACATCTGCCCCTGTCTGCGAAGGTGGTTCTGGGCGACACGACTGCACCCTCCTGCTCAGTCGCTGCTGTCTCTTGTTCACGCTCCTCCCTCAGCTAATCAAAGCCTTCTCCAGTCTCCACTGAAGATCTCCACTCCATAGAAACTGGAATCCCTGCCCCACTTCCCAAAGTGACTACAGTTGGGGTGTAAAGGGGAGATTTGCCCCTCCTCCAACCCAGGTTTCCCGAGTTCAGTTCACTCTGCTTTCTCTCCCCTCGCTCTTCCAGAGCCTGCTAACTTGATCCTAATGGCGCTGTGGGACTCCTGAGCAATGGTAGAAAGCAGCAGTCAAAGCCTTTTGGCTTATTTTTCCAAACCCTCTGCATTCCCCCACTGTAGGGTTCCATTGGCCAGTGTTGAGTGGGAACACCTCTAAACTAGCAAAAAGTGGAGGTCCTAAACTATCCTGCTGTCTCATGTGTGGTGGAGGATGCTATTCCATCCCTGGCACTGAAATAAGATTTAGCTGTCACTCTGGTTGGCTTCTGCAAAAGGAAGGGATGCTGTTTTATCCTTCCCCTCAGGTAGCAAGATCTCTTGGGCCAGCTCTGCTTATGGATATCCTGCAACAGGAATAATAATAATAATAATAATAATAATAATAATAATAATAATAATAATAATTTATACCCCGCTCTCCCTGGCCAGAGCCGGGCTCAGGGCTGCTAACAACAGTAAAATTAGAGTAAAAACATAATAGCAGGGGGGGGGGAACGGGATCAATTTAAAATATAGGTTAAAATGCAATTTAAAATGCAGCCTCATCAAAACTGTAAGGGGAGGGAAACATAAGGGTCAGACTGAGTCCAAACCAAAGGCCAGGCAGAACAACTCTGTCTTGCAGGCCCTGAGGAAGGATATCAAGTCCTGCAGGGCCCTAGTCTCTTGTGACAGAGCGTTCCACCAAGTTGGGGCCAGTACTGAAAAGGCCCTGGCCCTAGTTGCGGCCAATCTAACCATCTTGCGACCTGGGACCTTAAAAATGTTGTCATTTGTGGACCTTAAGGTCCTCCATGGGGCATACCAGGAGAGGCGGTCCCGTAGGTACGTGGTCATACATGGGCCTGACACTGCTGGAAGAGATAACTGCAAGACATCACTTTGCACAAGACACAGCTCACCCCACCTGCAATCGCTGAGGACTATGGGCATGAAATCAAGTGGCCTCAGTTCCCCAGTAGCCCAATTTCACAGCTGATTTTGTTCTCAATACCAGAGCACCCAATTGACATGTTAATGGCAGATCTGCAAGTAGGGTTCAGCTAATGAATCCTACCAGCAGAAGGATTGTGCAAAGACTTCCATCTGTTCAATGGGTCTTTCCCCCCCTCTCCTCTCCCCTGTGCCTCTGCCCCCTGAAATTGTTTCTGGGGGGTCTATGAGGCCTAAGCATCTTTATAGATATATAAACAACACACATGCATATTTTACATACATATGTGCACAAGAAGGCTGTTACATTACTTCTTCAGGAAAAGCAGGGTGCATATGTACGTATGCTAAATTTATATTTACCATGTGGCAAATAATCTTAAGCCGTCTGAAACAACTGTGCCATCTGCATTTGGTTTTTCTATGCCGAGTGTCTCTAAGATTTATTAATTCAGCTAATTACAGTAATTAGACAGAAAGACTCCATAACTAACTAAAATAAAACAAAAAATCAACTCCATCAGCTGTGTAATGTAAACAAATAATTTAGTCATTCAGTGATTCAGTTTGTTTTATTGGCTGCTTAAAAAAAACCTGTGTCATTGTCAGGTGCAAAAGAAAAGGCGTTCAAGGTCGACTTCTCAGTCAGTACAACTACTATACCTTTTCCATCTACACTTTGCGTAGGAATAACTTTGTTATTCTGCAAACAGACTGGCATGGATACTGGTAAGGGAGAAATAAAAATTCTACAGCTTGCAAGCTGGCCTTTGCAATGAAAAAACCAACTGTGGAATCCTGCACATTTCCTCAGAAAGAAGCCCTACTGCATTCATTGAGACTCATTCCCAGGTGAGGATGCATAGAATAGCCACCCAAGGGCTCCACCAAATTCAAAGAGACTTACTTTCAAGTAAACCTACATAGAACTTCACAAGAAACGTATGATCTAACTAAATTAAAGCTTTTAACTGTGCAATCCTACAGACATCTACTCAAAAGGAAAGAGAACTGAGTTCAATGGCACTTATTCCAAGATAAGCAAGTATAGTATTGCAGTCTTAAAACTGAAATCTTCTAAGTGGAAAACATTGCAAATGGAAAATACTGATAGGAAAACAATTTTGCACATGCTAAAAAGCAGGTTTTGGATATGTGGTGCTGAGGCTTATATGCATAAAACCCAAGTTGTGCATTTGATGTATCAGCTGAGCAACTCGTAGTTTCAGTACTTTCCAGCAAAACACTCAAGTCTTACAGACCATGCATTATTCATAGATCTTATTCATTCGGCAATACGGAAGAAAAACATAAGTTGTTTGTGATTCCAATTAATAAGCAGGTGGGAAATGGCTAAATTTATTTGGATGAATTATTCACTGTGAACTATTTGATCAACACAGGGAGGAGCAGTTCCTAACACACATGTGTCTGGCAAGAAGGGAGCTAAAAGCAGATGAGCTCTCCTTGACGTCCAAGCAGAATTTGCAATGCGGAATTAATTGGTTGGGAAGGAAGAATGAGGACATTGTGCCCAAGGTATCAGGAAGCAGTACTGGCTTTCAGAGTGCATGAAGCAGCATGACTTGAGCACTGTGGCCTCTTACTGTTTTACTTTTACTTAACTTAAGATTTATTACAGTGACCATTAGCCATCTGGCTTTTTACTGTACAGTTGTGTGTGTACGTGTGTGTGTGTGTGTGTGTGTGTGTGGCATCCAGTAACTCCCCCCGCCCCAGTAAAGTAGCTAAAATATCTCTCAATGCTACAGAAATAGCAAACAAACTAATAAACCACAATCTGCTAGGAAACAAGAACTGAGGGAGTGTTTTCTCAGCAGGAGTGGAATCAGATCCTTGCCCTCTGGCACACCAAGTTGTGTATCATCCTATATACATAAAAATGGAAGGCTGTCATCACACACACCCCTTGGAGGATGTGTAGTGCTGTATCGCAATCCTGGATGGGCATGAAGTCAGGGAAGCAAAAGAGAAGGCAGGGAAGCAAAAGAGAAGGCAGGTCACACACTAGCGGAGTAAAGTGATCGTTTCAAACAACAGCATATATTTGAACAAAGCAGGGATGGAGCAAAAGTGAGAGGGGAAGAATAGTGACTTTAAGCAACGACAATGTTCTTTATAAAAAAAACATATTGCATTCCTTATCTTAAAATATTTAAGTTTTTGAGGGACGAATGGTAACATCCTATTCCTCATCATTAACGTTCAAAAAGTATCGCAGGGTACACAAATCTTGCATTTCCTATTCTCTCATATCACCCAATATCTCCTTCTGTTTTATTTGATCAATATAATTACACAACGCACAAGGTGAGAATCCCAGGGAAGCTTTCTTTTTGTGTCTTAGCTATACATCAAAAATTGAATGTACACATGGATTTTGTTCTTCTTGAATAATTTTTTTCCTGTGTTCCAAATTAAATCCTTCAACCTTGGATATGAATTTCTTCTTTCACATTCTTCCATTTCATCAGATGTCATCTGCTGTATTGTTAATTCAGCATGCAGCACCATGTAAGCACATATTAGGTATTGGGGGGGGGCTCCTCTTTTGCAGGTATACACTGGCCTGTGAGCGCTCCAGTTGGAAAACAGCCTTCACCAAAGGTGTCATGGACTTTGAAGACACTTGAATTCAGAACGCCCGGGAACCAATGTCCCCACTGTGGAAAGACGTGTGGGTCCAGAATTGGCCTCCACAGTCACTTACGGACTCATTGTTAAAACCGTGTTTATGGAAGACAATCTTACTCGGCTACAAGTGATTGCCAAAGAAGAGGAGGAGAAGAAGAAAATTTAGAGCATTTTTTAATTGTTTTGTTTTGAATGTATTTTTATTAAAGATTTTCTTGGTTTACAAAAGTATGTGCAATCTCTCTCTCTTTTTTCCAAGTAACATTTTTTACAGATCAGTTTCATTTGTTGAGACATTAGGAAGAAAAGGGGGGGAGAACTGGAGGGGGGAAAGGTGAGTGGGGCTGGGGTCGGGTGGCAATGTTTCTATTTTACTTAATATATGTGGGGTTTTGTGTCAGCGTCACTTTTGCAGGTTCTCTACTATTCACTTGTATTTCCTTGGGGGTGAGAGAGATTGGGGTTGGCCTAGGGTGTGGTTATTCATTTGTGGTTGGCTGTGGTGATCTTTGTTTTCATGTGTGAGTGGGGTGGGTGTTTTGGATCAGGTTAGCCATTTTGATTTGTATGTTGTTGGTGGATTTTTGTCATTGTGGCATTTTTCCTATATAAATTCAAAATACAAATTCTGCCATTTCTTCAACATATTTGATATGGGAGCCAATTGGTTCTCTTTGAGCTCATGGAAGGGCTTTTGATCCAGCAGAGTTGTCCACTAATGGAAGAGGAGGGGAGACCTGATTCCCTGTTCCTCCAGCAAGCAGCCATACCACCTTCCACTTTGTTCTGGAGGACCTCACACCGCTCTGAAGCCAAGTTAGAGAGACAGGATTGTTGGGGGGAGCAGCTGGAGGGCAATTGACACAAATTCCCTCCTTTCCTTTTCTGATAGTGCAGAGATGGGGTGCCTGTTGCTCTCCAGTTGTGGCTGGACTCCAGGTCCCATCAGTCCCAGGTAGTCAAGGGTGATTGGAGCTGTAATCCAAACACATCTGGAGGGCCTCATCAAAAACACGTCATTGAGTGCAAAGGTCATCAGTTGAATCCCAACCACACTCAATATCATGACATCTAGTAGTTCCAGGGTAGTGAGCCTGGTGCCCTTCAGATTCCAGACTGAAACTCCCGGCAGCCACAACCCTAATGGCCCTAATGGTCAGAGATGCTGGCAGTTGTAGTCTAAAACATCAGAAAGGTACCAGTATTGCTAACCTTCCACTAGTACTTTCATAAGATTTTAGTATTTATGTAATATTGATTTTCTTTGAAACCTATTACAGATAGGTAGCCATGTTGGTCTGCCATAGTCAAAACAAAAAAAATTCCTTCCAGTAGCACCTTAAAGACCAACTAAGTCAGTTCTTGGTATGAGCTTTCGTGTGCATGCACACTTCTTCAGATACCTATGAAACCTATGTTCACTCATGACTTTTGATGCAGCGCCTAGTTACACAAAGATGCGTACTCACAATTTTCATGCTATTTTGGTGGTTTTCTTTATGGTTGACCCAACAGCACCTGCAGTGTAAGGTAGAAATGAGACAAATTGGGTGTTCTCCCCCAATCATCTCGAGTCAGAGCCTCAAGAGATATCAACCTCAACATGTTAGATGTAATATGGCAGCATATCACAGGCGGGGGTGGGAGGGGGAGTCAGTGTCTTTCATAACTGTACCACATGCAGCCAATTTGTTGATCTTTGTAGATTAGAGCTGACACCACGAATACCAACTGGAGGCTTGTGGGAAGACAGTTGGCTCACACAACCCTAGATTATGTGTTCTCAATTTATAATGTAACAAGTGAACTACAGACTCCTTTCCAAATAGACCTCAAGTGTAGCCTTGCCTGGAGAGAATTATAGGAATCTGAAGCAGAGGTTAAAGGAACCTGAAGAGCTTCACAGGTAGGGGAAGAAAAAATACAGCCCGGGTCATTAATGGTATCTTGGAATCCAAGGGCAAAGAGGCATAGAGTAATGCACTCTTGTTGAGCACCAGATACACACAAGGAAGCAACACATATTTCAATGAGAACAGCAGATATCAGCTTCTCCCAGACCTATCCTCTTCTCACCACAAGAGAATCTTGCCTGGAACACATCTCCCAACGATTGTCTCTTGTGCGAGGGTGACATTTAACAAGAGATAAGTCAATTTTGTATGGTTAGATTTGATGTGAGGGAGACACTGAGCTGAAAGAAACTGATGTAGTCATGCAGGAAACGCCCCCCCAATCTTTAGGAAGTGTCTAGCCTGCTCTTGTATCTCAAGCTCTGTGTTTCCCTGTAATGGGGGGGGGGGATGAGGAGAGAAGCTGTGTGGTCCTTCAGAGGTTGTGAGATACCAGCTCCAATCAGCGCTTGCCAGCATGGTCAGTGGTCAGGGAGGCTGGGAACTAAAGTCCTGCTTATATTTGGAGAACCACAGGTTCCCCACCACTGGTAGGGGTTGTTAGTCTTATTTCCCCCCCTGAAAGAAAGTGCACTCCCCTGGAAAGGATTCATAATAGCTTAGAAGGTATTAGTTTACATTACAGTGGTATCTCAGGTTAAGTATTTAATTCGTTCCGGAGGTCCATTCTTAACCTGAAACTGTTCTTAACCTGAAGCACCACTTTAGCTAACGGGGCCTCCTGCTGCCCCCGCACCGCTGGAGCACGATTTCTGTTCTCAATCTGAAGCAAAGTTCTTAACCCGAGGTAATATTTCTAGGTTAGTGGAGTCTGTAACCCAAAGCGTATGTAACCTGAAGCGTATGTAACCTGAGGTACCACTGTCCTTTTTTCGTTAAGTGAACTGAGGATTATTTTACGACATCAGATTCCCATGGTGAATATTTCAGATCTTGAAAACTGGTGTTTTTCAATTTAGGAGGAGGTTCCACAAATAAAAGACCCTTGAAGTATTTATAATGGTAGGGTTGCCATATTTCAAAAAGTAAAAACCAGGACACCCCAAAACTTGTTCAACTTTTTTTAAAGGAAGACCCCCCAAATTGCTGAGCTTTTTAAAGGAAAACCCAGCTTTTTAAAGACAAACCCCAAAGTTGTTAAGGTAAAAAAATGTTTATCTTTTTATTGATCCAGGACAAATCACCACCTTTCGTATGGCAGCCCTATACAATGTAAAACCATCCGGATGTTTGGTGCAGAAATCTGTATCTTCAAATGAACATTTCAAATGCCAAAACTTCAACAGATTCAGAATGCATTTGAAATTCTTATTTCAGCCATATAAACAGCTCCCAAAGCTTTACTTTCAAAGCAGGGATAAGCTTAAACCTTACCCTTGGCAAAGAAGTTAAATATATGAATTGCAATTTGCTAGAAAGACGAATGGCCATCCTGTAGTTGATTGAGGAATTGTCATTCCAAATTCCATATTTTTTTTAGTGGAAAGGCATACCAAAAAAACCATGGTTCCCTAGTTTCAAAATTCACCCAGCTTGGAATGTGGAAGAAGCAGAGTGTCATTTCAACTTTACAGAAAAGATTCCAAACAGAGTTGAAGAATTTGCCTCTTAAAATGTCCAGTTCCCCTCAAAATACTCTGACACAAAATTTGCTGGCAAATGTTGTCCAAGTACCCTTTGTCTCAACATCTGATATATTTTCTGATCATTTGATACAGTATTCAGTATCTTCGTCAGATATTCAAAGGTTAGGCACTGGAGTTCAACATTTGACAGTATCTGACAAAAGCCATTTTGTTGTTGACGTTGTTGAACTATTGTCAGTCAGAAACCCTTGCAGATCTGCTAGTAATCTCTCAGAGATCTACTCGTGGATTTCAGCCTATCTTCTGCCCCAAAGAACTTCCCTTAAAAACAAAACCAGCAACAGAGCCAGTCTCAGTTGCTCAGACTTTTTAATACAAGTCATGGGAAGCTGGGATGAGATTCCTCCTTTCATGCTATGTTTTGAGAAACTCAGGCCACTGGAGAGGCTATGGAGTGGTGGGAGATGCTCTTAATGGAAAATAAAACACAGAGACATGTCCATGTTGCAATGATAAATTCAGCTCAATCCTGCACCCACCAGAAGAAATACTAAAGAAATTCTAAAGCCCCCTAGGAATGAGACAGAAAAGTGGGAGCTTCTTTTGCAGGTGAAAAACACTTTTGAGAAACTGGAGGGCAAGTTTGGACCCAGCACTTGTCATGGCTGCCGGTGGTCTTTGTATCCCTGATAGGTTCCCAATGGGCATGGTCACCTGTCAGCTGAAATGGCTGTTGAATGATTCACATTTATGACCCAGGCTCCTCTGTTGGAAACAACCCTGTATCTTATTAGCCTTTAAAAATGTGTAACAACCTGAGATGTGGGTCCTCAGCCATCTGAAAATGAAAAAAAAGAAGTTTTTGCTTAACAGTCACAAAATCTATCTGGCAAGTATGATGATGTGTGAAGTTTCTTTTATTTTTAACATATGTTGCTTACATGCAAATTGCAGGGGGGATATTTTTAGGGCTGCCACCCAATGAAACTTATTTTAATTGTATGTTTCAGAAGATTAATTCATTAACTCGTCTTTTTATGACATTTGGTGACTATAAACCGAGCCATGGAAACTGAGCTGTGATCCGTTTGGGATATGTTGCGCTGGGTTTTGTGATGATTTTTGGAATTATTCTGAACTATTCAGTATTCTGAATTAAGAAGAGGGTGTTTTAAGTGGTTTTAAATTATATTACATTGATTATGTTCTGACACTGATTTTGTAAGCCGGTGTGAAGAATTCTTCTTCTTTCTTTTTTAAAACAGCCTACACATCTGTTAAATGAAAAACAAATAAAGAATAAATTTGCTGATTGAAATTGCATGTGAGTAAAAGCATTTTTTCTGAAGCAGGAAACATATTTTCTTTGTTTCTAGATGATATGCAACATTTCAGAACAAGCGTCATCTTAAAAAAAGCATTTATTCTCTTAGTGTGAAAAAACCATTTATTCTCTTAGCTTTTTTTAAAAAAAAATGGTGTGTGCCACCCACAGAGTTTATAAGCACTAGTTTTTAATCATCTTCCACTCATTAATGAATGGCACAAATTTAGCTAATTCAGTTTTTTAAAAAGTCAATTTATCTACCTAAATGATCAATTAAATGTTGCAGCCTTAGTTATTTTATATTCAGGTGGGGTGGGGATCAAAGAACATGAAGCACAATGCTGAATTATGTGAAACTTCTCTATTCTGTGACATAGCTGTCAACTTTTCCCTTTTCTTGCGAGGAATCCTATTCGGAATAAGGGAATTTCCCTTAAAAAAAGGGAAACGTTGACAGCTATGTTCTTTTAAGATTTGATAGGGAAAAGTCTGTCATACTTGGTCATGCTAAATGAAGGTCTCTACAGTTATGGCAGAAAGTGTGCAAAGGAGATCAATGAGGTCTGGAAGCCTGCCCTGTCAAAGAAATTTTCAGATGCTAGGGGTGTGCACCAGCCCTGCATGTGCTGCCGATTAAGAGGTGAATGGGAGTGGGGAGAATTCTCATATTCAAATGTTGGATCGACTTAAACAACTGCTTAAGAATTGCTGCCTAATTTTGTCCCCTGCCTTTTCCCTCCCTGTCCCTTTCCTCTTGAGTGTCATGCCTGAGGGCAGGGACTATCTTGGTTTGATTGATTGTATGTAAGCCACTCTTCGATCCTTTTTTTGGCTGAAGAACAGGGTCAAAAGTCTCTAAATAAATATACGAGAGAGGAGGTGCTGGAGAGGTGAGGGGAATCTTTCATTTTAACAGACAGGTGTAGCTTTTAATCACAGTATTTTCTTTCCCCCAGTGTGCTCCAATCTCAGTGGTTTAAGAAGGGGACATTTTTCTCCACCCCTCTCTCTCCTATAAATTTATGCTATTTTATACCCCTCCTTTCCTTATGCAAGTCAATGGAGAAGTTTTTCTCTCCCAGGAAGAAGAGATTATATCTCTCCAAAATATATGTGCCCCACCCTACCAATCTACTGGGGTGGTGGTGGTGGAGCAGGCTCCTTGCTGGGAGAATGGTATTTCATCCCCACCCTTCTCTATATCCGAGTACTTTCCTTCACCACAGCTACCCCCTATGTTTACTATTGTGCCCATTCTAAAACAGTAACATCTCTCCCTTATAGAAGAACCACTGCAGCCATAATTCTTAAATTTGGCAGGGTTTATCCCATCAGAAGGAGTGACAATGCTTGCAAATCACATCTTGCAAATGGCAGAGAATCAAAAGGTAATTGACTGCAAATTCTATCCACTTTGGCAACAAGTGGAAAATGTCATAGTCAGTCCTCTTCATAGTGAATGAGGAACTCAGAGCTTTATTTTATGCCGAGAGGCTCGGAACGCAGCCCATAGATTGAAGCAGTGTGAACATGGAGGGACTTAGAAAGAGATCGTAATTCTTAAATAGACACAGATACAAGATGAAACTTAGGGCCTCACAAACTGCTATGAATGCTGGCTGTGATGTAGGGAAGACGCCATATGGCAATATTGTAAATACATTGCCTTTGTGGAAAGCATATACATACATACAAAAGATGGAAGGCTTGATTGTAATAATGAAACAACACTGCAAATGATATCTAGTTTAGTTGTAAATTAGAATCGTTTATTGCCCATCTGAAAAGCAAACACAAACACACACATACGGACCATTAAGTCCAGTGTTGAGTACAACACTGGAAGGCATATGTCCAATGGATGGTCTCGGCCCAAGTACTATTTCTAAATCTAGCCAACCTCAAAGGGCTCAAATAAAATAGGGAAAGTGAACAAATTGAGGGAAAGCCCTGTATTTGCTACACCTAAGCTCTTAGGAAGAAAACTCGAACACAAAATGCTATGGGTAGATAATAAACCACAGCATTATACTGCTGAAATTATAAGGCCACTCGCAAGACCACAGAAGAGATGTACATAGAAGAAAGGGAGGCTGTTTGCACTGATAGTAACTGCAGTCTGAGCGAGTGTCACATTTCAAGTAGGTCAATGAGACCCTCCAGATCAATGTTTTCTCTTAATGCACACAGTAAGTCGCATGCTATTACACCATTTCTACTGTACACTGTGTTCCTCTTAATTATAAATGTATGTTTCCCATCACCACAAAGACTTCACATTGCTCAAAGGAAATCTCTCTTCAAAGGGTTTAAAATGTCAAAGAGGACAGCTCCTCCCCCTTCTGAAAGCAACCATTGCTTGGGGCGGATTCCTGCCTTAACTCAGCCTCGGTAGAAGCTCCAGCCTGTTGAAGTGGCTACCCAAACACCACATCTGAATTAGCCCTCAGGCTTGGTCCCCCCCCCCAAAAAAAGAATAACTGTGTTTTGTTTTGTATTTTTGAACGGTACATTATTGAATATCAGTCTAATCTGCTTGTCCTTGGGAGAGGCAAGCAAGCTTTAGACCAACTCGGTGGAAGCTGCAACAAGGCCACCTGATGGCAATTCCACACACAACTCTTATTTCACACACCGTTGTCGCAGAGATAAGTAATTGCACAATTATTGTCCTTTTTGTTGAACAGGGTCCAGGTGGACAAACGCTTGGGACACAGCCTTTTTTGCAGTAGCATATTATTTCTGAAATACCTTTTTCCTAGGAAGAAATGAGGAAGGCGGGCTCTCTGCCTCTCTCTTCTGGGCCCCATCTGTACTATATATTTAAAACATTGTCAACTCACTTTAAACAGCCATGACTTCTCCTAAAGAATTAACAGACACCAATTAACTATTGTGGAAAGATCTATTTTCCAGTCTTAGCTGGAGATGCTAGAAATTAATGCTGGTACCTGAGATACGTTCCCTACACCAAGCTGTGAGCCTAAGTAAACCATACAAGAAGGGCATGTCCTGTAGGGTTGCCATATTTCTAGAAGTAAAATGCAGAAGTTGTTGAGTTTTTCTGGAGAAATGAAACTCGAAGTGCTTGACCTTTTGCTAGGAAAAACAAAGTTGTTGAGCTTTTGTTGGGTGATCAGCCTCAAAATCCTGGACATTTTGCAGATTTCCGGAAATTCCCCCCAAACTCCATTAAATCCTGGACATGTCCAAGAAATTCTAGACATATGACAACCCTATGTCCTGGATTAGCTACCTGGTTGAGTTTCATAATGCTCCAATAGTTCATGATTACATTATGCTGTAGATATTAAGGGGACAACAAAACAAATCTGGAAAAAAATGAAAGTTACTAGAAAGCTACAAGTTTCCTTAAAAAAATACAGTCTATCTGTTAACGTATCAGCTGCAAGCTTTACAGATATTATATTCATGCATGTCTGTGGAACATGTTCAAGAAGCTGAGCCCAGCTAATCCTTGGTGTAGTCAAGCTCTACCATCACCAATCCCTTTGAAATAAATGTTGAATTAGAATGTGATATAAGGAGAGAAAAAAGACAACATGCAAACACAATCTGTCAGCAAGAGCTGAAAGGAGCAGCCTAACTGAAGTCTAGGTGTTGTCAATGCGTTATAGTTTATCAAGATGGCATAATCTTTTCTCATGAAAGGTTGTTAATGTGAATTTGGAAAATGAAGAGTTTTTTTGTTTTTAATAACTCTGTTCAGGAACCAATTTTTAGTCCTTTATGCATGTCATAAATTAGTCAGCAGAATGGAAGCAAGGAACAGTACAAAGCTACGCCACATGCCCATAACACGCACAAAGCCCACCCAATATTGGGGGCAACCTGGCGCCTCTGATTCCTGTAAACAAAGGAACAAGACAGATATATATGCATGTAGATATAATCTCAGTTTGTTTTGTATCTTTTAAAAAAATATATAAGTGCTTCTTTCAATTACCCTGGAGAGGAAACTGTAATGGAAAGTCTCTGAAGATGGCCATTGGGTTACAACGCAAAGTATTCCACTGCTGAGCCTTTTAAGTTGCCATCCTATGAACACCTAACTAGAAAGGACAGCCCATTGAACACAATGCCTTAGTTCACAGGCATAGGATTGTGCTATAAATACTCATGTTTTTAAATGTTTTGGCAATTGTTTTATTTTTAAGTGTATTGGTCTTGCTACTGTTGTTGCTGCTACTGCTACTACTACGACTACTACTAGTACTACTAGTACTAGTACTACTACTAGTAGTAGTAGTGAGATCAGAAAGCGTGGCCCTGTCAGAGCCAGTGGTACCTCGGGTTACAGATGCTTCAGGTTACAGACTCCAGTAACCCAGAAATAGTACCTCAGGTTAAGAACTTTGCTTCAAGATAAGAACAGAAATTGTGTTAGCCCATTAGCTAAAGTGATACTTCAGATTAAGAACAGTTTCAGGTTAAGAACGGACCTCCAGAACAAATTAAGTGCTTAACCCATATGTGTCTGAATGCCTGTTGCCGGGAGTGCTGTTCTGCTCATGTCCACTTGCTGGTTTCCCACAGGCACTTGGTCAGCTACTGTGAGACTAGATGGGCCATTGGCCTGATCCAGCCACCTCATTTTTAGTTGTCAACTCTTATGTTCTTACAGCAGACAGATGTTGTGAGTGAGTAGCTAGTAGAAGCCCCATCCGACTTAGTTGCAAAGTGCAAACTGGCAGCCCTACCTCCCAGATAAAGGTGTTCATTTGAATATATTTCCAAACTAAATAATATTAGACCTGAAAATGGATGGGGTTTTGGGTGTGTGTGTGTGTGTGTAGAGGAAGGCTTTCTAGAGCTCAAGACTCGAGGAATATAAAGCCTAAGATTCAGCTGCAAAAATGCTTCCAATTATGTCTCTGTGGAGCAGAGTCCTGCAAAGAGATATATGCAAACTAAGAGAGGAATTTCATCTTTAACGTATTAATTTTCTATGAAGAAACCACATGGCTAGACATTAAAAACAGAGCTTTATCATCCAGCACAGGCTGTCTTTTCATATACTTTTTTTCTGAATGAAAGCAGACAGCAAACTTATTTTGTGTGTATGCTCTGATTTTAATAATGTAATAAAATGAGGCAAATAAAATAACATGCAATTTATTGGAATCAATGGGAAAATGCAAAGACTAAAAACAGGTTCCAGTAGAAGCTGTGATATACGACAGTCCTACCCACCCCCCGCACCATTTGCTTTCATGCAGATTTCTTCAAGACAGATAGAGATGCTTTCCTTTTGTATCACAGCAAAGATGATAAAAAGGGAACCAACTGTAGAGTAGAGAATAGCTACTTCTAAACAATCACATATATTTATGTTAATGCAAACTTAACACCAGAGAGTGAAGACAGTGCATCACTTCAGTTATTCTTTCAAAAACGAGAAAGGGGGCAAAGAAGGGAGACCATGTTTTGCAGTTTGGTTCTAACCATATTTTACCATGGTTTTCAGATCATGCCACTATGGTTTGTACTTGCCCTTCAATTCAAATTAGAAACTCAGGTACAACGAGGGTATCTATTTTTGGTTTAGTACTAAGCAGCTTGCAGTTTTGTACATAGAGGCAAAATATGGCGAGACATGAAGTTGAGAAAGAAGTGTGCAAGCCAGTGGTTTGTTTTCATTTCTCCAAACCATGCTATGAATAGTCAAAATTGATCCAGTGACTTATGACTGGGGACAGACCAGTAAAATTATGGATGTTCCGGTTCCACTGATTCCACTGGAAAACTTTCATTTATGCTTAAATCCTAGCTTTGACTTTAATGTGTTTAACTGTGGCTGGATCATGCCCTGTTTGTTCCGCATTGCATCTAAGGCACACCAAAAGAGTAGACGCACGGATTGAAAGGTAAAATGATGGTTGACATTCTAACCTCTTTTCAAGAAGGTAAACAAATGTTCTTGGTTCACTTCACACGCGCATGCACATCACTTGAGGATCACAGGTGAATATGAGAACTGGGAGATTGTGAGATAAGGTGGGGTTTTTTTTTATAAAGAGTTATGTCTGTTGGATTTAATCTGTGAAGGCTCATTTACATATCCAAGTGATTACTTAAGGCTGCAGTGAGTAAGCGCTAAACAGAACCCTCATGTGTGAAACACCCCAGAGGGGATACTGACATTTTGGACCACGGTTGGACAAAGGATGGTCCTTCAGACTGCACTAGACTACAGTTCCTATCATTCATGCTCATTGACTGTGCTGACTGGGACCACAGGCTTCCCATCCCTGTTTTAAACCATCATCATGGCTTGCGGTTCCTCATATGCGGTTCCTTTTTTTCCAGCAATCCCTGTCTGATGCAATCCCTGTCTGATGCAAGAAACTTTCCTTGCTCCAAACTGATAAGGATCTTAGATACAGATGTGCTGTAACTACAGCGATTAACAAATTGCAAGGGAGACACACCCTTCAGCGACTCTCATGCGTTCCTATGGGATGTATCTGCCTGCAGATCATGAGTCAGTTTAGTCATTTCAATATCGCCCCGCTCAAATGGTAGGATGAGAGATTATTGCAGACAATAATTGTACGGTGCTAGCACTTCGCAGAAGTTAAGAGTCAACAGGGGTGTTTTACACATGGGGAACTACACCATAACTCCTGCAGTTACTCTTTCCCCTACTGCTTCAGCATTTTTTTTAAGAGCCAATAACGTAGAGAGCATTGATACCGGTGATAATTAGATATCTACACTATGTGCTCAAAGCAGTTCTCATACACTGTCTCGGCAACCCTTACAAAAAGCCCCCAAGGTAAGCCAGTATTCTTCTCTGCAGATTGATGACTAGTATGTTATGGCACTTGAAATATTGTGCTCGTTTGTAGGAAACATTTGGCTCACTGTCTTTCCAGGAAGCTCATGGCTTGCCTTTGGTAGGTCACTGTCTCTCTACTGAACTTACTTTATTGCGTTGTTGTAACAGGAATTTGACTACACATACATCTTGGAAGGGAAGGATCTGTCAATTTTGGTTTCTCTCATATTCTCATTTTTCCAGACTTAATTTCAGTTTCACATATCTCCACCTAAATTTCCTCCTGAAAATTCACCAGCATTTCAGCAGACACCATTCGATGAAATATTGCCTAACATACATTTTTGTAAAAACACATTTTCCATGATATTTATATTCCCCCCTGTATGATGCGTTTTAATGTTCTTTTCACCAACATATGCATTTTTATGCAGACTTTCTCCTAATATATGCATTCTTGTACACGTAACTGGGCTGGAGAACGCCATTGCAATATTCAGAGAAGTGTGAATTTTGAAGCCTAACCATGATTTGGTTTCCATATAGTTTTGGAAAGTATGAATTAGGAAGGTGGGCTTTTAAATATGAACTGAACCATTTCTTAACACACACTTTCCTTGATCCAAGGTCATTGAAGGGATAGTCAGATAGAACTATGATAAATAAATCGGGTCCTCCCTTAAAGAGGGCATGTGTTGTGGTGAGACCTGGCAACCAAACTCTGTGTTGTGGGTGGGTTCAATTGATTAGCCACAACACCCAACTGGTAGGTCCCTTGATGCTGGGTTTAATCAGGCCAATGGGACGCAAGCTAAACAGATCAAGTGACCTATATATGCCTATGCATGTGACCCAGAGCTTCCTCTTTCGGTGCGTGCATCAGAACACCCACTCACCTCTCTCTATATTTAGGGCTGTGTGCTTGACCTTGCTATGCCATCATGTGTCGTGTGTTGGGACAGGGGCACAGCAGGAATTTCCCCATTTGGCTGATTGGCTGGTGCCATTTGGGTTTCGCCTGCTGCGTAGGAAATCATCACAACTTGTAAGGTTGCGGATAGGCTCTGGTTCAGGCAATAGGGATGGGAGAACGCTCTCACCATCACCATGTGAAGGTTATTCTGTTAAAGGAATCCAAGGACTCAATGGCTTGGTCAACCCCTGTGAGGGGGTTGTGCCTGTGCCTGAGTCCAGGAGGGCATTTGGGTGGCAGAGATAGCCTGTTCCCGGCTTTCCGCTTATCCAGGTTTTCACCCTAGGCTGACCTATGCTGGTGCCCTGGGTCAGCGCTACCTGCAATGGTGCAGGGAGCTAGTCGAACCAGAGCCTATGAAACCAGTCACTTGCTGTAATCAATAAAGTTGTAGCCTAAATTCTGCCAAAAACCAAACCAAAATTTGAGTCTTGTCTGAATTTATTTAAGGGGGAGGTTTAAAGGTCTAAACACGCGAATACATTTTACAGACTAGAGAGCTGTGGGATAGTAGCTTGCCTAAGGCTCAGAAAACATGTGATGGTGGTGGTTGGTTCTCTTGTTGTTCAGCACTGTCAGACTATCTAAATGTAGAATGCAAGCCTGTTAACTGGCTACTAATTTCCATTTCCACTTTGGTTTGCCTCACTTATTTGTTGTGACGGAAGAAGCCAGCCATAATATTGTTGCAGGGAGGCCAGACAAACAGGTGAAACTGAACAAAGATTACTTGGAAGAACAGGTGGATTTTTTAAAAAACCAATTCAGAGACAAATGTATGCATGTCACTGGAAGCATCTTTCCTCCAGCGTTTCTCAACCAGGAGCATGTTCCCACAATTTCACATGGACGAGCTCAGAGGAGGAAAAGATAACAAAAAAGAGTTCTGCTCAGGGTCACTCTGTATTCATTAATATTGTGATTGCTTATGATGATTAAGCTGTGTTTCAAAGAGACGGCCATGCAAAACAGACCCTGGAGATAGATAGATAAGATTAGATAGGAGAGGAGTTGCCTAGTAAACGGGAAGGAGTGGTTCAGCTTTTCTGCAACCAGAATAACCACCAGAGCAATTACAGGTAGATGTTAAAATCTCTGTTCCCTGTCTCTCATGTGATTTATTGCTATGGCGTTTTCTTGCTGTTTTGCGCAGATGTAGTGTAGCGCATTTCAGATCTAGCTGAGCTGAGCCGTGACATTGGCCAGCTAGAAAGAAGACACTTACGGATCCTGCTTCTATGACCTGGTATCTTTACCACCAGCCAGCCCATGTGCTCCTCTGCAAGGATCAAGCTATTAATGGCTATCAGGGTTGCATACCACCTTCACTACTGAATATCAATTGCAAGAAATACAAGTTGTTCCCTTGCTTGTGAGCTTCACAGAGCTATAAGATTGGCCACTGTGAGAACAGGATGCTGGGCTACATCCAGGAGGGCTCGTATTGTGTTTTTATGTTCTTTTACCCCCTTCCTGTAGGGACACGGGTGGCGCTGTGGGTTAAACCACAGAGCCTAGGACTTGCTGATCAGAAGGTCGGCGGTTCAAATCCCCGCAATGTGGTGAGCTCCCATTGCTCGGTCCCTGCTCCTGCCAACCTAACAGTTCGAAAGCACGTCAACGTGCAAGTAGATAAATAGGTACTGCTCCGGCGGGAACGTAAACTGCATTTTTCGTGCACTGCTCTGGTTCACCAGAAGCAGCTTAGTCATGCTGGCCATATGACCCGAAAGCTGTACGCCAGCTCCCTCGGCCAATAAAGCGAGATGAGCGCAGCAACCCCAGAGTTGGTCACAAATGGACCTAATGGTCAGGGGTCCCTTTACCTTTTTACCCCCTTCCTGTGCAAAGGAGGGGAAGGGGAGGAAGAAGAAGAAGAAGAAGAAGAAGAAGAAGAAGAAGAAGAAGAAGAAGAAGAAGAAGCAACAGAAGTTAAGAACTCTATCTGGCTGGTGGGCCAGATTCCAATTTCCACACACGTCTGGCAGGTAGGCAGGTTGCCCACCTCTCAGTCACGTGCTTTTGCCTCGTAGTTTGAAACAGCATTGCTTCCCAAGACTTCCCCCATCTCATTATCAGCACTGGAGGAGCCAGCAGCCTGTGTGCAGTAGACTAGGAGGACTAAGGTAGTCCCCGTTAATGTTCCCGGTAAATTAGAGTATTAAAGTATTAAAGCTTGGCGCCTCTTTCCCAAAGCCTGGGAAGCTTCAGCTCAGCTTAGGGAGGGAGGTGCAACGGTCATGCACATGTTGTGAGGTCACGCGCATGACATCAGCTCCCCACCATCGCAAGCCTCTGGCCCTACGAAAATTTCACCGCATGTCACCAGGGGGGAAGTCTTGCCCAAATACTGGCAATCACCTGACAGGCAATGGGGCTGGTGGAAGTTGGCATAAAAGGAGATTTGGAAGGCCAGTGTTTGGCTATTCCTGGCCTACTTCCAGTAAGTCTGTATCATAGCTGTCAACTTTTGGATTTGAAAATAAGTGATCAGCAGCCTCACCTGTCCCGGAGACAGTCTACAGGATATCTAACAATCCGGGATAGCAGCGGGAAGCAATGGGAAATGGCGCTGAAATATAAGGGAATTTCCCGCAAAAAAAGGGAAGGTTGACAGCTATGGTTTGTAACTGAGCCTGAAAGTCTGCAACTGAGTTTGTAAGTGAAACACTTGGATATAGTTTCCTTGTCTCTAGATGCACTTAATTAATTCCCCTTCCTCTACTGTTTTTCCTTCTGTCAAATTTTAGACTGCAAACTCCTCAGGGCAGTGCCATGTCCCCTTGTACTCTGCAAGCCACCAGGCACACTGACGTTGCACCACCATCATCATAGTCCTAATGTACGCCAAAGGTCTCCTGTTGCTATAGTACAGAAACCAGTCAGAATCATTAGCAAATATATGCCTTCTAAAAAAATCTTCCTATGCTCTGACAATGAAGATTAGGGCTGAATCATCCCTTCCATGGGGGTAAAACAATTATGCAAGGACCAGAAAGCCACATGAGTCTCAACTTGTAGAGTCTGGGATAAGGGTGGAGATGTTGGAGAAAGAATCTACGATACGTTGATTTCCGTACATCTAACTTCACTCTCCCACAGTATAGTTCTGATTACAGATAGTCATAATTGGAGAGGAAGTGGGGAGAATCCAAATTCTCCTACAGGAAGCCCATCAAGAAACATGCAAATGGGGCACTCACAACAGAGGAAGCAAAAAGCTGAAACTGACAGAAATTTATTCAGTTTGCATGCTTTATCATAGACCAAACATTTGGTGTGTGAATTCTTTCTTTCTTTCTTTCTTTCTTTCTTTCTTTCTTTCTTTCTTTCTTTCTTTCTTTCTTTCTTTCTTTCTTTCTTTCTTTCTTTTAAAAAAAGGGTGTAAAAAAAGGGGGGGAGGATAACAGAAATTATTGATTGTTTGTTCAAGAGTTTATTTCCTGGCAAAATAACTGGGAAGGGACATTTAATCACAGTTCTGCTGGGGAAAGAGATATTTTCCAACAGGTTCTTAGGGGAAGGGTTCACTTTTAGGAGTTGTGGTAGCACAACTTCTTCCTTCCTTCCTTCCTTCCTTCCTTCCTTCCTTCCTTCCTTCCTTCCTTCCTTCCTTCCTTCCTTCCTTCCTTTTCCCCCCCCTCTCTCTCTCTCTCTCTCTCTCTCTCTCTCTCTCTCTCCCCCCTCCCTCCCTCCTCTTCCTCTTCCTCTTCCCACCCTGCAAGCTTGGCCACTATTCTGCACCCTCCAACATGATCATCCTCTCCCTGGGAATATTTGTAACATATTTTGCTCCAATACGATGTTAATAGTAATATGCAAAGATATTTATTATTAGCTGGTACTTGTAGGTTTTTCCCCACATAGCCCAGCAAAGCCAAAGCCAAGATCAATTGAAATAAACTTACTTATCAGGTTCTTTGCATTTGAACCTCTACATCAAATCGCAGGGAATGTAATCCATTGCATTAATAAATCTGACTCTGCAAAGAAGCTATGGAGATATAACAGCAACTCCCCTCTTCCCCAAACACAGCAAAATAGAGAGAGAGACTTTGCTCCTAGTCATTTGATGTTCACTCAGATGTAATAACTAGGTCAAGTGTGACCTCGTACAAAGAATTTGAAAGCCACATGCTGTGAGAGCAAAAAGCACACAAGACAAGGGGAAGAAACAAACCGTTGAGGCAGGCAACAGACGCGGGGGGAATGCAACCCACCTGGAAGGGAAAGTTGAGGGACAGGAACTCAAACAAGCAATCATTCTAACAAAAATGTTAGCTATCTAACGATGGTCATTGAACAGAAATATTCATATAATATTTAGGTAGAAACACTCACATATTTTTATGTTCTCAGTATATATGCTCATTGTTACAAAAAAAATATGGGGGTGACAGACTCCCCATAATCCTAAATCTAGTAAAGGGGTAGAATTTAGCTGATTTTTGGAGTATGAAGGGAAAGCTGAACCAGTTCTCCTGTTCAGCAGTTCGCTGACAGCGATGCCATTAAGAACAATTGGCCATGCAGATGCTTCCCTTTCCCCGGCTGAGAAGTGGACAGAAACAGAAAAATTGAGAGAGTTGAGGCTGCCAGGTTAACAGGGAGGGAGGGAGGTGTGATGCCAGCACAGGATAAGAGGGTGTTCTTTTACAACAGATGTTTTGGGGAGCAGGGGTTTCTGGGAAGAAGAAGCAGCAGGAAGTGGGCAGAACTCTGTATGGTGACTGAAGAGCAGCAATGCCAGTTGGTTGAAGCAGGCTGTTTCGAAGAGTCGTGCTTAAGATACCTCTGAATCCAATGTTGCACTGCTGGGAAGGACAAGCCGCCTTCCATAAACCTCCGTTATAATTATGAGTAAAATAAACCATATTTCTTAAAGGCACTAGTCTCCACTGTACCTTCCTTCCTTCCTTCCTTCCTTCCTTCCTTCCTTCCTTCCTTCCTTCCTTCCTTCCTTCTTTCTTTCTTTTTAAATACTTTTATTTTGCTTTAAACAAATACATATAAATATAGACAACCAAAATTACAAAAGAAAATTCCTTATTAATAATAATAATGAAAAAAGCTAAAAAAACTACAAAAAATATCAAAGTACACGGCATAAAAATATAAGCCATTATGAGAAAGAAAAAAGAAAAAGGAAAGAATGAGGAGGATGAGGGGGGAAAAGGAAAAGAAGAAGAAGAAAAGAGGGAGATGAGCCAAAACACAAGAAGGCTCATATATTGTACGCTTCCATCAAGGTCACAACAGATCATTATTCTTATCAATTCTCTCTATCTGCATTCCAAAGAATCCCTCATCTTGGTATTGGGGAACATTTCTCTATGCGGTATCATTCTAAACATAACCAGGTCTTTCTTGTTGAACCCTTATCCCCTAGATAATTATTTAAACATTCCCAAGGTTCCAAAGGAACATGAACCCTGGTTAAGTGCCAAGACCCCTGGAATCTCTTGTTACTGCTCAGCAGAGATTGGGGTGGCCTGTAACATCGCCGCTACTGGTGTTGGTGAAGAGCTGCTGCTCTTTACGTTGTTATAAGTACTGTAGCTTTAAGCACTTGAGCTTGCCTTTCCCTCCTCCCTCCCACTCCCTTTCCCCTTGCGTGCCATGTCTTTTTTACCTTGTAAACCTAAGGGCAGGGACTGTCTTAATACGGATTTCTGCAAGCTGCTCTGAGAGCCTTTTTGGCTAAAAGGTGCGGCATAGATGTTGCGAAGAAATGGAACAAAATAAGAGAAATAAGCAATATCTGCTCGTGCATCTCTGGAGGAATTATTCAGCAAGGCCGCCAGGTACTCAAGCTCATAGAGGGCAGGACTATCAAAGGCTTACCAGCAATAACAACACAGGATGGAACCTGTTCGGAGAACCGCCAATTACCAAATTCTGCAAACAAGCAGAAGGTCAGGTATCACCGTCATGCTCTGGTAAAACCATCGTGCTCGTCTTGGTCAGTGTCAGCAACAGAATGTTGCTCTAGATGGCTCTTGATTCAATCTACACTTCTTTCTTACTGGAGATGTTGTTTCAACTGGCCGACAGATACAGAGCATTTGGGCACATGCAAAATTTCCTTTCTCCATCGCTGAGAGGAAAACCACAGAACTGGAGCCGTCTCTTAAGCTGCTTCCAGACAGCTGGCTACTGCTGCTGATTTATTATATAGATTTTATACCCTCACCTTCCTCCTGTAGGAGCCTGCATTGGTTAACAACAGCCATAAAAATCCAATCAACATAAAACACTGATTAAAATCAACACCAACAATAAAATACAATGTAGCAGTCAGCAATATTTGGGCTACAGACTCCACTCCAGCTATGTGCCAGATGCCCAAATATCCACGTATGTTTTAAGTTGTCATCTGAAGTTGCTGGCTAAACTAGAAGGAGACCTTGACATAGTGTCTGTAGGTAAGTCTCTTCTCCAGTGCGCTAGCAAGGCACAAACACTTACTAGGCCTTTGACCATTTTGGTTGCCCTCCTCTGGACACGTTCCAGTTTGTCAGTGTCCTTCTTGAACTGTGGTGCCCAGAACTTACCTTGATCTAGATGCTATACTCCTATTGATGCAGCCATTGTCCTAGCTATACAGGTCTAGAGCAAAACAATGGGCTGCCTGAGGCAAAGGATAAGATGGTGCTGCCCTCATCCCATGCACAGAATCTGTCGGGACCTGCAGTTGCATCTACTTCAACATTGGCAATAGGACATCATCCACCATACCTGAGGACGGCAGAATATTGTCACCTGAAGTTGCTTACTTGAAGATGATGGGGATTGAACCTGCGACCTTCTGCACGCAAAGCAGATGATCTACCACTAAGCTACAGCCTTCCTGCTGCATACCAAATGAATGTAACGAAGAGCTCCTCATGTAGTCTTCTTCTTGAGATGCTTTTGGTTTTTTTGCATGTGTATAAAGCTTCCTATTCTTTTAAATGCATTTGGCCATGCGATCCCTCACCTGCAGTTTGAAGTGGACCAGATTCATTACAAAGAGGCTGCTGATCATGCAGCTTGGCTCTCTGCCACTACACATTGCCGCCACATGAAGCTTAACACCTCATTGACCAAACTGTTGTTTTGTGCTAATGCAGAATTTTAATCCTTCTCCTCTCCAGAGCAATAGAAATGTTTCGGCTGTACCCCACTCTACATTTTGCACGGAAAGCATGTGTTTTGAAACAAAACGGTCCTGTTCCAAAACACTAGGGATGCGGAGCGGACTGGTAACAACACCCCCCGGGACACTTTTGTATGGATAAAGAAATGTAAAGGACCGGTCAGCAGACCGCTGAGCCATCCCATAATTTGTTTTGCACATACACCAGTGATCATTACACAGAACACATGTTAAAATGTTTTGTTTTTTGTCTTTTTAAAAAAAGTTAAAGGTAAAGAGACCCCTGACCGTTAGGTCCAGTCGTGGCTGACTCTGGGTTTGCGGTGCTCATCTCACTTTATTGGCCGAGGGAGCCAGCGTATGGCTTCCGGGTCATGTGGCCAGCATGACTAAGCCACTTCTGGCAAGCCAGAGTGGTACCTATTTATCTACTTGCACTTTGACGTGCTTTTGAACTGCTAGGTTGGCAGGAGCAGGGACCGAGCAATGGGAGCTCACCCCGTCGCGGGGATTCGAACCGCCGACTTTCTGATTGGCAAGTCCTAGGCTCTGTGGTTTAACCCACAGCACCACCCACATGCCCCAAAAAAGTTAGGCCAAAGTAATTAAAGAAAAAAGACAACGGAAACATATTCCATTCAATTTGCCACAAACTCTCAATTTTTCAAGAAATATTCAGGGGATTGGTATTACAAGTGTGAGCAACTTGTAACTACAGTGGTACCTCAGGTTAAGAACTTTATTCGTTCTGGAGGTCCGTTCTTAACCTGAAACGGTTCTTAACCTGAGGTACTTTAGCTAATGGGGCCTCCCGCGGCCGTGCAATTTCTGTTCTCATCCTGGGGCAATGTTCTTAATCCAAGGTACTATTTCTGGGTTAGCTGAGTCTGTAACCTGAAGCGTCTGTAACCTGAAGCATCTGTAACCCGAGGAACCACTGTATAGCAGAATTTAGTGCAGCTTTAGCACTCCTTTCCATATTACCTGCAAACAGTCCCCCCCCCCCCAGAAGTAAATTACATGGTTATGAGCACTAAACCTGCACTATATTCCACTATAGTTCCTTAAGTGGCTTTTTTGCGTTGTGTGAAAGCTCAAATATAATGCAGAACTTAACAGGAAAACGTAATGAAAACGAGAATAAACTACCCCTACCTGGAGATCCTGGGAACTGAACCTGGGACCTTTTGCATGCAATGCATGTGCTTCTCCACTGTGAAAGGAAGTGGTGGGCTATATTGGCTCATTAGCATGGGAAATCAACAAGAGAAATGTGAATGACCCCTCTAAGATCAGGGTTTCATTTGGTTTTGGACTGAAGTGCAAAATAACCTCCTTGGTTGTAAGAAGACTGATTGATTCAAGCATGGAATATTTGCTCTCTGCCTCCAGAAAGGATAAGAATAGATTTATAATTATGCCATAATATTAATATGCAAAAACTGTGCAACACAGATTACAGTTTATTGTTTCATGCATGTTTAGGGAAGTTTTTAATGTTTGATGTTTTATCGCGTTTTTAATATTCTGTTGGGAGATGCCCAGAGTGGCTGGGGAACCCAGTCAGATGGGCGGGGTATAAATAAATTATTGTTTTTGTTATATAGCTGCTGCTCAGTTTAATATCTCTGAAATGGTTGACATCTTTCGGAACAACAAATGTTAAGAAACAGAGCCTCAAACAAGTCAGGTGGAAGAAGGAGTTCTCTCGTGACCTGCCTCAGAAACAGGAAGTTCCTGAGAAAATGAGATAAAAAGGACCGTGTCCCTACACATTAATAATAAACACATTAAATGACGCATTAATAAACCCCTGTTTAAAAGCACCCTTATAATATTAATGCTCCCCACACCTACAGTAGTTTGCTTATGCTGCTGAGAGTTTTCAGGAATGTCCTATGTTAGAGTTGCTGCAAACAGAATCCCTGATCTGTGTAGAGTACAAATGAATGAGTTCTACCACAAGAATGAGTTCCAAAAAGTTTTACTGCAAAACAGTCTTAAACTAATTACAAAATAAAATGTTGCAATGTGGTTCCATCCTTTCAGTCCTTAATTGCAGTCCGAGAACTTTCATCTCTGGTCCCAGAGAGAGAACCTACGCAAGCAACTTGCTTGTTCAGGATTGCTGAGCTGAGCTTCTACTGCCATTGGCTTCCAGTGCGTGACTGAGATACTGAGTTCTCCAATTTCATCTTCCTGCCGATGAGAGAGATCTCTGCTTGAGCTTCCAGGATGAGTCATCTTACCACATTAGCTAAAGACAAACTTCTTGCCTAACGCAAGCTTGAGCATAAGATTTCAATACATACAAACATAGCATTTTATGCAAATTAAACCCATATCTATAACACCCTGTTCCCTTCACTCCTAGAGTGATTTAACATTCTATCCCTCTTCCCAGGGAGCTCTGTAAATTATAGCTCTGTAAGGAGAATAGGGAACTCCAAACTTGCATGAGCACCATGGAGCTGCCATGGAGTAGATAGTCAAAAACCAAGGGCCAGTAGGAGGAGCTCAGAAAGTTGGAGCTGAGAGATCCTAGCAGGATGGAGGGATGGATTTGGGGCCCCAGTAAATTTCTGATTCTGGTGAGGGGTTCAGTGACCTGGGGATGCAGATCCAGATACCCCATAGAAGTGCTGAGCAAGTTGTCAGAGGAGCATCCTGCCCCTACAACACTGGACTCCACTAGCCTTACCCAACACTCAGCCCCATACGTCAAGAGTAACCAAAGTGGCATTGATGGGAACATCTCTGGAGGTCACCATGTTGGCTCCCCCTGCTCTAAACCTATTCCACTGGTCTTCACCCTTAGATCCTCAGATGATATTGGGATGCATCATTGGTCCGTTGAATAAGATGCCTGTGGATTATGGGAGTTGTAACCCAACAACATCTGAGGACCCAAGGCTGAAGATCTCTGACCAAACCCCAACATATCCATGAGATTTTTAATATTATCTTGGCTATTCTTAAAATCATACAAATGACTGAAGTGGTTTTCCTCTATGCTGCAACACATCACTAGACTCTACCACACATATAACAGATAACAGGTGCACTGCAAAGTGGAACTGACAGAATAAATTGCTCACAATCACTAATACAATCGAGCAAAGCTGCGAAGGATACAATTTCATTTATTGATGGCCCTGTTCTGGTGAGTTTAACACCAACATTCCCTACATGCATTGTGAAGCAGCCTAGGCTCAATGTTACCCAATCTGTGTTGAGAAGCAAATGACTTGATCTAACATGTGACACACACACACACACATGAAATGTTTGCAACTGTCACCTCACATGATCCTTCGCAAGATTTCATGCCATCAGATAGCATTTGTGCCCAATAATGCTTTTGCTAATCCCATTTGGAACAAGCCATTGTTTGGTTCAAATCTGTGGACATACTTCCTGACTGACACGGCAAGCCGGGAGCTGGGAGTTGAGCATTCTTTATCTAACTTCCCAGTGCACCTTGGGAACATTTCATGATAACCCTGAAGATATATGCAAACAGGAACTGATGAGCCATTTCCATGCAAGAAATTCAATTAAATGTTTTGGTTCCAACCCAGAGATAACTTGCTACATCAAACTCTCATTGAAGCCAATGGAACTTTGCCTAAATTCCTCTGGAGTACAGCCTTTATCTCCTAGACACTTCAAAGGAAACTAACCAAACCTCAGTGTTTTTCAAGATCAAAAGATCTAACAGCTATCGAAAGAGTCCACACCCTACACCAGAGAAACTATTTGGTGAAGACAACTTGATGCTAGGCTCAGCCCTTTGCAGCTGATTTCTGGATAGAGATCAGAGACTAGGGAAGGGAGAGTTTGTCAATTTCTGTTTTGCTGTTTCTAATTTTCCAATCTTGCATTCAGTTTTCCACATCAGCTTGTGCTTTGTTTTTAAAGTCCTTGTGGAAATTAATAAACACATTAGTGCAAATATCTCTTAATAGGCACATGTTTGTATGCAATTTTGCCTATGAAACTCTATCTTTTTGCAAGATAGTGCATTTAGATCTACATTATACATTATATGTAGTCTTCTTCATCATCACCATCATCAAAATTTGTATACCACCCTTCATATGTAGATCTTAGAGTGGTTCACAACATAAAAATACAATATTAATTTATGTATATATTTATGCACACTTTCCTGCCAACCTAGCAGTTTGAAAGCACGTCAAAGTTCAAGTAGATAAATAGGTACTGCTCCGGGAAGGTAAACGGCATTTCCGTGCGCTGCTCTGGTTCGCCAGAAGCAGCTTACTCATGCTGGCCACATGACCTGGAAGCTGTACGCCAGCTCCCTCGGCCAATAAAGCGAGATGAGTGCCGCAACCCCAGAGTCGGCCACGAATGGACCTAATGGTCAGGGGTCCCTTTACCTTTACCTTTATGCACACTTTACCTAGGGTGAATTTTGAAGAATGGCTGTGCTTCAATTTATGCATTGTTTTGGAAACTGAACCAAATTTCTCCACTCTCCCTATCAGGGACTTGAGCCATGTCTAACAATAGAAAACACGTTTGCTCTAGAGGAGCTATATCCTCAACATTGATTGTTTACTCCCGTGTTGACTCTATTTCACCTGAGTATAAAAGCTTTCCTTAAAATTCATACATAGGGTTGCCTGTGGATTCATACATAGGGTCGCTTGTGAATTGCATTTTCAAAAACCATGTCCAAACATATTGTGAGGTTTCTTGCATGAGTCCCATTTTCCATTCATTCCGATACGTGTCTCGAGCTGAGTCCAGGTCACCAGCTAGGTCTTTGGGCTGAGTACTTCCTTTGCTTAATTATCAAGAGTTTAATTCCTCAACATTTGTACAATCTCTAAGTAAGCCAAGCCTTCAAGTTAATTGACTAACCACATGTCTAGCTCGAAAACATGTCTGGAGTATAATGCCCCACAAAGACCAGGATACCTAAAAGATTGTTTCAGAGAATCAGAGAACTGTAAAGTTGGAAGTAACCCCAAGAGTAATAATCTAATACAATGCCCTACAATGCAGAAATCACAGCTAAATATCCCTGACAGAAGACCATCCAACCTCTGTTTAAAAACCTCCCTTGTCAAACAGCTCTTACAATAAGTAAGTTCTTCCTAATGTTTAGTCGGATATGTTAATCTCAGTTCAAATATTACTGCCACAGTATTAAATACAGATAACTCCCCACTTACGTGGGGGTTAAGTTCTGGCACCCAGTGCTCATAAGTGACAATTGCCTAAGTGGGGAGCACCCTCTAAATACACTTTAAGTGCCGTCTCTGCCGCTCTCTCTCCAATTCAGATCAAAAATACTGTACCAAAAACACAACTTCAAATGGAATTGAAGCTCTGGGGCCTGTAGGAGGCTGGAGGATGCATGGAAAAGCAAAGGCTGCTGTAATACTGCAGGCATCAGCTGTTAGGTGAGGAGGCTGAGCAGCCTAAACAAAGTCCCATTGAACCTCCAGTCTCTTCTCTACCCTCACTGAAGTCCTCTTGCGGCTCCAGGGAAGTTCTTCTCATGAGCCACAAAGACTCTCCAGGTCTCTCCCTGCCGTTTCCTTGTATGAATTTATTTATTTAATTATATCCCGACGCCGTGCGTATAGATAATCACTCGTGAGTCGATCCTGCCCAAGATGGAGGCTTCCCTCTATTGCCTGGTAACTTACCAAATAAGATGTAGAATCATAGAATCATAGAGTTGGAAGAGACCACAAGGGCCATTGAGTCCAACCCCCTGCCAAGCAGGAAACACCATCAGAGCACTCCTGGCATATGGTTGTCAAGCCTCTGCTTAAAGACCTCCAAAGAAGGAGACTCCACCACACTCCTTGGCAGCAAATTCCACTGTCGAACAGCTCTTACTGTCAGGAAGTTCTTCCTAATGTTTAGGTGGAATCTTCTTTCTTGTAGTTTGGATCCATTGCTCCGTGTCTGCTTCTCTGGAGCAGCAGAAAACAACCTTTCTCCCTCCTCTATGTGACATCCTTTTATATATTTGAACATGGCTATTATATCACCCCCTAAACCCCCTTACTCCTTAAGTGATCCTTCCTCACCAAAATCACTCGTGCTCCTTCAACCAAGCCTAAGTGATACTGAACCTCAAACATCTCGCTGCTGTCTTGGACAAGTGACAAATCTATTGAATTTAGGAAAAATAAACTGACAAGTTTTTTTTATCCACAAGAGAAAATGTAGATGCATTAATGTTTCTGGTCAACATGCTGCATGAGTCCTACAGCTCGGAAACTGTTGCGTTAATCCTCAACAAACTCTGCCAAAAGGGTTGCACTCTGTCTTTGTGGTAAACCCATTCCTTCCTGAAGAAATAACGATGCTTTAAGCCAAAAGTTAAGTTTGGTGGAAGACAAGGATGCTGAGGACATTGGTAACAGCCTTGTCCGTGAGGATCCAAAACACATATTACTTACTTTCAGCTGTGACAAAATGTTAGTCCAGCTCTTACTAGCTTGTCCTTTGGAATGAAACTCTCTCTTGGCTCACCTTGTGTCTGTGGCTGGCTGAGGAAAATAAAGCTCCCTGTTGGAATCTCAGCAGTGGATCCAACACAAGAGTAAGTGGGGTACTCTGCTAATTAGACACGTCCACGCTAATGTCTAGCTGCCAGCTGGCTGACATGATGCCTCCTGGTATTAGTGTTACATGATGTAAGCTTAATTCCCTGTGCACTGAGCAGGTGTTTCTAGAGTCTTCCTGCCCAGGTGGGTTTCTGTTGCTTGGAGTGGGGGTTGCATGCTCTCAGACTGGAGTGGCTGGGGTCTGTTTACAACTGAACTGGCTTCGCCTTCCCACACTCAGACTGGGGGGGGGGGGGAGGCACAAAGCTCTTTTTTCAAAGGTTGCTAGGCCAGATGCACAACCACAGACCCTTCAAGTGCCTCTATTTTCCAGGGACAATGCCAGATTTACAGAAGCCATCCCAGTTTCTGATTTGATCCTGGAATGTCCTGCTTTTCCTTAAAGGTAAAGGGACCCCTGACCATTAGGTCCAGTCGTGACCGACTCTGGGGTTGCGGCGCTCATCCCGCTTTATTGGCTGAAGGAGCCGGCGTACAGCTTCCAGGTCATGTGGCCAGCATGACTAAGCCGCTTCTGGCGAACCAGAGCAGTGCACGGAAACACCGTTTACCTTCCCGCCAGAGTGGTGCCTATTTATCTACTTGCACTTTGAGGTGCTTTCAAACTGCTAGGTTGGCAGAAGCTGGGACCGAGCAACGGGAGCTCACCCCGTGGCAGGGATTCGAACCTCCAACCTTCTGATCAGCAGGCCCTAGGCTCTGTGGTTTAACCCACAGTGCCACCCGCATCCCCTGATGTCATATATATGATATCAAATGCAGGGAAGGTAGAGATTCCCTTGCTTTTCCTTAAGATGTCCTTATTTTCAGTGGAGGGTATGCAGTTGTGTGATCCCTGAGCCAAGGAGATAAGTAACTATACAATCTTTAAAGACATCTGAAGGCAGCATTGTATAGGGAAGCTCTTCAATGTTTTATTATGTTTTTATATATGTTGGAAACTGCCTAGAGTGGCTGGGGCATCCCAGTCAGATGGGTGAGATATAAATAATAAAATTAATTATTATTATTATTATTATTATTATTATTATTATTATTGAATAGGACATTCCTATTTTCATCAAAGAAATGGTGGAGCGTATGCAACCATAGGGTGCAAAAAAGTGGGTGACTGTAGCTCTGTGTTCACTGCATGTGTTGTTATTATTGTTGTTTAGTCGTTTAGTCGTGTCCGACTCTTCGTGACCCCATGGACCAGAGCACACCAGGCACTCCTGTCTTCCACTGCCTCCCACAGTTTGGTCAAACTCATGCTGGTAGCTTCTAGAACACTGTCCAACCATCTCGTCCTCTGTCGTCCCCTTCTCCTTGTGCCCTCCATCTTTCCCAACATCAGGGTCTTCTCCAGGGAGTCTTCTCTTCTCATGAGGTGGCCAAAGTATTGGAGCCTCAGCTTCACGATCTGTCCTTCCAGTGAGCACTCAGGGCTGATTTCCTTAAGAATGGAGAGGTTTTATCTTCTTGCAGTCCACGGGACTCTCAAGAGTCTCCTCCAGCACCATAATTCAAAAGCATCATTTCTTTGGCAATCAGCCTTCTTTATGGTCCAGCTCTCACTTCCATACATCACTACTGGGAAAACCATAGCTTTAACTATACGGAGCTTTGTTGGCAAAGGTTGTTGTTGTTGTTGTTAATCTGGATTTATATCCCACCTTTTCCTTGGACTCAGGACTCAAGACAGCTTACGCAAATTAAAACAGCACAGATAAAATAAGGGAAAGGGAAAGGACCCTTGGATGGTTAAGTCCAGTCCAAGGCAACCATGGGGTGCAGCTCTCATCTCGCTTTCAGGACAAGGGAGCTGGCGTTTGTCCACAGACAGCTTTCCTGGTCATGTGGCCAGCATGACTAAACTGCATTTGGCACAACGGAACACCGTGACAGAAACCAGAGCACATGGAAGAGCTGTTTACCTTCCCGGCACAGCAGTACCTATTTATCTACTTGCACTTGCATGTTTTCGAACTGCCAATTTGGCAGGAGCTGGGATAGAGCAATGGGAGCTCTCCCCATCGTGGGGATTTGACGTGCAAGCCCTAGGCTCAGTGGTTTAAACCACAGCGCCACCTAAACACATATGCAAGCTAACAGGTAAAAAGTAACTAAAACTATAATGGAATTAAATCAGTATAAAAACAAATCTGTTATAATGCAGATAGTAAAAGCAGCACTGCACTATTAGAAGTGCTTTACTTAAGAAAATAGGAGTCAGTTCCCCAAAGCCTGTTGGAATAAAACAATCTCCATCTGCTGTCAGATGTACAACAAGGAGGAAGCCAGGCTAGCTTCTCTAGGAAGGGTGTTCCAAAGTCTGTGAGCAGCCATTGAGATTAAAAAATTAAACATGTGAGCAGGAGCCAGACCACGTGGCGTTCTAAATTAGGTGGGGCTCTTGTGGATCATGAAAAGTCAACTTGAAATCTGATCCTTTTCAATTGCGAATTAAACCTATGTTTAAGGTGAATTTGTCCATCACATAAAAATATACCCTGGCATTGCATACTGCAAAGAGGACTTACAGAAATGACTATTACTGCGTTCATCTTATCTACCATCTATCTATCTTTCTATCTATCTATCTATCATCTATCTATCAACTTCTTTTACTAAACAAAACTTTAAAAGCATTTGATTGTAAGGAAAATCTCTAAGTGGTTTACAAAAGAAAATGTAAAAGGAATCATTAAGATGGTCAACCAAAGCCATTGCCATTAAGATGGTCAACCAAAGCCATTAAGAAACGTTCGGAAGATGCTTAAAATCTACAGCAGCTAAAAGCAAATAAAGCACATGTGACTTCATGTCTGGATAGGCATGTGTAAGGAACGACGTTTTGAGAAGCTACTGAAAAGAGTACAGCAAAGGTACCTTCAGAGAGATAGTGTCCAGGGGAAAAAGGAGAACCAGGCTCTCGCATTTTTAATAATTGTGCATGCAATTGCATGCACTAATAGTGGCCTAATACAGGACTAGTAGTACATGCAGTTCTATACAGGGAACAGAGCAGACTGAACGTCTTAGCCAAATGATAAGCCCTTCTGTGAAAAGAAACTGGTGTTCCCCTGTTGGGATTTCCTCACTCACTTAACTCCTGCTCTGTCCCACCCACGCAACAGCTCCTATATACAAGCCCGCATGTCAACACAGGTGTTTGGCGAGCAGCTGCGATTACATCTGCTAGCAAGCAAGGGATCTCCGCTGTTAGAATGCACCATGATCTCTAGCAAAGCTTGCCAGGCTGATGAATCAAGTGCCACGCCTCTTCATTTTGGGTTGCAGGGCCCGGATCCGCATGCCAAACTCGTTTGGCGGCCTTGGAGTGCTTGTGGTTTTCCTGTTGTCCAATTTCCTCATCCAGGCAGTCCTAGGCTTAGGCTGCTGCTTCGCGGCCTTTAAACTCCACTTCCAGCTAATGTTACACGACATGTCTGTTTGTTTGTTTTCCTAGCCCGCTGTAATGCTCTACAAGCCTTTATCTCCCCCCCACTTTGACATCACAGCCGGCGGAGGTCAGGCAAGCTGTTTGAAGCAGAAGCTGGTACAACCGCCAAGGGATGGCTGGGGGCATATCAACACGAAGGAAACGAGGGAGGGTCAGCCCCGGCTGCACACATGTTTACAAACTTTCAATGCCTTCTTTTGTGATGAGCAAGGAAAGCCTTTGCAAAATGGATTTCCCCCCCCCCCCAAAAAAGTCGATTCTTCAGAAACACAAGATGCCTCTGCTGCAAAAGTGCTGTTTCCTCTGCACCCCAAAATCTCCATGGCAAGAAAACAGCATGGAAAAATACAAAGGGTGCATAAAACAAATCGTAGTGTATGAAATCCCGCCCCCTGCAATTCTGCAAATGTATTGCTAAATTATCCAGATGTTGAAATGATAGCGACACTCCTGAATGTACTCCGGAAATGACCCTAAAGTATCAGTTTGAATATAAAGCAGGGGAACTCCCCCCCACCTTGTCCAAATGGTTTTATAAAAAGGAGGGGACATTTTATCATATGTGGTGGGATTGTAATGTAATAAAAAAAGGGAAATGATATACAATGAATTGAAGAAAATGTTCCACTTAACATTTGTTTAAAAACTTGAGGCATTTTTGTTAGGGATTGTAGGGAAAGACCTGCTCAAAAAGCTGAAAAAACATTTTCATGTATGCGACAATGGCGGCGAGAGTCCTAATAGCACAAGCATGGAAAACTGAAGAAATTCCAACTAAAGAATCATGGCAAGAGAAACTGATGGACTATGCAGAATTGGCAAAATTGACACATAAGCTACGGGACAAGGATAATTGTAACTTCAAAGATGAATGGGAACCCTTTACAAAGTATTTGAAGACGCAACAATGTGAATTGGACTCCTTGGCAGGTTTTGAATAAACACTCACAAACTCTTTATTGACAATAACCAGTTAGATAATTTAAGGATTTATACAACTTTGTAGCATGCAGAGAATAGCATTTACAGAGAAACCAAAGACTGGAACTGAGGGAAGTCGGGGTGGGGTGGGGGTGGGATGTGTATGGGACGGTGGGGGGAGGGAGGAAAATGGGGGGGGGGACCAAAGATGACATGATTTTGGATAATATGTTTTGTTTAAATTTCTAATAAAAAATTAAAAACAAACAAAATCTTGGATCTGATTGTTATGTATAAATTCACATAGGGAGTAACCCTACGTACAGAATTCTGGAGTGAAGCAAGCCAGTAAGTTAAGCTGGTGTAGGGGTGCCGACTTGCACAAAATATTGCAGAGGCTCGAATATGCCCCGCCCCACATAATTGATCACATGACACGGTGCACAAACACCATTTGAATGGCAATGCCCATTAACTTTGGGGGGGGGGCGCAGCCCCCTCTAATATTTTATTGTGGAGGCTGAAGCCCACACGGCCCCTAGGAGTTGGCTCCTATGCACTCGTGAATGAATAGGTCTGACAAACAGATGAGACGCAAGCCAAAATGGCAGAAGTGTCTGGGCTTAGTGCACTTACAGGGTGTTCCATAAGTGGGGTGCCCCCCTTATTATTTAAACATGAGAGGATATCTTGCCCACGGTTGATCATGTCACTGTGTCAAAGTACTCTTGTGGCCCACCTGGTCTGAGAGGTTGGACCACCCTGATATAAAGGAAACAGCAGGTATTGAAAGAACAGTTTATTTCTAAACACATTGCTCGGATGTTTCCAATATGACACAAAAAAAGGGGAATCAACTTTTCAGTCTGGAGGAAGGAACTCCTCTGGGAACAGTAACTTGTAATGGCCTGTTCCTCTTGGAGCTGCTCTATAAGTCAAGGGCTGGTTCTCCTTTGCTGGAATGTCTAAGAGCGTCCACTCAAACGAAAAGACTGCTTTTGCATTTTAGGAACAATATCTGTCACATTCAAGAGGCAATGGAGATGCGCTTGGTTGTAAAAATATTTCTGTGCCTGTTAGTTTCTGGTTTGTTCTGTAGTGTGACCCCTCTTTCCTTTAGCTGTGCCATAGATCAGTTCTGGGGCAACTGTTTTGTATGCAGAAACCCCCAAGTTCAGTTCCTATGTATTAACTGTAGGATGTAAAGGTGCAGTCAAGAGCAACATTCCAGCAGAGGACTAATGGCCTCCATGTTCTAACCGGTTGCTGTGACAACCAGTTTGTCGGTTGCTGGTAGTTTTGAAAGATAACTGCTCAGTTGCAGTCACCTCAGGACCAACTTCCCTCTGGTATAGTTTATTTGCTTGTTGTGTAACCTAAGCCTGCCTTCAGGTACAGTTCTTTAAACCTGAATGAATCTGAGAGTAAAATAGTTTTATATTAACATGAATCATGTGTGTATTCTTTAAGAGGGATTCAAAGGGATTTTTAACCAGGAAGGTATCTTTATTAGTAGTACTCAGAGGAGTCAGCAACAAGCTGATCGCTGCATAAACTTGTAAAGGGGATTGTTTAACTCTGCTAAAGTAAACCTTCCCACATTAACAAGCTCCCCATTTCCTGAGTCTTACCAGTATTATGAATTTGGGTGATTGACAGGTGGGTTGTTCCGCCCACCTGTCAGAGTCTGTTGCATCCTAAACGCCTGAGCCCCAGCTGGCTGTTGGGCACTTGGGAGCCACAGTGCAAGGGGTTTTGCTGTTCTACTGTAGCCCCAAGCAACTTGCTTTGAAGCTGCTGCTAAAACAGAGGGGTTCCCCCCAACTTGTCAGCGGAAAGTGCTTGATGCTATTGGAGGAAGGTTTGTGAAACCACAGATCTCCAGAATTGATTGCAGCAGAACCAGGAGATAACATATACATTGTAAATATTTTTCCCCCAAAAGGGTTTGTTTGTTTTTTGAGGGCTGGGATTAAGATCTGAAATCTATTTACAGTATTATGTTTTCTAGCCAGCAACCATTTGAAGCTACAATTAATAAGAAGGGGGGTGGACAACATTTATTTTTTTAAAAATGTTCCTTTCATCACACCTAGCGATCCTGCCAAAACTTGCAATTAGGGCTTGCCGATCAGAAGGTTGGCGGTTCTAATCCCCACGACAGGGCGAGCTTCTGTTGCTCAGTCCCTGCTCCTGTCCACCTAGCAATTCCAAAGCACAAAGTGCAAGTAGATAAATAGGTACCACTCCAACGGGAAGGTAAATGGCATTTCTGTGCGCTGCTCTGGTTTGCCAGAAGCGGCTTAGTCATGCTGGCCACATGACCTGGAAGCCTGTACGCCGGCTCCCTCGGCCAGTAAAGCGAGATGAGCGCCGCAACCCCAGAGTCGTCTGAGACTGGACCTAATGGTCAGGCGTCCCCTTATCTTTGACCTATGTCAAATCTATTAGGTGCATCAATAAATTGTGTACCAAGCCCTGGTTTCTATCTCATGAACTTTAATACATTTGTAACTCAAACTGCAGTTGATTAGGGATTCGTTTCTAGTTTCCATGCAAGCACGATCTCCATGACTAAGCAACCTAAACTCCAGCTCCTTTGCACATCCTCAGATATTGATCCCTGTAACTTCTGAAAGGAACTGGAAATGTCCCTTTCGCAGTGCATGAAATGCTTTTGCTTCAAGCCTTGAGTTTACCAGACCAATCTGTTTAAAAGCTTGGCTCTGAAACCATCCAGCAAACCTCATCCTTAAGAGGAACTGCAAGAGGCACTCTCCTGCATGCGGCTTGCGCCATTGGCACATCCTTCTGGTCTAGCAGCTTCACGTCACACTGTCTGTAAGGGCAGAGCACACATAAACAGCCAATCATAGAAAGGAACATAGTGGAGCATGGTGTTGCAATGGGCACCAGTCAATCAATCCATTTACTGTATATAGCCAAGGGCCTTAAGAACAATGCCGAAATCATACAACATGACCTACAAAAGCTAAAGCATAAAAATTTACAGCATGAGGTTTTAAAATTAGGAAGCATTAACATATCTAGAACGGAGCAAACTTGTCTACCAGGTGTGTAATCTGGAGATCTTTATCAGCTGGGAGCTTGACTGTCATCTCCTGTGGGGGAATCGCCTGAGAGACAGTCAAGAACAGGTGATAAAAAAAAATTCTCTGGGCATTGAATATAAGGGGCAAAGCAGCAGGTAAAGCACAACATCCTCAACCTGATTGCATCCATAAATGCACCTGCGTTCCATATGGGGAATTTCCAGTTATCTCCCCTCTAAATACACTGAGGGCATCTTTTGGCATCTTAGTTCAACAAAGGCCCTATGCAGCTGCCGGAAAGTCAGTGTCTCAAGGTAATGGGGCCTTGAGTGGTTGATCTTGATTTAGGGGTACCAAATAGAATCAAGGGCAGCCATAATGTTCTTATCTTGGTTGGTGTCTTGATCAAAGATCCAATTTCTTAGGTCACGTGGATATGGTGCAATATGCACTGCGATGTCATAAAATAATAATAATAATAATAATAATAATAATAATAATAATAATAATAATAATAATAAATTTTATTTATACCCTGCCCTTCCTGGTTCAGAAAACCGGGCTCAGGGTGGCTAATAACAAATTTAAAACACTTAATTGTTGCAACAAAAAACAGCATAAAATACAGTATAAAACGTGAATAACAATAAATTCAAAATTCAAAATCAATTTAGGGGGAGAATCCATCCAGTAAACATTAGATGATCACCAGGGCTAGCTGGCTACATTAGTCCTATTTGGGTCAGCGAGGAGACCAGGGGAGAATTAGCTGTGGGATCCCAGAGCAGGTGATCTTCATAAAATGAGGAGGGGGAGGGAAGGAAGGCAGGTGAATAAAAGATCAGGCTAAGTTCAAATCGAAAGCCAGGCAGAATAGCTCTGTCTTACAGGCCCTGTGGAAGGAAGTTAAATCCTGCAGGGCCCTGGTCTCATGGGACAGAGCATTCCACCAGGTTGGAGCCATTACTGAGAAGGCCCTGGCCCTGGCCCTGGTGGAGGATAATCTGACTTCCTTAGGATCGGGACCTGTAAACTATGATTATTCATGGACCTTAAGGTCCTCTGCAGGGCATAACAGGAGAGTCAGTCCCGTAAATACGAGGGCCCTAAGCCACAACACATAATATGCACAACAGCCCCAAGAAGCACTTCACTGATGTGCAAAAAATGTTGCATACTGTGGGATTTCAAGAGAGAACCTTCATTGGAGCTAGTCATGTGGGATTCGTAACTTGATGAGCTAAATTATTATTTTTGGTGGGGCACATATGGTCATCCTCAACCGTGTCTTCAGGCAGGGACAGCCAACATGGTGTCCTTCAGATGTTATTGGGTTGCAGCTTCCACCATTGCATCCTGCAATGGTTTGGTCTGGAGTCCACCAACAGAAACAGGGCCCCACATTTGCTAACTCCACCTTAGAGCTATGAGTCTGTGCTTCAGATGCTGCCGACATCCTAGGTGTAAGGTGTCGTTATGTGGCCAAAAAGGCAAAAGTATTTCCTTAGGCAAGTTGGAACTGAGCATGCTTGAGGCCTGAGCTTTCAGGAATAGTTCTAAGAGGGATTTTTATTTTTATTATGTATTTTATGTTGTTATATCGTGATTTTATCTTGTGAATCGCCTTGAAACCTGTGGGTATACAAATAATAATAATAATAATAATAATAATAATAATAATAATAATGCCAGACTGAAAACTGTATAAACAGTAACAAAATAAAACAAAATAGAACTTACACGCATAGCCTATGTACAGTATATAACGACTTGGGGTCTCATCCTGTAGCTGTTGGTCACTGTTGCCTTTATTTATTTCACCAAATTTATACACTGCTTGATTGTATTTTTAAAAAACACAATTTATTTATTTCGTAAAATTGATCAAGAAAGATTCACAACCCTATTTTTAAACATGCAAAAGTTAAAATACTAAAACACATCAAAATTAGCTCAACTTTCTAAGCATCTGGGTAGGCCTATCTAAACAGGACTGTTTTTTTTTAGCAGGTGCCAAAAATAGTACAGTGAAGGCGCCTGCTGGATCTCAAGTTGCAGGGAGTTCCAAAGTGCAGGTGCTGCCACACTCAATGATTGGGTTCTTAGAAATGTGGAACAGGTATTATGTGGCACCTGTAGCCGTGCCAATTCCAGCAAATGAAGTGGTCGAGTGGGTGCGTGTGGGGGAAGGTGATCTCGTAGGTAAACTGGTCCCAAGATGCTAAGGTCTTTATTGTTAATCGTGGCCCCTTGAACTTCACCCAGTAGCAAATTGGCAACCAGTGCCTCTCTTTGAGCACAGGTGTTCTATGCTGATGAGGCCTCACTCTTGTCAGCAATCGTGCTGCAGCATTCTGCACTAACTTCAGCTTCTGAATGTGTTACAAGGGAAGCCCCACACAGAGCTTTAGAGTCAGTTGGATAATTGCTGTGTTGGAATCAAGTTATCAATGAGAAAGTTTCCCACTCAAAAATCATTTGGAACTAGTGCAGTGAACGTGAAGTGGCGATACACAGAGAGTTCTTTTGTGCATAGTTCCTTAATTTCAAAAATGGAGGAAGAGTGGATGTCTAGGGAGGGAGTCAATATGACACTTATGGAAGGCAGTGCGGGGGGTACTGGGCTTCCACAGTTGACTTAATTTAGCTTATAGCTGGGTTGAGAAATAATCCATTTCCCTACCATTAAGTAACACAGCTCAGTTAGTTGATCCCAATTGCAAACTGCAGCTCAGAAGCTTCCCTCTTTCCTTATATTTTGTAGTTTTCAGAATTTAATCCAGAGCAGGTACGTTCTATATAAAGAAAAAGCAACATCTCGAAATATGCTATATTGTTTTGCAACATATAGGAGAACAGAAAAAGGAGTTGTTCCATTCCTAGGGTTTTTTTATGTCTTTTTTATGCTGCTTCAGTAAAATCACAACCTATACACTGAGACCAAGGTGTATAAACATACCATCTGCAGTACATTCAATTGAATAAACAGTGCGCAAGCTCGTATAAACTTCTCAGGTGAATCTGTGAGCCAGAGTTGCTTCAGATTCTCGCACGCCAGCTTCCATCCTCTAAAATGGAGTTTGTATATTCAAGCCTTGCAATAAAAAATAAACACACTTGGCAACTGAATGTTCATATTCCTCCTTGATCTCTTGGGCTCATCCCCTTCCCTCAAGGTCTCCGAAAGTTCTATAGAAAGTGGCACGGGTTCCAGCTTGAAAATGTATTTATTCCCCGCCCCCCGTCCATCAAAATCTTGTACTTTTGAGCAATATGGAAACTGAAGTATAAAAGCTAGAATTAAGCAGGAATGCATCTTAACGTTCTTGATACATACAGTACTCATCCATCACTTTTAAAATTATTGTCTGTAATACATTTGAACTAAATAAACGGGAGATAAACTATTCTTTTAGAGATCTATGCAGCAGGAAGGGGGGGATTTCCTTTCTGTAGAATCCATTTTTTTTTTTGGCAAGAGTTCCCCAAAAAGAATTCTATCACATGCTAAACCAGCCTGAATTTAGTTGCTGGGATAGCTCAGTTGGTAAAGCATGAGACTCTTAATTTCAGGGTTGTGGGTTTGAGCCCCACACTGAGCAAAAGATTCCTGCATTGCAGGGGGTTGGATTAGATCACCCTCATGGTTCCTTCCAACTCTACAATTCCATGATTCTAAGAAAACCAAATATTTGGGATTTATTTTTCAGAGCTCTACTGCTAAGGACCCCTCCCGGAAGCCCAATTCTAGTCCTTAAAAAGCCCTGAAACAAAATGATCCGTTTGCTCCATTGTTAAATGTGTTTTATTGACGGTTGTATTATGTATGCTGCTCAGAGGATTTTCTGATTAAGCAGTCTGCCAATCCTTCTCAGTAAAAAAATAGATGTTCATGGAAGCTGAGTGCAGGTATGCATCTCTGTGTGTGTGTCTTCACCAAGACCATTTGAATCCTGATGTGACGGCTCCAATTCCATCCACAAATGTCAAGCTTGCACAGGGGATAGGTAAAAGTAAAGGGACCCTTGACCATTAGGTCCAGTCGTGACCGACTCTGGGGTTGTGGCGCTCATCTCGCTTTATTGGCCGAGGGAGCCGCGTACAGCTTCTGGGTCATGTGGCCAGCATGACTAAGCCGCTTCTGGCGAACCAGAGCAGTGCACGGAAACGCCATTTACCTTCCCTCTGGAGCGGTACCTATTTATCTACTTGTACTTTGAAGTGCTTTCGAACTGCTAGGTTGGCAGGAGCAGGGACTGAGCAACGGGAGCTCACCCCGTTGTGGGGATTCAAACCACTGACCTTCCAATCGGCAAGTCCTAGGCTCTGTGGTTTAACCCACAGCGCCACCCGTGTCACACACGGGGGATACTCATTGTTAAAAGCTTTGCAAAGCAGATAGAGATCTGCAAGGCATCCTCTGACACTTGGCCAGGGGTGGACCTTGGTAAAATGGTGCCCTGTGCAAGGCCAAAATTTGTTGCCCCCTCCAGCCCTTGTGCCAGCTTCCGAAAGCCACGTAAGGGGGCTCTGGGTTTCGAGAAGAAGGCATGAGGCTCTGGCAAGGGACTAGAGCCCCCTCACCTCCTTCCCAAAGCTGGGCAACTGCTAACTAGGACTTGGGAAGGGGGAAACAGGATGCTAGGACCCTGTTAAGAGCCCTCACACTTCCTTTCCAAAGCCCAGCACTTACTAGGCTTTGGGAAGGAGGTGGAAAGGCGCAGGGGAACCAGTTGTGCTGTGCTAAATCAGCCTCTGATATGACATTTCCAGCCATTTTATTATGCCGTAAAAAATGCAAAACCTTGTTCAGTTGCTGCAGGGAGCAACCAAACATGCATTTATTTATTTCTTAGATTTCTACCCCACCTGTCCATAAAAATAAGAAACGAAAATATCCAAGGTGGCTAACAATCAGATCCAAAGTAGAAAATAGCTGCTCAGTGTAACATGATTAGCAACACTGCACAGAAACGGCATACGAAGCAGATATTTATTTTGTTTATTTTTATTTATGAAAAACTATTTATATACTGCTGCATCACAGAGATATATCACAGCGGTTTGCCACACTATAAAAGAAATATAAAACCATACAGTAGAAAGAAGTTAAAAGCAAAAGAATTAAAAACAATTATCAGAAGACCGTTGTGGGGGATGTGCTCTCAACTGCCTGCATAAACCTAGCAGGATAGAAACGTTTTCAGAAGACATTTAAAAGCTGGCACAGATAAGAGCTAAATAATAAGAATAATTAACACCTGGTGGCTGGTTAATGATATTAAAACATAAAACACGAAGCAGCAAATCCTTCTCCCTAGCTTGTATTCTCAAAATTGCACAGAAACTGCCATGTTTTGCCATTGAGAACATGTGGATTCGTTACCTGCAAGGATACCTATTCACAGCTGCCTAAACTTTCAGTAAATAAGCTCAGATATGTAACCACCTGGGATGGATTGGGCTTGTGTGTTTGTGTGTGTCTGTGTGTGTGTGTTGCTCAGTGGGACAGCATTAACAACCTACCAGATCACTTTACTCCTTACATGTGCTCCGCCAACTGTTTCAATCAGCAGAATTGGCAGTACTGCAGGTGCCGCAAGTGGCATATAAATTTTATAAATAAACAGAATGATTTGCATTGCAAAGGTCCCGGTTCAGTCCCTTGCATCTCAGGATTGGATTGGGAAAGACTCTTGTTGAATCACAGCTAGCCATTCTCAGCAACATTGAGCCAGGTGAACCAGTGGCTTGATTAGGGATTATGCAGCTCCTCCTGCCCCCGCCCCCCCCCCCCGTAGACAGAGAGAGGAAAAGAGAAAGAAAATACAAGACTGAGGATATATAACTGGAGAGATGGTGATACTTCAGCTTCCTGGATCTCTTTTATGATTTTGTGGCAGATTATGCATTCAGGTTTGCAGAAGAGAAGGCGATAACTTAAACAACAACAAAACAGCACAGACGTAAGCTGCTGTTAAAAAGGTACAGGAGCAACCACCATTCTGTTGCTGTTTTGGTTTTTTTGAGTCAGCCCTGTTCCCTAGTCACCGCAGAATGTCTCTTCTCTGTTTTGAGTGTTTTTGTCTGGCTGGAATGTGTCCTTGGACTCTAGTGATGTCTCCTGTTTGCCTGGATGTAAGACAGAGAGGGGGGCGGTTTTGCGAGAGTGTGTAGAAACAAGCCTACTGTACAAAGGCAAACCTTACATCCCTTGCCCTGTCAACTTTGACCTCCCAGCAAGGCTGCCCAGAAAGGCTCCCTATCCCTGGGCTATAGGATACAGTGGGTGTTGAGCCATGTAACAGCATGATCGCTATCAGCATATTTCTCTCATCATCTCACTGCAGCATTCATCTATACCAGGAGTCAGCAAACCTGGTTCACTGTCCCTCAAACCATGTGGTGAGCCGGACTATATTTTTTGGGGGGTGAAATGAACAAATTCCTATGCCCCACAAATAACCCAGAGATGCATCTTTAATAAAAGCACACATTCTACTCATGTAAAAACATGCTGATTTCTGGACCGTCCACGGGCCGGATTTAGAAGGCGATTGGGCTGGATCCGGCCCCCGGGCCTTAGTTTGCCTACCCACGATCTATAGCCACAATTTTAATGATGCTGCATCGTCCGGAATGCAATAATGTGTCCCTCACCCCCGACTCTTTCGTTACATGCCTGTTTCGAAATGCAAGCCTTCCACAGACTCTGAATTCAGTTGAAGTCAGGCCCCTGAACCTTAGAGTCTCAGATCCAGCAGCTGCAGGAACCACTAGAAGAGCTGAAAGGAAGATGCAGGGGGAAATGTGGTTCTGCAGTATTTATTTCTCTTCTAATTACAGGTGCCAGTTTCTCTGCCATCTGGCTCGTCTCATGACAAAGTCTCAGCAGCCAAGAAATGCGGAAATAAATAGATAATTAGAAAAATGCATTGACTTCACGGACTGCTGGTACTTGCCAGCACTAAAGCAGTTTGCTCGCTCATGGATCCTACCCTCATTTCTGAAATTGCTCCATAAACTTGTAATACAAGATCCATACTCTCTGCCATTCTGCAGGGATAGAAAGGATTCAGTTAACAACCCCCACCCCACCCCACCCCACAACACATTGCAAGTAAGCTCTGTGATGTGCAGAGAGCATACCTCTTAACCTCACAATACTACCAAAGAGAAATACAGTTCCTTCTGAGGGTCATGGGCACTTTACTATGAAACTAAGGTTGTGTATGCACCATACCTTTAAAGCACATGACTTCTCCCAAAGAATCCTGGAAACTGTGGTTTGTTAAAGTGCCTGGGAATTGTGGATCTGTGAGGTGTAAACTGCCTGGCATACTGGACTGGATAGGACTTTGCTCTGACCCAGACAGACTCCTGTGTTCTCAGAAGTAAGTCCCATTGACTCCAAGGGCATAGGATTGCAGCCTCAGTCTCAAGTTACCATCCTTTCTAAAAAGAAAATTGAGAATCCAGATAATGCTACTGTTCACCTTCTGCATCTCAGTGTTTTCTACATTGTCCTGCATTTTTGTCAGGTGTGATTTGTGGCACTTTCTTTCACTTAAAGCAGAACTACAGCCACCACCTATGCCAGGGGTCAGCAACCTTTTTCAGCCATGGGCCAGTCCACCGTCCCTCAGATCATGTGGTGGGCTGGACTATATTTTTTGAGGGGAACTGAACGAATTCCTGTGCCCCACAAAGAACCCAGAGATGCATTTTAAATAAAAGCACACATTCTACTAATGTAAAAACATGCTGATTCCCGGACCGTCCACGGGCTGGATTGAGAAGGCGATTGGGCCGGATCCGGCCCCCGGGCCTTAGGTTGCCTACCCCTGACCTATGCAGTACGGCAGGGTTTCCCAAACTTGGGTCTACTGTTGTTGTTGGACTACAACTCCCATCATCCCAAGTTATCAGGACCAGTGGTCAGGGATGAAGGGAACTGTAGTCTAAAAACAGCTGGAATTCCAGGACTGGAAAACCCTGCAGTACGGAATGACAAAATACAGGTAAGACGTTTTAGGGTGGAAGTGCCTTTAGTTAGAGGCTTCCACCTTTCAGCTTCCACCTCCTTCTACCTTCTGCCATCTTCTTCCTATCTAGGAGAGTCACAGTATTACTGTTGACTTGCCCCTTAATCAGTGGTCTTTCTGTAGCTGACATCATATAACATATAGTGAATGGCCTAGGCTGATGGGAATTGTAGTTCAGCAACCTCTAGATTCCCCATCCCTGGTCTAGAGCCAGTCTGACTTCCCTGAACTCTCCCCCCTCCCCAGTTTACATTTCCTAGGGAAAGTTCTGTATTCCTTCCTTTCTACTTTTCTCTGAAGGGTCCAAGCATCCTCTCTAGAATGATTCATATCAAAATCCCTTTTGACATCATTAGGACTGCCATCCACATATCAAGGACTTGCAGCTAGTCCTACATTTTTACAGCGTCCCAGCAGGGGCATGTTGGTTTTATATTTGCACAGGTTTGCTCTCTGTTTCCTGTAGGGATATGCCTACTGTATAATCTTGAGGAACTGAGAGTATTAATAAGGCACCATCTAATACAAATGCAAGTGTCCTCGGGGCACTGTGAACATGTGTGTAGCTGATGCAATATTCATGCCATCACTTAGCTATTACTAATATTTTTCTTAACACAGTCGGAGTGTTACTTTGCCATGGGTTTTATTCATGGAAACATAAAAGTGGAAGTAAACATTGATACGGCAGCCAGGAAGGAGAAAGATGCATATGGTCAAAAGCCATAAGCAAAGAGTGACGAATGCCAGAGAGAGATTTTCACAACTTTTTATGAAAGAACGCTTCTGAGCATGAAAATACTACAAAAAAGTCTACTTTTCTCCACACACTAGCCCTGTTCCTTCCAGTGTAACTAGTACCAATTGCTGTGTGTGTGTGTGTGTGTGTGTGTGTGTGTGTGTGTGTGTGTGAAATCACAAAAAGGAAGGTTAGAGCATTAGGCTGTTTGTACACGTAACCATCCAATTGTCCACATGTTATTATTTTTTTCTGTACAACAATGAAATTATTGCTTCTGTACAGCTGGGGTGGCAAATGTGGTACTTTCCAAAAGTTGCTGGATTACAACCATCTCCAACACCTGATCATGGAAGTTGGAGTCTACCACCACTCCTCCCAAAACCTTTGGTGCATTACACTACAGATAGGATTGCCTTTGGGGTGCTTTGAGAATCATTTTGTTTCATTTGTGTTCAGAGCTGGTGTCAGAGGTTGGAATCACTAGGCACATGCCAAGACCCTACCTGCTGACCTCCTGGCCCTTCTCCTTCCTCTCGCTGTGTGTCTGCACACCCTCTCCAAGCAAACAAGTACTGAGAAGAGCAGTGATAGCAAATTCCTTCCCCTTGAATTGCGGGCAGCACTGCAGATCAACCCCAAAAGAAAGGCAACAGGAGCATCTCTTTGCCCTTATACGGGAGGAAGTTACCTCCCCTCTACAGTGGTACCTTGGGTTACAGATGCTTCAGGTTACAGACGCTTCAGGTTACAGACTCCGCTAACCCAGAAATAGTACCTCGGGTTAAGAACTTTGCTTCAGGATGAGAACAGAAATCGTGTGGTGGCAGTGGGAGGACCCATTAGCTAAAGTGGTACCTCAGGTTAAGAACAGTTTCAGGTTAAGAACGGACCTCCAGAACGAATTAAGTTCTTAACCTGATCTAACACTGTACCATCTTTCTCATCTTCCCTCTCTTCCCCTACTGAAGGGTGGTCAACACAGTCCCCTTCTGATGTTGTCGGACTGCAACTCTCAACAGTCCCAACCAGCACTGCTGTTGGTGTGGGATGATGAGAGTTGTATTCCAACCACATCCAGAGGGCACCCCGTTGCCTGCTCCTGTCCTACTGCAGCAGAACCCTCTGTTTTAAAATTGCCTTTTGCACATTTCCACCCCCTGCCTCCATAGAAACACGATAGAAATGTAAAAAAATTAAACCAACTTTTGATTTGTGTTCTGCTGCACTGAGCGACGGGACCTCTTCCAAAATGCTGTCATCTGAGCTGCAAAAAAGCCAAATATAAATATTGCTGGTCCGCTTGTAATTTAGCAAGTGCATCAGTAAAGAAACGGATATGAGAAAGCTGGGCAGAAAGAGTATAAATTGCATCGAATTTCCTGACTGCACATATGTCGACTATGCTGTTTGGAGGATGCAGTGTCAGCTGGAGATTATTCCTCTTTTTTTAAAATTTTATTGCTGATAACACCAAATGATGCATTAACTGTGTTAATGAAAAGGTCCTGACTTCTGTATGCAAAGAGCTTGTGATCCAAGAAGGGGGGGAACAAGAGCCAGGACACCAGTATCCACCCCAGTTCGTGTTCCCAGATATGTTTGGTATTTCCTGAGCTACATCATGGCAAGAAGATGCCAAAAATTCAATAGAGAAGGTGTCTGTCTGATAAACAATGCCCCTAGGTCCTTCCACACTGTGCTTACCTCAGCCTCAAACCTACATACTTCTACTGCTTTTATGTTTTCAAGAAAGCAAAGGCGCTCCCAGACAATTATCACAGCGTCACCTAGTGCAAAATAATAAAAAAGAGAGAGGAAAAGATGACTGGTTCTGTTATGCCAAAGATGCAAGTGTAGGAACAGTCATTACCATAAATGTGTGTTATAAATACAGATTAAAGGCAAAGATATTGTGGGCTGTTTATCTTGCAATAAAGAGGACTTTTTCCTTTACTTTGTTCTTCTTATGTAAGTCAATTAAAAATGCCCTCCTTCTGAGACATAATTTTCTTTGTTCATTTCCTTTTCGCCCTCATCATAAACCTTTTTCTTGCACAACCAGATTCACTTCAGGCTGCTCAGCTCTGAATCCACAACTTGAATTTCATTACACATCTTAGTGAAGCAATCAGCAGAGCTGGAAGGGAAGATATTTAATAAGTTGAGCATCTTTGGAGATGGGCTGTGGAGAGATGGCCTTATGATCGCATCATCCTTATTCTCATATGGGAGACATTTTGGCTTCACTTCTCTTAAAAAAACAAAACTATAAACACACACACACCCTAGTAGCTCAAAGGGACCAGCCATTGCAACTGGCTAATTGACTAATGGCATGATGGTTATATCCACATTACATATTTTTAAAAAAAGAAAATCCCTGCTATTATCTGGAAGATTGCAGGTGAACTTGTGGCAAACTTTTGTCTCCAGCTGTATCATTATGTCAAACCTATCCATTCTTAAGGAAATCAGCTCTGAATGCTCACTGGAAGGGCAGATCCTGAAGATGAGGCTCCAATACTTTGGCCACCTCATGAGAGGAGAAGACTCCCTGGAAAAGACCCTGATGTTGGGAAAGATGAAGGGCACAAGGAGAAGGGGACAACAGAGGACGAGATGGTTGGACAGTGTTCTCGAAGCTACCAGCATGAGTTCGACCAAACTGCGGGAGGCAGTGGAAGACAGGAGTGCCTGGTGTGCTCTGGTCCATGGGGTCACGAAGATTTGGAGATGACTAAACGACTAAACAACAACAAGTATTGTTATGGGGAAGACAACATGGTACTCTCCAAATCAGGGTTACCTCAGCTGTTTTTGGACTACAGTTCTCATCAAGTCTGACTACTGGTCCTGCTAGCTAGGGGTGATGGGAGTTGTAGTCCAACAACAGCTGGAGACCCAAGTTTGGGAAATCCTGCTCAAGATGCTGATGGACACCAACATCCAACAGCTTCAGCTACCATGGCCAACTGCCAGGGACGATGGGAGTTGTAGTCCAATAATGTCTGAAGGGCTCAACATTGGCAACCCCAGCATAGGCTATGCCTGTAGGGCTGTGGTTCTCAACCTGTGGGTCCCCAGATGTTGTTGGTCTACAACTCCCATCATCCCTGGGCTCTGGACTTGCTAGCTAGGGGTTATGGGAGTTGTAGTTCAACAACATCTGGGGATCCACAGGTCAAGAAAGGCTGCTGTAGGGGATACAGAGATAGTCCTGCCCCACAGGTCACCTTGTGTCTATGGACGCTGTTCTATAGCCATCCTTGTCTGGAAGAAGGAAGAGCCAGCACTTTAAACCACAGGGCATCTAGGGACACTAATCTGGTCAACTCTTCACTCCCTTATCTGTAAAATGGGTGCAGCAGTGACCTACCTTACCATGTTGCTGTGAAAATAAACAAGGCAAGGACTGCAAAACACCTGCACATTTAAGGTGCTGTAGAAACGATGAAAAGCCATCAATCTGCAAAAATATTTTATACTTGGGAGGTTATATATATATGTATATATATGCCAAAGGAGTAATCTAGCACGTGGAGTTCTCATATGAGGCGTTTATGGCTTCCTAGGCTACAGTACTTTAAACACAGACACGTCACATGGCGCCATGGGATGCCATGTAGCCTGAAAGCAGCATGTTGAATCAGAAAATTAAAGACAGTAATTGCAGGTAGGAAAGGGTAATTATCCCTGCATTGTGAATATTTCGACACCGCCTACAATAAATGGGAATGTTGCTGCTGCAGACTGTAACTATTGTTAGAAAGCTATCTTGCCCCCCCCCCCAATTGCTGGGAATGTAAGAACAATCAGGTGCAATGATAATAAGTAACAACAACAGCCTTACAGATAGACAGCCTAACTCTGGATTTCTGAAACCAGTAGGATACGCACACACATACACCAACAAAGAAATGTACAAACCAGGTACAAGCTGTACAATGTTAAAAACTGTAGCCCTACCAAGTCAAAACCTACGGTATTGAATTAAAAGAGATACTGATAGCAGTAGATAGCAATGGGCTCTGCTGCTGCTGGTAGACAATATTGGGTTCACATCGGATGCAGTTATGGCTAGTTGCAGCTCTGCATGGAGGAAGCAATAGCTGCAGTCTACCTTCGTGTTGTGGCAGATTTCCCCCCAACAATCTTGCTAAGACAACTTGCTCCCGGGAGCAAGACCTGTCAACATGCTTGTGCCAGGGCAAACCCAATGTCCTTCTCAAGAAGGCATCAGAGAGATTACTCTGGGTGGAGATTTTTTGGAGTGTATAATTTAGCCTTGTGAGATCAGCTCAGATCTTCTGTCCAGTCTTCTGTCCTGAAAGGGTCTGTTTGGTTGGCCTAAAGGGCCATTGCTTGTAATTTTATTTTAATTTACATATATTTAATAAAATTCACACCCAGATAGAAAGAGAGACAGACAGAGAGAATGTCATCTTAATAGTGTTGTCTCTCTGATTAGTTGCTCTTGTAAATGCTCCTTTGAACCCAAAAGACAAGATGCCCTTCATTTGTTCGCTTACAGCCTAGACAGCTTGTCGCCTGGAGTGTGCATTTGACTTGTAGAACACAATCTATATGTGTCATCAGTCGTCATTCAAAGCACAGTTCAACTACCCCACATGGAAGCCTCATCGGGGAACATGCAGGACCACGTTCCATGCACTGTTCTACGCAGTCGTCATGCAAACACGAGGAACTTCAGCTTCTGTTGTGATGCTTATGCTGATTAGCTCTTTAAACTAATTTGTCTTTGGGAAAACAATAACAGCACTGACTGCCTGTTTGATTAAAACACAGAGCACATAGCAACTCCGGATAATTGTTCCAGGGTATTTAACTTTATGCTCACTCTACAGGAAGAGAAAGAAAGCACAGAATCTCTTTTGTTTAAGCACAACAGGTTTACGTTTAATTAAATTTGTTGTTCAGCGAAGCATCTGTTTTAAACACTAATGAATGACAGCTCCTATGGGTCTTCCATATGTATTTTCACTGCATCACACACAAGTCCAAAGTGTGCTTGATTTTAGAAGTTGCCATCAGTTGCTTTTACCATGCTAGCGAACTTCTGCAACTGTGCCATACGCCGCAGACACACTGCACGCTTGAAGCACTGTTATAACACCTTAACAGCCATGGCCTCCCACAAAGACTCATGGGAACTGTAGTTTGTTAAGGGAGCTGAGAGTTGTTAGGAGACCTCTGTTTCCCTCACAGAGCTACAATTCCAAGTTTCCTGGGGGAAAGGATTGATTGAAAAACTACTGAGATGGTAAGGACTCAGAGCCTTTAAAATTTCTTTAAGCCCCAGGTTTTCCTTTTGCAGAAAAGAGTTTTAAAGCCCTCCGCCTTGCTTGCCAGACTCTTGTGAGATCTTGCATGACTCATTCTGGCTGTTTCCTACCACTCTGCTGCCTTCTTTCTGTTTGTTTGTTTGTTTGTTTGTTTACTGATGAAGCGCACAAGGCCTATTGCACAAGTAAATTGCACATAATTCTTGGGTCTATACTATTTGCCATTGTCAGGGAACTGCCATCAGAGCCAGAGGCGGAGGGAAGGCTCCAGAGCGATGCCGGAGAGGGTCCCAGCAGGGAGAGAGGCAGCCCATCTGTTGGGGAAGGAAATCAGCGTAACACCAGGGTGAAGTGGGGCAGATGGGGGAATTGGAGAGAAGGCTCCAGGACTCTTCACCGGAGACCAGCGGGGAGAGCACGGGTACTCCGCTGCCCACACCCTCCCTGCGCAGAAGACTTCCGCGCAGGGAGAGTAGGAGGAGACTTGGCGTCAAAGAACTTCTTTGCTGGAAGAAGTTCAAGAAATGCCCACTGACGGATTCTGCCAGCGACTGAGACAGCCAGGAATGAAAGGCTGTCCAGAGAGAAAGGGTTCAACCAGGCAACCTAGCCAGGAGTGGCGGCAACTTATGCATGAGCAACCCCCTAGAACCATTACAGCCATCATACATTGATTGGATATTTTTAGGTAGAACATCTAAACCTGATCAAGCCACTTCTCCCCGGAAGAACCCTCAAGCGTTTTTCTCCATCACTGTGACTGAAACTTGGAGAACTTGGTTTCGCATTGTCTTTCTACTTCATCTCTACTTAGAGTTGCCACCTTTGGTCAGGCAAAATAAAAGACAGGTTGGGCAAAATATGGGACAGGCTGAAGGCTAGAAATTACTTTACCTGGTGCAGAAATGACTTCAAAGCAATCACTTACGGCGGCGCACAGGTTTACAGCAGTTTATTTGATAAAATTGGAGGAGTCTCTTGAGAGTCCCATGGACTGCAAGAAGATCAAACCTCTCCATTCTTAAGGAAATCAGCCCTGAGTGCTCACTGGAAGGAAAGATTGTGAAGCTGAGGCTCCAATACTTTGGCCACCTCATGAGAAGAGAAGACTCCCTGGAAAAGACCCTGATGTTGGGAAAGATTGAGGGCACAAGGAGAAGGGGATGGCAGAGGACCAGGTGGTTGGAAGCTACCAGCATGAGTTTGACCAAACTGCAGGAGGCAGTGGAAGACAGAAGTGCCGGGTGTGCTCTGGTCCATGGGGTCACAAAGAGTCGGACACAACTAAACAACAACAACATTTGATAAAATTAATAGGTCTGCACAAACCTCATCTCTCTTGTTCTCTGACTCTAACTCTCCATCTCTGAGCCTGTGCAAAAAAACTCTTTCCTTCTGCTCTCCACCAGGGCCGTGCAAACCCCCATTCTCTCTCTCTAAGTCTGAGCCATTCCCACCCCTTCTGCCTGTGCAAAAAAATTCTATTCCACACCAGACCACAAACCCCCTCTTTTGCTCTCTGCAACCCACTCTCTGCCCATGCAAAAACTCTCTCTCTCAAACTTCTCCTCCCAGCCCCCCACATTCCCCACAAACCCTATCCCTATTTTTACCTCAGTCAGGTTCGGCCCACTGCCGGTAATTGATCATCTGCATTTACAAGCAGTTTGCTGTTCAAGTTGTGTAAAACTCACCAAGCAAGATAGAGATTGATTTACATGAAAGTGTGGGTTGCAGGTCAGTTTAACGACTCGGCCTCACGTGTGTTGAGGCCAGAGCAGAGACTATGAGACATTTTTACCTATTGACTTGAATTTGCCAGCCAATTCTTTGCCTCCAGGCGACAAGTTTTAAATAATTCGTGAGAGCAGAAGGGGGGATTTTTACTCAAAAGAGTTATTCTGTGTAATTTAATTGCCATATTCCTTAGGGTCTAAGGAAGAGATTCTTGAGTAAACTGAGTGTATATTTCTTCTCCGTTTACTCATATGTCTCCCATTAGTGTTAGAGGGAGCCAATTTTCCTCTCAATTAAAGTAATGAAACTGGTGTGAAAACAGTATGAAATGAGAAGCTAGCATGCTAATGTTTATATTTTGTATTCACTGCAAAGTATAAGGAGTAGGATATGACGATGGGTGGATTTTATTGGATTAATATGAGTGCACATTTAGGTTTATGGAACATGACTGATCCAAGGGGGAAATCCTGAAGGCCTCGCATTGTCTATTCTCAGAAAACAGCACTTCCTTACAAAAAAGGATGGTTTCAACTGGCCAATTCTTATGAGCACCATATCAAAGGGGTGTGTGTATATATCTATATCTATATCTATATCTGTATATGTGTGTGTGTGTGTGTGTGTAAATACACAGGATAACCCCTGATAATCTTAAATTAGGTAGAGTTTTGTCCAGATTTTGGTGTACAATCAGCCTCTTACAGCCTCATCCACATTTTAAGCATTCTTATGCCACTTTTTAACAGCGATGGCTTTCACCCAAATAATTCCAGGAACTGTAGCTCATTACAGCAGAGCTATAATTCCCAGCACCCTTAACAGGATTCTTCGGGAGTGTTAAAAGTGCTTTAACTGTATAGTGTAGATGTGACTTTAGTTATATCCATAATCATGCCTGAGTGAGGACAGACACCATTATCTGAGGTCACTTGTAGATAACCTGTTTATTGATTCATCCTGATTTGTTTGAACATTGCTTGCATGCAGATTAGATGACACTGGCCATTTATTGAGCATTCATTCTGATTTGTCTGTGGGGAGGCCCCATGACATTGCATCAAGCCATTGTGATCCCTCCTTCCAGTGCTTCTCCCTGTCACTTTCCTTATCACAAAAAGCCCAACTATGTGCCAATTTATCTTAGCAAAATCTACAGTTTACTTACATTTCATTATCTAGCTTCACTGCAAAAAGGAGAGGGGATTTGGTTACATGCACAAGTGACAACACCAAGTCTTTGAATCCTAAGCTATATCATTTATTAAGAACATAACAAAAACTGAATTCAGATTCCAAAAACTTGCAGATTGGGTTTGTACAGTGGACCCTCCAGATACAAATTAAATTCGTTCCAGGGGTCTGTCCATAACCCGAAAAGTCCATAGGCAGAGGTGCTGCTTCTGCTCACGCGTGCGGTGAAACCTGGAAGTATACACTTCTGGGTTTGCCGCATTCGCAACCCAAAAGTTACGTACCCAGAGCGATACGTAACTAGAGAGTCCACTGTACATGCAAAATTCGGTCTAGAGGGAGGAAAAGCTTCAGTCTCTCCAAAATAGCCATTGCTTTTTTTTAATGACACTAGAAAACAATCCAAGTTACCCCCCTAACCAGCACAGCTCCAACCCCCTCCCACCATCCTTTTATGCAATGTTCAGTACAGAATTCCGCATGAAAAGAACACCCCACGAATGCAATGAATTATTGTTTCAGATTTCCTTCTGCTCTTTGCGAGCTACCTTTGAAGTTTTCCTCCCAGTAACTCCAGCCTTGCTGCTTTGAATATTTTCCACTATTATTTGGGCCATTGCAGACATTCTCATGATATTAAAACAAATCAGAATCAGGAGGTATCTAATTGTCCTGGTTTTGATTTCCATAATGAAAAGTGAAAGTTAAATAGAAAGGCAGGCAGAGCTTAAAGCCTCAGTCTCCCTGCAGTGGGGATGAATGGAAAGCGAAGGGAAACTCACCAGGAAGAAAATCGTCAAGTTGAAAACAATTAATAAGATAACAAAGGACTAACAAATCTATTGTGGCACAACCTTTTGTGGGCTGCAGTCCACTTCTTCAAGTGTATGAATGAAGTTTGATCCTGAGTTGTATATGCACGAACACAGGCACATACAGTTTGTTGGTGTGCCTAACAGCGAAGTTAGGGGGAAATAAAATGTAAATGTGGTTGATATCACAGAAATCCTGGCATTGGTAAACCAATTAAACACACTTTGTGTGATAAAAACCTACTGTCCCAATTCAATCCACAAGTGGTAGCATTCAGTTAATAAGGTGGCAGCTAAATTTGGGCAGAAATCTGCAGGGTTTGTTTTCTTATTTTACTAGGGTAATTCATATCCTGTCTTTTCATGTACCTGTGTAGTGCTTCAGGCTGGCAACCACTTTCAAAGAACAATTAAGCTACCTTTAATTAAACAATTGGGGACGCGGGTGGCGCTGTGAGTAAAACCTCAGCGCCTAGGACTTGCCGATCGCATGGTCGGCGGTTCGAATCCCCGCGGTGGGGTGCGCTCCCGTCGTTCTGTCCCAGCGCCTGCCAACCTAGCAGTTCGAAAGCACCCCCGGGTGCAAGTAGATAAATAGGGACCGCTTACCAGCGGGAAGGTAAATGGCGTTCCATGTGCTGCACTGGCTTGCCAGATGCAGCTTGTCACGCTGGCCACGTGACCCAGAAGTGTCTGCGAACAGTGCTGGCTGCCGGCCTATAGAGGGAGATGAGCTCACAACCCTAGAGTCTGGCAAGACTGGCCCGTATGGGCAGGGGTACCTTTACCTTAATTAAACAATTAAAACAATAGCCAACTGGATTGATATCACAGAACTATTTCAGACCACTGAGACACACAATTCATCATCCTCTAGTCTATGCAGACTCTTTGACATATCTAATATTTTCATTGCTGTTTTGGGTGGGAGTGAAGATTTTTGATTTTGATTATTTTTAGAGGAACTCTACTAGTATATCTGTATTCTTTCCCTGGATATGTTATTGTGGCGATCACACAGGGTCCCCGGACGTTTGACGGTCTATTGATCCCTGTGCCACCACTGTGATTGCTTCCCTGCTGCCACCAACCCGTTTCTCTTGGGTACACACAGAGTCCAGACAGTTGTTAACATTAAACCGAATAAACAAGTTTATTTTATAAGCAGTAACAAGTTTATGGTTTCAGATAATTTTTCTTGTCGGTTTCTTAGTCTTAATTTCTTTACTGGCCTATACCTTCCTAATAACTTCTAACTGATTATCCCAACTGTCTATCTGACTCCCCTTAACAGATTCTCTCACTCTCTCACATCAAACTATCCCAACCCACAGACTTATCCTCCCCTCTCTCTTCTCTAACACCCGACTGACTCCTTAACAACACTAACTCTAACTCCTCCCCTTGGGTTCCCACTGGCCAATCACTTCATACTCATTTAACCCTTTCCTTATAACCCAGCATGGTGTCACCTAGGAGGGCAAACGCCACAATTATTATCTAATTTTGTATTTTATTTCCATTGTAAATTGCTTTGGAACCCCTTTTGGTTATGTATTTATCTTTCAGACATCAGATCACAGCATTTTATGCTCCCAGGCATCCTAATGGTTGAGGGTTGAACCCAAAGAGGTCATTGTGTGAGGAGAACAGTTTCCACTCATGGAACAGAACTTCTCATCGCTTTCCTCCCACTGTGCGCCCCAGCACCCCCAAAAAATTGCTCTGGAAGGGTGTGAGGGAATCCCCAGAGATGATTAAGATGGTTCCCTAGGGAATGCAACCCAAATATATTTTAAGATTGGAAGCATGCTAGCTAAATTTTAAACATAGGAAATGAAGCTTTCACTCTACAGTTTTAACTGATATTTAGTTGTGTTAATTGTTTGTTGATTTTTAACTTTTTCCGGATCTTTTTTTTTTATGTTGTAAATAGCCCTTGGGTAAATATTGTGAGGGGGCAGTATATGTAGAGGCCTCTAAATGAATAAATATGTGATTACATCATCGAGGACAAACTGAGTCTTGGATTAGCCACAAAGCAAACAAGATGAGTGATGACATCACTGAGAGCAAATGAAGTTAACCAAAAGTGAGAACAAGTTGGCGCAATGCAAACATGTTGGCGCAATGCAAAAAAAGAAAAAGGTCAGAAAAAGAAATTTGTTTTTCCATATGGCCAGAAAATGTTCATGACATGGCCTTAGTTTATAGAGAAACACCCCTTTTACTCCAGCCATGTGCTTCTACACAGATCTCTTGACAATGGAGGCTTCCCTGTTGGGCAAAGAGGGGCACAGGTCTTCCAGTGGTAGATTCTGAGCCCCCTAACCTCCAAAGACATAGTCCAGTATTTCTCCTGTTCGCCGCAGTCAACAGGACTTCTGCTTTGAATAGACATGCATAGGATCACATTGCAAATAGACCTGTACTCAGCACATACATACCAAAGACTCAAGTTGCTTTGTTTAAACAAACGTGCATGTCACCAGTAGTAATATTACAGTGGTACCTCGGGTTAAGTACTTAATTTGTTCTGGAGGTCTGTTCTTAACCTGAAACTGTTCTTAACCTGAAGCACCACTTTAGCTAATGGGGCCTCCCCCACCACTGCGCTGCCAGAGCACAAGTTCTGTTCTCATCCTGAAGCAAAGTTCTTAACCCGAGGTACTATTTCTGGGTTAGCGGAGTCTGTAACCTGAAGCGTATGTAACCTGAAGCGTATGTAACCCAAGGTACCACTGTATTGATGTAACACTTAAGGGTATCCAGAACAAATGGAATAAATTAGGGTGGCTTTTAAAACATTTTTTTTTATATAAACAGTAGCAGGCCTTTAAACCTTGATAGAACCATCTTCCATGATTTTCTCTTCATGGAGGAGAGCCAGGAATTGTTCTCTAGTACAGTTTTTTCATCCAAAAGGATTTTGAGGGCTTGTAAAACTCACCACTTGTTTGGAGGTGGGCTTTACGAGTCCTCAAGCTCCTTTTCTGAACCTGGCGTCTTAGCTCAAAACCATGGTTACAAGGAAAGGCATGAACAATAGGAAAAGGAGCATTCTGTTTCCTTAATGGATAGTCTCTATGTTCTACTACCTATCCAGGAAAGCTGTTTGGGCCCCTTTGGGAAGATACAGAAAGTCAGTAAAAACACTCTTAATCCGGTGATCTACCTGACAGGATGTCGGCCCCATTCTTCATATCCTCTATTAGAATACAGACTTGCATCTTGGAAAACGCAATTAAATGTCCAAGATGGTGGAGCACTCTGCTTAATCTTGCTGCACAGTTCTTAGGGTACTATTGCACCTCTCCCGCAGGATGCAGATTTTAATTTTTCTAAACACCAAATACCACAAAGCCTTCATTAACCTCTTGGAAGAATACAAGCTGGATTGGAAGGTACCAGAGTGTTTTCATCCATTGCTTCCATACATTGGTAGACAGGACTGTGTACCTGGAGGTTAACACTGGTCATTGACCATAATAAAGAGATGGATTGACTGACAAACAAGGTTATCACAATCTCACCAGTACTTAAAGAGCAAAGCTCTCTGCTGTTTTGTTTTGCCTATGTGCCTTGCAACCCTAAAACAAAGAGGGATGTATGACCTTCAAGATATTGCTGGACTCCAACGCCCATGTGCCCCAGCCATCACGGCTAATTGAATCCCAATCTGTGGGAAAGGCAGGATATAAATATAAATATGTTAAAATAATAGGAGGAGGAGGAGGAAGAAGAATGGTCAGGGATGGTGGGAGTTGTAGTCCTACAACCTCTGGAGGGCCACAGGTTCCTCATGCCTTGCTCTAAATGAACCAGGACCAGGTAGGACTGGCTATTGCCATATCAACAAGTCCACTTATTAACATCTTCAGCCCAGCTTTGGGTACTCCCCCATTCTGAAGTGATGTGGGTAGATAAGATGAACAGTGTCCTCTCACTGGCAGTGCCCTGATTATGGAAAACTCAAGGCCCTTTTGTCAGGCTCTTTCTATTAGGCACCGCCTGACATTCCCAACCCTGTTCCCTCAGACTTTCAGTGGCATTTAGGAATATAGGAAGCTGTCTTATACTGCCATCACTTTCAACCAGCTAATCAAAAGCCCCCTCTCCTCCCCCTCCCCAGAAAATATGACTCTGGGGGCTCAGGAGAACCTCCAGAGATGTGTGAAGGGAGAGGAGAGGGGAGATTTGTCTGCCAAGCAGAAATGCTTGTAGTGACAGAACTATTGTAAAAGCGCAACATTACATTCTTCCCAGAATCAGAGGCTGCAGAATCTCCAGTTAAGGAGCTGGACAAAGAGCCAGACCAGGTTCAGGACTTGATTCTATGTCCATTTAAAGCTGAAACTATGAATTTTGCACTTTCCCAAACAATATGTGGATTGAAACACAAGTATTCTTTGAAATTTGCACTTATTTGAATTTTGTGATGCTGTTATTTGACCAATATATATTACCATGGGGGTAATCCCATGGGGCACTGAGGAATGTATTTCCAAGTAAACATGTGTATATTTGTGTTGTATGTCTGCAATCCTAAATGCTCTTACGGGGAGGAAACCCCATGGGCCACTGAGGAACATATATCCATATATATGATTCCACTGTTCATATTCTTGACAGTAATATGTAGGAAATGAGCAGCAGAAATGCAATATGGCTGTTAATCAAAATTTTAATAAAGATGCATTAAATAATAAGCAAGAGGAAGATTCAGAAGTTGAATTATCTGAGTGAGGCACATAGTAACGTCTTGCTTTTTTCCCCCTAAAAGAAAAGGCTGTTTCCAAGAGCAAGGTCAATGAGGCAATGAAATAATTTACCTAGGAGATTCATCAAGGAATCATCAGAAGAGGCATTGAAGCAAAAATGAGATTTAATACATTAAGCAGTAAGCTAATGGTTAGTGTTGCATTATCATGGTGAACTGGACTTGATGGCTGTGGTGGTGTCCTTTTCAAACGGAAATGTATCCTGCCTAATCAAAATTAGAGGCTTAATTGCATAAAACATATTCCTGGAGAAATACTGATCTCTACATTTCATTAATCCCTGTCTTGCCTCCCCCCCCCCTTTCCTAGCAGTCAGTCACTGTGGTTTTCTAGACTCTTCTAGACCTGAGAGAGGGCAGGGGAGGGAAAGATTTAATGCACCAACCTGAGTTACGTGCAGACCCTGAATTAAAGGATGGGCTGTGGCATGCTGAAGGTTTCAGGTTCAATCCATGATATCTCTAAAGGTAAAGGCTTTATTGGCTGAGGGAGCCGGTGTACAGCTTCCGGGTCATGTGGCCAGCATGACTAAGCCGCTTCTGGTGAACCAGAGCAGCGCACGGAAACGGCGTTTACCTTCCTGCCAGAGCGTCACCTATTTATCTACTTGCACTTTGATGTGCTTTCAAACTGTTAGGTTGGCAGGAGCAGGGACCAAGCAATGGGAGCTCACCCCGTCGCGGGGATTCAAACCACCGACCTTCTGATCAGCAACTCCTAGGCTCTGTGGTTTAACCCACAGTGCCACCCGTGTCCCTATGACATCTCTAGGGAGGGATAAAAATGACTCCTGCCTAAAAGCTGCTGATAGTCAGTGTGGATAATTCTGAGCTACATCAAGAATGCAGAACCTGTAGCCGTCTACAGGTGCTGTTGGATTTGAATTTCCATTGGCCTGGACAATGGCCACAGATGATGGGAACCGTAGTCCAATAACATCTGGGTGGCCATAGGCTTACTACAACTCCTCCTCCCCTTTATATCCTTACCTTTGTCCCAAAGGAGCCCACTGTGGCATGGAACAACAAGTCAAAAAGGTAGAAGCCCTGCTATAATGGATTGGCAGAAGAACAAGGTCAATTCTTTACTTCTTATAGAATAGGATTCTATAATTCAGTTGCAGGAGAAATTTTTTCACCTTGCATCTTAATGTGAACATGCCAAATTCACGCTTCCCAAACCAGTACATGAACAGAAGCACAGCCCTCCCTTGAAATCCAGACTTTTCTGAATTTTTCGGTGCGCTCTCCAAACGAGTAAAGTGCAAAAAATGTGTGTATTAGTGAAAAGTGCATGTAAACATGTGTATATCAGTGAAAAGTACGTAGAAAAAATTACATTTTCTTGTGGGGAAATTGCCTACAAAATTATACCCATTAGGAGAATATACATACCAAAAAATATTAGGAGAAGGGCACATAAAAATGTATTTTCATGCAGGCATTTTAAAAAATGAAATTAAATGAAATGTGAAAGTATACAGAAATGAGATGAACCAAATTTTAGACTTGGGAAAATGAAACTGAATGAAACTGAAATGGATAGATTTGCCCATCACTAGTTGTTTACTGGGCAATGTAAACACAGCAGCAGATTACTGACTGGGCAGAGAGAATTCTACGTCATTCTGCAGCTAATGAGGAATACAGTTGTGATGGATGTGTGATATTGTGCATGCATATAGCTTCCAGTACGATCGGGGTATTTGTTTTTACTATTTTACAAATAATTACATTCAAGCTTTCCCATCTCATTCTTTCAATGAAAAGTTTATAAAATGAATTCTCCCTGAGTGACAAAACAGGGTAGCCAACAAAGGATTAAGTTTATTGTTCAAGGCAATCCATTATTTAAGGTCCCACATGGTTGGCATATAGCAACAATTCGTCTCTGTCAAAACACAGTATCCACATTAATTTTTTTTTAAAAAAAGCCCAACAACAACAGAAAGGGCCATTGTGTAACTCTAAAATCAAGGGGCTTGAGTTGTGGCAGACATATTGACGGAGAATCCCTGTTCCCACAAAAATTGTGAAATTGGTTTCATCTGTTAGGATTTAGCAGAGTTAGATCTTAAACATGATTTCACATGTTGAAAAATATTTTTCTGCAGTTGGGTGGAATATGCTGCTTATATCCTTATTGTTCATCCATCTTGCGGCATGTGTTGTTTGCCACCAGCACAGAGAAAGGGAAACATTGCGTGGAATCCAAGATCAGAGGCAGCCGTCGTCACAAAGTCTCGCTCTTCCCCTCACATGGAATAACCAAGAATAAATCAGATTCATAGCATTAAAAAAGAACTCCTCAATGAAGAAAGGAGAGGGACAAAATGTACCACTGCATGAGGTCATGGGGATTATGTGGGGACAATGCACCCCGACAACAGAACCAAATAAATAATGCCCTGCCCTATGGAGACAGCCCCAAACTGAGGGCAAACTAGCTTGTCTTTAGGCGGAAATCTTTCTCCAAGTTTTAATAGAATATGTTAATAGTGCCGCAAGCTATTCAGCGAAACCCCTGTTTCCAAAGAAGGAACTCCATTGCATTCAGTGGGTCTGCTCCTAAGTAATCCTAACCATGACTGCCAATGGTGTAATACCAACCAAGTCTACTAAGAAATAGATTCCACTGAATAAATTAGGGACTTCCTCTTCGGTAATTGAAGTTAGCACTGCAGCCTAGGTGTTGTTGTTGTTTAGTCGTTTAGTCGTGTCTGACTCTTCGTGACCCCATGGACCAGAGCACACCAGAAACTCCTGTCTTCCACTGCCTCCCGCAGTTTATTCAAACTCAAGCTGGTACCTTCGAGAACACTGTCCAACCATCTCATCCTCTGTCGTCCCCTTCTCCTTGTGCCCTCCATCTTTCCCAACATCACGGTCTTTTCCAGGGAGTCTTCTCTTCTCATGAGGTGGCCAAAGTACTGGAGCCTCAGCTTCACGATCTGTCCTTTCAGTGAGCACTCAGGGCTGATTTCCTTCAGAATGGAGATGTTTGATCTTCTTGCAGTCCATGGGACTCCCAAGAGTCTCCTCCAGCACCATAATTCAAAAGCATCAATTCTTTGGAGATCAGCCTTCTTTATGGTCCAACTCTCACTTCCATACATTGCTACTGGGAAAAACCATAGTTTTAACTATACGGACCTTTGTCGGCAAGGTGATGTCTCTGCTTTTTAAGACGCTGTCTAGGTTTGTCATTGCTTTTCTCACAAGAAGCAGACGTCTTTTAATTTTGTAACTGCTGTCACCATCGGCAGTGATCATGGAGCCCAAGAAATTAAAATCTCTCACTGCCTCCATTTCTTCCCCTTCTGTTTGCCAGGAGGTGATGGGCCCAGTGGCCATGATCTTCATTTTTTTGATGTTGAGCTTCAGACCATATTTTGCGCCTAGGTGTACATAGGCGTAAAAGTAAGTGTCGTTATTCCTAGTGGGAATCTCAGCTTCTTCACTTTACAGAGGCGAGTCCTACTCAGAGTAGACCTGTTGAAACTTGGTCCGTAAATTCCAGTGGGTTTGCTTGGAGTACAACTTAGTTCAATACACTCCCACTATGTTTCTCGCCATTATTGGGGAGGGGAGTCAATGTTGCATTTCTGTTTGATGGAATGATACCCTCACTTCTGGCAAGCAATGGTGGCTATTTTCTACCTGCCTCTGAATACCAGTTGCTGCGGGGAGCAGTTGGGGAGAAAGCTATCGTGCAAATGTCTTGCTTGTGGGCATTTGGTGAAAACAAAGTGCTGGACCAGATGACCTTTGTCCAGACCCAGGAGGGCTCTTCTTACTTGCTTATGTTCTTATTTAACTAGGGGTACTTTGCTTTTGCTGGGACATGAATTGCAACCCCAAACAACTCATTTCCAAATCCTCTGGTTTACTTTTGTGGATTACAGTCTGAACACAACAAGTATGGGGGCTAATATAAGCCAGTTTTGCAATGCAGCTATCAATAGCTATATTGGGGGTGGCATGGAGGGGAGTGTGTTTTGTCCTTAATTTTTAAATATTTACAATTTTTCAAAACCAAGTGTGATGTTTTTCTCCATCATTCTCTGATAATGAACTTTGTCTTATTTCTTATGGAGAGGAGAAGGAGAAAAGATACTTTTGTACGTAAAAAAAATAATCAAAACTAAATAAAACTTTAAAGCCGAATTCTGTCCTTTTGAAGATAAAAGCAACAAACTTGAAAGTTTTGGTGGATCTCTGTTGTGGCTGGTTTGTGGAAAAATGTTAATTTAGATACATTTACTGGAAGGAACAACCCTCTTTACTGGCTTGGGGATCTAACTTGCATGATCTAATAGGTATTTCCATCTTTAGTTTCTGTGTTCCTTATTGTGTTAATTATATTTTATTGTCCTGCTGGATGGCAACACTACAGAAGTATAATACACAATCATAATTAAAATGCCAAAAGAAAAGACCAAACACACACACACTTGTATCTCCAATAGGTTATAATTAAGCCTTGTGTTCCAGCTAGTTGAAGGATAATTTCATATTCTGTGTGAATGCTGCATTAGTATTTGCCCTAATAAAAACAATTGCCTTTAAATGAAAACAACATTACAGTAAATCATATTAATAAACATCTGAATCTCTTTAGTGACTTTAATATAATGATTATATTGGTGTCAGACTTCTGAGACTTTGAATTCCTCTGTTCAGCAATACTGGGTTTCACATTGTTCCTCTGAGCCATTCTTTGTAGGGTGGGGCTGTTAGTAGTGCAGGATGGATAAAACCAGGATGAGACTCACATGCAACAACAACAACAAAAACCTTAGTGAAATCACTCCCAAATTTTTGGTAGTGGGTGCAAACCAAGTGTGCTCAGATTCTTGCAAGCGGAACCTAGGCAATGGTACAACTGGATGGGCTGCACTCTAGCTATAAATGATGCAGGCAGCAGCAGCAGAAACATTTTCTTCCAGAGATCATGAAGATTGCATCTCAGCCCCCAAGATGTTGGTAGCATAGGAAGGAGCCTTCAGTCTTCATGGGATTTACATACAGTGGTACCTCGAGTTACAGACGCTTCAGGTTACAGACTCTGCTAACCTACAAATAGAACCTTGGGTTAGGAACTTTGCTTCAGGATGAGAACAGAAATCATGGCACAGCGGCAGTGGGAGGCCCCATTAGCTAAAGTGGTACCTCAGGTTAAGAACAGTTTCAGGTTAAGAACAGACCTCCGGAACGAATTAAGTTCTTAACCCGAGGTACCACTGTATAAGCTAAACAAGCTATAGCTTAGGGTCCCACTCTCTTGCCCCCCCCAAAAAAAAATTAAAGGGAAAAAAAACCTGGATGTACATTTCCAAAACATAAGATAAAAAACTAATAAAATAAAACCTACATACAGCAACAGTGTTTTGTGTTGTGTAGGGTTCTATGATGTAAGTAATGGGCCCCCCTGCTCCCTAAAATATCACTATCACTATTAATATACTTCTTCTTAATTGTATTTCACTATTAATATACTTCTTCTTAATTGTATTTCAGTTCAACAATGACTTTGATAAAAGACATATTTTGTTATGTGCAAATGGCTTTAGGTCCGTAAATGACCATATAGCATACATTCAATACAAAAAACAGTAGCAATTTGTTGTTGACAAAGGACAGCTGGACATATAAAGGGCCCCATTACCTTCAGCAGATTAGGTCTCATCAAACCTAAATCCTGTAGGAACATAATTTGCTGCCTTATACCATTGGCACCTCTGGCTCAGCAATGAGTACACAGACTGGCAGTGGCTCACCAGGTCTTTCAGACATTGGTCTTTCCCAGCACTACCAGAAGTTGCTGGAGTCTGGAGCCTTCTGCATGCAAAGCATATGTGACCTGTCCCTGCCCAGCAAAAGCATCTATAGCTGAATAGTAATCTCTTATTGGAAAGCCAGGATGAAGTTTAATAAAACCTATGCAAAGAAAGAAAGAAAAATTAAACTATAATTATTTTATTCTTGCTTCCCTGGCAGATTAATGTGAAGCATTTAACTTCCATGCTCATTGATCTTTTTAAATTTATTCGTTAGGGGTTTTTTTCTCTTTTCCATTTCATTTAATGGCAAACAAGAAAGATATCAGGCTAACTCAATGAATATGGACGAAGTCAAGTGTTTTGAATGGTTGTTTTTTAAAAAGAAAACTTTGAGTAAATTATATCCTAAGCTAATGGTGACTCCATGTCAACTGTAACTAATTGGCACAGCCTTTAGTAGCATCCATTAAAAGCAGCAGCAGCACCATTGTATTTCTACGAAGAAACCAAAACAGGATTTGAGCAGCCCCTAACATGGCTAGGCAACTTAGGTCCACACATGCCAGTTGCCCCAATTTAGCTCAGATGGTTTTGGCTGGCGAGACACAACTTGCGTAGCTCTGAAATGGCCGTACAAAACAAAGATAGGGAACCTCAAGCTCCCTCCAACATTTGACTATGGCTCCCCAGACCTCTATTTCTGGCCCCTTGGACTCTCCCCAAGCCTCTGCTCCCCATAGCATGCTCATCAGTGACCCCACTCTGTGGCTGGTTGGAACTGCCTCGTGTTTCTCTTGATGGAGAGATGCGGTATGATTTGTGCTCAAAGGCAGATCATCTGCTTTGCACCCAGAATGTCCCGGGTTCAAACCCTGGCACCTCCAGCTGCAACTTGGAGAGAGCTCCTTCCTCAAATCCTGGAGAGCTGCTGCCAGTCAGTGTACACAGTGCTGAGAAAGACAGGTCAATGGTGCATCTCATTATAAGGCAGCTGTGCTATTTTCTCTCTCCCTCCCTGTCTCTGGAGATCCCTCTGACTTTTACCTGCTGGAATGTAGCCAATACTACTTAGGTAAGAATCACATCTGTTGCCATTCCCATTTTCGCCTCCGTCCTCACCCACGTTTCCCCCCTGTCTCTGCCCACCATTGTGTGTCGAGGTCCCCAAGACACCCTCCAATTAAAACACAATTGACACATGATTTTTAGTTTAAGGTTATTGGCATAATTTTGGCCACAACTTTATTAAAATTACAAGCAATGTGAGTGGTTGCTTAGGCATTGGTTGCAACTATCTGACCCCACACGGGGACAGACTGACATTTGCAAGCCCACGAAGTCAGAAAGGGAAAACATTTTGGGGAGAGAGACAGGACCGGGTACCATGCCTCACCTCTCCCCAAATGCTCCCAGGGGCTCTTGCATGGCCCTAGCCCCTTGACAGGGGTTCGGACAAAAGCATGGTGAGCCCCTGGGTTCCTTTAATGGAAATCCATACCCCTCCACCAACCAATTCCTAAACCAATGCCTAACTGCAACCTTACAAGTTATGACGAGATTTGCTATGCAGTAGGCAAAAACCAAATGGCACCAGCCAATCAGCCAAATGGACAAAATTCCTACCAGGCCCCTGCCCCAAAAGCAAATGACCCCATGACAGGTATAGCAAGGTCAAGTGAGCAACCTGTAAATAGGGAGGGAGGGCAGGTGATCTGATGCATGTAGCGAAAAGAGGAAGCTCAATGCTGCGTGCAGGGTATTTAAAGGCTATGGCTGTCAATCACAAAATGGCAACATTTAAATCTCTCCAGCAACAGGAAGCTCAATGATAATGGTGGCCAAACTCTTTTCCCGCCCAGCAACAGTGGGTTTCTTGTTAGCCCCCACTGCAACACGTGCTCTCCATGAAGGAGAACATGCTTTGCCATGCAGACCCCGGAAGCTTGATCGATCTCATGCGTTAGGACCACACTTTCCATGCTCTGTCTTCTCCTCAGTCCAGATTCCTTGAGAGAATGTTCAAGACTCATAGACATCCTAGATGATGTGGGCAAACTTTGCCATGTTCCTGTTACAGTCTCAAGGACTCTGCTCTATCTATCTTGCCTTGCATTGCAGAAAGCACTCTAACAAGAGGCACCAAGATTGAGGGGACCCAACACGTGTTGCATGTGTGTGACACTGTGTCGTCTAGAGGAGCTGGCCACTGAAGCTGCAATGCACAAAGCATGATGTGTGAGGCGTGCCAGGACCCCTCAACAATGAGGGGTCTGCCTCTTTCCAACAAAGACTGAGAGGGCTGAAGACACGTTGGCCCCCTTGAGTTGGCGTGCCTGCCCTCAGCTAGGTAAAAAGACCAGCTTCTCAACTCATACCAACAATGTAGCTGCATTCTCCTGCCGTTATTACATTATCCTGATATTTTTGTCATGTTATTTATATGCTCATGGGATGGGGGACCTCTTTCAGCCTGTGGCGGGTGGGGAGCTGTGTGCAAGTGTTGAGGGTGCAGAGCCACAAAGAAGTTGGAGGTTCACACACACACACACACACACACACACACCACTCCCCATCCTTCATCTCAGAAGCAAGAGGCATTATCACAGTTCAGTGATACATTCCAGCCAAGGATGGAGTGAATCTGGTCAGAGGTTAGTGGTAAGGGCTGGACAGAGAGCCCTTGACTCCCAGACCTGAGGATCTCCAACCTCCTGATACACTCTGTCATCTTCTGTAAAGCTCAGGAGCCACCCTGCAGCTGTTGTACCTGGAAAGAAGCAGTTCTGGTACTGCTGTGGTTGTCCTGGCTTCACTGGCCTTAGCCTCCAGGAAGCCCTGCAAGCCTTTGAGCAACCTGGGTGACTCACAAAGGCCTTTCCTGCTCACACTTGCTTGGAACTTTTTCCTCTGACCTGCCAGGTCCTTGATGCTGCTCTCTACTCAGATTTGGGGAATCACCACCCAACTTTTTTCCCCTTTTCCTTTCTGAAATGAAATGCCATCTTTCTAATCAGAAAGGTCAGCAGCTTGCAAACAGTCCAACTGCTTGGCCTGATGAAGTGCATCCATTGCCTTGACCTGTGGAAATTAATGACTCTTGAAAAAGTAAAGGATTTTGCTGTGTAAACCGATTATTAAATTGGGTAGTTATAAAGTGCCTTAATATCATTTACTGTCTGGTGTTTTTCCCCCTACTCCATATGACTCTTTTAATTAAACTACCCATCATTGCCACTGTCTCATGCCTTTTATCTCCACTCCATTGATATTAATGCCCCCGTTCATTTTTATTATCCTTGTGTGTGAGTCTCTTGCTCATAGATGGGTAACCCAAGCTTGCAGCACGGCACTTATCTTACAGATTTATGGGGCAGCCATCACTGGTGCCAATTATACCACTTGGAGTGGGAGTCACTGATCTGAAAGGTGACCATCTTGGCTTCTGCTGTCATATTTGGCTTTTCGCCATCTATGGCCTCTACCCTACGTCCCAGCAGCCACCCAGCCGGTCTGCCAAATGTCGGATGGTATTATGTACATGCACACAAGGGATGGAAAAGTCTGTCAATGTCTATTCTTTCTGTTTGCCATTTTGCCAACCTTAAATTCAGTTCTCCGCATTTCAATAAACCTGCCCGTGAAAATTCTGCAGCGTTTCAGTGTGAATTTCTCTCAATACACATTTTTATGGGCAGTTTTGACTAACGTACACACGTCTCCCAAAATAATGCATTTTTGTATGTTATTTTCAACAATATATTCCTTTTTCAAGCCACACTTGCATCAAATATAAGCATTTTTGTAAACATTGGTTGGAGAATTGCCTCTTTTATCTTTTTCTAGTGGTCCTTTTAGCTGATGTAAGGTCTTGGTTTAGCAAAAATGGAGGAGGAATGGGAGTAGGGGTAGATGTATCTGTCAATTTAAGTTTTTCTTTGTTTCTCATTCTTTTCAAACTTAAAATCAGGTGGCCTCATTTCTGCATCAGTTTTGAGATTTTGTTTCTTTTTTAAAAAACAACATTTATCACAAAAATGATAAGCACGTACATTTTCACGTGGAGTTCTGGTAATATTTTGGCGAGCATTTCCCATTAATATAATGCATTCTGTGTGTTGTACTAATATGCACATTTTGTGCTCACTTCTGTACACCGGATTTTTGTTGTTGTGGCAAAATTCAGTGGAGTGCAAATTGTGAAGCACAACTGCACTTGGGTTTGCTTCTTGGTTCGGGAAGCACAAATTAAGTAGAGTCACATTAAAATACAAACCGAGTGAAGTTCTCCCCATTGCTAGCAGAGTGTGTGCAATTTTGTGAAATTACACACTCCCTTAGACTGGTAACTGCAGGAAGCCCAAAGGCTTTCTCTGTATGCCTCCCTGCTCCATTCTAGCTACATGCTATCACTCCAACTGGACCTTGTCATCATTTGGACCAGTGTCCCTGGCAATGGAACAGATCTGTTTTTTTAATTATTGTATATGTTCTCACAGCTTCTTTCTATCTCAGTTATCTCTCCATCTCCCCAGGTGGGTGACGGTTACTTGAGCCAACTCTGTTTCGGCATCCATCTTTTTATGGATGGCTCCATTCCCGCCTTGGATAATTAAGTTCATCATTCCAAATGATTGTAACTAATCTATTTATTAGAAAACCTGCCTTGCAAAGATTTTATCTTTGGTCATCCCTTTTAGAGTTACGGCTGCAGGGTAACCGTTGGCTAGAGACACTTTAAAATCATAATTAGAAATCACAGAGTCACACATCTGCTTCAATTCCTTAACTTACATAAACTAGGATCCCTTTGGAAGTTGGGCCAATGTCTGTCCTTGGAAGGTGCTTAATAAAAAGGGCCCCATATTTTCATATTGCTTTTTTTTAATAGCAGCTACCTTTGCCCTAAACTGCCCCGAAATATCACCAGAACATTTGGCTGTTGCTTAATAGGTGCAAATCTTACCGTGTTTTTCAATTTAACTTAATTATTACTTTAACACGAGATCAAAAGTTAAATGATACTTCAAAGAGGCAGGCAAAGGACACCAGACAGCTGGTTTTATTGCTGAACAAGCAATAAAAATATATGGGGAAATAGCTGGCAATTTGAAGGAGCAGAATAAGAAGCTAGGCAACCCTTGTCTGATTCCTATCAATTGCAGTGTTCCTCAATTGCACGCACCAATCTAAACACCTTCTATTTTATGTCCATACAGTACCTGTCAAAATACATTAAGTGCACTGGGGAATAGCAGTTGCAGAATATACACAGCCAAGCTAAAGGAGTTTTAAGGAGCCAGCTATGACATTTTTGGTTAACATTCTAGTTTGAGAGTTTGATTGCTGCATCACTGTAATTAAGAGGGCCACCCTGGACCCAGATATGTTAAATAACTATCACCTGCTGTCAACTACCCCCTTTATTGTGAAAGGTGCTTCAGAAGATGGTGGCAGCCCAGTTTTGGAGGAAACTGATTTTCTGGATCCCCTTCACTCTGACTTCAGTTCCAGTCATGGCACTGAAATTGGCTTGGTCACCCTGGTTGATAACATTTGTCCTGAGAAGTATCGAGGGTGGAGTGTAACCCTGCTCTCTCTCTCTCCTTGACCTCTCGGCATCTTTCAGTACGTTTGACCACAGAAGCCTTCTGCAGCTCTTCAGGGAAGTGAGAGTTAGGGACTCTGAACCTCAGTGGTTTGGCTCCTACCTTCAGGGCCATTTCCAGAAAGTTATGCGGGGCATTTTTGGTCCACGGGAGTTGGTAGGATTCCATCTTGTCCCCCTGAAACCACTGTTAGCAACTAGAGAAGGAGGTTGGAGTGCTACGCTGGTGCTTGGAGGCAATGGTGGATTGGATGTGGATCTACAAATTGAAGCTGAATCCTGAAAAGACAGAAGTGTTATGTCCAAGGCTGGGAGGGATGTGCCAAGGTCAGAATTTAATAATAATAATAATAATAATAATAATAATAATAATAATAATAATAATAATAATAATTTATTATTTATACCCCGCCCATCTGGCTGAGTTTCCCCAGCCACTCTGGGCAGCTCCCAATCGAGTGTTAAAAACAATACAGCATTAAATATTAAAAACTTCCCTAAACAGAGCTGCCTTCAGATGTCTTTTAAAAATAGGATAGCTGCTTATTTCCTTGACATCTGCTGGGAGGGCGTTCCACAGGGCAGGCGCCACTACCGAGAAGGCCCTCTGTCTGGTTCCCTGTAACCTCACTTCTCGCAATGAGGGAACTGCCAGAAGGCCCTCAGCACTGTATCTCAGTGTCTGGGCTGGACGATGGGGGTGGAGACGCTCCTTCAGGTATACAGGACCGAGGCTGTTTAGGGCTTTAAAGGTCAGCACCAACACTTTGAATTGTGCTCAGAAACGTACTGGGAGCCAATGCAGATGGCTTTCAGGACCCCGTGTGGCTGTCCTTCCAAGGGCTGGAAGTTCTTGGAATTGTGCTTTTGATGAAATGCATAGGATGTTACATCAGCCCTTGGACAGAACTTCCACACCTCCATTCTCACCCCCCAAAAAGGCCCTGCTGTCTGTTTATCCAGGCAAGAACAGAGAAGTGCAAAGCAATGTTCTGGTGGAGCATCTTCTAATAGTAGCATGCCTCACCCTAGCAAAGCCTTGGAGGGACATAAAGGAGTGACAGCTTATTATTGATAGCATAAGGTAAGGTATCTGACATTAGTGGAGAAGCTGATCCAAAAGCTTCAGATACCCAGCAGGCAATCAAAAAAAGATAATTTTGTAGGTAGTTGGTCTGATTTTATGAATTCTGTGAATAAAAATGAACACAATAGGGGTCCTCTGGCACATTAGGAGAGAATGTGAAATTCATAGGGTACATTGTAGTATTCTGAAGTATTTTCTGCCTCCTCTGCCACTGCAGATCTTTCTGAAGAAGAAGAAGAAGAAGAAGAAGAAGAAGAAGAAGAAGAAGAAGAAGAGGAGAAGAAGAATTTGGATTTGATATCCCGCCTTTCACTCCCTTTTTAAGGAGTCTCAAAGCAGCTAACATTCTCCTTTCCCTTCCTCCCCCACAACAAACACTCTGTGAGGTGAGTGGGGCTGAGAGACTTCAAAGAAGTGTGACTGGCCCAAGGTGACCCAGCAGCTGCATGTGGAGGAGCGGAGACGCGAACCCGGTTCCCCAGATTAGGAGACTACTGCTCTTAACCACTACACCACACTGGCTCTCATCACAAACTGGGTGGGGATCACTATCAGTACTCATGCCTCCTATGGACCATCTGATTGTAATCCCCATCTCTAGCAACTGATGTACAAACTGAAAGATGCGTGGTGATATCATTGTTTCATAAATAAAAAGTAAAATAAATATAGTTTTATTAATAATTGGAGGCTGATGAATGTTTAGCTCTAAGTTTTGAAATCAAAGGTAATGGGGGGGGGGGGAACCTTTTGAGTCATGCCTAGTTTAGCCATCTCAGAAAAACCAAAAGAAAAAAGAGCAGTAGAAAGAGAAAGGGCGGCTGTTCAATTTTTGTTGTTGTTTTCCCTTTGCTCTGCACTCAGGAAAACAATGAATGAGTATGAAGTATTTTTTCCCCTTCTCCTATATTTCATTATTCTTATATTAAAATTCATGAATGATTATTACCAATATTAATGGAATAAAAAGGGGAAACTGTCTTGCGCAGTGATTGTAGCTTGAAAGAAATCCTTTGGGACTGGACTATACTGGCAGATTGAAAAGGCTCAGTGGACTAGAAACCAAACCAGGGAAGCTGCCACAATTTATTATGACTGCCTGGTAAAGCACAATTGCAATATTTAGAATAGCCTTTAATGGAAAGCATGAATCTTTTTTCAAGCGCTCACTTTTGCACAGCCGAAGTTCGTTGATCGTGGTGAAATTGTTGAAAGGCCTGGCATTGTTGAAAAGACAATGGCAAACAAAATGGACGATATCTTGTGACAGGTCCTTTGAACTGCAACCTTAGAGCAAAAGGACATAAGCACTTCTGCGTCTCTTTAAAATGTTTGCAAATGGTAACTGAAGAATAACCTGAATTGGGTCTGGACTCAAAGGTCTGTGGCCACAGACACTGATTGGGGACTTCCCATAGACATCTGCTTGACCACTGTGATGCAGGTCCTCTGCTCTGATCCTATAGGGACCTTTCTACGTTCTCAAATTAAACCCCCCAAAGAGAACTTCCACATTGCCTTATGCAACCTCACTTGCAATACTTTTCAATGGAGGGGCATTCAGATTTTCAGCTGCAAGCCCCCATGAAGTAATGAGGTGCTGAAAAACCTAGGCATGTGTATGCATTTGCAAACCAGGCCTCAGGGCTGAATTGAGTAGTCTGAGAGGGCTGGTCTCTGATTGGGGTGAAGCTGCCTTTGGTTGAAAATGGAAGCAGTCAGAAATCATTCCAGATGGAGAGTGGTTTAAGTTTCATGACTAGGTAGCAAATTTCCTTAATGTTCTCATACCTGCAAAGAACAATCACTTTATCCACTGCTATGAACATGAGGGGACTCTAATGAAGCAGTTGTGATATTCATGTGTGCAGCAAGTGCCGATCGGGTATTTTGTTGTGAAACCAAGCTTTCAGGCAAGGGAGATGCCAGGGATGAAACTCCAGTTGCTCTGCCACCAACTCCAGCCCTTCCACAAGTTTTATCATGATAAATTTGAGCTGTGGTAGCCTGCTGCCTGGCACCTTTTAGAAAACCGCAGTATCAATAATCATTCTAGGAGAGATGATCAGGCATGAACTAGGCTAAATTAGGATTAAATTGGTTTAATTTCAGATATCAAGGCTGAGCTGGATTGTGAATCATTCTCTGAAAAGGGCAGCAAGAAAACCCCCCAACAGATTTCTTTATTGCTGCAGCTGCAATATTAATCTATACATTTTTTTCTTTTTTAAAACGACAGAAAACTAACAAAGGTTAGATGTATTTAATCCAAGTCTGTGGCTTCTTGCAAAACAGTGATTCTGGACTATTACAATTTGTAATGTGATAAAGTATGATGTAAATTTAATGGCTTTTGAGACTCAAGCTATTAGGTAACATACATATCTGTTTTATTCATTTAAAAGCCTCAGTTGCTAGGTTGCTTGATATTGCTACAGTTTTTTTGGTAACCGAAAGCCGAGTTTCTAGCTCTCCCAGATGGGAGTCAGAATTACAGCAAAAACAATGACTTTCTTCAAGGTTCCACATACCAGTCAGCAGAGTCAGTATTCCAAGAGATTGCCAACATATACAGAGACAAATACATACAAGCAGGGAAAGTCACATAGAGGGAAGGATGAAAGGCTGTCTCAGTGTTGTACATCAGTCCTGTATGTCAGCCTAACTGCAGCTGTAGCCGTGCAAGAAAAGCTTTGCTCGTTTGGGGGAGGGAGGGGGAGGCAGACGACTCGTTTTCCCCCTGCAGTCATCGGCAGGACCCAGAATGAAATTAAGTGGGGCAGAAAATATGGCAATCAAGGGAAAACATTCAATCTCTCTTCATTTAGCAGCACTATCCAAGCGTTTATATTAGGAGACTGCGTCATAAATACATGTTTCCTCAGCATGGTAAAATTACATCCACCATGAGTTGGTTGGGTTTTTTCCCCACTTTATTTTTTAACATCTAGCAAACTTTAGACGTGCTGCCCAGCGACCGCAATAAAACAAGCAGCGAGCACCTGTCTGGTCCACTTGACTGCTGTTTCATATAATGCAGCGATTGTGTCCCAAAGCAAGCCCCCCCCCCCCCCGCCGCCACGCCGCCCCCAATTCTAGCCGCCAACTCAACTCAACTTACCTCAACTTGGACAAAAATAATGATTTTATTTTTTTAAAAAAAGGTTGTGCCTTCAGGAGCTCCAGTCACCAAAGAAGAAATTCGAGAGTGGTCATTCAAATCCATAAAGGTGTCAATGTCGCTTTTGTATGGTAACTGTAAAGGCATCAGGTTCATGGGGTGTGGGGTTTCAACCAGCAAAGTATAGCTATGCATCCATGTTTGGAGAACTCAGGAACTTCACAGTTTGTGGCTTTAATGCAAATAAGAAACACAGAAAGCATCAAGTCAGACCATTGGTCTAGCTAGCTCAGTATAGCCTACTTTGACAGAATGACAGAATTGAGTTTGTAATGACAGAATTGAGTTTGTAGTCTATACTCTGCATAGATATTCAGGTGCTGTTGCTGTGGATGTAAATGATGTTATGGAAAAGGATAAACTGTCACAAATTTTGTTACGGCTTTGCTTAAGGAAGTTGAGGGATTGATGCTTTTGCAGCTGGCAAGGCTAAGAGAATGGTGAAGTTGGGTGAGTGCAAATGGCCACATTGTTCATTATGGTTCCTTGCATCATCATCATCATCATCATTAGAATTTATCTACCACCCTATACCCAGAGATCTCAGGGCGGTTCACATAAAAGATCAACATAAAACCCTTTATCTATCTATCACCTATCTCTCACTGGAAGGACAGATTGTGAAGCTGAGGCTCTAATACTTTGGCCACCTCATGAGATGAGAAGACTCCTTGGAAAAGACCCTGAGAGCCAGTGTGGTGTAGTGGTTAAGAGCGGTAGACTCCTAATCTGGTGAACCGGGTTCGCGTCTCCGCTCCTCCACATGCAGCTGCTGGGTGACCTTGGGCCAGTCACACTTCTCTCTGAAGTCTCTCAGCCCCACTCACCTCACAGAGTGTTTGTTGTGGGGGAGGAAGGGAAAGGAGAATGTTAGCCGCTTTGAGACTCCTTAAAGGGAGTGAAAGGCAGGATATCAAATCCAAACTCTTCTTCTTCTTCTTCTGATGTTGAGAAAGATGGAGGGCACAAGGAGAAGGGGACGACAGAGGATGAGATGGTTGGACAGTGTTCTCAAAGCTACCAGCATGAGTTTGACCAAACTGCGGGAGGCAGTGGAAGACAGGAGTGCCTGGCGTGTCTGGTCCATGGGGTCACGAAGAGTCAGACACAACTAAATAACTAAACAACAACAAATCACCTATCATCTATCTATCAGCTATCTATCATCTATCTATCTATCATTTATCTATATCATCTATAAAATCAAAATAAAAACAACAACCCAGTAACACCCCCCAAAGAAAGAGCCACATTTTAAAAGTGCATAGGATGTCAATTATTAGGATAATTGCATAAATATGAAATAGGGAAATAATCGCCTGTAAACCCAAGACGTGGATACAAACAAGGCTGACACTTAGAACCTATAACACAGTCCTGAACACTTCAGCCCCAAGTCCTACCTAGATGGAATCTGGGACTTTCTGCATGCAGTGCAGATGCTCTGCCACTGAGCTATGGCCCTTGCCCTGAATTTCCCACAATGCCCTGGAGTTATCCTATATTGGGGGCATTAAGGGGAATTTAAATGGTGGCTCCTGGACCTAGCTTCAGGCCCTGCTTCCAGTTAAGCCTCCAGTGATGGAGGAGGGAGCTCACCAGAGGGCACTTAGTCCAGGGTCCCCTTAACCCTGGAGCCACACATCTTTTGCTATGCCCACAAAAATATCCAGTGAGGGAGTGGTCTCTTCTTCACACAGGTGCCAGTGCTTGGTCTCAAGGGGGCAGTTCTCTTTAACAGAAGGGACAGGAGGGACCAGATAGAGTCTGTGCTTGTGGTGAACCATATTTAGCCTAAAAGCTGCATTCCCTTCACGGGGAGCTTTACTGGAGCCAAACGCTGGTCGTGTGTGGATTCAGAGGCAAAAGTGAACAGGGCACTCTGCATGGTTCTTACCTGTAGACCACACTGCAACCATGCAAAAGCATGAGGTTTCTACATAGTCATGCACCCCTCTCCACCAAGTTCCATTATAACAGGTGAAGGGCACTTTCCAGCCAGGCAAAAACGAGCAGGGGGGACACGGAGCAGGATCCATTGGGTGTGATCCAGGGAAGGTCCTGAGGGTGGGGTACAAAGGCCCAGAGTGGCACATTTGGCCCCTGGGCCTAAATTAGGCTTGCCATACGTCCTGAATCTCCCAGAATTTGGCAGTCGGAAACAGTGTCTGGGTGTAAATTGTCCGGGAAAATCCGCATGTATGGCAATCCATGAAGACGTTGGCAATCGACAACTTTTGTGTCCTGATTTTCACTTTTTCAAATATGGCAACTCTACCTAAAGCCCACCCCTCGGTCTAGAGCACACACAGGTACCAGCTTCTAATCCCTTGAGGAAAAGATCAGGTAACAGGTGATGGATAGGAACTCTTCTTGAAACCTTAGAAACCCCCTGCCAGTCAGAGTAGACAATACTGGCCTAAATGGAAAAGGTGGCTTCTTGTGCTGATTTGCCCGGGGGGAAAGAACTGCATTAGGAATATAGGAAGCTGCCTTATGCAGAGTCAGACCACTGGTCCATCTAGCTCAGTATTGTATACTCAGACTGGCAGCAATTCCCCAGGGTTTCAGATAGGGGACATTCCGAACCCCCTATGGGGATACCAGAGACTGAACATAAGACGTTCCGCATGCAAGGCAGATGTTCTCCCTCTATATAATTAAATACTGCATGATTAAAAACAAAAAATATTTGATTTTGTCCACTCTGTGGAAGGGTGTACTTGGCCACAGAAGATGCATAGTTACAGATATCACAGTTACAGTGGTACTTTGGTTCTCAAACTTAATCCATTCTGGAAGTCTGTTCCAAAACCAAAGCGTTCCAAAAGCAAGGCATGCTTTCCCATAGAAAGTAATGAAAAACTGATTAATCCTTTCCACACTTTTGAAAACAACCCCTAAAACAGCAATTTAACATGAATTTTACTATCTAACAAGACCACTGGTCCATAAAATGAAAGTAATAATCATTGTACTAGACTATAAAAAAATAAGACAGTATTGTAGATGATAAAAATTAAAATTATTATTTTTTCCTTACCTGCACTGATGATAGTCATTGTATGGACGGGGGGCTTTTATCCATTTCCACAGTCACACAATCAATCAATCAATCAGTAGCTGAACTGGGTTCTACACAGTCACAAAAACAAATTAAACAAAAAAGCCTCAAAAACAAAATGCAAAATAAATAGCAAAAATAAAAGCGCCAAACTTAATCCGTTCCAGAAGTCCATTTGACTTCCAAAATGTTTGAAAACCAAGGCACAGCTTCTGATTGGTGCAGGCACCCCAGAAAAAATAGCTGACAGCTGCAATGGATGTTCAGCTTCCGAAAAATGTTCAAAAACCGGAACACTTACTTCCGAATTTTCGGGGTTTGGGAACCAAGGCGTTTGAGTACCAAGGCTTTTGAGAACCAAGGTACCACTGTATTTGATAAACTTTCTTTTTAAAAAGGATGTTTGTGGATCCTTTGAATATCTTATCAAGGTCCTATCCTTCCTGATCTAATAATTCCTTATATAGAATCTTGATATTACTGCAATATCTTTTAATTATGTTCTTATACATACAGCCCATTTCCTGGAATTTATGCTACGGGGCCTTTTGCCCCACTCCTGTCTGCATTGCGGTTCCAACTTGGTCCTCTTCCCAATTCTGAAAGCAAAACAAACCTTATAGTGGTGTTTTTTAGCCATCCAAAAGCGAGAGAGAGAGAGAGAGAGAGAGAGAGAGAGAGAGAGAGAGAGAGAGAGAGAGAGAGAGACTGAAACTTCTCAAAGGCTCATTCTTCTGACTCCGTTATCTATGCACAATATCACTATTGTCAAAAGGCTGGCATTTAAATCCAGACCTGAACTGGAAAGTCAGTTTTAAATACCTCAATCTGGCCAGTAAAAACAGAAATCTGGAGTGAAAATGTGACTCTTAAAAAAACCCACACACACTAAAAAATAACCTTTGCTTAACTCATGTCTCTTGAACAGAATCCAGTTGGGAAATTATTTGGATGGCTATGCCTAGCTACCAGACAGCAGCACTTTTCTTTTTTCTTTTTGTAACCTTCTTTATATCTATATTTCTGTATAAAGTTTCATGGATCTGATAGGCCTTTGCCTAGAATGAATGTGTTAGCCTTCAAGGTACCACAGGACTCTCTGCTGGAATTTATCCCTGCGAAGATACTGAGGATGCCAGAGGAAATAGTGGATCCAGCATGTATTTTATCTATTTTAGAGATTTTGAACTAATTGTTAGAGCAGTGCCATAAAGTAGTTAAAGGTCTGTCGCTCTGTATTTTTATGGAAAATATCCCAGGTTCAGTCCCTGGTATCTCCAGGAGGCTTGAGGGAAAAACCTCTGTCTGAAACTCTAGAGTCCTACTACAAATGAGGGTAGATAATATTGACAACATATGGCCACTATCCAGCTTCCCTGCCATTGCCTGCCTCCAAAGCAAACTGTCAATTCTATGCCCTCCCCTTAGTAATTGGTCCTGTGGCATGTTAAACTTCTCTGAGGTTTAACTTACTATGCTTTGTGACAGAGATCAGCTTTCTATGGGCAGTATCCAACAATCTCTGTCCACTGGCATTGGAATCCTTAGGAGGTCCAGAGTCACAAGGTGGTTGGGTTGGTCTCAATTAGGGCCAGGGCCTTTTCAGTACTGGCCCCGACTTGGTGGAACGCTCTGTCACAAGAGACTAGGGCCTTGCGGGACTTGACATCTTTCTGCAGGGCCTGCAAGACAGAGCTGTTCCGCCCGGCCTTTGGTTTGGACTCAGTCTGACCCTTATGTTTCTCTCCCCTTATGGTTTTGACTGTTAAAATGAGGCTGCATTTTAAATTGCATTTTAACCTGTATTTTATTTTATTTTTTCGTTTTATGTCTTTACTGAAATTTTATTGGTGTTAGCCACCCTGAGCCCGGCTCTGGCTGGGGAGGGCGGGGTATAAATTAAATTTATTATTATTCTTAGATATGAATGGAAAGTCAAGAATTCGATAACTCACCCAAAGCAACACTAAGCTCTGAGAGTTTCTCTGATACACGACCACGGTGGTTTCTGAGTGGTGGTTTCCCATCTGTAGAATGCTCTCCCCGGAGAAACATGCCTGGTGCCATCACACAGAGCACTGGTCTACAAGACCCCCTCCAACTCTACAAGCCGATGATGACAAGGGTCAACAGCTTTAAGCCCAGGCAAGCACTATACAAATGTACCCTGGGAGCCAACTCCTAGAATAGAACTTTTCAAACTGTGTCACGACATGTTAGTGTGTCAACTGCAGTGTGTAAGTCTGTTGCGCAAACACTCCCAGTGTTCCTTCCAGGGCTGGAAAGGGGTTAGTTCAACTTCCCTTGTTTGCTAGTAAAATGATGTACAGTGGATGCTCGGGTTGCGAACGTGATCTGTGCGGGAGGCACGTTTGCAACCCGCAGCGTCCACAACCCGCAGCGCCGCGTCTGCGCATGCACGGGCTGTGATTCAGCGCATGCGCAAAGCGCGATTTACTGCTTCTGTGCATGCATGAGCGCTGAAACCCGGAAGTAACCCATTCTGGTACTTCCAGGTTTCGGTACGTTTGTAACCCAAAAACGCACAACCTGAAGCATCTGTAACCCAAGTTTTGTCTGTATGTCTAAAAAGTGTGTCACCAAAACCATTTCCTGTTCCCAGGTAGATGTGGTTGTGGGCTGCGAGCAAGCCCTCCCCACGTGTGCAGGGTGGGATCGCCCCTGCGCCATTGAAGGGTCCTCAGCCACATCACACTTAGGCTGTCCAATCCAGATGGTCCGGGGGTGTGGCGCGTGCTGTTTAAACTGCCCACAACCAAGGACTCGCCCCTGTTTCTCTCCCTGCTCAGTCAGTTCTCCCTCCCTTAGGTTAGGCTCTTTTATTTCTTGACCTTGCTATGGACCTTGGTTGGTCGCCTTGGTTGTCCAAGGGGCCTGGTAGGATTTTTTTCCCACTTGGCAAATTGGCACCAGCCATTTGGTTTTTTGCCTACCTTGTAGCAAATCGTCACAACTTTGTAAGGTTTGGAGGTTAGGCATTGGAGTATTAGGTTGAAGGGGAGGGGAGGTAGTGGCCATCACCTACCCCTCCCAATTCAAGGGTATTCCATTAAAGGAATCTGGGTGTGTGGTCTCCATCTGAATCCCCAGACGGGGGGGGGGCTAGGGCCATGGCATGACCCTGGGGGAGTCCCTAGATGGGGGAGACCCTGGGGGAGTCCTTAGATGATGTGCATCAGCAGGGCTCCCCCTACTGGTGGTTAACCCTTCCAAGACTCCTGCAGACAGGCAGGAGTCAGATATAGTTGTGTGGTTTCTAATGCCTAAGCCAATACCACTCACATCCTGTGACCAACAAAGTTGTGGAACTTTTTCGTCCATTAACCAAAAATACTGTTTCATGTGTCTTTATTCAACTTCCTGGGAGGGTTTGGGACCTTGCCACGCAACATGAAAAGTTTGGAAAGCCCTGTCCTAGAGGCTGAGGTCCCTTTGGCCCCCACAAAATATTCAAGGGGGCCCCTCCTGCAAAGTTGATGAGCATTGCCATTCAAATGACGGGTGTGTGCTGAGCCTTGGGATCAGTTATGTGGGGCCCACTCAATATTGTATTCAAGTTGGCACCCCTGTTACGCGTCATCGTTACAAAAAGCAGGGAGTGAGACGTGTGACCCTTCAGAGAAAGCTGACAAAGTTCTCCAGAGTATATAGCAAACATATCTGCATTGATGCAAAAGAAAGAAAAGGGGAATGATGTTAAGCCTGTCTCTGCTATGGGGATTCACTTCTGTCCTTAAGAGGAGGAGATAGCATCTCCTAATTTGAAAGACCTGCTGAGTAATGAAAGTCTTACCCTATTACTCAGTGTAATGTGTATACACCTGAAGATAAGACCTTAATGTCAGATCAGCTGATTCCTTAAAAAAACACTCCCTTAATTATTGCAGTGGTTTTCTGCTGCAACATGCGCTATCTCCCTCCCCCCCACCCCAGCAATGCAATGAATAGAAGATTGATTAAACAGTGGGCTCTCAATACTCAGCTCAATACTGGGGATGGGACCAAGATGATTTCCTCTGAACATCAGCAGGGAGCATTTATATCCCACGAGGCTCAGAAGGCTGTAAAAGTAATGTCAGAGGAGTCTGAAATCTGTTTATTTTACCGTGCATATGTTATCCCATTGCCAGTGATGATGATTCACATCATCTTTGTCATTAAGGTGTCAAGTCTTCCTTAGCCAGTCCAAGTATTATGAAAGGAGGAAGGGGGCGGAATGGCCCTACCATGCTCTATTACTTCCTGACACAACACAGGTGGCCATTACCACCTTCTTCCTTAAGTTGAATCATCATCTCTCAGCTCAGCTGAGAATATCAGATTGTGGATGTAGCAATCATGCGCAGAGAGCATCACCTGCATCGTTTAACGCATGGTGGAGAGGCAATGCTTAACCTGCAAAATAACACTTGGACTTCCTTTCTCCCTCTCTTCCTCTTCTCCTTCCTCTTCACTCATACCTTCCCCCTCGGTTTCTTCTTAATTCATTTTTTTTTTTTTTATAAAAAATTTTATTAAGATTTTTTACAGATACATATTTAACAAACAGAATAGGTTTCATAACATCCTTTCATTCTATTGCGGACTCCCTCACGTCTCCCGCTTCCACTTTCATCATTAAAAACGAATTTTTCCAAGCAAATTATCATCTTGTTTATGCTCTTAAGTGCAATATTTAGGTTAAACTCAAATAAAAAATTATAATTTAATGGTAGACAGTTATTTCTACTCTGGCTTCCTTGTTAGGATTCAACCAAATTACAGTACTTTTGTAAATAAATCTTAAATTTCTTCCAGTCTTCTTCGACCCTCTCCTCTCCCAGGTCGCGGATTCTGCCAGTCATCTCAGCCAGTTGCATATAGTCCATCAGCTGCATCTGCCATTCTTCCAGTGTGGGTAGATCTTGGGTTTTCCAGCTCTTAGCAATAAGTATCCTTGCCGCCGTTGTAGCGTACATAAAAAATGTTCTGTCCTTCTTTAACACGTTCTGGCCGACCATGCCCAGAAGGAAGGCCTCTGGTTTCTTGGTGAAGGTATACTTAAATACCTTTTTTAACTCATTGTATATCATTTCCCAAAAGGCCTTCACTTTAGGGCAGGTCCACCAGAGGTGAAAAAATGTTCCTTCATTTTCCTTACATTTCCAACATTTGTTATCAGACGAATGGTATATTTTAGCCAATTTCACTGGGGTCATGTACCATCTATATATCATTTTCATTACATTTTCCTTCAGAGCATTACATGCTGTGAAGTTCAGCCCGGTGGTCCATAACCTTTCCCAGTCCTCAAACATAATGTTGTGCCCAATATCCTGGGCCCACTTTATCATAGCCGATTTAACCAATTCGTCTTGTGTGTTCCATTTCAGCAGCAAGTTATACATTTTTGAAAGTACCTTGGTCTTAGGTTCTAGCAGTTCTGTCTCCAGTTTCGATTTCTCCACCTGGAATCCTAACTTTTTATCAATCTTAAACACTTCCTTAATCTGAGCATAGTGTAACCAGTCTCGCACTTTATCTTTCATTTTCTCTAAACTCTGCAGTTTCCAATTGTCTCCATCCCTTTCTAGTATTTCCCAATATTTTGGCCAATTGGCCTCCATATTGGGTCTTTTTCGGGCCTTAGCCTCCAAAGGTGACAGCCACCTCGGTGTTTTGTTTTCTAATAAGTCTTTGTATCTTGTCCAGACATTAAATATTGCTTTTCTGACAATATGGTTCTTAAAGACCTTGTTGATCTTAACCTTGTCGTACCATAAATATGCATGCCATCCAAATGCATTGTTAAAACCTTCCAAATCCAGCACATCCGTATCCTCCAGAAGTAGCCAGTCTTTTAGCCAGCAGAAAGCTGCGGCTTCATAGTACAACTTTAAGTCTGGCAGGGCAAAGCCCCCTCTTTCTTTTGCATCCGTTAATATCTTAAACTTAATTCTGGGCTTTTTGCCCTGCCAGACAAATTTGGAGATATCTTTCTGCCACTTCCGGAAGCACTCCGTTTTATCTACAATCTGCAATGTCTGAAACAAAAATAACATTTTTGGCAATACATTCATCTTAATAGCAGCTATTCGACCTAACAATGAAAGTTTCAATTTTGACCAGCTATCCAAGTCTCTCTTAATTTCAGACCAACATTTTTCATAATTGTCTTTAAACAGACTCAAATTCTTTGCTGTTATGTTTACCCCTAGGTATTTAACTTTCTTAACCACAGTTAACTCTGTCTCTCTCTGAAACCGTTCCAACTCAATATCTGTCAAGTTTTTTCCCAACACCTTGGTTTTTTGCTTATTTAGTTTAAATCCCGCCACCCGACCAAAATCTTGGATTAGTTGTAGTACTCTTTTCGTACTAGATTCTGGCTCCTGTAATGTCAGAACTAAGTCATCTGCAAACGCTTTAAGTTTGTATTGTTTCGCTCCGACCTGTATCCCTTCCACCAACCTGTCCCCTCTAATCATGTTCAAGAGCACCTCCAGGACCGAGATAAATAATAACGGGGAAATCGGGCAGCCTTGTCGTGTTCCTTTTTCAATTTTAAACTCTTCTGTAACCACATTGTTAACTATCAGTTTAGCCTTTTGTTCTGAATATATTGCATCAATCCCATTCTCAAACCCCCGGCCCACTCCCATTTCTTTTAAATTCCCTTTCATAAACTTCCAGGATATGTTATCAAAGGCCTTCTCCGCGTCTATAAAAATTAAAACAGCTTTAGTATTTATGTCTGTTTGTAAAAGCTCCAAAATATCTATAATGTTCCTTGTATTGGCAGACATATGTCTACCTGGGAGAAAGCCTGCCTGGTCTTTATGGATTACTTTGTTTAAAACCCTCTTGAATCTACTTGCCAAAACGTCTGCAAATATTTTGTAATCCACATTTAAAAGGGAGATGGGACGGTAGTTCTTAAGCTGTGTCTTTTCAGTTTCCGATTTTGGTATCAATGTGATGAAAGCTTCTTTCCACGATTCTGGCGCCTTCTTCCCCTCTAAAATTTCATTGCTGACCTCCATCAGTGGTTGTATCAAATAGTCTTTCAATGTCTTATAGTACTTGGAGGTCAGCCCATCTGGTCCTGGTGATTTGCCCTGTTTCATGTTTTGGATGGCCTGCTCAATCTCTTGTCGTGTTATTTTGCCATTCAGAATTGATCTATTTTCTTCTGACAACTTTGCCAGTCCATTTGTCTTTAAAAATTGTTTAATCGCTGCTTCATCTTGTGGCCCTTGAGTGTATAATTTTTTGAAATATCTCTGGAAACACTTTCTAATCTCTCCGGGGTTCTGGATACATCTTCCTTCAATCTCTAAGTTTGTCACTGTGTTTAACTTTTGTCTCCTCTTCAACTGCCAAGCTAGCAGTTTTCCACATTTATTAGCCGACTCAAAAGTTTTTTGTTTCATTAGTTTGATTTTCCATTCTATTTCCTGATTTATCAGTTTACAGTATTGTGCTTGGTAAAGTTTGATTTCTCTCAGAATCGGCTGGGACTTCGGATTAAGTCTTAACTTCTTCTCCAACTCCTTAATTTTTTCCAAAATTTTATCTTTCCTTTCGTTTTGTTTCCTTTTCTTTACTGTGTTCTGTTGTATCAGGAACCCCCTCATCACGGCCTTACTTGCGTCCCAGATAGTTCTTTTTTCCACTGTGGTGTTCATATTGATCTCAAAATAATCCTTTAGGGCTTTTTGGGCCTTCTTAGTAATCTCCTGATCTCTAAACAGGCCATCATTCATCTTCCATCTGAAGGAACCGGTTGGAATCAATGTCATGTCCATTCTCAGTGCGTTATGGTCGGAGCATGTCTTTGGGCAGATTTCCACCTTTCTGATCTTAGGTGCCAGACCTCTAGTTATCCATATCTGGTCGATTCTTGTCCAAGTCAGTTGGGCTTCAGAGAAAAATGTTCCTTCCCTTCCCAAGGGGTTTCTCACTCTCCAAATGTCAATCCAGTCCATATTGTCTGTCATTTCAAAGAAGGTCTTTGGTAGTCTCCCATCTTTAGAAATTTTTTGGCTCTGTGACTTATCCATGTTGGTTGATACAACTCCATTCATATCTCCCATCATAATGATGTTGTTGTAGTCCAGATAGTCCAGCATAGTCTCATGCAACTTCTTATAGAATTCCGATTTTCCTTCATTTGGAGCATAAATTCCTAATATCAGTATTTTTTCCCCTTGATGTTGTATTTCTATCGCCAAAATTCTTCCATGCTCATCTTTAAACAGAAATTTAGGTGAAAGGCTCTCTTTTGCATAAATTACCACACCTCTCTTTTTAACTGTATCCGAAGATATAAATTCCTGACCAAGTCTTTTATTTATTAACACTTTTCTGTGGAGCCTAGTCACATGTGTTTCCTGTAAGCAAATAATGTCCAAATGTTCCTTTTTTAAAATGTGAAAGATTTTTCTCCTTTTTCCTGGAATGTTACAGCCATTTATGTTCCAGCTCAAAAGTTGCAGAGACATCCTGAATATATCTGGTTATTCTTGCTGTGGGGGTACCTTATTCTCAGATTTTTGGGGGTCCGAGGGTGCAGGAACCCCCGGAGGTTCAGGCCCTGGGGGTAATCCAAGTCCCTTATGAAGATCTTCTCCGTGTGCCACCAAAAACTTGTCTCTATCCTCCGGCGTTCTAATTTTGGTCTTCCTCCCTCTGAAAGTAAACGATAAACCTTGGGGAAACTCCCACCTGAAGATGATTGAGTTGCTCCTTAGCAATTTTACTAATTCCGAGTAGTCTGCTCGAAGATCCAACAGCTGTTTAGGAATATCCTTATAAATTTCAATTCTTTTGTCCAAAATATCCAGTGACTTTCCGTAGTGCAGGCCTAGAATCTTGTCCCTTTCCTCCTTTGATCTCAATATTATCAAACAGTCTCTGGGCTTCTCCTTCTTTATAAGTCTTCCAAGCCTAAAAGCAGATAGTATTTTAAAGTCTTTTTCTTCTAAGTTCCAAAACTTGGAAAATTCTTTGGTAAGGAACTCAGTTAAGTTACCTTCTTCCACTTCTGGAATTGAGCGTATCCTTAAATTGGCCTCCCTGTTCCGAAGTTCTGTCATGGAAAAGTAGATCTGGTGTTCTCCTACTTGTTTGCTGAGTGGTCTTACTTCTTTTTCAAGCTGTCCCAATCTTTGGCTAGTGTCTTCCGCCAGTTTCCGATTTTCACCTACAGCCTCCTTCAATTCTCCAATAGATTGAACATTCTGTGCAACTTGTCCAGTTAGTCTATTTAAACTTTCTGTGTTTAAGTCAATTTTAGCTGATTGCTGGTCAGCCTTTCTGTCCAGAGCCTCCAATTTTTCAAAAATTTTCTCCAAAATAGTGCCACTTGCTCCTGAGGCCATATCTTCCAGTTGTAATTCCTCAGTTTCTCCCTCCCCTGATTGTAGCAGGGAAGCCGCTTCTGCCTCAGGAGGCAAAGTAGTAGGCAAAGCAGGCACAGATGATCTACGCTGTGAGACTGTCGGTAAAGCTAACGTTGTTTGTCTGGTTCTTCCCCTTTTTCTTGTTCCACTCATTCCAAAGTTATCTAAAAACCAAGGTCAAACTGAATTGTTCCCATGAGAAAGTAAGAGCCCAGATGGTAACACTCAAACAGGAGGCCGGGAAAGAGAAAGTAAAACAAAGTCACTGCTGTAAATCCAAAAATCCTCTAGGTGGAGCTTAGAATGTCTTTGGGGAGGAAGTCCAATCCAATTAAAATTAGTAAGTCTGGATTGATCTCCAAAGATCTTCACAAAGATAAATTTTAGCAGAGTTAAAACTTAAAGCCAAACATTGTTTCCAAAAGTGCTTAGACCACAAGTGTTTCAAAGTAACAAATTCAAACTCAGTATGTTCCAAAGTTCAGATTCAAAGTATCCAAAGCCTGCAGGCTGACTGCTCAGTTACTCAGGCAGCTCCAGTACCTGGGTTTCTTACTTTTATTTGTAATCCAATAGATCAACAGAAGACAGGTACCCTTGTCTCAATGAAGGTCCAAAAATCAGCCACTTAAAGTCTTTAAATCAGCCAGAAACAACAGTTTAAATAGGTGCCAGATCAGTCAATGCAAAACGTTACTCTTTGTCTCCACTCCTCCTGCTCTTTACTTTCAAGTTCAGTGTCAGCGGAAGACGGACTTCCTGTTTTTCGTCACTCCGCTTTCAGCCAAATTCACAATTTTTAGAGGCTTTAGAAGTATATTGTCCAAATTACTCACGGGTTGTTGCTTTCCAAAGTTAGCAGTTTCAAGAAGAAAGGTCAGCGCTCACCGGCAACAGCGACGCGGCTTCGCTCCGTTGATCGCGCAACGACCCACAGCGCCGCTACCCCCTCCGCGGTCCGGAGCCCCTTACGGGGTCCCTTCGTCGTTTTAGGGGCTGCTTTTGGCGCCCGCCGGGTCTCAGGACCACAGGCTTCTGCTGCCTGTGGTTTTTCTGGATGGGTCCCCGCTTCGCCGTAGCGGGCGACCCGTTTCGACGGAGCTACCCTCTCCCGTTCAGGAGCTGGCAGCCATTGCCGTTCGCGCCGCCTCCGGAAGTCTCTCTTCTTAATTCATTAGACTATGTTTGAACGTTTTATAAATCACGTTGATAAATGCCTTATTACAAAGAGTATGTTTCAGATTTATTTCAGCTGTTATTTGGTCAGAGGGGTTAATGGTTTGAGAGTGGAAGTCAACCTGTGTTATTACTTTTAATTCGGCTGTTATGTGACAGTATTTTATATTGCAGCTGCCTGGTATTTGGCTTTTTGGCAGTAGGGGGATTTTTTTTGGGGGGGGGGGAGAAATGATATCAATAAATCAGTTGAAAGGTGCATTCAGTCCCCACATGGCGAAAGGAGCCTTTGCAAGGCATGTGCTGGTTGATCTTCTAGAGGCACCCATTGGAAGGAACATTCCACAGCTACATACATGTTCCACCACTAGCCTTAGAAGGAGTGGTTAAGAGTGTTGGACTAGAACAGTGTTTCCCAAACTTGTGTCTCCAGCTGTTTTTGGACTACAACTCCCATCATCCCTGACCACTGGTCAGTTGTAGTCCAAAAACAGGTGGAGACCTAAGTTTGGGAAACATTGGACTGGGACCTAGGCTGGAGATAGGATCCTGGAATGGCAAAATTAAGTGGATTGTCCTTCTCAGATTAAGAAAACGGATCTGCACCTTTTTGACTCTTGGGGGAAGCCAGTGTGGTGTAGTGCTTAGAATGTAAGACTGGGATCTAGAAGATCTGGGTTCAAAAGCCCACTCTGTCATGAAACTCACAGGGGGTGGCCTTGGGCCAGTCATCATCTGTCATCTGTACCTACCTCACACGGTTGGTGTGATGATAAATTAAGAAGAAGAAGAGTTTGGATTTGATATCCCGCTTTATCGCTACCCGAAGGAGTCTCAAAGCAGCTAACACTCTCCTTTCCCTTCCTCCCCCACAACAAACACTCTGTGAGGTGAGTGAGGCTGAGAGACTTCAGAGAAGTGTGACTAGCCCAAGGTCACCCAGCAGCTGCATGTGGAGGAGCGGAGACGTGAACCCGGTTCACCAGATTACGAGTCTACCGCTCTTAACCACACTGGCTCTCGATGGGGGATGGACTGATGGAGACTATGTAAACTGCCTTGAGTTCCTCGAAGGAAAGGTGGATTATAAATAGAGTAAATAAATCAATGTGCCAAAGAGTAGGCACTGCACTTCAGATCAGAGCCGCTGTGTTTTCCCACCACTAGAAACAGAGAGAAATATCAATCAGGTTAATTAAAGAATGTTGTTTTGTACACATTCCAGCCAAAACACACACACACAAATACGCCCTCCTTCTTATGCAGATAAGCAGCCTAAAGTTCAGAGAGACTCGCATACCATTAATATTGATATTTACATGGATCCCCTTCAAAGCATTCTGGTTTTCATTTGCCAGATTTGATTGAACTTGAAGGCTTCAGTCGGTTGCGCAGATCAGATAAAGCAGATTACAAACATCCTCGAACGGTGATCAAAATATAGTGCACCGAAAAAAATTGCACCGGCAACCTGCAACATATAGAGAAGTCTTTTTCTTCCCTCTGGCACTTACTCGCTTTCCCTGTTCTCCAAATAAAGCGAGAAATTCTGGCCAGGGCAGCCACGTGAATTTCAGTCTGGAAGATCAAAAGAGACTGACAACGAATATTAAAATAGGTTGAAAGCCGGCTTGATTAAAGTGCCTTTCTAAACAACAAACAAACACACCAAAACACTTTGCAGAGCCAAAATTAAAGCTCTCAAGATCACAGCGCTCACGTAATGAAGACCAACCTGCTCACCCTAGATGGAAACAAAAAATGTTGTGGTTTTTTTTTTAAGGAGAGGGAGTTTAATTAAAAGAGAGCTGCATCACACTTCCCAAATTGTGTTGTGTGCTATATCTAAGGATAGGCAGCTGGCTTAAACCAACTCTGAGCATTGGTGCATTGAGGTCAGTAATATATGCACTGCATACCCTCCAACATTTCTCCAATGAAAATAGGGATGCCCTATTCAACAACAACAACAATTTATAACCCACCCATCTGACTGGGTTGGCCTAGTCACTCTGTGTGGCTTCCAACATATATAAACACATAATAAAACATTAAATATTTTTTTAAAAAAACCACTTCCCTATAGCCTCCAACATTTCTCTGATTAAAAGTGGGATATTCCAGGATCCAATCAGAAACTGGGACGGCTTCTGTAAATCCGGGACTGTCTGAGGGAAAAAGGACACTTGAAGAGTCTGGCACTGGTGGTGAACTGTTGGCCCATGAGCTGGGTTTGGCCTCCCCAATGATTTTGGCCCTCAAGTCCTTTAGCAGTCGCACTGTCTTCACTATTCAGATCAATCATCACTATGCTGACTGGCAGCTCTCCAGGAATTCATGCAGGAATCTTTGCATACCAGCTTGATGCAGTCTTCAGTTATTATTATTTATTATCATTGTTATTATTACTAAAGACTGCATCAAGCTTGTATCTCGTGTGGCACAGTTGCAGGAACGTCTGGGAAAGTTGTCAGAGATTCAGAACCTGGAGTTGAAACCTGGAAGGTCCCCTCACTCTGCTCACATTTCCAAATTATTTCTATATGGGGTGGGGCACAGATGCACAGAGGAGGAGGAGTGTGAACCAGACTGAACACATGGAGATCTGGCAGCCTTCTCAGTTATCACAGCTGCTGGAGAAAAACAGTCTTATGTGTACAACCCAGTTCACACAATTCCATCTCCAAGGGGCCCTCGTCTGAATAAAAATGGCACAGTCACTTTTTTCTAGCAACCGAGTGCTTGAAGATGCATACACAAAGTTAAGCCCCCACAGAGAAAAACCTGCAAACCAAACCAAACTCTTTGTCAGCTATTGCTATCATGGACGGGTTCCTCAAGCATGTGAAGCTGATAGGAAGACAGGGCATGGGCGAGTTTTGGAAATGTGAAGACATCCTTTGGAACACTGGCTGAATTTGCACACAATGCTAAGCCATTATTATTATTATTATTATTATTATTATTATTATTATTATTATTATGCATTGTGAGAATGAGTCTCAGCAAGCCTTAGGCTTTCAAAGTACTCTATCATCTATTCCTCCAGGTTTGAAAGCTTTCACTTCCACAATGTGTACATGACTTTAAATTGCATATAAAACTGCATTTACAAGAAGAAATTAATATTAAAATGCTGGGAATTTTCATGAGGATTTTTTTAAAAATTGCTGCAGAAACGTGGAGAACTGAATTTAAGATTGGAAAAATGAGAAAATGAGAGAACTGAAATTGACACAGTCTTCGAACCTTCCTTGTGACAGACCTGTTGTTTACTTAGAATAGTAGCAGATAATTATTAAGAATTGGATGGTGTTGCACTCGTTGGAAGGAGCAGGTTTGTAGCTTGGAGGTACTCCTGAATGCGATATTGTAATTTATGGCCCAGGTGGCCTTCATGGCTATTTCTGTGACTGTCATTTGTTTTACCTGCTTTTAATACTGAATTTTAAATAGTTGTAACCCAACCTGGGACTGCTGGTGAAAGTTGGGTAATAAACATCATCAGCATCACTGGCATTCATCAGTAATGGAAAAGAATGATGTTTCTACATTTTTGTTTGGAAGATGGAAATAATGGGATTCTTCAAGAGAATCCCCCCTTTTTCTTTTTCCCAGTTTAACTGTGTTTGCTAAGAATTCCTAGTCCATCAACAACAATTTTTCCAGGCACTATGTGCATTTTACTAATTAACTTGTTTTTGTAACTGTTGAAAGCTGCCGTGTTTTAATCATTATGAAAACGCCCAGAGCAATGGGTGTATGTTTTATCTAATACTAATGGAACAATACATTTGCAAGAAATTAAATGTGAATTCCATACCTGTTTGTCCTGTTCAGGGAAATCCCTTTAAAGTTAACAGAGTTCAAGTGCAGAGGTGGTTATCAAATCAAACCAGTTCATTAGGTGAATAACACTTTTCAAAAAGCCTTCAGATTAGACTGTCCCCTTTTCCTGGTTTCAATACTTTGCATATAATAGTAATAATGCATAGCATTTATTTACCAAGGTTTTATAAACTCAGCTGTTATTTTTTGTTACGGTTTCCAGCCTGTTTTAAGTTATAAGATTTGTACTCGTTTGAACAATTTTTGGGAGAAAGCAGCCTACAAATGAAATAAATGAAAAAACGCCCCTTTAGAGTTTCCAAAGAAATCCACTTATACGATCTCAGTAATCTTCACAACAAAGCCCCTGAAATATACTCAGAGTCGAGTATGGATTTCATGCTCTTTATTCTGCTCATAGTAGTGACGAATGAAAGTTTTCCCCAAATATCTGCTTTATATACATTATTTATACAATGGGCCGCATGTAATTGGCTAATTCCGTGATTCTCCTGTAGGCCAATCAGGTTGCGGATTCACTTCCACCTGGAGCTGGATTGGGTGGCTCCTGCAGACCAATCGTAGTACCGCATTGTTCTTGGACCAAGCAGACTGCTGCATTCTGAATCCTATTGTTCTAGGACCAATCAGACTGCTGCATTTTGGATCCTATTGTTCTAGGACCAATCAGACTGCTGCATTTTGGATCCTATTCAACTCAGTACATAACAGCCCCACATGACAAGTGGAGGGTTTACTGTAGTGAAGCCCTGTAGGTAGCTTAGTCAGTAGAGCAGGAGACTCTTAACCTCAGTGCTGTGGGTTCATGTCACATGCTGGGCAAAAGATTCCTGCATTGCAGAGGATTGGACTAGATCATGGGTAGGCAAACTAAGGCCCGGGGCGGATCTGGCCCAATTGCCTTCTAAATCCAGCCCTTGGACAGTCCAGGAATCAGCATACTTTTACATGAGTAGAATGTGCCCTTTTTAAAAAAATCCATCTCTGGATTATTTGTGGGGCCTGCCTGGTGTTTTTGCATGAGTAGAATGTGTGCTTTTATTTAAAATGCATCTCTGGGTTATTTGTGGGGCATAGGAATTTGTTCATCCCCCCCCCAAAAAAATATAGTCCAGCCCCCCACAAGGTCTGAGGGACAGTGGACCGGCCCCCTGCTGAAAAAGTTTGCTGACCCCTGGACTGGATGGTCATTTCCAACTCTACAATTCCATGTGTCTATGAGTCTCACCTGGAAATATGGTTGGCAGGAATCTGTGAAGAGAACCTTGCGCCAATTCTCATGGGCCATACTTCCCAGAATGCATTTCAAGCCATTTCTGAAATGCGGCTAATGGAAAACTTCAAAGATAGCCTTACACCTCTGAGTGCTTTTGAATGCTCTAGAAAGCCTTTAAACTTTCCCCCCTAAAAATGTAAAAAGAAAATCAAGAAAAATGGAAAACCATTGGCCACCTAACAAGGTTTAGTAAAGTAAGTGGCTATTATTCCCTCCTGAAAATTTCCCATACAATAATTTTTGGGAGGGTTTATTTTATTGAGGTCCACCCAGTACTTTCCCTGATACTTTTCAGGGTCAGGTAAAGATATACCTTCCCCCCACCCAGGCTTGAGATGGACAGGGCTGAATTTTTTTTCTGCTCCTAGTATACTTCCACAAGTCCATGTGGCTTTGGGGTGTGTTCTTGCTTGTATGTATATATGAATTGTATAATGTTTATTTTAAAATATGAATTGTTAATGGTATAATGTATTTCTGTTTCTAGTTTGTAAGCAACACATGACTAATAGGCCAAATTTGTGGTGGTTGTTTTGTTTTCACCCACCCAACAAATGGTCAAAAATATATTTTTTTGGTACAATTCTAGTCTGTGGTTGGCCACTCCTGTCCTAAGGGAAAGGGTTTCAAACAGAGATGCCTCCAAATATGGTTTGGTAGAGACAGACCAACCTTTTGCCACTCTTGTAGGTGAGATAACTGCGTTGCCAACTTGCTTATGCCTGGTTGAAATGTCCCTTAGAAAAATGCCATTCCCTGCCCCTGTTCTTGGCAGGGAAAAAACATGGAAAGGGTTTAGTGGTTGATGACCCTTATTAATTTAATTAATGAAAAGCATCACCTCTAGCACCTGGGCAAGGGAAACAACTCTGCCTCGTGTCCCACAGTAAATCTAATTATTAAGTAACAAGGAATTTGGCAAGGGTTTGATAGATCATTTCTTAGCATTGTTACCAAGGAGGGTGAAGAAAGAAGCAAATAAGTCCATGAAAACCAATCTGTCACAGGCCAGAATGAATGGTTGTACAAAGTACTTTTCAAAACAGCTTCTCAGCTCGTTAAGTACCAAGACATAAAAAGGCTGACTTTTGGTGGTACATTTCAACCTAGAATGTGTCAATGTGTCCAAATCAAGGACATGTTGGTTATATACATAGAAGGAAAGAGACTGTTAAGTTTGCAGTTTTGTGTCTGCTTACCAGGTTGTACGTTTCTACGAACTCAGCGAGGATTCCTTTTGAGGAGACATGTTCAGGATCGCACTGAAAATGTTATGTCTATATATTGGCCAAGATCAAGTCATGATCTGATCAAATGCTTTGAAATGACGGGAAAACAGAGAAAGCAAGAATGTCATTTTTGTCTGCTTCCATTTGTCTGAACAGAGAATGTGCCATAGAAGACACCAGAGGCTTTTCTTAGTAATGGTAGGTTAGATGCCTTTTGGCGAGGTTTGTCTGCTGCTGATCTTTTCATTGAAGGATTCCTGGTAAACATTCAAAGCATCAGTTTCTTGGTCAAATCTTAAGGCAGCAGTCCGTGGGCATAATTTGGCTTGTTTCGACCCAGCCATGACCTGTTGCTCTACTCTGATGTCAGATAAAGGTAAAGGGACCCCTGGCCATTAGGTCCAGTCGTGACCGAGTCTGGGGTTGCGGCGCTCATCTCGCTCTATAGGTCGAGGGAGCCGGCGTTTGTCTGCAGACAGCTTCCAGGTCATGTGGCCAGCATGAGTAAGCCACTACTGGTGAACCAGAGCAGTGCACGGAAACGCCGTTTACCTTCCCGCCGGAATGGTACCTATTTATCTACTTGCACTTTGAGGTGCTTTCGAACTGCTAGGTTGGCAGGAGCAGGGACCGAGCAACGGGAGCTCACCCCGTCGCAGGGATTCAAACCGCCGACCTTCTGATCAGCAAGTCCTAGGCTCTGTGGTTTAACCCACAGCGCCACCCGCATCCCCTGATGTCATATATATGATATCAAATGCAGGGAAGGTAGAGATTCTGTATGGCTGAAAAGGGTGTTTACAGACACTGATGATCAGCTGATCAGAGGTGCCTGCAAAGCCCTTTTTTTGGTAATAATATTTTACTCTTTTTTCCATATAGAAAGTTTCATTTGTTACTCAACAATTATATGCCAATTGAACAGAATTTGTGGCTTCCTGCTTACCCAACATCGATGTTTATAACTCAAACTACATAAGGTTCTGTCTTACCTAATTTCACTCTCTCTAACATGTTTCTCAATATATTCTTCTTACACTTCAAACCCCACTGTGGTCTTCACATATGGCAAATAACTTTCTATATAGACCTGAAATGGTTTCCAGTCTTCTTTAAAAGATTGCAAATTTGCATCTTTTAACAGTGTCATCAATTTTGCCACCTCTGCATATTCCAATATTTTCATCAACCCTTCCTCCTTTGAGGGTGTTCTCTCTTCCTTCCATTTCGGCCATAGAAAATCCTTGCCGCTGTAGTCATAAATACATAAATACCCTTGAGGCTTTCTTTGGGATTCCGCTGCCTAGTATCCTCTGCAGGAAGGATTCTGGCCCCTTGAGAAAAATCACTATTTTATTTTTTTCTTAATTTCATTACATAAAGGTAAAGGTACCCCGGCCCGTACGGGCCAGTCTTGCCAGACTCTAGGGTTGTGCGCTCATCTCACTCTATAGGCCGGGAGCCAGCGCCGTCTGAAGACACTTCCGGGTCACGTGACCAGCGTGACGGAGCTGCAACTGGCGAGCCAGCGTAACACACGGAACGCCGTTTACCTTCCCACTGGTAAGCGGTCCCTATTTATCTACTTGTACCCGGGGGTGCTTTCAGACTACTAGGTTGGCAGGCGCTGGGACTGAACGATGGGAGCGCACCCCGCCATGGGGATTCGAACCGCCAACCATGCGATCGGCAAGTCCTAGGCGCTGAGGTTTTACCCACAGCGCCACCCGCATCATATCATATCCCAAAAGGCCTTTGCTTTCCTGCAAGTCCAGGTGGTGATTGCAAAGCCCTGTGATCTGTGTTTTGTAAGGGCCAATGATCAGCTGACCATCGGGCTTGCAAAGTGTTGTGAGTAAAGGAAGAGCTGCAGCTATATGACAGAGCATGTGCTCTTCAGGGAGGTTGTGTCAGGTTTAGTCCAGGTAGGTCTGAGAAAGATTTCAGGCTGAAATCCTGCCTGAAATTGTGTCCCGTTAGTTTCGATGACACTGAGCTAGATGACCTGATGGCCTGACTCAATAGGAAACAGCTTCCCGTTTTCCCAGACATTGTGGAAACCACTAGAATATGCTATTCAATATTTGGCATAAAGAGTGCTTAATATTTGGCAGAGCTGGGTAGTTGACATGTAATGATAATTAGTATTTGACAGTTGACAGCTTACGAGATTTCATATCTGAAGTCTGCCAACATCAAAACTCTCCAAGGGATGCCAACAAGCTGAATGCATTTGATGTTTTCTTGAGTTAAAATTTCACTTCCAAAATGCAGATTTGGGATTTGAACTTGAAATTGCTCATTCGGAACTGAAATGTGAAACCAAAAAATTCCGTGAATGAGGAACGTTTGTGAAATTTGTTGCCGAGGCCTTTAAAAATAAATGAAAAATAACCAGATTTAGCCTACAGTTGTGCTGTTATAAATCACCCAAGGAAAACAGCCTGGCTCAGAGCCACAATATTAGGGATAAAGATGTTAGATCAAAAAGGTATTAGGAAAATGCAATGCACAGAATTCAAGACAAATGCTGCGCCTGAAGATTGTATTACAGTCATGAGGGATTTAACTCCCTGCCCACCCACCAAATATCCTATGTGTGTTCCAAAATGAATATTGTATTTAAACACATGCATACAGGCAAACAGGTTCCATACAAAGGTCTAATTTAAGTTACATTCGCTCTTCTGTATGAAAAACGTTAGGATAAAATGTGCAAGTTTAATGTCACCAGAGGGCAATGACCTTCTTGCTAATATGACTATAAGAGTGTCCTGCTGCTGAATTATGCATTACAATATTTATGTGCCAATTTAAATATTATTTAATATTTAACTTTGCTGCGAGACAGCCATACTATTAAGGTCCCTTGATGGTTACTGCTGCTGCAGCTTGCTGGGCACAGCTAGGCTTTTCTGAAGTCCCATTAAATGCAACTTGCCTTTAGTCTGAGGCCACATAGAGTGCCTCTGCTGCTTTGAAAGAGACATGCAGAAAAGAGAATTACAGTTTGCTGGGAATTGCAAGTGGGCAGAGAACTGTTGCACTCAGGCCCTGCTGTGAGAACAGGACTAAATTGGACTTTGGCTTCATCCGGAGGGGCTCTTTGTATATTGTATATGATAACTGGTAACCAATGAGATGCCTAGCTTAGTAGAATCAATAGGACCCCTGTCTTTCTGCCATTTTGGGGGGAGGGGCACACACATCAACCCAGGTGACCAAGGCAGTCCCAGTCACAGAAATAGGCCTAAAGACAGACTGAAATTAGTCCCGATCAATGTTTCCCAAACTTGAATCTTTCCAGCTGTTTTGGACTACAGTCCCCATGATCCCTGGCCACCAGTCCTGCTAGCTAGGAATGATGGGAATTGCGGTCAAAACACAGCTGGAGACCCAGGTTTGGGAAACATTGGTCTAGATCAAGATCAGGAGACATGTGGCTCTCTAGGTATTGTTGGACTACAATGCCAAACATCTCTGGTCATTGATTATTCTGGTTGGAACTGATGGGAGTCGGAATTCAACAACTTATGGAAAACCATAGGTTCCCCATCTCTGGTCTAGATCATCTATTCAACACAGGAATGTCTGGAATTGGGTGTGATCCTCACCATCACCACCATGTCCCCCAAGGTAAGATTTACATCTGGCCATGATGGTTAAACAAATGAGCAGTAGGGATGGAAGGATCTGTCCATTTCTGTTCTCTAATTTTCTCACATTTCCAATCTTAAATTCAGTTCCCCACATCTTTGCAGCAGTCTGCAAATTTTATTGTTAAAAAAATCTCAAAGAAATTATGCAGCATTTTAGTGTGCATCTGTCCTAATAAATTCGTTTCTGTCTGCAGCTTAACTAATGTATACATCTCTGCAAGCAACTTCCCCTAACATGATGCATATTTTTATGCCATTTTGACAAATGTATTCATTTTTCTACACCCCCCCCAAAAAAAAAATACATGCATTTTTGTAAACATTGGTTGGTTGCAAAGTTTCAATTAGTGTGAATTTCAAAGAATGGCTCTGTTTCGGTTCTCATGTGCAAACAGTGAGACATTCTGCTTTAAACACAAACTGAATTGAATCCCTCCCAAAATCCAGTAGGTTCTTCTTCATGTCCTTCAGGGTTGCTGAGATGACATATTCCATTACAGAGGCCTTGGCCGCTTCTTTAACAATACTAGCCACTCACTTTCAGCTGGGTCTTAATAGCCAAAAGTGGCAACGACTGAGTGTGCAAGTTGCAGGCTGGCTCTCTCCATGCAACATGCCAGCATCCTCAACCTGCAAAAAGTGAAACTGGTCCAAGCAAGTGCAATCAAACCATAGCAGAAGAACATCCTGCTTCTCTACTGTGCTTAACCTGGAGCTCCAAGTCAGATTTTATCTACAAATTGCTGAGCAAACAAGTCACATCAGGTTAGAGGATTCTTAATAATATTTCACAAGTGGAGGGACCTCTGGCCACATGTCACAGTGCTCCTTTTCAGTGGTGTAGCGTGGGGGGTGCAGGGGGGGCCGTCCGCACCGGGCGCAACATCTGGGGGGGCACGCTAATCTAGTGGAAGAGACTCGAGTGCTAAAATCCATGGGTTAGGGGGCGCAAATTACTTGCCTTGCCCCGGGTGCTGACAACCCACGCTACGCCACTGCTCCTTTTTAAGACTCTAGCCCAGGGGTGGCAAAACTTTTTCAGCATGAGGGCCGCATTTGCTCCTGGGCAACATTCCTGGGGCCACATGCCAGTGGTGGGTAGCGGAAAGGTAGACAGAGCACTTATAGGTATAGGCAGTGCTCTTTTTTTTCTAGAAAAAGAGGTGCAGGAACTCTCACCTTTTTTTAGGGAGCGCCAAAGTTGTTGGGGCAAGCAACCACCCACAGCAAAATAACTGATGCCTTATGATGGACTTTGCGGAGCTAGCCAACCTGACTGGAAGAGTCCGTGACCAGAAGGAGGAGGATTACCAGGAGGAATGGAAGAAGTTTAAAGACTATTTAGTTAAATATGTTAAGTTAGCTTAATTGGAATAGCTTGCAAATATCAGATAGGCTTGGGATTTAAATATGTAATGTGATGAATCAATATGTTTAATGCCAATTTTGGAAGGAAGGAAGGAAGGAAGGAAGGAAGGAAGGAAGGAAGGAAGGAAGGAAGGAAGGAAGGAAAGAAGGAAGGAAGATGTTAAGTGATTAAGTTAATTTTATAAGAATATTGGTTTTGGGAAACTGTTAACATTCTATACATGGAAATTCAACCAGGGGGATATGAGGAAGTCGCTTAACAATGTTATTAAGATTGGTTCAAATAAAGTGGAGATTTTTGTTTGTTTGTTTGTCTAAAAAACTTTTTGGAAAATTAATTTTAAAAATGAAAAATAAATAAATAACTGATGCCTTACATTGTACTGCCTCCTACACACAACCATGAGTGTCGTGCTACCCACCGCCCAGCTCAAAGAAGGAACGCAACACTAAAGATGTGCTGGAGCACAGAAGGCCCTCTATTCCCCGCACAGAGGTACATTTCCCAGAGTTCCTTGTGAAGAGGGACTAACTGTTAAACGACTTTGAGAACTGTAGCTCTGGGAGGGGAATAGGGCTCTCAGAATCCCTTGCATATGACCGCAGTACTTAGACACAGTCAGTGTCGGAACACGCCTGGGGAGCACACGCAGCCCAGAATGAGACAGACCTCTCCGGGTGTCTTCCTGATGAAGTGCAGCCCAGGACATCCATAAATCTTCAGTCCCGGCACGCACCAGTGACACATATCAGAAAACTACGTGCACGCTCACTCAGCAGAGTATAGCAGAAATGAAGTGGAACTTTGGTGTGTGCATTCTAAGTATTTATTAAGCAATATATGCAGCAGAAAGCAATTATGGCGACTCTCTCCTTTCTTCTCCAAGAGAGAGAGGGTAAAAACAAAAAAGTACAAAAGTACAGTACAGCAGAAGAGAGATAAGCCTGACTTCCGTTCTCACACTTTCCAAGCCTAGAAAGTTAACACTGACATGTGATGTAACAATCACACATCCAGCAACGGAGGTGTGAAATGCTAACAGTCAGTTCATGTATCCACAGCAGCGATGAAGAAATGACCGCTGGGAGGAGAGCAGAGAGGAGAAACACCATGGTGCATCGGTAACAGCAAAACTGGATGCCTTCATTTGCCCTAGAGGCCACAAAACATGTCTCTCCCATATCAGCCACATCAGATGCTGTAAGTCTCCAACGGTTTGACTTCACCCCCGATGGCACACTCTTCCATTGTCTCTTCAGATAGATGGATGTCAGCAACAACGTAACAGCTCCCAGCACACTTAACAAACAATGGCTGAATCGCCACACTGAAAGTTTGATTCCTTGCAAGTGCAGAAAGAACATTATGTGGCACCAGTGCTTGGTTTATGTCCCATTAGGTGGGATGGACTGGGCAGGAATCCAAACAACTTGAGCAATAGGTCTGTCCAGTAAGGCTCCAGTCATCGTGTGCTTCCATTTGCTGCATTTGGAGCCTTGTCTGCTGGAGATTTCTGCTTGATTTGATTCCCTACTTGGTGGACTACCGCAGGGAGTTGGAAAAGCATCCATCTGATTGTTTCCTTCAGTCCTCAGATTTTCTCTCAAAGCCTTATTTCATTGCTATAACAACCAGTCACTCTGTTTATGTTGTAATTGCAATCACCTTAACCTTGAGTATCCCTTTTCCCCCGAAGTGACCCTTTTATTTTCAGAATTAATTAGCTCACCAAGACTGAACAAACATAACATGCAAAGCAATTGTTCGTATTTTGTCAGAACTGGAAAAAAAACAATTATATTTGGTAACTTTTAATTAAATATTAAAGGAAAAGCCTCTCCTTTATCTTAAAAAAAAATGTAATTAGCTATTATGCAAGTGCCAGAAGGTACATTATATCATTTTTGGAAAGGAACTGCAGATTGCGGTTGTGGGTGCTCGAATGAGTTTGTAGAACTGAAGTTATGGACAGCATTTAATGATGATGGTGTCATTCCTGCTTGTGGTTACAGTCTTGGTGAGTTATCTGGATATGTTTTCTGAAAACATATTTTCTTCTCCACCTCCTCCTCGTTAGTAATAGTTATTATCAATGTATAGTAGTCATTATCAATGTAAGACCCCCGTTTTTCCCACAGTGGCCATTCGGATGCTCACTGGTAGCAAAAGGTCCCAGGTACAATCCTCAGCATCTCCTCTTAGTGCTGGAAAAGGCTCCTGTCTGAAACCCTACAGAACCATTGTCAGTCAACAGTGAACTTGATGGTCTGACTAGGTATAACGCAGCTTTCTGCATTCTGATGCTCCCTCTTGAGCTCTGAAAGATTCCTACACGAAATCCTAGAGACTCACTGCCCATCAGAGTAGACAATATTGTGCTAGATGGACCACATACAGCTCAACAGGACATCCCATTTTGGGGAGCCATGCTTTTCGGGGGTGCTGCAATCTCTTTATTCTTTGCAAGTACAGAAAGAATATTATGTGGTGTTTGGGGGCGCCACAATTTTGAGAGGGGTCACGTGACTTACGGGTGAGCGCGTCCCAGAAGATGTGCATCCCAGTTTTCCATGGCGACCTGTTGGAAGCAATGGGATCAATGTTCCAACTTGTTATAAGGCAGCATCATATGTTTCTATGCTTCTGAATAGTCCACAAGCACGTAATTGCTTTCTATTCTACACTGTAATAATTGCACACAGCATTACAGCATCGTTTCTCTTCCACTACAGTGCTACGTCTGCCAAACAACAACATTATTCATCTCATTGTCCACTGTGGCAAAATCACGTAACTTATGGAAGTTGTTTTATCATTTCGTGATGGTGATTTTATTTATCTGTATCTCACCATTTTCCCCAAGACAAAACAAAATTAAAACAAATACAGAGAAAAGACACATAGCTAAAGTAATATAATAGGTTACTGCTAAAAAGCAATCAATTTTTTCCATCTCATTTGTTTCAGCACAAAGGACACATGGTGCAAAACCGGGGTTGGGGGTGGGGGTGGGGCAGGCATGTAATCCATTACTTATCACTTGTGAACTGAAAGAAGTCGCTACAGTGAATACCAATCACATTTGCTGGTTGCCTGTGTCTGGGATTGGCGTACTCTGCCTACCTGCCTGCACACTGTCTGGCCAGAGCGGTGTTAGGATTCCTGCTCTGTGTCTGCAGGCATGAGATTGTTGTCTATCACATGACGGTGTATGTTCTCATTCCACAGTGTGGGAAGTGATGGAGACAGGATGTTTATGTTACTGTGTTCTGTGAAGTGGGACTATTGTCCTTCCTTCCTTCTTTCTTTCTTTCTTTCTTTCTTTCTTTCTTTCTTTCTTTCTTTCTTTCTTTCTTTCTTTCTTTCTTTCTTTCTTGTATGGTGTATAGCCTCCAATGTTCTGGGCAGAGAGGAAGTTCCCAGGCTAGTGTGCCTTTTCTTCTTTTGTTCCTTAATTACTTGAGGGATATCCTGAGTGATTTCTTGAGTGATATCCTGAGTACCACTTAGGTGGGTCATTAGGTGTGGATTAGTTGCTAAAGTCTTTGTGTCTTGACCTCTTGAACTTTGTGAAGAGTTTTTCTGAGAAGATGGCTGTACTGCACTTAGTTGTGCTCTGGCTTGGCTTCGTGTATAGGGGCGAGCTGTGGTTTTGTGGCTTGTGTCAGCCAGATCTGTGTAGGGATTGCAGGGGGGTGCAGCATCCGGAGGTGCCTCCATGGTTTGGCTACTGGATGGTGTCTGTAATTTATCTGTGGAGAGGGTCTGGGTTTGGGTCTGGTGTGGTTGATTGGTGATGGTGTTCTGTGTGCCTCTGGATCTGGTGTCAGTTTTTGTGGGGAGGGCTAATTTCCAGATGTCTGGCAAGCGGGATGTGTCGTCACGCTTGTTCATGTTGTGAGGGTGTTTCTCTATCTCGATGGCTTCCATGATTATTCTCTTGTGGTGATGTTCCATGTAATTTGGCCACACGGGAAGGAAAAACTGGATAGCTTCCTCACACATCTCAACAGCCTACACCCCAAAATACAATTCACTATGGAAATAGAAGCCAACAACCAACTTCCCTTCCTTGACGTCCTAATCTACAAAAAACCGGATGGCTCCCTAGGACACACTATCTACCGGAAAAAAACACACACCAACCGCTACTTACATGCACAATCACACCACCACCCTGCACAAATAAACTCCGTAGCCAAGACTCTCATCTCCAGAACCAAACGCCTGGCTGACAAAGACCACTTGACAACTGAGTTACAGAATCTCTCAAATGTGTTAATTGCCAATGGATACCAGCAAAACAGGGTTACGAAGCTAATCCAAAAAGAAACACCCCCCAAAAACCAAGACACAGAAGAAAACAATGGCATGGCCCTCCTTCCTTATATCAAGGGCACTACAGATAAAATTAGCAAAATCCTCCATAAACACAATATCAAAACAGCCTTTTGCACCAACCAAAAAATAGCCAATATCCTCAGAAACCCCAAGGATAAAATCCAGTTGGAAAACCAAGGGGTCTATGAAATACCCTGCAAAGTCTGCCCAGCCACGTACATTGGACAAACAAACAGACGAATAAATGCACGTATCGCAGAACACAAGAATGCCGTCAAAAAAGAAGAAAAAACTTCCTCTCTTTTCCAACACATGAAAGAAACAGGACACGAAATTAATTTTGCAGATTCCAAATTGCTCTTTAACATGGAACATCACCACAAGAGAATAATCATGGAAGCCATCGAGATAGAGAAACACCCTCACAACATGAACAAGCGTGACGACACATCCCGCTTGCCAGACATCTGGAAATTAGCCCTCCCCACAAAAACTGACACCAGATCCAGAGGCACACAGAACGCCATCACCAATCAACCACACCAGACCCAAACCCAGACCCTCTCCACAGATAAATTACAGACACCATCCAGTAGCCAAACCATGGAGGCACCTCCGGATGCTGCACCCCCCTGCAATCCCTACACAGATCTGGCTGACACAAGCCACAAAACCACAGCTCGCCCCTATACACGAAGCCAAGCCAGAGCACAACTAAGTGCAGTACAGCCATCTTCTCAGAAAAACTCTTCACAAAGTTCAAGAGGTCAAGACACAAAGACTTTAGCAACTAATCCACACCTAATGACCCACCTAAGTGGTACTCAGGATATCACTCAAGAAATCACTCAGGATATCCCTCAAGTAATTAAGGAACAAAAGAAGAAAAGGCACACTAGCCTGGGAACTTCCTCTCTGCCCAGAACATTGGAGGCTATACACCACACCCCCTCAACAGTATTTATAGGAACTCAAACACTGAGATCCTGCTCTGTTCCAGTAACAAGAAGCCGAAAGCACCAGCCTGAAGATGACGAGTGAGACCTCGTCGAAACGTCGCCTAGACACCCCAACTTTTACACGGGAAGACACCCGAGGACACCAAAACCTGCATTCCTGTACCCGTGAAAATCTACGAAAGCAAATATATATATATATATATATATATATATATATATATATATATATATATATATATATATATATATATATTTGACCAAAAATAAACAAGAAAAGCTTTCTGCACATATTTCCTTAAAAGCAGAAAGTCTTCGCTTTTTAAAAAGTAACACAATCTGTAATACGCAGCCTCCCTGTCTTCCTGGACATTGTGGAGAAAACAACCAGTTAAAACACATTCGGCAAAGAGTAAGGTCTAAGCGTTGCTCCATGCAGGTTATGCCAATTCTCTCCATTTGCCTTCTTTGAAAGTGGTTTGCAAAACCATCTGTATTAGCTGCACTGATTTGTGCCAATGCCATTGCTCTGTGCATGCGCACCATACATTTAAAACACATTTAAAGCACTGCCCCTCACCCTAAGAATCCTGGGAATTATTTACACCTCCACAGAGCTCCAATTCCCAACATCCTCAAAACACTAGGGTTCCCAGAAGTCTTTGGGAACAAGTGGGAACTTGCTCAGTGGCGTAGCGTGGGTTGTCAGCACCCGGGGCAAGGCACGTAATTTGCGCCCCCTAACCCGTGGATTTGCGCCCCCTAACCCGTGGGTTTGCACCCCCAACCCTAACCCCCAGATGTTGCGCCCAGTGCGGCTGGCCCCCCTGCACCCCCCACACTACGCCACTGAACTTGCTTTAAATGCGTGGTTTGTACGCAGCCTTTGGAAGAATCGCAGCAGCAGCAGCAGCATGCAGTGACTGATACCTGAATTGAAAGATTGCTGTCTAGCGCACAACAGCAACCAGGGAGCATGCTGGGCTGACGTGCCATCTTGCCCTTGTGTTCCCTTACAGGAGTCTCAACAGGCAATTATCTGAGATGATAGTAAATGATAAACGCTTTTATTTATTATTCACTAATCTCCAGGGTTTCAACAGCGCTCAGGAAGGGAATAAAAGACTGCCTTTGAAAAGGCTCCCTCTACGACAGCCAAAACAGGTACTCTCCCTCCCTCCCTCCCTCTCTCTCTCTCCCTCTCTCTCTCTCTACACAGTGCCTGCGGTGTTCTGGCTTGCGCTACCAGTCACATAAGCTGCAGTCCAGATACAGTCTAGGGATGGGGGATAAATTCAATTCGGTGTACATTTGAAGGCTAACTAAGCTGTCAGATTTGCACTTCCCAAAACAATTCACAAAACCAAAACACAGCCATGTTTCCAAATTCCGAATGTTGAAACGCAGTTCTCCCACTAAGTAATGTGTGCAAATATGCATATACTAGAGAACAGGGATCATAAAGATACATAGATCTGTAAAAAAATATATCAAAAAATGTATTTTATATTAGAGGGAAATTGTTTGATGTGCCACACGTTAGGCAAAAAATCAGTGCAAAAAAATTTAGGATAATTTTGCGCTAAAGTGCTGACGGTTTTTTTACAAAGACCATATACAATGGTACCTCGGGTTACAGACGCTTCAGGTTACAGACTCCGCTAACCCAGAAATAGTACCTCGGGTTAAGAACTTTGCATCAGGATAAGAACAGAAATCGCGTGGCGGCAGCGGGAGGCCCCATTAGCTAATGTGGTACCTCAGGTTAAGAACAGACCTCTAGAACAAATTAAGTTCTTAACCCAAGGTACTACTGTATATGTGTGTGTGTGTGTGTGTGTGTGTGTGTATCTATCTATTATCTCTATCTATATCTATCTATCTATCTATCATCTATCTATCTATCTATCATCTATCATCTATCATCATCATCTCTATCTCTATCTCGATCTCGATCATCTCTATCTCTATCTCTATCTCTATCTCTATCTCTATCTCTATCTCTATCTCTCTCTCTCTCTCTCTCTCTCTCTCTCTCTCTCTCTCTCTCTATCTCTATCTCTATCTCTATCTCTAACTTGGAAATATGGAGAACTGAATTTAAAAAACAAGCATCAGAGAGAAACCAAAGCTGAAAAATTCAACCATCTCAAAGTTTCTATTTCTATTTTCTCCCTGAAAGGAGACCCTGGCACATCTACAACTAAGTGGACATGCCATCACATACTGTGCACCTGATTCCCAGTTGCGTGATCTAGTAATTAGATGTATGCTCACAATGCTGATTTTTTTAAAAAAAATCCCACTCATCTGTCATTTGGAGGGGAAGTGTGAGGGAGGATTGCGTCTCCCATGTACTCCCTACCTTCCAGGCAGCTTATAGAACCGTAGAATTGAAGAACTGGAAGGAGCCCCAAGAACCACCTATGCCAAGCCCTGCAATGCAGGATCACAGCTAACAGATGTGGGTATGTTCTCAAGGCAATGCCCTGGTTCATCATACATCATACATCCCACCCTAAAGTGTTACTGGAAGTACACCAAGAAGCTAACTTATGGACCGGTTGCTCCACATAATCATTGTTAGGAGAGATGCGTTGGCAAGTGTGGTTGACAGGTCTGGCTTCTGGTTTTGCTCTTAATTTCCTCCATGTTAACCCAGCATACTCTTTCTTTTCTTTTGTCTGATATTTAAGTCTTACGTTGCATTCAAGATTTTGGTTTCTTATAAATCACTTTTTGATTAACAGTACTGTACGTATATGCACAATCTCATTCTGATGGGATGTAAGGAATCTAGCAGCTCCATTGCCTTGTGTGCTTATGGGGATCTTGAGTTTCTCACTAGTTTAGCTCAAGAGGAGGAATAGTAGAGAATTCGCAAGATCAGAAAAGCTTTCTTTCAGCATCCATATCTTTGGCAAGCTTCTCCAATCCCAAAATTCCTGCAAAGATCTCACACTGTTTATCTTATGATAATAAGTTATTAACTGGAGACCTGCCTCTAAAGATTTTCACTGGCTTAGTCAAATAAATATGAGAAATTCAGCTTCCTCCTTCCCTGACACTTCTTCGACTTCCAGCTTCCAGTCCCCTGTCTTGAAAACTCGCTTATAAAAACAGCAATATTGGTCAGATCATTCTCTCGAGCAGTTAGAATATATGTAAACATTCCGTGGTATCACAGAAGCCTACGTATGCCAATACTCAAGATAGCTAGCCTTCTGAACCCGTTCTTGAGAATTCTAGATTTGGGGGGTATATTATTCTATGTAATTTGGGACCTAATGTATGCTGAACAGAGACTAGTACCTTCTGATGGGAGGCATCAGAACTCTAAGCCAAACAGGATTTGAGAAGATCCTCCAAGAGCCAAGGGAGTGGCTTAATATTTTGCAGAATGACCGCTCCCCACTTAAAACGGGGGGCGCCCTTTGCGTGGACGCACACAGCCCCTAGATCTGGAGCAACTCCATCAGCATAGGCTTGGCTTTGCCTTCCCTCAGGTGGGATACCTGGAGGTCTCCGCCTACCTCAGTCAGTTGTCCAATCCCACCTGGGGGAAGCGTTGCCAAGGAGACCAGGCCAGGTAGGGGAGGGATTACCTGCCCACACAATAGAGGGAGGATCTTACCTGGGAATCCTCACTTGGCTCCAGAGCTTCTCCCACCCTACCCACCCTCAGTTAATGTCTTATTTTGCAGGTTAACTTTTCCTCACAGGTTTTGCAGGTTAACTTTTCTTCACAGGTATGCGGGCGCTGCCACGTTAAGGTCGCTGTTAAAGGGCCGGAAAGGAATTTCCCTGCATTGGCAGGTTTCGCCTTTCCCGTAGCAAAACGTCACAACTTTGGTGGTATCAGGCCTTGGGCGGAATCCTTTTGTCCATCTTCCTCTTTGCGGCGGCGATACCAGGGTTCCCCGTTAAAGGGGTTTTCTGAAGGGAGGCTTTGACCGTATGCCGAAAGGTTGTCATTGCTCTCCCCGGCGGCGGTGGCGTTACGGGGGTGGCCATCTCTGCTTGAACATATGTTCTCCAGAGCCGGCCCATCTCCCCCACACACACACACTGGATAACCCTGGTGCTCCCTAGGTCCCCGGCTGGGGACTGGGGAGCGAGAACGCCCAATGCCTGAGCCAAGGTCTACCCACATTTGAAATTTAATAAAGTTGTGGCCAATTTAATCCCATAGCACGTTGTCTTGAGTTGTTATTCCACATGACGGGGGGACTGCACGGGATCTGGGGACTCCGCCTGTCCACGCAATGCCTGTTATCTAGGGTGTCCACTTATACATTGCAATAAAGGGGATAAGAGGACACCAATCTGCATAAAAACATGCACATGGTAACATGTAAACTAAGAAATAATTTCTATAACAAATAAAAACATCATAGTGGAGAAGAATGTTGCCAGGTGACAATTCCATTTGATCACCAGCTGCTGAAGGACTTCAAGGCTTCTCTTTTCCTTTCTTATGACTCTTTCTACTGGGACTGGACTGGACAACGCTTCAAAGAGTTGTGTCCTTCAAACAAAGGATTGCCCTCTGTAAAGCAGAGCACCTTACTTCTGTCTCACTCAAAACCAGCACTCAAAGAATCAATTAATTAGCACATGATTTCTTTTATTGTACATAACATAAATATTATGGATCGTATCCAATGCTAGTCCTACTCAGAGAAAAACCACTGAAATCAATGAACATGACTAAGGAAGCAATCTTATGCTTAAGAAACTGGTGTAAAGTTAAGCGGGTGGCAGTTAAGGTGGAGTTACACCCTATCCAAACCCCATTCAGCAGTGGGGCTGCTACTGCTCAGCCTTGTATTGGCAGAGAAACTGGCCCAAGGTCACCCAGTGAGCTTCATGGCCAAGTGGGGATAGGACTTCAAGTCTCCCAGGTCTTAGTTGGACATCCTAACCACTTACACCATGCTAGCTAGCTGTACACCACACTGTTATGATTGTGTTCAACCTCTGGCATCTCCAGAAAAGGCTGGGAATGTCCGCTCTCTGAAATCCTGGAGAGCCACTGTAGATAAAGAAGGCTGATCCCCGAAGAATTGATGCTTTTGAATTATGGTGCTGGAGGAGACTCTTGAGAGTCCCATGGACTGCAAAAAGATAAAACCTATCCATTCTGAAGGAAATCAGCCCAGAGTGCTCACTGGAAGGACAGATCCTGAAGCTGAGGTTCCAATACTTTGGCCACCTCATGAGAAGAGAAGACTCCCTGGAAAAGACCCTGATGTTGGGAAAGATGGAGGGCACAAGGAGAAGGGGACGACAGAGGACGAGATGGTTGGACAGTGTTCTCGAAGCTACCAGCATGAGTTTGACCAAATTGCGGGAGGCAATGGAAGACAGGAGTGCCTGGCGTGCTCTGGTCCATGGGGTCACGAAGAGTCGGACACAACTAAACAACTAAGCAACAACAACATGCAGGTGGCTATTGTGAGAATAGGATGCTGGACTAGATGGGCCAATGAGCTGACACAGTATGACGCAACTCCCTATATTCCTAAAAATGGTTGTGGGGAGAATTAGGGTCTATACTGCATGGTCCATTCTGCTTGCTGGATCACAGCATTGTGCAGGCCCAAACATGTCGCAAAGTCTTCATTTTGTATTGATGCACATGGTGGTTGTTCCCTCTGTGCAATCCTCTCATCTTTATATTTCGTTTGTCACCCTTGTGACTCACCTGCCCAAGCCATTATAAACCCTTGTTTCTCATTATGTACTATCTCAAAGATCTGATCTCAGTACTCTGCCAACCTTATGAAGAATGTTATCTGGATCATCTTGAGGCTTCATTGTTTAAACATCTCCTGTCTAGCTCAATTGCCTGCAGCTTAACTTCCTTCACGTATCCATGCCAAATGCTTCTGCTGAGATGATCCATCTGAATAATCTGTGCATGCTTCCTGCCACTGGGCTCTTACTCTCAAGCTCTCTGCATCTCATCTCTCCTGGAGGGTCATGGCTCAGTGGCAGTGTGTGCCAAAGGTTCCAGGTTCAATCCCCCAGCATCTCCATGTAGGGCTGGGAGTAAACCCTGAATGAAATCCTGGAGATCCACTGCCCATCAGTGTAGACAATACTAGGCTAGATGGACCAGTGGTCCAAGCTGGTATGAGGCAACTTCCATTGACGGTAGGCTGCCTGGACAGGTGCTTTGGTGAAGCCTCACAAGAATTGAGGCAGCTTCTCTGCAATAAATAGCAACTGTCACTGCTACAGGGTACATGAGTGATGGGCCTGTTGAATGGTTACTTTAAATGTAAAGGTTCATCATTGTTCCACCCGATGTGTATGTCTTTAAGGGGCCAGAGCAAGGGCCAGAGCAAAATAACGAGACCCAGCTTTACAGCTGTGAAACATAGCAGGTGCTGCTGAGTTGTACTGATTAAGCAGTGTCAGCAATTGGGTGTAGTATATAAGGAGCAGTACCTAGCTCTCCCATTACCCTGGGGGATGGGTTGGTGGTTGGGTCTGGTTTGTTGTTGATGTATTTAGTGTATAAGGAGTTTTTGTTTTTGTAATTAAAAGCTTGTTTAAGTTATTTTTGAGTCCCTTTTTAATGCATGGTCTCCCCAGCAAGCTCTCTGCACTACTAAACTGCAAATTGCCAACAGGGCCTTGCCTCTTCTTAAGTGGCAAAATGGCTTGGGCCAGTCCTGATGTTGTTGAGTGCATGTTGTGTGAAGTTGTTTATTATTATTATTATTATTATTATTATTATTATTATTATTATTATTATTATTTCTACTCCGCCCATCTGGCTGGGTTTCCCTAGCCACTCTGAGTGGCTTCCAACAAAAGATTAAAAATACATTAAAACATCAGTCATTAAAAACTTCCCTAAACAGGGCTGCCTTCAGATGTCTTCTAAATGTCATATACTTGTTTATTTCTTTGACATCTACTGGAAGGGCGTTCCACAGGGTGGGTGCCACTACCGAGAAGGCTCTCTGCCTGGTTTCCTGTAACTTCGCTTCTCACAGTGAGGGAACCGCCAGAAGGTCATTGGCACTGGACCTCAGTGTCCAGGCAGAACGATGGGGGCGGAGACGCTCCTTCAGTTTACCCTGGAAGATAGTCCCACTGAATTCAATAGAAATGACTTCCAAGCAAACATAGCTAAAATTGTAGCCTTAGTTCTCCCAATGATCAAATATGTTTAAATCCCAATTTTTTCCTTCTCCTTCCATATTGCTCATGTTAAATCACAATCTGATCGTGGTTAGTCGATGAGAAGAGATTCTAATCTATATGTTGCTGGAAAGATGTAGAATATGGGTGGAGTATCAGCAGCATTATCTCAGCATTTAGGATGCTCGCTGAGGCTTTCACTTAGCCCTAACTTGACAAAGCCGTAGTTCTATTATTATATGAAGAGCCCATTGCTCAATGTGCTCTGTCACTACAAGCTCACGCGCCATAGTAGGAGTGCCACTGAAGCTAAGCTGGAACAACAAACAAAAAGTATTGTTGGGAGTTTGCTGTTTGACTACAGGAAGTTGTGTTGCTATGGTTGTTGTTGTTGTTGTTTTTGCATGACATGACTTTGGATGGCTGTCGTAACTTTGACATGAAAGAATCTTCACGTTCTTTTACGGCTGTGGATGTTCCCTGAATGAGCAATTTGCTTGCAGGTATGGAGGTCCGAGATAAGCTTGTGTGAGAGAAAGAGTTGTTTAGCACCTTCTGAACAGGGAGAAAGAGGAGTGTGGGTGGGTGGGTGGAGAGAGCTGTGAATTAGCTGAAAGCACCTCGCTAGTGCAGAGTTTCTCTATGACAATCTGATGCAGAATAGCTGATATGTTGCCTTGTAGGGTTAGGGCTCCACTTGTTATGTCCTTGTAGATTTGGAAGTGAGAATGCTATATATGCCTTATTCTCACTCATCCAAATGAACTAAATCGAATAGCACTGCCCAAGAACTTCTCGCTGCTAAGGGCAGGGGTCAGAAACCTTTTCCAGCCATGTCCCTCAGAACATATGGTGGGCCGGACTATTTTTTTGGGGGGGGAATAAATGAATTCCCATGCCCCACAAATAACCCAGAGATGCATTTTAAATAAAAGCACACATTATTCTACTCATGTAAAAACACCAGGCAGCCCCCACAAATAACCCAGAGATGCATTTTAAATAAAAGCAAACATTCTACTCATCTAAAAACACGCTGATTCCTGGACCATCCGCAGGCTGGATTGAGAAGGCGATTCGGCCCCATCCGGCCCACGGGCCTTAGGTTGCCTACCCCTGGCTAAGGGGAACTAGGGAGCATGAAACAATAGGGAAACATCTAAAATCTGAAACACGAAGGCCAGTTTTTGAACTCCATTTAATCATAACTGGAAATGCAACCCAGACAGGTTTGTGAAAAGATAGTCCAAGTTAGCACTGTGTTGTGCGTGCTACTACAGTGATGACGAGAAAGAGCTGCAAGCTGGAACATTTGCTAGTGTTCATGCAATGGCTAAATCCATGCTTACACTACTGTAAGGTTACCAGATGTCCCTGTTTCCCGGGGACAGTCCCCAGATTTGCAAATCAGTCCACTGCCAAAATCCATCTATTTAGTAGGAAGTTGAAAAGTGTCCCCAGATTCATTGGAAAAAATCTGGTAACCTTATTCTACTGGCCTCCACATGATTAATATGATTAATAGTGTGATCCTATACATATCATCTCAGAAATAAGCCCCATGATTTCAACTTACTTTGAGATAAATGAGTTAGAATTGTGGCCTAAAAATATATGTAAGAGAGTACCCATAACTTGGTAAACAGGGTTCTTTTTCTTTTCATGGCTCCAGTTAATCTCATAATGAAGTGTAAGCTTTTGGAGCCCACTTCATCAGGGTGCATGAGCTGTGATGGAGGGATGGATAGATAATCTATCAACTGATAACTCTTCAAGCACTGACTTGGAGCTTTCCATTGATTAGGCAGGATAAAAATCTTGTTAAAGAAAGATAAGTAAACAGATAATCCATCAACTAATGATATTTCATGCATCTGAAGGTCCACTTTCCCTGACAATGTGTCCAGCTTTGCAGAGGACAGCTCTCAAAGGGCTGTCCTTTGTTTGAAGGAGTTCTCTGTTTGAAGGCCTGGCTGGTTCAAATCCACCATAAATATACAGAACCTTAAGGGGCAATGCCAAGAGCTTGGCATTGCCCCTCAGCGGTCAGCATGCGGAGGGACAACAGACTGAGCAGGTACAAAGGTCACTTCTAAATTTGAATTTGTACATAGAAGTGAGCATATGTAAATGCAAATCTGTATCCCAAAGCATATTCTCTTTTAAAAAATAATGCTAGCATCTCCAATGCAACTTTTAGTGATGCTAGCATCTTCAGCCTCTGGAAATAATGGTAGTGTTGGTGTTCAGCACGCCACATGTTTTTACATGTTTCATGGCAACAAGACCAAGATTGCCACTGAGTGCACACTCAATAGGACACAACAACCACTTCTGGCTCTCTGGCTAGTGTGCATAAATGACAGTAATGTAAAACTGTTGTGAATTGTCATTGCTGTATATTGTTGATATTGTTTATTTATTATATAAATACTTCTATCAATAAATAAAATGTAACACATGAAGTCGTTGAGTCTTTCCTGGTACTTTTGTTTGGGTTGGTTGGTTTCCAAACTCACACAAAATTGTTTGTGGCTGCAAAACTATCCGTGCTTACCTGAGAGTAAAGCCCACTGATCAAAGTGATACTTTTTCTGAGTAAACTCATGGACTGCAGAGTGTGTGTTCATTTTAATGAAGCAATTTACGAAGCAAAAACTGTTCCTTTAAAACGAAGTTTTCATGACTCTAAAACAGAAGTTTCTGAGTTATGGAAAAAGCCATGCTGGCAGATTTTGGGGGCTTAATTTCCTCATAACAATAGATTTAACAGAAAACACATTTTCAGTGTAATAGTAGACATAAAAGAAGCAATATGCATTTGGAAATCAAGGCCCAAAAGGCAGTGTTTGTTTATATGAACATCTAATATCTTTTGCTTATATTATAGGCTTTCTTCAAAAGTATAAATTAAAGTAATTTAGCCTGGTAAATCACAATATAACTTCCAGTATTTTAAAAAAATGTACCAAAGAAAATGTACATTTTGAAACTTGGGAGTTGCTCTGTGAAATTCACGCCATATAATTGCACAGAGCAAATTTGGCTCCGAATATGCCCAGGGCCATTAATGTGTGGTGTTTAAAAATAGGGGGAAATCTATTAAGTATTTCTGAAATGAATAGAGGTTTGTTCTTAAGAAAGCGTGCACCATTGACATGAATGCTGGTTGTATAGTGCAAGTGCCTGTCAGAATGAATGATGTGCATCTGTAGGGTTACCCAAGGCTATAGTTCCTCTTTCTACCATGCTATGCATTCTCAGATTTCAGGAAGTTCTGCAGTGACAGAGCTGCAACCATGTCTTTGCCAAGGCATAGACCTGTACTCCAAACACAATAGCCAGCTTCCATTCCACGGACTCACAGCTCTGGACCCAATCAGGAAGACATTTTGCCATATTCTCCCAGCACAGATTCTGTTAGGAAATACTTCACAGCCCAAATCGGCCTTCCCTGACCTGGTACCCTCCAAATGTTTTAGACTACAGCTCCCATTGCCCCTGACAACTTCAAGGCTCCCTGATCTCTCTCCTTTCCTTCTTTACCTTTAAACCATCCTTGGACCACATTCACACCACTTGTTTAAAGTACTATGATACCATTTTGAACCATCTTGGCTTCCCAAAAAGAATTCTGGGAGCTGTAGTTTGCAAATGGTGTTGGGAGTTCTTAGGAGACTCCCGTTTTCACCACAGAGCTACAGCTCTTAGAGTGGTTTAAGAACCCCTCTTTCCATGAAACTCTGGGAATTGTTGCTCTTTGAGGAGAAGAAGGGTCTCCCAACACCTCTTGACACCTTTAACAAACTACACTTTGGAGCAGGCCATGATTGTTTAAAATCCTTTAAATGAATGGTATGAATGTGGCCTTCAACTGGACTCAAAGAGAGAATGTGAACGAATTGCCTTCAATGAGAGACCTGCTTTCTGATAGCCCTTCAGTTAGAGGACTCCTTCAAATAAAGGATTGTCACGTTTGGCATATGGCCCTACTTGGAATATTGGTACCAGCATGGAGACTCGAAACTCAGTAAGATTATCCAGTACTTGGCAAGAAACAGTATGTGACTGGTGTGCTGTATTTCTCTTTGTTAGCCATAAACTGACCTGACCTGCCTTGATTCAAGAGAATACTGCACGAGACTGCAGGGCATTCTGCAACAGGTCTAGGAACTTAAAATAACAGCAGTCTGCATCGCACACCTGGGCTTGCTTCATAGCAATTGTCTCTATGTAGGAAATGCAGAAGTAAGCACTATTTTCTCGTTCGTGTGAGAGAGAGAGAGACGGAGATTTTAGCTATGTGATTGTTAACAACTCTGAGCATGTTTGCACCCGGGTGTCTTGTGGTTAAATACTAGTGGGATGGGAGGAGGTTGAAAGCCCCAAGGAAGTTGTGGGTCCTGGCTGGGTGTAGACGTTGAGGTAAACAAAACACTTGGCAGAAGCAGTGTTGTAGGCAAGGGATGCCACTGAAACACGAGATTCCCCCCCCCCCCACACACACATGTAACACATTGCTCTGGGAGCCTTCCTGGGTGTGAACCCAAACTCCAGGACAGAATCCTCCTTTATTCGGGACTTGAAAAGCAGGTTACCTATAAGCTGGTCTGATGTCATCTCTTGGGAAAGTTTGGAGGTGCACAAACTGTACGAAAGGGGATTAGTAAAAGCAGGAAGGAGATCCACCAAGAGATTACAGGCTTCTATAGCTATCCCAAGATAACAGGAGTGGAATCTAGAAGAGATGTTCTCCTGGTTGACTTCCACAGATGCTGTCCTCCCAGGTAAAGGAAGAGTTGCGTGAGAGGCTGCAACTTGCCTGAACTTGTGCAGAGAGTCTATCGTGTTCCTTCTCATTAGCCAATTTGCACTGCAACATTTATGCGCTGGTGAGATCTAATGATTTACAGTTGCGTCTTTGAAATGTGTTTTAAATAAAGCTGGGGCCAAGAATGGTTGTCTGTGTCATCTGTGGGAGGAAATGTGAAGACTGCGGGAGCCTCCGTGCCATGCAGGTGCACCGGTTGCCAGTACATTTCTAGGCACAGTTCAAGGTGCTCAGAATACTGTACTGTTTAAAGCCCCAATAGCTTATGCCACAAATATCTGGAAGACCACCTCCTTCCCGGCACACCCTCTTGGGTATTAAGATCAGCAGAGGAAGCCCTCTTGGTACTTCCATGGCACTCAGAAATTCAGGGAGGTGGCCCAGAGAGGACATTATTTCTGAAGCTCCTAGGTTGTGGGTTTCCCTCTCCACAGATGTGGGTCTGGGGTCTTCATTGTGAACTGATGGTGGTCTGCTGTTATTATTAGTATAATTTCTATATTATTGTCATTTGTTTTATATTTCTCTTCTCTATTTTTTATTTATTTCATCTTTCACTCTCCTCCCTTTCTTCTTCTTCTTCAACCATTTCTGTCTTATGCTTAAGATTCACCTCTATGTTTTCAAAACCCACCCTATTCCTGTGATTGTATTTTAACCTCTCCTGGGTGATAGGCAGGTAAGAAATAATAATAATTAATAACATAGGAACAACAGCAGCAACAACATAACTCACTCTCACTTTTATTTGATGTAACCCAGTGGAGGGAATTTCAGGTGTGGCTCTAGTAGAGAAGACTAATGAAATTTCTCCAGGGATTTTTGTAGACCCCTACAAGTGGCATCTATTAGCAATCACATAGAACAGGGGTGGGAATCTGTGGCCTTCCAGATGTTTGGTTGTTGTTTGTTATTTATCTGTGACTTGCTTCCCATAAAACACCCCCAAGTGATTTAACAACATCAACATAAAAGCACACATAAAAACCATTCCAAATCCAATACAGATAAAAAATAAATGGGATAGAAATATCTCCACTTAAAAAACTTGTTGGAAAAAGAAAAGACTTTAATACATGCCAAACAGATAACAGAGATGGCGCCTGTCTGATTTGTAAGGGGAAGGGGGTTCAAAAGAATAGATGCTGCCAGACTAAAGATCTAATTCTTGCAATGTACAGAATAGACCTCCCGATGAGTAAAATCTGCAGGAAGCCCTCTCCTGCAGAGCTCATTAATCCGTTTGGTATGAAAGGGGTGAGAAAATGTTGGATTGCAGCTCCCATCATATCTGATTCTTAGCCATGCTAGCTGTGGCTGAGATGGGGCCCAACCACAAATGGAAGGCCACAGGTGTGTGTCCCCCCCCCCCAGAACACATTGCAACAGAGGAGGGTACCACTTTGGGAGGCAAAAGTGCCACACAGCTGAATTCTAAGTATTGAAACTCACAAAACATTTTTAAGACCTTACAACGGTTGCCAATTAACCAAATGTTAGATAGTTCAGTGGAAGGGGGATTTTACCAAATGCAAGATGGTAGGTGACATTCATCAAGCAAAAAAGGGTTGGAGCAGGTTTGAGTGTTCTAGAAAAGTAATGGAAGAGCTTGAGTGATCTGCACTTCCAAACTCCCAGTTCTCAAATGAAGTGGAGACACACATTCTGTCCTTGTTAATGGTTAGAGGAGCAGGAGCACAGACGCACAACTTTTTTCAAGGCAGTGACAATGAAGCCATCTACCAGAATATAAGCATAACTGACGGACATTGCTTGCACTGGCAAGTGAATGAAGTGATAATGAGGCTTTCCAGTTTTATTATTGTTTGCAACAGATTAAGGAGCCAGACAATGGAAGCTCAAGCAGAGGCTGGGTATTTCGTCCCTTTGATGGAGTCCCTATTTCATGGAACGCTTTTAAGCAAGGGCAAGATTGCAATTGCCCTTCTAATGAAAAGCGAAGGGCTGCATTTCAGCTGGCTTTAGATATTTTGTCAAAGCTCAGCATGTTACAAACTGAACATATGTGGTCAAAAGCAAGTGCCACCAAGTGCATCAGATTACAGGTGTGCCTCATGGCTGATCAGAGACTAGAAGTCAGGTCTTCCAAGCCCAATTCCAACCTGTTAACCACTACACCAACCTTTGCCAACTCACAGCTCTGTGACTGACAGCTGATCCTAATAAATTGGGTAACATGCTATATATTGCTGCTCATAAAGATAGCTGATTAGATTAGACAGTGATAATGGTCCACAGTGTTGTAACGAACTATAACTACACCCAGTGCTAACCATACATTGTGCCCCCTATACTGCTTAAAAGAACATTATAAGCAATCAAACCCAAAATGTAATTAGCAACAGTCATATTTTTATTGGTAATCATAATATGCACAAACTCTTTTCCCCATGACTTTTGTTTAACGTCAGCCAGAATTCTAGATATACAGATGCAAGTCTCTTCTTATACCTTAATTATTAACTGGCATTGGTCTGGGGAAGGATGTGGAGCCATTAGGTGTGATAGCCAGACAGGCACAGAGCCCAAACTTATCATTTTAGAAGTTCACTGACAAACTCACATGGAATGCAAGCGAGAAATAATAGCAACAGCATTATCCTCTAGTCTGCATCCAAGGTATTCTGAACTTATGCTAGGGGAGGGGCTTGTTGGAAGCAGATTCACAAAACCTTTTTTGGAAATACTCTGGAATTGCGTGTGCTTCAGATCAAGCTGCCTTGTTTCCCCGCCCCAAATGCTGAAGCATCTTGTAATGAGTGAATGCAGGAAATGGTGGACATAGAGTTTGTTGCAACTTTTGCAGAAGCCGCTCATCATTTCTCCTTCAATTACAATTCACAAAAATAAATGCAAATGATTAAGTAAAAAATAACAATTCTTATAGAAAGAAACTCACACTTTATCCACTGCTGCTTGCCTTCTCTCTCTCTCTCTCTCTCTCTCTCTCTCTCTCTCTCTCTCTCTCTCTCTCACACACACACACACACACACACACACACACAACAAAACGAAAGCTCCTGAAACACTCCCTGTTGCTTCCTCTGGTTACAAGAACATGCTAAAAGCTATGAGATCTAGCCTTTAAGGAAACAGCTTTGAGCATGCTCAGAACAGATCAATAGGAGAATTGCCTACAAAAGCCTCTGAAAATTCATGGGTGTGTAAGATGTGTGTGAGAAAGGAAAGAGTGTGTGGCATTGAGATTTTGTGGGGGTGGGGTTTAAAAAATAAAAATAAATCTTTTTGAGTGGCTTGTGTCCCAGTAGCCCTAACAGAAGAGCCGCCGTGGTTATAAGATCTGACTATTATTTTATGAAGGTGAATTAATTAAGCCAAATTAATCGAGGCTCTTTAGAGATATGAAACTTATTGAGCTATTATGACTTTTAGATTAAATTTACCATTGATAATAAATTACATTAATGCAATTTTTGTGAAATGGGGATGTTTACTGGAGCCTCAAGATTTAGATATAGATAAAGAGAATAGCAAAACTACCAACATGGGATTAATAAAACTATGATTCACTTTATATAATGGTTTTATTAATTACACATGGGTAATTTAGACTGTTTTGAAATAAATAAACAAACAATAGCTAAACAAATAAGAAAATGAATGCGTACAATGATTTTAAGCCACAATCAGTTGACAGTGGCCAATCTCCCACCTCTCCCTGTGTTGGGACACCAGTCATACCACCCTGGTCCATTAACTCTGCACTTCTAACTCTTTTTGCCTATGGCCATTGTCATGATCGCCATCTGCTAATCTACACCACTATACCTTGCATTGAACAACTGTGCACCTCCCTGCAAGAGGCATGCTTATCTGCCCCATTCAGGTATGTGGGCAGTGGAAGCATATGTCAGCCACTCATACTTCCTCTCACACCTCTCATCTGGAGCATCCCATGCAGTTTTCTTCCTCCCACTCCCTATGTGAGTCATGAAGTATCATTCCCCTGCTTTTGCTTTTTTGTTTCATCTTATACCAAAATTTGTTGGCATGCCCAGATACTAGGAATGATAAAGCATGCACCATTCAAGTCAGTAGTCATTAGTGCAATGATTACTGCAACACATTATCCTTGGGGCTGCCTCTGGAGATGGTTTGGAAATGTTATTGTTGTTGTTGTTTAGTCGTTTAGGCGTGTCCGACCCAAATCTCTAACATTATGTTTTTAATGTCATACACTGCCCTGGGATCTTTGGCGGTATAGAAATTGAATGAATGAATGAATGAATGAATGAATGAATAAGAACTGAAATATACTCGGAGTCGAGAGTAGATTTCATGCTCTTTATTCAGTTCATAGTGGTGAGGAGGAATGAAAGTTCCCCCAGAATGTCTGCTTTATATACATTATTTACACAATGGGCCCCATGTGATTGGCTAATTCCAGGATTCTCCTGTAGGCCAATCAGGTTGCAGACTCACTTCCACCTGGAGCTGGATTGGGTGGCTCCTGTGGACCAATCACACTGCTGCATTCTGAATCCTATTGTTCTAGGACCAATCAGACTGCTGCATTTTGGATTCTATTCAACTCAGTACATAACAAGAACGTTTTGCAAGATTTAGGGCTGCGGGAGGTGGCAGGGACACCTTGTAAAAACAAATCCAGAGACACCCCCCGCCAAGCTGTCCCTTGAAGCCCTCAATCAATATGGTGGTTCCTGGGCAGCTTCTCTTCATTGTGAAATGCTTGGTTCATAATTAAAACGACAGTTCCTGGAACATCTTTCCCAGACTGAAACATGCCATTGTGTGTGTATGTGTGTGTGTTTTTCTTCAAAAATTCCACACCCACTCCAAGAGGCACATCCACATTGGGTACAATGGCTTGCCTGTGAAACAAAAATAATGCCCTGAATGAAATAATAAAAGAACAATAGCAACAAGGTGGCACTTGCCCTCTGAAGACAGCACGGTGATTATCTGGAGACAACTATGCTCATTACAGTGTTTTCCGGCCCACTGCTACTTAAGTTGGAGGCACCTAGACTTGGCACAAGTGGGTCATGCTGGAGTCAGGCCAGCTGCCTGAGGACAGAGACTCCCTGCAAGAGAACAAAGCAGATAGGAACAGTTGTGATTTCTCAGATGGAGATATGACCTTTAGATAACCTAGCTTTGGTGAACGTTGGACAAATCTGTGGAAGGGTAGCTAATTCCTTGTTGGCACTCACTATTCACCATGCATTGGTGCTGATGTGAGAGTCCTGTAATGGCCATTATTCACCTGACATCCTTTGATGGCCTTAGTTGGACAAATTTACATTTACAGCGGTACCTCGGGTTACAGATGCTTCAGGTTACAGACTCTGCTAACCCAGAAATAGTAATGAAATATACTCGGAGTCGAGAGTGGATTTCATGTTCTTTATTCAGCTCATAGTGGTGAGGAGGAATGGAAGTTCCCCCACAGTATCTGCTTTATATAACATTATTTACACAATGGGCTGCACGTGATTGGCTAATTCCGGGATTCTCCTGTAGGCCAATCAGGTTGCAGATTCACTTCCATCTGGAGCTGGAATGGGTGGCTCCTGCGGACCAATCATATTGCTGCATTGTTCTAAGACCAATCAGACTGCTGCATTCTGAATCCTATTGTTCTAGGACCAATCAGACTGCTGCATTTTGGATCCTATTCAACTCAGTACATAAGAAGTACCTCGAGTTAAGAACTTTGCTTCAGAGTGAGAACAGAAATTGTGCAGTGGTGGCGTGGCAGCAGCAGGAGGCCCCATTAGCTAAAGTGGAACCTCAGGTTAAGAACAGTTTCAGGTTAAGAGCGGACCTCCAGAATGAATTAAGTTCTTAACCCGAGGTACCACTGTAGAGCAATGGTGTCTAACCATCTTGCAGCAGGAAATTATGTAGTTTGACCTGAATCTGTCAACATTCAGCTTCGTTGGAAGACCCTGGTTTCTAGTATAATAAGACAGGAAGTGGGACTTCTCTCTATCCACTTGTCCATAACATGAATATTTTTTTTATACAGATCTACAATTTCCCCTCTTGCTTGCCTTCTCCTAAACAAAACCCCCAAACCTTTCCACATAGGGGAGTTGCTCCACCCCCTTGATCATTTTCATTGCTCTTTCCCAAACAATTTCCTGTTCTACAGTAATCCTTTTCGAGGTGCAGCATTCCTAGTACCTTGCCCATCACTTTACACTTGCTTACCAAGTTTGCCATTGGGATGCCCATTCACCCATGTTGGAGCAATTTTTGGGAGCTCCTTGCAAGCAATCCCTCCTCTTTTTGTTTTCAGCAACCTGAATCTGGTGTGATCATCACAGCTGAACCATAGCTCTAGATTATTCATTAACAAGTTAAAAAGCACATGCCCCAACAAAGATACAGATTAAAGTCCACTTCTTATATCTCTTGATTCAGAGAAATGTTTATTTCGACTCTCTGCTTCCTGTTGTTGTTGTTTTATCCAGTTACTGATCCATAAGAGGAGGAGCTTTCATGTGTGCTAAACTCACTCAGGAATCCAAGTATCCAACGTCTACAGAAAGTTAAGCCCATTCAGCAGGGGCTTCCACAGACTCTTATTCCTTGAAGTGATCTCACTTACTTTTGTCTGGTGTGCTGAATATCTTGGAGAAGGACCATTGTTCAGTGGTTGCTTACAAAAGGTCCCAGGTTCAATCCCCAACATCTCTAGTAATTATTACTAATACTAATACTAATAATAATAAGAAGAAGAATTTATTTTTACCCCGCTGGCTTGATTGGGCGGCTCCCAACAGAATATTAAAAACACAATAAAACACCAGTCATTAAAAGCTTCCCTAAACAGGACTGCCTTCAGATGTCTTCTAAAAGTCAGATAGTTGTTTATTTCCTTGACATCTGATAGGAGGGCGTTCCACAGGGTGGGCGCCACTACCGAGAAGGCCCTCTGCCTGGGTCCCTGTAACATTGCTTCTCACAGTAAACAAACCGCAAGAAGGCCCTCGGAGCTGGGCCTCAGGGTCTGGGCTGAATGATAGATGTGGAGACTCTCCTTCAGGTATACTGGGCCGAGGCCTTTTAGGGCTTTAAAGGTCACACCAACACTTTGAATTGTGCTCGGAAGAGACCACTGGCTGAAACCCTGGAGAGCCACTGCCAATTGACAAAACAGTTATAGGTTTTTGGGGGCCAGAGTTTGTGGTTGCTTGGATTTAGTAAGTGCTTGGCTGAAACCAGCAGTGTCAAAATACTGTAGCCAAGCCAGTCTGAGAATGGCTGAGTCGTAAAACAGACAAAGACATGGAGATAAGCCATTAGCAAAGGCTGTGTGCCAGCCAGCAGATGGGTGGAGTCTTGCCCTGGGCTCTAGGCAGTTAGCAGAAGACAATGTAAGAGTTTTGAGGGAGGAGTTTTAGGCTTGGAGTTTTGCCTGATGGAAGCAAGAGGAAAAGCTAGTTGTGCTTGCAAGAGGTATCAAGCTGGAGAAACTGCACAAAGCAGCAGACATCACTTTGGCCAGGACTTCCCATTGCCTCACCTGACTGGATGGGGGCATAGGTGGCAAATACCCAAGTCTTACAGATTTCCTTTCTGGGCTCAGAGCCCAGCACCCCAGGCCTGCAGATAAGGATAACATCAAAGCAACCCCATTAGCTTAAATCAAAGCAAGTGGATATGAACGTATATGATCTCATTGTCACAACAACTACCTTGACTACTAAGATGGCGTTTGCAGAGCTTCTGGAACAGTTTGCCTTTGGTTCAACACAATGCTGAGAGTGTCTCTGTGTGTTGGGAATAGAAACTGTGTCCCATTATGCCCTATGGAGATCTCTCAGTGCAGGCACTGGACCAGCTTGGGGAAGATTTTGTCAGTAGTTTTAATATACTAACTCATTCAAATTTCATATCCTGTGCCTTAGTTACTTGATATAACAACCTTATATGTCTGAATATGGGCCTCTCCTCTACACTCTGGGTCTAAAATCAAATGCATTTCTACCCATCAGTATAATGAGTAGGGGATGATGTTTGCATGGAACATGTAATAGCTCATAATAAAATTTGGGAGGAAATTGTCCTAGACCTAGATTTTGTAGAGGCAATGTGGAAATTCTCTCTGATATATCTTTAGAAGGAGTCAAAAACCATCGAGAAACCTTTGAAAAAGTTGCAGTAAATAGCAAACGTATGATTTACTTGGCTCACTTCTATTTTAAACCTCTGAAGTATATATTACCCATTTCATGCAGAGGAGAAAACTCTTTAGATGCCAACCACTGCATGCATGTTCATTCACGACCACAAAGTATCCACACGCATGCGAAAACCCACACTATTTTAAACTTTAGTGGTCCAATGTGACAGCGCTTTCCAGGAACCCTGTTAAAGGTGACCATCAGTCTTGAAATTATCTTAAATGAATCTCAAGGAAGCAAGCGTCCTGAAGTCCCAAGTCCCCTTAACCCCAAGTCCAGGAGGGGAGGTGCTAGGCTAGGCATACAGAATGATATGAATAATGATCACAATTGCTACGCCAGTGCAGGCCTCCACAAGTTGTTCACGCTCTACCAAACCAAAAAAAGGAACAATCAATGATGTATGGTGACTTGCCAGGCACTCCAAGAGCTCCCTGCCCTGCCTTTTATTTATTTATTTTTTGCAGTCCCAGGGAGGCAGCACAAACAGAGAATAATTGATTATCTCAGGAGGGGTATGGTATATAGCCAAGGGACTGTGTTCACTTGGAATCAAGAGTAGCCCAGGTCTCCAATCAAGCTGTTTTTCCTGTCTGGATCACTAACTGGTTTGCTCTGGGTGGGAGCTGGATAGGCAAATCAATCTATTTCAAGTCTATGTTGTAAACCACCCTGTGATCTTTGGAAGAAGGGTGGCATACAAATTTAATTAATAGCAATACGGGAAACTCACATCTTACACTTCTTTCACCTTACATGTTTGCAGCTCTGCATGGGCTAGGAGAAAATGAATGAATAAATGAATGAATGAATGAATGAATGAATGAATGAATGAAGAGTGGAGAAAACCCATTCTACATTCATCTATTGGAAGCCCTTGCACCACCTTCCCAAAACTGGGTAAATGAGGCACGGGGCCTGGTAACATATTGGCCGCCAGTGCGAATCCTGAAAGCAAGGTGTTATATACATTTGGTTGTTTGCCCCCATCAACCTGAACCAGTTGCAGGCTTTGGATCAGCCTCGAGATTAATCAAGGATTCACCCATAAACTTGTTCCTGCATTCATCTGAGTTGTTTTATATACTGTATATGTGTGTATAAAAATTGTGTATATATAATTTTTTCCCTAAATGTGTGCATTTCTAAAAGTACTTTCTGTTTTAATAGACATTTTTGATACTGTATTGTAATCTTGAGATGATAACTATATTATAACATTCAGGAAGTGCAAAAGCTGTTGATCAGATCAGTTCACATTAGCATTTGCAATCCTAACACATCACTAGTGGTGAATTTTTAAGACTTTCATTTTCTTTTTGTAAAATAACCACTAGTGATGCATGAGGATTGCAAATTTCTGTATGAATTTAGCTGCGAAAAAATTGGGCCATGCCTGGGTGATTTATTGGTTAATACAGGCAAGCCAAGACACAGTGGCCAAGTTCATTTTCTCAGTTCCAAGGTCTCACAAGATGATAGTCCCATTTTAATTATAATTTGTATCTTATGCTTTTATTTTTTTGTGGCATATAGTCCTTTACATCTGTATGTTTTTCACCTTTTGTATTATGTTGCATTTTAAACAAGTGCATGTTTTAAATGCTCACGTTTTCATTTTTCTTTTTGTATGCTTTGTTTTAGCAGGTCTGCAGAATCTGTGGCCCACTTGGCAGCCCCTTAATGATAGGGGTAGTACCTCTGGTGTCATATTCCTTCTGTGGTAGTTTGTCCACCTTTGGTCCCCATCCTGCACTCAGCTCTCACCTGTGGCTCCTAGAAGCTATCAGCATGCAGCAGTGGCCACATCCAAGGAATGACTTTGACTGCCTGGCTAAACCAGGTGAAGGTAGCCAATGGGTCTCAATGATAAGTTAGGGACATCCCCTGCATGTGAAGACAGGCTCTGTTGTATTGAATGGATGAGACCAGTAGTGGATCCAATGGTCAAGATGGCAGTTCCTGCATGTGCTGTAGAGGGAAGTATGGGGCAGATGGGGCTCTTCCACCTGAAAAGGTAGCCCATCTAGGAGAAGGGAAACTCTGATCCTAAATCTCTGCTACCTTGAGGAATATCTTCAGAAGAAGAAAAGGCTAAACCGTACACAAATCTAGAGTGGAATCCCTAAGGCGGTTGGATGGCACCTTTTATGCCTCTTTCTGGGAACTCCTGCAGCCAAGATGGCACCAAACATATTGCTCTGCTTTACTTTGGACCACATCAGTGAGGCCAAGATGGGGATCATGTCATCTGTGCAGCCCAGGACTTCCATACACACTGCCCAGACTTCTACCCTAGGGAGGTTGCTTCAGTGCTGCTAACACAGTGGTTAACCCCCAAGATGGGCACTCCATTGTCTCTTGAGACAGATGGACACCAGCACCAACAACAGCATTGTATGTGGGCCACCACAGAACCCAAGATGGTGTATTTGGGGTTTCCAGGTGGTCTCCCATCCAGGAACCAATCAATCCCAGGCCTGCTTACCTTCAGCAATATGTGGACCTCATGTGCCTTCAGACCATAACCTGGGACTTGAGATCACAATGCAGTTAGTGATATTTCCAGGGCGAGAATTTGGGAAAGATGTCCAGGGCCTCCCTCAGTGGAATGAGCAGGAAGACCCCAACAGGCAGGAGGCCTGGCATAGCACGTTTGAAGGAAGCGAAGTCACACACATTGCCATCTAAAGAGATGAGCCCTTCTAAGACCAATAAGTCCAGAGCATCTATTTTAATCTAACTGATGCAATAAACCTTTCTAAGCAATACATCACTGCTTATTTTCTGTAGTAATGGAACTATTAAAAAAAAATCATTTTTCTCACACGTTGATTAAAATCTAGTAGGGCCATTGAGGCCAGATAAAATTGCTCCGAGGCCTGGATCCGACCCAGAAACCATCATTTAGGCATCCCTGCCCTAATCAGTTTCTCAAAGTAGGATGGCACCCTGACGGCACCAGGTGTTTCCTGGACATCATGCAGTGTCTCCCAGGGTGGGGAAGACCAGCTGATGTGGCTTAACCTCACTGAATGACTTTTTAATTAAGCAATACTTTTGAATCTTCTGATTCCAAAAGCACTCTGCTGGTTTCAAGGATGGAGATAACCTAAAATCATAAATGAGTTCTCCCTTTGCTGATGAAGCATTGTGATTGCTGACAGACAGTCCATAATTAGTAAGTAATAAATCATCTGCCCAAATTATCAAGACCCAGGTAATGACTAACCATGGGAATACAGGGATATGAACACAGGCATATAGAGCTTGCATAATATTAGGGTGCGATTCCCAATCATGCATCATAATTATTTTCTCTCATAAGAAATATATTCCTTATCGTACTCTGCTGGTCATATCTTCACATAATTCCTCTTACCAGATTATACCTGTTATCTGCACTACAGGAGTTCAGTCCCTCGTTCTTTGCATTAAATGTCACACAGGGCATATGTAAATTGTAACTGTTTAAGTATCGCAGCCATACATCAAAAGGCGAATATGTATAATAATGTGTTCTCCATGGGATAATGCCTTTAAACATAATTAGCCTCTTGTCTGCAAAGCTAAAAGGAGTGTCATTACCTTAATTGCAGGCTTAAATGTGTTTTAGAAGGAAGAGGTACTCATGTGTGTGTGTGTGTGTGTGTGCATTGCATATACATATGCTAGGGTTGCCATGTTCCAAAAAGCTCTTTTTTTTGCAATAGCGATTTTTTGGGAAGTTTGCCCCAAAAAACCAACCCTTCCAATATTATAATAATAATAATATTATAATAATTTATTATTCATAGCCCACCCACTCTGGACGGCTCCCAACAGCATGTTAAAAAATGTCTTCCTAGACATTTTTACTGACTTTTGAGAATTCCACCCAGATGTCATTTTCAGCTGACAAATACAGTTGTACCTTGGGTTAAGTACTTAATTCGTTCCGGAGGTCCATTCTTAACCTGAAACTGTTCTTAACCTGAAGCACCACTTTAGCTAATGGGGCCTCCTACTGCTGCCGCGCCACCGGAGCACGATTTCTGTTCTCATCCTGAAGCAAAGTTCTTAACCCGAGGTACTATTTCTGGGTTAGCGGAGTCTGTAACCTGAAGCGTATGTAACCTGAAGCGTATGTAGCTCGAGGTACCACTGTACTGCCAGCGTCTGGGAAATTCCGGCTGTATGGCAGCCCTAACATATGCACACACAACACATGGAACAGTGCTTCCTGTAGGATTGAGTGGAGTCTGATCAGGTCCCATATGTAACCCTGTACATGTGTATGTCAAAGCATCCCACAAAAGCATGGGGGAAAGGAGTCGTTGCTAAACTTATATGTAAATAAGCTGCAGCAGGAAAGGACTGGTGCAAAGGGTAGTAATGGATTCGGTCCTTAGGAAAGTGCCATGAAGCTCAGCAGAAACTATTTGTCAGAAAACATACAGAGGTTGAGGTTGTCCTGGTGGGTTGCTTGAGGAGCAGTCCACCTGCCTACCAGGGATGGGTACCATGAAATCCTATCCCACTCTCTCTCAAAAAAAGAACAGAGCCTGTCAGGAGCTCGTCCTACACTCGAGTAGGACCCTGGCAGAGACACATGCCCCACTGGCATGTTCTCTCCCTCCTGGTCAATTGTTCGGGAACTTCAAAAACTTTATTCAGCCCGAACATCACAGTGACCAATGCCAGCAGACATCGGCATACTTAGGGATCTGCAGAGTCTTCGCAGCTTGCATAACAGAGCTCAGCAACTCAGCATTTTGGCTAAGCTACTTTATTTACATATAAACACACGGAGCACTGCAACATGGCTCCCTCTCTCTCAAGCATCAGACAGCAAAGAGAAAGAACAAAGGACAATAGCCCTACTTCACGGAACACAGTAACACAAACATCTTGCCTCTGTCACTTCCCACTCTGTGGAGTCAAAACATATACCATCATGTGATAGACAACAATCCCATGACTGCAATCACAGAGCAGGAATTCTAACAGAGCCAAGCCCCATCTGAAGCTCAGACCTGCCTCACATAGAATTGCCAATAGCCAGTTCTTCCAGCTCTTCCTCTCCCCGGGAGAGGAAACACACTTACCCTTTTGAGGAGGGAAGGAGACAACGGTGAAAGGGAAGGCTGTCTGGCAACAAGAGGGCCTTGGCTGGAATACCGTGTACAGTTTTGTTCGCTTCGCTTCAAAAATGATACTGCAGAGTTGGAAAAGGTTCAGAAAAGGGCAACCAAGATGGTGAAGGTGAATAAAGCAATTCCCTCCTGAGGAAAGGTTAAAGCATTTGGAGCTTTTTAGTTTAGAGAAAAGAGGAGAGTAAGAGGAGACATGAAGGATATGTACAAAATTATGCACTGTGCGAAAAAATGAAAATGGATAGAGAAAAGGTCCCCCTCCCCCCTCATAGTACTAGAACTTGTAGACATCCAGTGAAATAGAATGTTTGAAGATTCAGAACAAACAAACAAAAGTAGTTAAATTTTTTCAGGGGGGTAGGGGTGGGATTTAAAGTTTTTTTGTTCTTATAATGTAAAAAAGTACTTCTTCACAGAGCATACAGTTAGACTATGGAATATGCTATCAGCTTGGATGGCCATCAGCTTGGATGGCTTCAAAAGAATTAGACATATTTGTGGAGGATCAGGCTATTCTTGGCTACTAAACCAGATCAGTGTTGGATTTACGTATAAGCTAAACAAACTATAGCTTAGGGCCCTACTTTCTTGGGGAGCCTCAAAAAATTTAAAGGAAAAAACCTGGATGTACATTTCCAAAATACAAGATAAAAAAAAACCCCTACATACAGCAACATTGTTTTGTGTTGTATAGGCTCCTATTTGTTATGTGCAAAAGCCTTTAGATACCTATTAGGTCCATAAATTACCATACAGCATATATTCAAGACAAAAAACGTGGACAATTTGTTGTTGACAAAGGACAGCTAGACATATTAAGGGCCTCATTACCTTCAGTAGCTTAGGGCCTCGTCAAGCCTAAATCCGGCCCTGAACCTGATGGCTGTGTTCTCCCTCCACTGTCGGAGGCAGGATGCTGCCTGAAAACTGCAGGAGGAGTGATTGCTGTTGTGCTTGCATGCTTCCCATAGGCATCTGACTGGATGCTGGACTGATCTAGCAGGCTCTCCTCATCTTCTTATATAATCCACCCCACCACCACCCCCGTAAACACAGAATATGCAACTACCTACATACGCAGGTGGCGCTGTGGGTTAAATCACAGAGCCTAGGACTTGCTGATCAGAAGGTCTGCGCTTCGAATCCCCATGACGGGGTGAGCTCACGTTTCTCGGTCCCAGCTCCTGCCAACCTAGCAGTCCGAAAGCACGTCAAAGTGCAAGTAAATAAATAGGTACCGCTCCGGGGGAAGGTAAATGGCGTTTCCATGCACTGCTCTGGTTCGCCAGAAGCGGCTTAGTCATGATGGCCACATGACCCGGAAGCTGTACGCCAGCTCCCCCAGCCAATAAAGTGAGATGAGCGCCGCAACCCCAGAATCAGTCATGACTGGACCTAATGGTCAGGGGTCGCTTTACCTTTACATACAACACTGTTAAGAGCATTGAGCCATAGGTCAGAAGTAAGGCCTCTGTTTTGCATGCAGAAGGTCTAAGAGTTGGTCCCCGCCATCTTCAGGTAGGGCTGGGAGAGAACCCAGCTTGAAAACCCTGAAGAGCTGCTGTCAAGCCAGCCTAGATAATACTGAGCTGGATGAACCAATGGCCTGACTCAACATAAGGCCACTTCCTATGCCCCGATTCCTATTATAACGATGTTATTGACACAGGTCAAGTCCCACCCTTTTTTCCCCAAGGTGAGAGATTTGTGCCTTTGGCGTGCCTAACTAGCACACAATCCTTTTTAATGGTTTACAGAAAAACAGCCGCTCCGTGCGCAGAACCAGTGAGCTGCCCAGTGAGTTGCTTCTGGGGAATATCACGTGTAGCCTGAAGCAGAGTGATGATGCCCCATCTCATCTTCCTTAAATTGCACCTTTGATGATATACATGAATTTTAGCCCTTGTATTGCCTGCAGCTGAAATGCGTGGGTTTGTCTGTCCCAGGAAGAGAACGTAACAGCAAGCCTGCAGGTTTGCTTCCAAGCTCTCTGAAGAAGCATTATAATGAATTTGGAGGGCTGCTGTAGATGAGCATTTTGAAGGCAAGCTTTGCAAACTTCCCACCAAGACCAGAACAAATGACAAAAGTGGCACAGCAGTCATTCATTGAGGAGCTTCTCAAGATGGCAATTTTTAATTCAGCACCAACATCATCCTAAGCAGTTTACAAAAACATAAAAGTGAAGTGATATTTTCCCCAAAGGGCATAATCACACAATTAATTTTAAAGAAAAAGCATGGATCTTGTTTTTATGACTGTAGATATATCAGTCTGTGCTAAAATAAAATAAATAACTAGTATCATTATATTATTAATATTATTTGCATGTATCATGATTCACATGCATCCACTTCCTTGAGATATGTCGTTGTTATTATTACTATTATTTTGGAGATGTGTTTTGGGTTAAGTGCTCTCAGTTTAATGTATACCAGGGTAACTGAATATGAGAATGACTCATGTTTTCCAGATCATTATATCACTTTCCAGGTAAACCCTGAGAACGATCTGCCAAAGACATGTTTGGTGAACCTTATTGACCTGATCATCTCAGGTGCACTTGGCCTTCTGCTGAGATCAGATCAATGAGGTTTACCGAAGGCGTCTTACATCTCCAGACGGTGATCCTTGAGGTTTGCTGAGTAAATAATTGAGCGAGCAGTATGGTTACTTATTCAAACCAATTCTCTTGTTCTTTGCCTCCTCCTCCCATCTTCCCAGCCCCAGATGAATAAATTAGCTTCTACAGGGTGGGATAATTAATAGACACATGAAACAACAAACAAAAGGTTTAATATAGAGCGGACACTGATGGATTGCCAGAAAAATGGAAACACACCATCAAAGAAGCAGATAAAAGAGGGCACATATTTGCACAACATTTGAATAGGCTAATGTTTATGTATTGATGCACATTTAGAAATATAGGTTGGTACCCGCCCAGCCGCTCCTTCGCTACTGAACTTCATACTAAATAAAGAAATGAATCATACCCACTGAAATCAATAAACTTAGATTAGTCATGACCAATCTAAATCATGACTAAAGTCCATTTATTTCAATGGGTCGGCTCTATGACTTAGTTAAATATCAGCAAATTACCATAATCTAAATAGAAATGCAATGAGTTTGACCATAGAAGGGAGACATGTGGCCTACTCAGCCAGCTGTTTGGGTGCCTACTGCTGACACGAGCCAGTATGGTGGAGATGTCAGAGCGCTGGACTAGGATATCGGAGACTCATGTTCAAATCCCACTATGCCATGAAGCTCGCTGGGTGATCTAGGGCCAGTGTCTCAGTCTTACAGGGTTGTTGTGAATACAAAACAGGGAGGTGGACATCACCTTAAACTCCCTGAAAGAAAGTTAGGGTAAAATAACTACTGTGTCAAGATACCTGCTCTCCTCTCCTCTTTATCTTTAAAAGTGAACTTCAACTGGATACTCCTTCAAATAGTGGGCTGTCCTCTGTAAAGAGGAACCTGATAGATAAAGGAACCAATGGCCTATCTTGTCTAACACCTGTTCTCATAGATGTCTGTGGGCAACCAGCAAGCAGGACCTCAACACAAGAGTACTCTCTCTTTCCCAACAACTGATATTCAGAGGTAGAGGACCTCAGCCATACAGGCACAGCACAGCCAACACAGCTCAAAGCCATTGGTAGCCTTATTGTCCATGAAAAAGAACACCTGTTCTCTGTAGTTCCATACGAGAAATCTGATTGCCACCTAGTAATTTTAAACAGGGTCCTTTTTTTAAAAAAAACTGAGCCAGAAAATTTTGCTCACTGGTTAAAGCGGATGAAGGCAGAGGGTTCTTCCCCTCAAGACTGAATGACAAAACAGAGGCTCTAGAAGACTTTTTTAAATTCCCCATCTCCACCCTGGAATGAGTAGCAATAGAAGTTCTGCCAGAGTTCATCTCCATCCCGTTAAATGGTGAACTCCAGCAGAGCTTCTCTTGCCATTCACACTGGAGGGAGAGCCAGTGTGATGTAGTGGTTAAGAGTGGTAGACTCGTAATCTGGTGAACCGGGTTCGCTTCCCCGCTCCTCCACATGTAGCTGCTGGGTGACCTTGGGCCAGTCACACTTCTCTGAAGTCTCTCAGCCTCACTCACCTCACAGAGTGTTTGTTGTGGGGGAGGAAGGGAAAGGAGAATGTTAGCCGCTTTGAGACTCCTTAAAAAGGGAGTGAAAGGCGGGATATCAAATCCAAACTACTACTACTACTACTACTCCTCCTCTTCTTCTTCTTCTTCTTCTTCTTCTTCTTCTTCTTCTTCTTCTTCTTCTTCTTCTTCTTCTTCTTGTATACTGTAGTAAGCTGGACTTTGGATTTCTGATTCAGAAGTTTTATGTAAAGAGATATGGATTCTGTTCCATTCCTCCTGAAAAAAAGCCTTCAGTTGATCAGCCAGCTAAGATATTCAAAATGCTGAAATCAGCCCTGATAATCCCCATGAATATTCACAAGAACAAAGGCGGGGGGGCAGTATATGCCTTCAGAAATCTTAGCCTCTTGCTCAACAAGTCAAGGGGAAAAGCTTTGATTCTTTCATATATTGGGTGGGGAAAGAAAAGGAGCAGCAAGATTGATGTTGTAATAATAGGTTACTCAAATTGGCCATATCTTAATGGTTCAGTAGATTTTTGTTCACTTACTAAGTTGATAGACTATGGGCAGGGCAGTTGACAGAAAAACATGTTTATTGTGAACTGAACTATACATTTTGGAAGTAAACTGATCTAAGGAATGCTTCAATGCATGGGGCTTGCTACAAATAATGTGTTATATTCAGACACACACACTTCCTCTCTTTTAACAAGTAAGTATGAAATTTTTTCTCTCTTTTCTAGTCCCTTTACCCTACTACCTCTTCATATTATTATTATTATTGGGTTGCGTCCAACTAATTTCTACTCAAAGTAGACACATTGACCTACATTAGGAATGCTCATGGGTCTACACTGAGCATCACTACGATTGGATACAACCCATAATTGCTGGATGCAGTCATCCTGATTATTTTATTAACTCAAACAATCCATTTTTGAGGGAATTTGCATTTTAAAAAAGGACATTTGAGCAGGAAGACTATGTTTGGTATGCTGCCTTTGTCCTGCCCATTTTTTTTTTAGCTCTGTGAAAGAGAGATGTCTTTTCTCTCTCTTGATAGGAACAAAGGATCAGAGGAAGCTGTTTTATACCCAATCAGACTACTGGACCATCTAGTTCAAGATTGCTTGTACAGTAGTACCTCAGGTTACAGACACTTCAGGTTACAGGCGCCTCATGAAATAGTACCTCAGGTTAAGAACTTTGCTTCAGGATGAAAACAGAAATTGTGTGGCGGCGGTGGGAGGCCCCATTAGCTAAAGTGGTACCTCAGGTTAAGAACAGTTTCAGGTTAAGAACAGACCTCCAGAACAAATTAAGTTCTTAACCCGAGGTACCACTGTACTGCTCCCAGCAACTCTCCAGGATTTCAGGATACCTAGAGATGACAGAGTTTGAATCTGGGACCTTCTCCACACAGAACAAATGCTCTACCACTGACCTATGGCTCTTCTCCAAGGTTTGATCAGGCATCAAAATTTCCCACACATAAGAATGGGATGTTACTTGAAAGCCAAGGTCTTTTTGTTTCTGCAGAGGTTTATTGACGGAATCTGCTTCACACTCATTAACACACTTAAGGGAAAGCCTGAACATTTATCATGTTTCCTTGGCAACTGAACCAGGTGAAGAGATGCAATTTGCTTTTCTTTGTGGCACATGGCATTGAAAATGGGTTCTAGATTTAGCTGTGCAGGTATCACAAAATGGGACATCTTGAATGCACTTATCTGTAGTACATATTATAGAGGCTAGGGAATCATTGTTGCAAGTGTGTCGGCGAGATTGAATGCATGTAAAAACCTTTGGGTGGTGGAGGTAGTGGAGCTAATCAATCATAACCTCAAGAAAAATTTGTTTATTTTTAAATATCATATGCTTCCTTTGAATCCAGAGGCTTCAAAGATGGTGGTGGTGGATGAAGAGGAGACAACAGCAAAGTGTTCGAGCAAATAGAGATAGGAACTGTAGGCTACAATAAGCTAAAACTAAAGCATCTAATAGCTCAACAATAACTTTGAAAGGAAGGCTAACGTATGGGTAACTGAAACAGGATAAGAAGAAAAACAGCAAAAGGAAAATCCATTAAAAGCTAAGGAGAGCCAAGTTTCATCTCAGCTGGTGCCTAAAAACTAGCAGGGCAAGAGCACACTTTGTGTCCTTCAAGAGAGAACGCTGCAACCTGGGCACCATATTGAAAAAGGCTGTGTTGCTACTAATCTCCAAAGATGGAGGCACCTGGAACAAGACCTCTGGAGAACATCTTAAGGAACAGGTTCAGGCGGGCCACCAGAAGCTCTTCAGGTATTGGCAATTGGTTCAAAGAGATGCTGATAATTATGGCTGCCAGGGATGGAGAACTTTTGGCCTGCCAGATGTTGTTGAACAACAACTCTCATCATCCTCGGCCTTCGGCCATGCTTGCTGGGACTGATGGGGGTTGTGGTTCAGCGGCAGCTGGAGGAGCAAAGGTTCATTGCCTCTGCTGTAACTGGTTAAGAGTGAGGCAGCTAATCACATGACCATGGTGCTGTTGTTTTTGTTCGCCATGTTTGTATTTGTCCTGCAAAGTAAGTGAAGGTGGCAGGCAAGGGTTATTCTCACAATCAAGCTATGAAGTAGAGTACGGTAAGAGATAGGAGTGGTCAGCAGAGCAGGGCTGTGGAGCTAGCTATTTACCAAAGTGGGGGCAGGGGTGACATTGGGCAGCCTGGGTGTGCCAATAGATCAACTCTGGTGCCCTCAGCAGTGTTCCTGAGCTGCCCCAACCTTGGTGCTGCTAGGAGGACAACTCCACAATGGCACCCCACTGACCACTCCTGAAGATGGTGACTGGCCTAAGAGACCATTTTCACTGGAAAATGAGAGTTTGAGGCAAAGTTTTCTCTGGTCCAAGTCCAATACTCTCTAGTCAGTGATTCACGACACCTAGATGCAGCTGGAATTTCTCAGTACGTCTTGTGCATGAGATGGACAATCCCAAGAATAACATTTGAAGCCCTGACAGAGTTTAAGAAATAGTTAAGCCTGAAAAACCACACAAAGCTGGAGTGTTGCCTCTTCATGTGGACGTATTTCAAGATGCAATATGTGCAGAAACTTTAGATTAAATTGTTTGTTTTCAAAACTTTATTACTGAAAGTTTACTTTGCCAAGCTTATTTCAAACAACGTGAAATGGGGGGAGAGAGAGAAATGAAATAATCCCTGCTACAGTTCTCCTCATGACTTTTTATTTTTTTTACAGAAAGTCTTAATGTCATGCCAGTGGTTTCATCTTAACCATAATTCAGTCAGGGTTCTAATTTAGTTTGATATCTTTATTTTGAAAAATTGGAATGGAAAAAAAACAGGTGACGATAGTATGGAAGTAAAACTCCATTTTTTGTTACCACCATGTTCTTTTTTAATCAGTCTATTCTAAAATAGCACAGTTTACGGGGCGTGGGGGGGAGAGAGAGAAAAGGAAAGGAAAATATTTAATATATGTATTAAATTAAGCCAAAAGGTTCCATTCCTGAAGTGTTCCAAAGCCATTTATAAAAGAGAATAAATAAGGAATATTTACATATTAGTGGGCAGAAGATAACACTTTGATCTATGGAGTGAAATTCAGGAAAGGACGAATATCTAAGAGACACATAATTTTATTTATATATAAATTTTGGCTGCAATGCAGTGGTCCTTGAAAAGATGTCTCGGGGCCCATGGGATCTGTCAGATTTATTTCCATTAAACACTCAATAGCTTGGGACAGTGTTTCTCAAGAAGTGGGCTAGGACCCTCCAGTAGTTTCATTTAATGTATGGTTTGGTCCTGAGGAAGAATCTTAGCACTAACATCCACCTCAGACAAAATGAAAACCTTAGAGGAGCACTGCTTGAATGGTAACAGCCCTCTCAAGCCATTTCCTACATCTAGAATAATAATGATAATAAAAGGCTGGCTCCTGAATAGAAGAAATGCTTCATCAAAGATTTGCATTAAAAATGCATATGCTAATTTATTTATTGCCACCCACCAGCTAACATGACCAATGCCATGCAGTGGCAATGGTCAAGATCAATGGGAATTGAAGTTCAACAAAGGCTTCTTGGCCTTTCAGCAAAGATCAAGCACATATTATAATTTATATGTATGGATGCATATTTAGAAATAATTGCTGCATGTTAAATAAAAACGCAGTGCAACTCACCATATGGGGGAAGACTGTGAGCAGGTGACCTGTGTGCTTGTTCAGTCTGCTGCCTGGGTGCTAATTGTTGATGGGTGACTTCAAGGCCCCTGTTGCTCTCCCTCCTTAGGGTTCTTTTTCTTTACTTGAGCCAGACAATTCTTCACATAGAGGAAAGCAACAGATAGAGAATTGTCCTCTAACAGCTCTTTACATAGAGGACTGTCATCTACGGAGCCACTCAACTCATGAATCTCTACTCCCATCAGCAATGTGCCTTTGAGCACCAATAAAGGAAATGTCCGTCTTGATCATTTTGAAGAGTGTGGAGCCAAACAAACAAACCAACCCCCAAAATATGTTGCATAAGCTTGCAGTAAAAAGCAAGTTTGCATAGAGAACAAAGGACCTTTTCCTGGAATGGCACCGAGGGACTGTTGTTTTATTAGATTCAGAGTTTATAATTAACGGTGACATATCCTGCTGTAATAAGTGGACAGGCTGCCCCATAATTTATCTCCACAGCTTATGTTTCGTAAGAGTTATTATTTACAATCAGGGCAATTGGATTTAGAGAAGGTGCTGGTGTTGGTTTGCAAATTAAACATTTTGATCCCTGTGTCTGGCCATTGCAGTGGTACCATCATGAATACAGTCAACCCAACTGGGGAGTCCTGATGACTGATTCCATGATGTAGAGGCAGTGACCATGTTGGAAGATGTCAGTATGGTGGTACGCTAAATACGGTCATCCTACCATCAGTTGGCCATCAACTTGCATCTTGTTTTTGGATTATAAACTAGAATAGCATAGTATTTGAGAAGTTTCAGATGCTCCACTGAAAATGAATGCTAGGTAGAGTGTGGTTCTAGGGCTACTTCAGATGACCTGTTCATTCAGCACTCACACTGATTTGCTTGTACAAAACTTATGTAGAAGCTGCACTCTGCATGGTCTTTATTGAACATTTGTTCTGATTTGTTTACAGGGCAGTTAAATGACAATGGGCATCAGCAACCAGTTGGCCACTGTGAGAATAGGATGCTGAACTCGATGGGCCTTTGGCATGATCCAGTGGGGCTCTACTTACTTACTTACTTACTTACTTACTTACTTACTTACTTACTACAGTGGTACCTCAGGTTAAGTACTTAATTCGATCCGGAGGTCCGTACTTAACCTGAAACTGTTCTTAACCTGAAGCACCACTTTAGCTAATGGGGCCTCCTGCTGCCGCTGCACTGCAAAAGCACGATTTCTGTTCTCATCCTGAAGCAAAGTTCTTAACCTGAAGCACTATCTGGGTTAGCGGAGTCTGTAACCTGAAGCGTATGTAACCCGAGGTACCACTGTATTTTATTTTATTTTATTGTGTACTGCCCTTCATCTCAGGGTGGTTCACAAGATAAAAACACAAAATACATTCTTATCCTTTTATGTTCACATGGATTTGATTGCTGGCTACATTTATTTTGGGCCCTGTAGATGTAATATTTAGCTCTCCTGGGCCTGAAACAAGAAATTGGACCCTAAAAACTATTCATTCTCTGCTTCTCTCTCTCTCTCTCTCTCTCTCTCTCTCTCTCTCTCTCTCTCTCTCTCTCTCTCTCTCTCTCTCAACTATTCTTTTCTTCCCAATAAATTTCTCAGTCTGTAATCCTTAGGAAGACTATCTCTCAAAACAATTGGTGTGTGTCCAATTAATGAAATTCGGTTGAGGAGTGGGGGAATATAGTATACCTATTGTGAGTGCATTGAAGAGCTGAACAGCTTTAGTTAAAACAAAAAAATTCCTTCCACACGAAAGCTCATACCAAGAACTAACTTAGTTGGTCTTTAAGGTGCTACTGGAAGGAATTTGTTTTGTTTTGACTATGGCAGACCAACACGGCTACCTATCTGTAGCTTTAGTTAAATTACTGATCGGTTCAAAGATGAAAATGAGGAAAAATCTATATTTTTATAGCTTCCAGCTTGCTTTCCGCTGCTATCCAAACTAGACTGGTTACAGCAAACAATATTCTCCAGTGCATTTTTGTTCGAGGATATTACACCAAACTATTTTCCAAATAGCTGATTTAAGGGGCATTTTTACAATGTGATTCTGCCTTTTCCTCGTCAACTGGAATGGTATTTGCCTCGTAAACTGCATTTGGTCAAGGAAAGACATGTAGGAGGGAGAAGTGTTGCTGTTAGGAGAGGACGTTGGGGCAGAAGCCAAGGCTGTTGCATTCAGTGGGCAAGGCAGAAGTTGCTGCTGGGAACCTGCCGGGTTCAGTGACAGGAACACTGAATTGGCTCCAACACTGTGTGCACTACACTGCTCACACGCAACCCTCAGTTACCGCCAGTGATTGCTGCACTGGGAAGGTAAGCAACACTGTTCCAGATAGCTGAGCCAATGGACTCAAAGGAGGAGGAGTATTTGGGTGGCTTCCAACAAAATATAAAGGCACCCACAAAAACATCAAACATCAGGCCCTCCAAGTGTCCCTATTTTCATGGATGTCCCTAATTTAAAGAAGCCGCCCCAGTTTCTGATTTGATCCCGGAATGCCCCATTTTCCCTTAGGATGTCCCTATTTTCATATGAGAAATGTTGGGGGGTATAGAGTTATCCAACCCCCAAGCAGTTTGAAGTCAAACCTGTATAGGGAAGATTTTTTTTTTATGTTTAATGTTTTATTACGTTTTTATATATGTTGGAAGCTGTCCAGAGTGCTGGGGCAACCCGGTAAGATGTGTGAGGTATAAATAGTAAAGTTATCATTATGGAATGAGACGTCCGTATTTTCATGGAAGAAATGTTGGAGGCAATGCAACATTAACAGCTTCCTGAAACAGGACTGACTTCAGGTGCCTCCCTCTTTGACATCTGATGGGAGGGCATTCCACAGGGTGGGCACAACTACTGAGAATAAGCAGAAGGACCCCCAAAACCTAACAAGGGTAACTTAACACATTTTAAAATAATGTGCATTACCACCTGAAGAAAGTTGGAGGGTAAGACCATAAAGGCCAGAGTCTAACTGTGCCACTGGGAGGAAGACGGGCAAAACTATCTTATACCGAGCCAAACCATTGGTCCATCAATTGGCAATGTTGTTGTTTAGTCATTTAGTCGTGTCCGACTCTTCGTGACCCCATGGACCAGAGCACGCCAGGCACTCCTGTCCTCCACTGCCTCCCTCAGTTTAGTCAAACTCATGTTCGTAGCTTCGAGAACACTGTCCAACCATCTCGTCCTCTGTCATCCCCTTCTCCTTGTGCCCTCCATCTTTCCCAACATCAGGGTCTTTTCCAGGGAGTCTTCTCTTCTCATGAGGTGGCCAAAGTATTGGAGCTTCAGGATCTGTCCTTCCAGTGAGCACTCAGGGCTGATTTCCTTCAGAATGGATAGGTTGGATCATCTTGCAGTCCATGGGACTCTCAAGAGTCTCCTCCAGCACCATAATTCGAAAGCATCAATTCTTCGGCCATCAGCCTTCTTTATGGTCCAGCTTTCACTTCCATACATCGCTACTGGGAAAACCATGGCTTTAACTATATGGACCTTTGTTGGCAAGGTGATGTCTCTGCTTTTAAGATGCTGTCTAGGTTGGCAATAGTTCTCCAGAGTTACAGACAGTGGTGTCTCCCCAACTTACCTGAAGATGCTAAGGATTGCACCTGGAGATTCATGCAAAGCAGATGCTCTGCTCTAGAGAAGAGTCTGTTCCTTCTTTGTGAAACAGCTCACTGGCAGTTACCCAGCTTCTATTACCAGGCTATGTGTGAGAGCAGCCCTGGCTGCTGTGTGCGCAGCCTGTTGGATCGGGGCCATCTCCTTCACAGCTCGGATCAGCCAGAAATACCATCCTGACTCTTGCAGAGATGTTCAGAGTAACACTTCCCCCCACCTCCTCCAAATCAATTGTCAGCACGTAATGCATGGCCTATTGATTAACAGCCTGTATTAAATAGGAGACAGTTATTGCCACAGCAAACCGCTTTGTGAAGATGACAAGAGTTTCAGATAACTATTTGCAAGCGTGAAATATTTGCAGCGTTCTCTAAGCCAGCAGTGTCACGTGTTGTGAACATAAAGAAGGATGTGGCTGGCCATTAACAACTTTCCCCTCTTGGGGAAAGTATATGCAGAACCTTTGGGTGAGTTTATTTATTTATTTGCTTTCTGCTCCGTGATCAATGAAAACTTTATAGGGCAGCCTTTTTTTCAGCAATCTCTGGCAGTATAAGCAACGCCAGAATAGTCAATGCGGGAGAATTGCTTGGCTCAGCTCCAGACAGGATACTGCTAATCAATTACAGCATACCCTCCAACATTTCTCCCATGAAAATAGGGACATTGCATTCCATAATGATATCCCCCCCCCCATTTATACCCCACACATCTTACTGGGTTGTCCCAGCACTCTGGACAGCTTCCAACATATATTAAAACATAATAAAACATTAAACTTTTTTTTAAAAAAAAACTTCCCCATACAGGATTGCCTGTGAGTCGGAGAACTCCATACCCTCCAACATTTCTTGAATGAAAATAGGGACACCTTAAGGAAAAGTGGGACATTTCGGGATCAAGTAAGAAACTGGGATGGCTTCTCTAAATCAGGGATGTCCCTGGAAAATAGTGACACTTGGTGGGTCTGTTACAGGAGGAAAATTTCTACAAGTGCCACAGAATCAGCCCTTTAGTGTGGCAGCACTTATTCTCTGCCTCTCCCTGCCTATTGCTATTAGGCAGACACTTTCCTTGCACTGTTTCTGATGCCTGCTGAGAACTTTTTTGTCTCAACAACCCTGTCTGTAATTGCACCGTGTATACCTCCTCTTTAAAACGACTGATTTTATCTTTCTTTTCATAATTTTATTGTGTCTTCTTGTTTTTTAAGAGTCTGTTGATTTTATCAACGCTTTCCTATTTTATGTAAACAGCTTAGAGGTTTGTTTGCTTGGTTTTTTTTTAATTAAGCAGTATATAAATCTTGTTAAATATAAATAAATAGAATTTTCTAAAAACCCGCAGTCACAATGATCTGTTCATCTAAGCCGTAGGCAGACTAGATTTCCTATAGTCTGGAGGTTCTGTGCTTTAAAAAAGATGCAAAAAAGCGGGAATCCTCCCCGACTCAGCTTTTCCCAGGACACTGCTACAGTGGTTGGAAAAGCTTGCCTCAGCCTTGCACTTTTTCCAAACGAAGGAGGAGGCCAAGGCCTGCCACCATTCCCTTTGATTCTGTTTACACTATTAATTTGAGCCTAACCAGTTCCTTTTCCAAACGTCTCTGAAAACAGTTGCAGTGAATGGAGAGAGGACTACACTGAACAGAATTGCAACCAGGAACACTCTGTGTAGTTACCGTTGCTGGGAAACCTTTTTGGAGATGTCTTACTGCTTCAACGACAGATTTCTTTTTCTTTTTCTTTTTTCCACCCAGGAATGAGGGAAGAAAACCTCGGAGAGTGAGAAGGACATGCCTCTTTAAAAACAGGGCGGATAGTTACAGTGACAGATATTGGCAATACAGGACAGATTCTCTGTAGAGGTTCCAAATGCATCAAAGTGAAATAATAATAAAAACTTGGAAGGTTGTCTAATTTTATTTATTGAGTCCCAATGTAATATCAAAATATATGCATTTTAGGAAGCTGCTTATTAGACCTTACTAAGCTTTTCTTTTTCAAAAGTACAGGCTGGTTGAAATGATTACGAATGTCATCGCTGGCTATTTTGTTTTGAAATGTAGTTCGGCTTCCAAGGGAATGATTGCAATAAAACAGTCAGTCATTTAGCTGAACTTTCTTTGTTAAATGTTTTCCTTTTCACATTTTCTCATCTGGGCCATCTTCCCAGCGAACCGTCCCAGCAGTTTCATTATTAAACCTGAGTGGTGCGATCCCATTAACCGCTTCACTGCTGTGTCCACACAGCCTCTTCTTGGGATGCTGGGAAATTTGGTGTGCTGGTCTACACCAGCATCTCTAGCTATGGCTGGGGAAGACTCCTTGCCTAAAATATGGGAGTAATACTGAACTGGGTGCACCAATAACCTGACTTTCTATAAGAAACCTTCCAACAATCCCATGCTGTTCAAGTATATTACTGGACTGCCACCCGATGAGAGAAATTTTAGCTTACTGGATTGATTGAACTGGCACAATTTTGCATAAGATAAAAAAATACTGAGATAGGAACTCTGCCTTTTGCACAGCTGCTGTATACTAGCTCAGTATTTTCAAAGAGCGATCCACCATGACCCCAAGATTCCTCTCCTTGTCGGTCACTGAGGCTTTTCTCTCTTTTTTGCCAGAAACTAAAGTGTCAGAAACAGCTTGTCAGCTAGATGCTACCCTTTAAAAAAAAATTTACATTTTCCCTTTTAACAGTCCAATCAAATCACATTAAGTACTCCAAATTATACAAATGCATATCATATAGTCAAAATATTCAGCCAAATTATAAATTTTTGTTGGGGCTTCCCATGCTTCAAGTTCAGTGCGGCTCTAACCATCTTATGTTTCTACTGCCTTGAGTTTCCAATAGTTCCTTCTTTAAGTCTTCCTGTTGTTATCCTTCCAGCTAGATGCTACCCTAGCTTCCTGGCTAGTAGGTCACTGTTGCTTACTGGGATGGAGAGGGACATGGTGAGATGCAATTTGGAACAGTCTAAATGCACTGTACCAGTGCATTTAACTGCACCAAACCTCTCACCACCTCAACCCTCTCCATTTCAGTGCTAGCTAGGAAGCTGGAATGACAGCTCTGTCCCGCCTGACAAGCTGCTCCTGCCCAATGCTCTGGTTTGTGCATCACGCATGAACATGAAGGCTCCCAGAGAAGAGATCACAGCTACTTTGCTACTCCCCAGCCCCAACACTGTTGCCATGCCAAGGCTAAGACCCTCTGCAGATGAACCATGAGCTGAAACCAAGAACAAACCTTGGTTACAGCTTGTGGTTAGGCTGGAGAGAACACGAACCCAGGTTCAGGCAACATGCTATGCCAAACTTTGGCTTAGATTGTCATGGCAGTGAAAAGGACCAGGGAGAGGCAAATTGACTGTGAGCTCTTCTCTAGGAACCAGAATCTTTGGGCTAAGCCAAGGTTGCCTTAGGGCGACTTGCAAACTGGGCTGTTGTGCATCACCTGCTTGCACTAAACTGTATTTGCTGTTTTAATCTTCATTCTACCCACTTTGGAGAGGTACTCTTGGATCTTCTAAGCTTTGGGTGGGGGAAAATCTGGAGATATGGAAGATCATTGCTTTCCTGACAAACCTGGTAGGTTTTTCCCCACCTTGGCTGGTTGGCAATCCAATCCAACCTTCAACTAGCATTTCTTAATCCGTGCTGCTTTGATGGAAAGGTGAATCAGATCTGGAACGGGACAGGCTGTGATTTAAGGAAGGCCCAGCATAGGACTGCTTTCAGGACTAGCATCCACAGGTGGCACTCTAGCTGGCATTGTCCCTGCTGCTGGTGTGCCTAAGTCCAGCCCATAATATGTAAACCTGCATAAATGCCCCATTGCTCTGATTAAGCCCATGGAGCAGAGAGACGCTTTACGTGGTGAACTCAACAGCAGAAATTCTCTACCAGTTCCAGGACAGCTTTTCCAAAAACCAACCTTCAAAGGGCAGGGTTTGACATGCTACATAAACAGCTCTGTTTCAGATGCCTTGTGTGTCACTGAGCAAAAATAAATATACTTTCCAAATATACCTATCTATATAATTGAGGGAGAGATGATTCAGCATATAAGTATCTATGTACACTAGGGCAGCTGGAGATTTGGCCAGCTATGTTGGATCACTATGATTAAATGTGAAATTCACCCCTCCCTGTGTTCCTTGGGGCCGCCAGTTCACTACCCTCCTGCCTCTCTGTCCCATCTGAACACATCCCCTCCTCTTCAATCCTGAGTGTGTGTTTTTCCCCTCCCTCTAACACAACCACCTCTTTCTCCTACTATAACTGATGACTGGCCCTTTCCTCCTAATCATTGGAATGCTTAAGAAGCTCATTCTTCTGTTGTTATATATTGGCAAGTATGAATGAGAAGCACACATATTTATAGAAAACACACATATTTATAGATGAAAGACTCTCATGTCCTGCTCTGATGCTGCATATGGTTGCAGACTCACATTACCCAGTTAGCATTTATTTATATTTATTTTGGTATTTGTGTCAGAGGCATACTCAGTGTGGCATGTGGAATAGTTATATGTATGTATGTTTATGTGTGTGTATGCAAGCTAAAATATAATTCTGAAAACAATGGGTGATGCCCAATGTCAATCAAACTCAGAGCAGAACATGAAATCCACAGCATTACGGAACTTAAGCCCACTGATTCCAGTGGGTCTACTCTGAATATGATTTAGGATGCTTTCAGATGATCTGTTTATTGAACATTTTTATTGATTTGTTTGTGCAACGCTTGGAGAGTGTGTGGGTGTGTTAGACAACATGACTTATTTATTCAGCGTTTGTTCTGTTTTGCTTCCTTAGAGGTTAGACGATGTTGTTGAACAAATATTATTCCACATTTTCAAGTCCATTTTGCTGGCTCTTTCTTTACTGCATAAAGCCAGATTTTTTGAGGAGGGGAGTAATTGCACAAGAACTCCAAATTAACTTTCATTGTGCATCTTTACCTTGCTGGTATATGATTAAATCCCTCCTGAAAATTGAGAGACGGTTGAAAGTACTCTGTTTTGGAAATTCGCATCGGAAACACTGCAATGAAACATATAAGTGATTGTAAGTCAGAAACATAGTCAACAGCTAGGGGCTCTAGTTTTAAAATGTCCTCCAAAATAAGTCTTAAAAGCAAGTAAAGAAGTGGGGGAGACACACCTGCCTTAGGAAGCTGCTCCATAATTTTGGTGCTGCAACCCAAAAGTTGTGATTCCCCAGCTGTAGCATGGCTGGTAGAGAACTGCAACTATGGTACTCATTCCTGGCCACTGGAATAATGTGAGATAGTCTAGGTCATGCCAAGGAGCCTGCGCTGTGGCACCTCCCCATGCCACTATTGAAACTCAGAGAACTGGGTCAGCAGTGGTGTGGGGAGGAGCCAGAGTCAGAGCTCCTCCCACAAGGTCCAAGTATCTCATTTGCCTCTACCGACCCTTCTGCGACTTGTACATCACCAGGGTAAACTGAGCACCTGCACTATGAGAAAAGAGTGCCACCTGCTGGTCAACTGCTTCCATTTCCTGTGGCATTTGTGGCTCCCCCATCATTACATGGCCCTTTTTGAACTTTGCTATCCATGTTCTCTGCTCTCCGCTTTCATTGGTCGAGGGCATTCTATTTATTCTAAAACAGGTGTGAGAAACCTATGTCCTTCTATATGTCATTGGACTTCAATTCCCATTCTCCCTGGCCATTCGTGTTCTAAAGCATCCCACATTTTAGATTTCCAGGTAAACCATTCACTTAAATCACAGTAGCTGAAGAAGCCTACTTTGGCCTTAAATTGTTACTAATAGTTGTATTTTTTTTAAAAAGTGGCACTTGGAGGACCAATCAGGGAGCTCAGCAGGACACTGTTGGACAGACAAACTAATGCCACTGTAATGGAAGAAGCAAAGATCACCAGTGTCGAAGCAATGATTCTTCAACATCAACTTTGTTGGCCTGGTCATGTTGTTTGGATGCCGGATTATCGTCTTCCAAAGCAACTACTCTATTCCGATCTTAAAAATGGAAAACGTAATGCCAGTGGTCAACAAAAGAGGTTTAAAGACTCTCTCCAGGCAAATCTTTTTTAAAAAAGTAGGATAAACAACAACAATTGGGAAACCCTGGCCTGCGAGCGCTCCATTTGGAGAACAGCCTTTACTAAAGGTGTCATGGGTTTTGAAGACACTCAAACTCAGGACGAAAGGGAGAAACATGCTAAGAGAAAGGCACATTTATTTACTTTATTGTTGGTTTTCAGCACTTCTGGCCTATGGACCTAAAATGGTGCACCAGGTCTCAAAGCTTGCAAAGCTATGTTTTTGTGATCCATGACCACCTTCCCTACAGGTGTGGGAAAGTTCAGGCTGTGGCTGCTGCAGAGGACTTTCAAGAATGGTCCTGATTCTTCCTTTGCAAGCAAAATTTAGCACTTTTTGAATCAGGCAGCTTTTTCTGTCTCCCTGTGCGGTAATGGGGAGACAGGAAGCACCAAATTCAAAAAGCATCAAAATTTAGCCCACAAAGGAAGATGCTGGAGCACGCTCTCAAGCTTTCTTTTGGAGCCATGGATTGACAATACAATCATGTCATACGATCTGTGAAGGTGGCTCATGGAGGGCTGTGAAACTGGATCTGGCCCTAAGGATGGGCATATCTGTCAGTTTCTTTCAGTTTCTCAACCCCCGCCCCCCACCCCAATATGAAGGTTAAAAGGTAAAGGACCCCTGACCATTAGGTCCAGTCGTGACTGACTCTGGAGTTGCAGCGCTCATCTTGCTTTATTGGCCGAGGGAGCCAGCATACAGCTTCCGGGTCATGTGGCCAGCATGACTAAGCCGTTTCTGGCGAACCAGAGCAGCGCACAGAAACACCGTTTACCTTCCCACTGGAGCGGTACCTATTTATCTACTTGCACTTTGACGTGCTTTTGAACTGCTAGGTGGGCAGGAGCAGGGACCGAGCAACAGGAGCTCACCCCGTCACAGGGATTCAAACTGCCGACCTTCTCATCAGCAAGTCCTAGGCTCTGTGGTTTAACCCACAGCGCCACCTGCGTCCCTAATATGAAGGTTAGTTCTCTACATTTCTCCATCATTTTGCATTTTTTTAACCAGTTCTTCATGAATGTGCATCAGATTTTAGTGTGAATCTCTCCCAATATATATATGCTTGTATGCAATTCTGTCTAATTTACACATTTTTTGCAAAACAATTTCCCCTAACGTAGCACATTTTATATTGCTATTTTCACAAATACATGCCTTTATGTGCACACTAATGCCTTAATACTGTTGTATCTTGGTTCTCGAACAGAATACGTTCTGGGAGTTTGTTAGACTTCTGGAACTGTTTGAAAACCAAGCCGTGGCTTCCGATTGGCTGCAGCAGCATCCTGCAGCCAATCGGAAGCAGCGCCAGACTTTCGGCTTCTGAAAATCATTCGAAAATCAGAACACTCACTTCCAATTTTCGATCATTCAGAAAACGTACGAGTTCCAAGGTGTTCGGCAACCAAGGTATAAGCAATTTGTACACGTTACTTGGCTGAATGATAGTTGCATTTTGAATTAGCTCAGTTCACCTTTAAATGCAAACTGTATTGCATACTGTATCTCCCTTTTTCCTATCAGGTCCACTAGCCTGATTAAGCTTTCCATCCCTGCCTTTAAATACTGTGTTCCATCATTATGTTAAACAGAATATATTATGTAGGAAACCACCCTGAAACCAGTGTGGGTGATGAAGGGCAGTCTAGAAATCTGGTTAATGGATTAATAAACAAATCTGAGCATACTGCTATGTTTATAATATGAACTGGAGTGCTTATCACTCAGTTTAATTTGGCTTCATTAGCTCAAAGTCCTAAAGGTGTGTGTGTGTGTGTGTGTGTGTGTGTGTGTGTGTTTAAACACACACATGCACACAGACTTCATTTTGACAAATGCTAAAGACAAAGTAGATTGGGGAGAGGTGTGGCTGTTTGGCTCTGCCTTAAGCTTTGGTAAGTTTGCAAATGTTATCTGCCTTATATTAATTAGCTGCTGTTAATTATGTAAATTAACCTTCTGAGAAGTTTAATTTGTGCAAGAATTAATGAAGGGCAAGGCCTTCCCTCCCTTAACCTGGTTCAGAATACGTATGAGTAAAACAGCTTATTTTTTAAATAGAAATAAACTGAGAAGACAATAGGCTGTGTCACACCACTATGAGCCCCAACTCCCATCTCAGGCTCTTCCTTCCCCAATTTTCCTACATTCCCCGATCTGCTTAGCAACAGCAGAAAAAAAGCTTGTAGAACCATGTTTCAGCAGTAGAATACCATCATCATCATCATCATCATTCCACCCTTCATCTGAGGATCAAAGGACAGTTTACAATATAAAATCCTAAAATACATAACATAGTAACAAACAAAACAATAACCACCAACCACCCCCTGCACAGTTTTAAAGGCCATAGATGGTTTAATTAGCCAAAGGCCTGGAGAAAGAGGAATGTTTTTGTCTGGCGCCTAAAGGTATGTTATAAATGCACCAGGCAAGCATCTCTGGAGAGAGCATTTAAAAAACTGGGAGCCATTGCAGAACAGGCCTGTTCTAATGTTGCCATGCTACGGACCTCTCGTGGAGCAGGCACATGAAGAAGGGCCTCAGATGATGATCGTAGAGTCATTTAAGGCTTTATAGGTCAAAACCAGCACTTTGAATTGCACAAGGAAATTGATTGGCACCCAGCACAGTCAGGCCAGGATGGGTGTTACATGCTTAAACCATCTTGCCCCACTGCCCACTGAATCTTCTTCAGAGTCAGAGAGGTATGAAAAAGGTTCCCAGGTCCCAATTCCCAGAATCTCCAGGTAGGGCTGAGAGAAACTCCTGTCTGAAATCCTGGAGAGCAGCTGCCAGTCAGTGAGGGCTATACTGAGTATTAAGTTGTGGTTGAACATATCAGAGGACACAGCGAATCTTCAAACAGCTCTTGTTTATTCACAGGCCAGGACAGAACTGAACTGAAGGGTTCAGCCAGCCTGCTTATATAGAGCTCCACTACAACGCAACAGTAACTACTTTCTCTAACTATCCAATCACTGAACGTCACTTCCAACCCCTTATTTGCATATGTGGACCTGAGTGAAAACTATCCACAGTATCCCCCTACTGGCCCAGGGTGAGAACTTCAGTACATAACACTGAGCTAGGTGGACCAAAGGTTTGATTCAGTATGAGGCTGCTTCCTATGTTTAGAGGAGCCTCAATTATGCCCCAGTTGTTGCCATTACATGTTTCAGCAGCGTTTTGTAGCCACTGGTTCATTGCCAAAAAGAAGAGGAAATGGAAGACAAAAGAGGATGCAAATCTGCATAAAAATGCCATGGGCTAATTTAGGTCTATAGATGCAAATTTAGAAAATGTTGCTGTGATTTGAATAGAAACACAGTACATTGCAGCACAACGGGGACAGCTGCGACTGCATGACCTTTGTGCTTGCCTCTACCAACTTTCCACGTGCTGGTAACTGGGGATGAACAACTTCAAGGCCTCTCCCCAATACTTATGGTTATTTATTTTTAAAATAAACTTGGACTGGGCAGCCCTTCAAATATAGAACAGTGCTCTGGGAAGTATGGGGTATTAGGGAAAGGGTAGTACCTCTGGTGGGGGACACACCATGCTCCTTCTAGTTTGTCCACCTTTGGTCCCCAACCTACACTCAGCTCTCACCTGTGGCTCCTAAAAGGTGTCATCATGCAAACGCAGCCACAGCCTAGGAACAGCTTTGACTGGCTGGCTAAACCAGGTGAGAGTAGTCAATGGGTCCCAAAACCTCAGTGAGTTAGGGATTTCTCCTGCATGCGAAGACAGGCTCTGGCATATTTAGTGGACGAGACCAATAGTGGGTCCAATGGTCACGAAGGCGGTTTCTGCATGTGCTGTAGAGAGAAGTGAGGGGCAGGTGCGGCTTGTCAGCCTAGGAAGGTAGCCCATCTAGGAGAAGGAAAACTGATCCTAAACCTCTGCTGCCTTGTGGCTATACTTGTGAGAAAGGCTTTGGGAAAAGGAAAAATCTGTACTTTGCGGGTCATCTTTGGGAGAAGAAAAGGCTAAGGTGTAAACTCTACACAAATGCAGAGTGGAGTCCCTAAGACAATTGGATGGTGTCTTGTACAACTCCTTCTGGCAACTCCTGCAATCCAGTTGATGCCAAATGTATTGCTCTGCTTTCCTTTGGACCACATCAGCTAGGCTGAGAGGAGGATCTTGTCATTTGGGCAGCCCAGGACCTCCATACACACTGCCCAGGCTTGTGCCCCACATACTGCAAATGCAGCAAAAACAATGTGGGAAGCAGCAGTTACGAGTTACCAGTCTCTGCAGCCACAGCAGGCGATGTGATTCTCCAGCAGTGTAACGTCACCCCAGAGGAACATTCTATTTTCTCTTGAGACAGATGGATGCCAACAACAACTCTGGAAAGTGGGACACATGCACACATCCTACTAGAGTCCAGGGTTATTAGTAGTCATGAGAACTAGGTTCTCCATATTTATTGGAATTCCAGAACACTTCTGGTGTATCCCACCGCGGTGTCTGTGGCCAGCTGGACGACTGACCACAACCCATCCCTGTCATTGCTTGGGTATCTTTTGGTGAGGACCCAGACAATACTCTTCTAAGGGGTCTAGGAAGGTTCTGGGCCTTGTTCAAACTGGACTTTAGGTGGGTGCTGACATGCATTTCATATTTTACCTCATTCCCTTTTCAAGGCTTGACTTACCCCCATTAAGGAGCTTCAATTTGTTATAGCAGCTCAGTCACTGCAAAGCCCGTTTTGTGTATCTATCGTGATTTGGGTATCTGCAAAACCCACCAGCAGGGTTCTGTTCCCCTGACACAATGAAGCAAATTGTGGTTTTGTTTTTTTGTTATATCCTTACTTTTGATTGTAAGCGATGATGTTTCATTTGATAGTTACACTGGTTTGTTCTTTTTCTTAATTGTAAGCCGTCCCGTCCATAAAATTTAGTTTTATGGGGTGGCATAAAAATATTGAAAAAAGATAGAAAGATAATGGGTATGCTTTTATTTTGGCACATTGTGTTTCTGCTGCTGTTTCCTCAGTGCTTTGTAGAACCCATGATGCTCTGCATCATGGCTTTTGTAGTCAAAAACATAATAATATTTCATGAAAGCAGAAGTAATGGAAGTGCACTGTACCATAAGGACAATGTTTCCACAGACATGCCCACCCGATTACGAAGATCAATACTAGGACTTCTTCTTGTACACACATCCTGCTGCTTGCACTTGTGAACACACCATGCCCAAATAAGGAATTCTGGGAACTGTATTTTGCTAAGGGTGCTGGGAATTGTAGCTCTGTGTGGGTAAACTGCAGATCCCAGGATTCTCTGGGGAAAGTCGTGTCCTTTAAATGTATGGCGAGTGTACCGAGTCTGAGTTGCCTGCTGAAGATGGCACCTCAGCTGTGAAATGTCCTTCTGAAAGGTCCATCTGACCGTTTCATTGCTGACCTTCCATGCTTCCTTGAGACGTGATTCAGAGACTTCTGGCAAGATAATAATGAACTGTTGTTTGTCCCATGTCCCAGTTTCAGGGGCCCCAATCCCCTCAAAACAAGAAATGACAGATCTGGGGTGTTAATTGGCCCACAACTAGGTAGTGACACCATCTTTCTGTCAGATGGAAGGAGCTAGATCCATCACGTTTGTGTGTTAGATGTAGCCCAGCTTATCCCTCCCCACCAGTCCCCCAGGTTCAGACATCCATTCCCCATGTGACCACTTCATGCTCCATCTCCTCCAAAATTTTCCTCTGCCTCATCTTTCTTTGACACAACTGCCTCTGGCACATATAAACCATGGGGAGGAGTCTGAAATCTTGTAGCATCTCACTAGCCTCAGTCTCACTCCTGGCTTATTTGTGAGTAAGTATCTGGTCCGGCGGCTTGTTCATCTCACTACTCATTTCTGTTTACCTGCTCTCTTTCTTCTAACAGGGCCATTGCAAGGCAAGGCGAGCCATCACCCCATCTTTCCCACTGCCAGCTCATGCCATCCCTGAATTTGCAATACTTTGGCGCCACTAATGTGGCAACAGCAGTACAGCTCCCCTTCGCCTTTGCCTCCCTCTGAAGAAATAACATCTGGCCACCCAAAAACAGTGGTGACTCTCCCAGAATGCATCACGTTGTGGGGGGGAAAGCCCTGGCCCTTCCTTAGAGCAAGTCAGAAAGCTGGTGGAGGTTGCTGCCACCTCATTAACACCAACAAAGCATTAAAAATCAGGGAAAGTTGGGTGAAAGAGAGTGGCAAGCAAGTAAGGCAGCCCAGCACTAATTGGCTTCTCCCGCCTGAGGCAATTGCTTCATTTCGCCTGACGAATGGGCTGGCCCTGGCTTCTGTTTCAATTTGGTTTTAATATTCTATTGAGATTCCTTAGCTGTCTTGGGGAAAACAAAATGGCAGACTGCAGCGAAGCAGTCGGGAAACTTTAGACTCCAGACTGAAGGGAATTGCCATCTTTATATTATACAGTGCACTCTAGCACCATGCCAGAACCTGTCCTCCAACTTCTTGAAGTTTTCCTCCCCCCCCCCCCGAAAAAGTGGCTTTCATTTTTTCTGACTCTTCCTTGGGGCACTTTAGAATTGCTATCGGATTTTGCTGGGTGTGGGGTTAGGATTCTCATACCTGCTTCTAAAATGTTTGCTATTAACAAAGAGTCTGGAGTTGTGTTTAAAGACCCAAGTCTTTAAAGTGGTACCTTGGTTCTCAAACGCCTTGGTACTCAAAAAACCTGGAACCCAAACACTGTAAACCCAGAAGTAAGTGTTCTGGTTTGTGAGCTTTTTTCAGAAGCCCAATGTGCTCCATTTTGAATGTTATGCTTCTGTTTTGAGTGCCACACTTCCATTTTGATTGTTATGCTTCCGATTTGAGTGTTGCTCTTCTTTTTGAGTGCCACGCTTATGTTTTGAGTACCACACTTCCGTTTTGAGTGTTACGCTGAGGTCTGTCTGCTTTTGCTATTTATTTTGCATTTTTGTTTTTGCGGTTCTTTTTGTTTGTTTTTGTGACTGTGTGGAACCCAATTCAGCTACTGAGTGATTGATTGTGTGACTGCAGTACGTTGTTTATTGCTTTCATTTTATGGATCAACGGTCTTGTTAGATAGTAAAATTCATGTTAAATTGCTGTTTTAGGGGTTGTTTTTAAAAGTCTGGAACAGATTAATCCATTTTACATTACTTTCTATGGGAAAGCGTGCCTTGGTTTTGGAATGCCTTGGTTTTGGAATGGACTTCCAGAACGGATTAAGTTTGTGAACCAAGGTACCATTGTATTTCTACAGAATAAGCAGGCCTTCCCCAGCCCTGCTTTTATGTTGAGTCATTTCCTGGTTGAGAGTGTGACCCCTCAGACAGCCTCTTCCCCCTCTATTGTTGATTCTCGGGTGCATGATTTCCTGAATCTTTCACTTGGTTCCACATATGAATACAACAGCATTGTGTGGTGGCCATGGGTGGTGTGCATATCTTAGCTCCAGCACCCCAACTACCTGCACTTTCTGATCTGGAAAAGCCCAATGGGTAGAGCTACCTCTTGGTAGGGGTAGCCAACATGTTACTATAGAATCATAGACCTGTAGAGCTGGAAGTCACCATGAGGGTCATCTAGTCCAGCCACCAGCAATGCTGGAATCTTCTGCCCAGTTCTGCTGGACTTCAGATCCCATCAGCTTCAGCCAGCATGGCCATTGACCAAGGCTTATAGGCATTTAGTAAAGGGAAGGGTAAAGGGACCCCTGACCATTAGGTCTAGTCGTGGCTGACTCTGGGGTTGCGGCGCTCATCTCGCTTTATTGGCCGAGGGAACCGGCGTACAGCTTCTGGGTCATGTGGCCAGCATGACTAAGCCGCTTCTGGTGAACCAGAGCAGCACACGGAAACGCCGTTTACCTTCCCACCAGAGTGGTACCTATTTATCTACTTGCACTTTGACGTGCTTTCGACGTGCTTTGACGTGCTTTCGAACTGCTAGGGACCGAGCAACGGGAGCTCACCCCGTTGTGGGGATTCGAACCGCCAACCTTCTGATCGACAAGTCCTAGGCTCTGTGGTTTAATCCACAGCGCCACCCACGTCCCTTATAGGCATTTAGTACGCCACTGTAAAAACTAGGGCTAGATGGGCGTTCAGTCTGACGCAGCAACACTTCTTCTCTCTTTGATTGCAGTTGGTTACCTGTGCAGTGCTCTCCTCAAGGATGCCCACCTAGTTACTCCCCTGTTTACTTTGCATTGCATGAAGTCATGTCTCTTTCATGGGATCTTTTTTAGATCATGCAAAGGTATGCTGCGGACAACTTACGCACCTGCAGATGGCTTCTTTCAGTTTCATTTCACAAAATGGTAATGAATGTTGTGGGATTTATTTTCCTTTTAATTTGTTTAAATTGTTGCGGGATATAAAATTTTGCTAAGGGAAAATGAAGTCAGAAAGCTTGTATCTATCCCATTGCATGCCTGTCTTGTTTCAGAATCACTCCTGCAGTTGCAAAAACAGCATGCCATAGCATGTGTCTTCACAATTAAAGGCAAACAGGGAGAAAAGGTGGGGTTGTGAGATGGTAGCTTCATGTACTGTAGTTGTTTTACTGTAGTCAGACATGTTCCTGTATCTTCCTTCAGACACCTTGAACTGATAACAATGTGCAAGAAATCTCATTTCACTTGTTCTTTTGTGTGTGTGCTTTTAAAAATGTGATACCTGATTGGATCAGAGCTCACTCCCACTCTGAGCAGCCCGAGCTTCCTTATTTCACTAATTACAAGAGCAATTACGCCATTCATTCTCTTAATATAAACGCAAAAGGGCACCATCTCATCATACACTCATTTCAGGTGCTTGACTCTTGTAATTTAACTGGGTGAGGCCAGTCCCAAGAAAATAGCTAGGAGTGGAAAGCAAGAAATTGAGCTTGGAAAAGATACGGAGGGGATGATGACTAGTCCTGATCATAGCTGTCAATGTTTCCCTTTTTTAAAGGGAATTTCCCTTATTCCGAATAGGATTCCTCGCAAGAAAAGGGAAAAGTTGACAGCTATGGTCCTGATGGTGATATAACTATCTCCAGGACCAGCATTTCTGAGTACCAGTCACTGGAGAACATCTGTGCCCTGTTTTGGTATCATGACCTCTGTTGGGAATGTATCTGTGTTAATTCCCCTCAACCTCTCAGCGGTACCATCAACCATGGTATCCTTCCACAGCGGCTATCCAAACTAGACTTGGGTGGCACTGCTTTGTGATGGTTCTGGTTCTCCTTAGATGGTCGTTTCCAGAGGATGATGCTTGGGGAGTGCAAATCAAATAAATACATAAAATAAGAGGGCCAGTCAGAATCAGTTCACGAGGTGGAGCAGAGTCACTTCGCTAGCTTCCCAGAAGGCCGGTCGCTGTTGCTTATCAGGAGGGAGAGACTTGAGGCAGCTGGGAGTCCAGAATTGCTTTGCTGGGGCATCTGTACCACATAGACCACCTCACCATTCTGTCACTTGTACCTGGTAAACAACAGGGACCCAACTGACAGGAAGCAGCCCTGTCCCACCCAGCAAGATGCTCCTGGGGCTATTGCAGTCACTTCCTGTTTGTGAGTTGCCCAGAAGCATCTGTTTGGCTCCTGTGGGAAACGGGATGCTGAAGCAGAAGGACTTTTGGTTTGGTCTTATGTTCTTATGATCCATTCTATAGGCAAAAAGGTGTCTGGTAGATTTGGCCTGTGGTTGGAAAGCCACTGCTCAGAAGTTTAATGGGACTTACTCCCAGGTAAGTGTGCACAGCAGAGGTGGGGGAACTTCATTAGCCCAAGGCCTACTACATTCCTTCACAGACAACCTTCTGGTAGCCTCGTGCCTATGGTGGGTGGGGCCAGTGGTAAAATTGTGGGCGGTGCCAGAGTCAAAAGTGGGTGTGGCAACAGCACGTTCCAATCACCAAAAAAGCCAGAGGTTTCTTCAGCTGCACCGTTCTCTACCCAGATACGCGAGAGGCGTTATCACAGTTTAAGGTCACATTCCAGGCCGGCAAAAGCCCTTCATCTGTTTACCCTTATCAGCCCTTTATTTCTGTGCCATTTTAAGGCCAAGGTCCCAAAGCAATGAGCAGCTGAAGACAAAAGGAGATATGAGACAGCAGTACAGTCATACCTCATGTTATGTTTGCTTCATGTTACGTTTTTTCAGCTTGTGTCCCACGCGACCCAGAAGTACCAGAAAGGGTTACTTCTGGGTTTCACCATATGCGCAGAAGCTCTAAATCGCGCTTCGCGCATGTGCACAAGCACCAAATCACGCCGCACACCTGCGCAGATACGGCGCTTCAGGTTGCGGGCTTTTCATGTTGCAAAAGGGCCTCCAGAACAGATCCTGTTCGCAACCAGAGGTACCACTGCAAATGCAAAAGTACAATGCAACGGGCTTCTCCCTGGAAGCAGCTACAGCTGTGGCACAGCCACTACAGTTGCTCTCTGGTGCGTGGCTTGCTAGCTCAACCTTCTGGCTCCTCAAAAGGCAGCAATTCTCCTGGCGCAGGAGCAGATGCAGCAGAGAAGGGCTGGGGAAGCGCCCAGCCAACATTGGTTCTGTTCCTGCTACCTGCCACACTTTTGAGGAGGGCATGGGAAAGGTTGGCTGATAGGTGTGCCCTGCGGAGAGTGGGTGTGCCCAGGGGAATGGGGCATGGCTTGAGTGGGGGCGTTCCTGAAAGCTAGATAGAGAGGTCTGGAGGGGTGCATTCAGCCCCTGTGCTCAGGTTGCAGTCTAATGGTTCGACTTAAAAAATAAACCCCATTGAATTCAGTGAGACCTACATCCCAGGCAGCGGGTTGTTCTTTTGGAGGAGGGAGTAAACAATAAGGTGTCTGTACTCTGGTCGTGAACAGAAGTGCTGTGCGTGGCAACACAAAATGGCTGCCCAAAAAAGAGATGAGCACCATCACACATTAAAAACAACCACAACCCACTGTTCCCAGATATGAATGTATGGGACTGCAGCCTAAGAGTTAAATTCTGTACATGTCTATTCTGAGTAAGTCCCGTTGATTTTTAGGATTCAGGATTGTAATCTTCATTTTTCTTCTTCTAATACCAGATCAAACTAGTGGTACCTCTGGATGCGAATGGGATCTGTTCTGGAGCCCCGTTCACATCCTGAAGCAAACGCAACCTGCACCCGCGCGTCTGTGTGTGCGCGGGTCGCGATTCGCTGCTTCTGCGCATGCATGTGATGCCATTTTGAGCGTCTGCGCATGCGCGAGTGGCGAAACCCGGAAGTAACGCACTCCGGAGCGCAACATGAGAAGATTCATCCCGAAGCATATTTAACCCGAGGTATGACTGTAGTTTGCAATATGTCATTTTAGCATAAATCAATCACCCTTTGGAAACAGACACTCCTCCCCCCCATACTTCCAGATTCATGGGGAAAATACTATATGGGGGCAAGGGAGAGAACTGTATCAGAGGAAGTGCTATCATTAAAACATGCGCACATCATAGCTATTGCACCTTATTATTGGTGGAGGCCAGTTACTTCTCTCTGTCCTGCTTTTCTTATCTTAAAAGTGCACCACTTTTAAAATGTTTTCCCCAAAACTATAAGCACAAGCACTGGCATTAAAAATTGAAACTTTCGTTTTTGCTGGCTGTGTAAAGCTTGTCTGTTAAGTGCTCCCTCTACTGGTTCACTTTATATTGATTCATCATAGCAGTGCATATTTGCTGAGCTTTTCATTCATCTTTGCTACCACAGACAATATCGAAAGCAAAATGGTGTATGACCTCCCCAACAGCATAATGTGAACAAATCATCGTGAATGTGCAATAAAAGAGGTGCAGGGTATAAATGCTTTGAATAATAAGTGAGTGTGTTTTGTTAGATTAGATTAAAATCTACCTCGTCCCACATTCAGTTTCCAAATGGGATCTGGGAAGCTCAAAAGAAGGATGTGAAGGCAGTCGCCTCCTGTTTGGTACTCAGAGGTGAAATTCTGCTGAACATGCAAGTTCCACTTAAGTAGTTTGGCTTGCTCCATGCCAGATTTTCCATGTATTTCCCTGCATCATTTCACAAATATCAATAAGCCATCAAATATCAATTGAACCATCTTCACCAAGTCTTGTGATCCTCCCTGGGCATCCCTGTAGTAATAATAATAATTTATTATTATTTATACCCCGCCCATCTGGCTGGGTTTCCCCAGCCACTTTGGGCAGCTTCTAACTGAATATTAAAAACAATACAGCGTCAGACATTAAAAACTTCCCTAAACAGGGCCGCCTTCAGTTGTCTTCTAAAAGTAAAATAGTTGCTTATTGCCTTGACATCTACTGGGAGGGCGTCCCACAGGGCAGGGACCACTACCGAGAAGGCCCTCTGCCTGGTTCCCTGTAACCTCACTTCTCGTAGTGAGGGAACTGCCAGGAGGCCGTCAGCGCTGGACCTCAGTGTCCAGGCTGGATGATGGAGGTGGAGACGCTCCTTCAGGTATACTGGACTGAGGCCATTTGGGGCTTTAAAGGTCAGCACCAACACTTTGACTTGTGCTCGGAAACATACCACCTCTCTGCCCGCATCTGCTCTGTGCAAATCTTTTGGCACTGAATAGACACACCAGAACCATCCTGAGTTCCTACAGTGGCAACAGCCTCCACGTTTCCCTAACCAGTGTACTGTCACTAGCTTGTGGCAAACGTTCCTCATGTTGACATGATTCAGCTCAGGGAGCCAGATGAGCAGATCTTTAGAACGTGTTTGAAAACCTGAAGCAGCATTTGCTAAGCTGGTACCCTCCAGACATTTTGGACAACAACTCCCATCAGTCCCTGCCAACATGCAGTCCAAAACATCTGGGAGGCACCAAGTTGACAAAGGAATACCATGGTGAACATTAAAAAGTTAGGCTGAGGTTAGGTTGGCCTCAACCAGAGCCAGGGCTTTTTCAGCCGTGGCCCTGAGCTGGTGGAACACTCTGTCACAAGAGCCTAGGGCCCTGTGGGACTTGACATATTTCCGCAGGGCCTGCAAGACAGAGCTGTTCCACCAGGCCTTTGGCCAAGGCACAGTCTGACCCCCTCCTTCGGTAATCCTCATAGAACTCTTGCCCAATGGTTGCCATTAATTTGATCCAGAATTGATTTTAGAATGAATTGATTTTAGAATGTATTTTAATTAATTGATTGTGATTTTATGTAAACTGTGTTACTTTTACTGTTGTTAGCTGTTCTGAGCCGAGCCCGGCTTTGGCAGGGGAGGGGGGGATATAAATAAAATTTTATTATTAAATGTTGTTGTTGTTGTTGTTGTTAAAGCACTGCCATGGCTTTCCCTCAAGGATTCTGGTAGCTGTTGCTGGTTTAGGCTGCTGAGAGTGGTTGACTCCTGTTGCAGAGCTACAATTCCCAGAGTTCATTGCAAAGAGGGATTATTAAGCCCCTGTAGCTCTGGGAGCCCAACGTTCAGCACCCTTAACGAACAACCACTCTCAGAATTCCTTGGAGAGTGAGCAATTGGGTGTTAAAATGGCAGCACAGTGCTTTAAATGCATGGTGTGAATGTGGGCCTAGAAAAACTGAGCGGCTGCTGAAATGACTGCACAGCGTTGGATTCTCAGTGGAATTTGAAAAGTATCTCTTGAGGCACTCTCCCTTCCACAGCACTCCAGTTCTCTGAGAGAGAGAAAAGCAGCAGCTTAATTTCTCCCCTTTGACAGGAATGAAGTAACGTTGCTTTTGGCTAAATGTGTCTAACAGCCATCAAACCGTGTGTGGTCTTGTCTTGTGACTCTCTCATATCGGGACGAGCGTCCAATGGATCTGTCTGTCTGCCTGTCTTCTTCCCCCCTCCAGCAGGGGTTGCACATAAATCTCACTAGTCAACAAAACACGTTTGTGATTGAGCATCCTTGATTTATCAAAAGGCGACAGAGCGCAGTTATCTGTGACTTGTCAGGTATTTCATTCCAAAATATCTCGGTCGGAGTCGCTGCAAAGAATGGAGGAAATACAAAAAGAACAGGCTCTGGAATAATGACAGCACCAGGCAGCTCTTGGATTGTGTATCTCTCCCTCTCCCCCACCTCCACCACCATCTGTGTCAAACAGAAGACTGCCTTTGACTGCGGCTGTCTCCTCTACAGCTTTGATGACAGCTGAAAATAGATGTGATTGATTTCTACCTACTGAGGGTGTGGCGGAATGGGACAGCAGGCTGGTTCTCTGCTTGCTCCCGCTCTGCAAGGAAGCAGATGTGAGATATGTGCCATTCCAGTTTGCAAAAGTTGCGTTTTGTTTACCCGTGGCTTAAATTGCCACCAACTTTTTAAAAGTCTACGGGAATTGTTCATAGCTTTTCAGAGCCTAAAAGGCTCTCCCCACCCCCCGCTGCAATAAGGAGCAAAAAATGTGCAACCTAATACCCAAGGAACTTAACCAAAGGACAAAGAGATTTATTGTGGGGAGTTAAATACTGTTGACCACAGGGGTGGGGGACCTTTTCAGTCTAGGGGCCACATTCCCCTCCACATAGACTTCCAGGGGCCACAATAGTGTTGGACAAGGGCAGAGGCAAAAGTGGGTGGAGCTATTTGTATGTCTATACCCACACACACACCTCTATCCTACTTTCCCATACCCTCCAACTTCCCATTGATCAGAATTGGGACGCCCGTTATTTGGTCCCAAGCTCTCATGAGAGTCAGCTGATTTGCATGAGAGTGTGAGATCCCAAAAAGTATCTTTTAGTCCAATGCTGTGGCACGAGTCAGCTGACTTGTGTCACAGCGCCGGACCCAAAAACAGGACATTCCGGGATCCAGTCAGAAGCTGGGGTGGCTTCTGTAATTCCAGGATGTCCTGCTTAAATCGTGATGGTTGATGCATTAGCTATGCAGTGAAGCAAGAGGTAGTTCAAGGACGTATTCCACCCAGGTGAAAATACTCAAAACAGGTGTGAAACCAAGTTGGTGAGTGGTGTGTCTTGGGGAGATGGGATGTGGTAGTCATGGGAGAGTCCTGAGAACTCACAGATAAGATTTGAGGGCTGTATTTGGTTCTGGGGGCTTACAGTAGGTTTCCCCCCTCCTACATTTGACTATGCCAGCAACACAGACTTGTCTGAAGGTCTGATGTAACTTGCTTTCAGGTGTGGCCCCTTATCTCTTGGTGAATTGTGGTAGGATGATCTGGCAGCACTGCTCTGAGCAGTGGCAAGGGGCTGCCATTTTAATTCCCCACAATGCCCCAGAGAGATGCCACATCAGGGTCATAGTTAGTACCTAAAATGGCGGTCAGATCCAGCTGCCAGGTGTTGCTTGGAGCACCAGGCTGAGAAAATTACTAATGGAGCCCAGGGCAAGTGTCTGCAGTAGACCCTGCCTAGGCCCTGGGGCCCTGGCAGCTGCCAAGCAATATGAGGTGCTGCCACCATTCCTGTTTGCTGTAAACAGTGAGTGTTCTCAATCTTTGTTCATGGCCAATGTATTTTCTGATTAAAGTTTCCCAAATGACTGAATCATTCTTTACTCATAACCTGGGCTTCAAAAGCCAGCTCACAGGCACCACACACAGAGTTCACAGTTCCAATCTGTTCACATTTGCTCATCTAGAAGTATGTCCCACTAAGTTTAATGAATTTCTCTGCAGAGTAAGTGTGCATAAGGTTGCAATTACCATTAACAAGAGTGACTTGGGGGGGCTTTGAAATCCAGTTGTTCTCTCCCCCCCTCTTTTTTTAAAGCATAACACAATGGTTTTATTTTTATTTTATTTTTTTAAAAAAATTATTAACAATTTCCACATAACAAATTATCAAAACAAATAATCTTCATTATTACCCCCCTTTCCCCTCCCCTCTCCAACGAGCCCTCCCCCCAAGACTCCCCTCAGCTCCTCTTTCTGATTTCTTAACTCATATTATTCTCTGCATACTGTAAAATTGAATATATCCCTTTATTATCTGTCTACTATATTAACCCTCAATAAATTTGTGTATGTTTATTCAAAACCTGCCAAGGAGTCCAATTCATTTTGTTGTCTTTTTAAATAATTTGTAAAAAGTTCACATTCTTCCTTAAAGTCACAGTTGTCCTTATCTCACAATTTGTATGTCAGTTTCGCCAGTTCTGCATAGTTAATCAACTGTTCTTTTGTCGGGGTTTCCTCATTCTTCCATCCTTGTGCTATCAAGACTCTTGCCGTGAAATCCAGTTGTTTTCTCAATCTTTGTTGTGCCCAGCCACCTGATTCTAGGCAGCCCAACTAGAGCATGACCTCAGAGCATTCAGGCCAATGGTGGCCAGAGGACACGCCATCAAGGAACAAACAGCTCAAGTGGCGATTCATTTCAGAAGGTCACAGCTTCAACCAAGAATAGTAAGATTTTAAGCTATAGTGTTGTCGTAATCCAGTAGGAAAAGCTTTTCCAAGCTTAAGATGAAGCTGAGAAGGCCATCACTCATAACAACGTAAAAGAACCTTCAGGATTAGGCCAAAGGCTTGCCTAGTGGCCAACCAGTAGAACTAGTTTTGTGCAGGAAACCTACAAGCAGGATTTCAAGGCAATCATCTCTTCTGCCCATGCTCTTCAGCAACTGATGTTAGGAGCCTCCTACATCTAGTACTAGGGACGCGAGTGGCGCTGTGGGTTAAACCACAGAGCCTAAGACTTGCCAATCAGAAGGTCGGCAGTTCGAATCCCCGTGACGGGGTGAGCTCCCGTTGCTCGGTCCCTGCTCCTGCCAACCTAGCAATTCCAAAGCACGTCAAAGTGCAAGTAGATAAATAGGTACCGCTCCAGCGGGAAGGTAAACAGTGTTTCCGTGTGCTGCTCTGGTTCGCCAGAAGCAGCTTAGTCATGCTGGCCACATGACCCGGAAGCTGTACGCCGGCTCCCTCAGCCAATAAAGCGAGATGAGCACTGCAACCCCAGAGTCGGCCACGACTGGACCTAATGGTCAGGGGTCCCTTTACCTTTTTACATCTAGTACTGGAGGCAGAACTCTACTTGCTCTACTTCTGATCGGTGTTGGTGTTTAGGTAGCCAAAGCAGCACCACCCACCCACAAGAGGGAGGTATCCACAGACTTTGCAGGACTCTGAGGTTTGCAGGAATACAAAACAATCTTAAGGGGCTGAGGAGGGCACACTAAGGGGCTTGGCATTCTGTGTGGGGTGTCCAAGGGCAGTGACACAAAAAATGGAATGGAGAAGGAATGGAATGAAGTATCATGGCAAACTACATGGTTGGCCAACTGAACAATGAATACTGCAATGTGTCTTGCGGGTCCCACTCATCTCAGCAGTTCGTAAAAGCACAGGAGGAAAAGGTGACAATATAGTTCTTACAAAGTTCCCTGCACTGGGCAGTTGTTGCAACCAGGAATTGTACATGCAAGGCTTTAAGAGCAGGCCAAAGAGCTCCCACTGGAGCAGATGCAGGATCCATTTAGTCCTGCATCCTGTTTCCAACGGAGGCCAACCAGACGATTCTCAGAAGAAGCCCATAAGTAGGGCCGTGCGAAGACAACAACTCTTTGCCATCGATTTTCCTCCAAGCTGTAAGATTGATTGGAGACCTTCCAGGACTCACTTGCATGTATAAGAATGCGAGGAAATGGGGAGGTCCAAAAGGATGTTTTCTGGGGAAGTAAGGAAGGAAGGGTTAAAAGGGGGAAATGCAACATTTTTACAAAAATCTATGATGCAACCAGACTTAGAATACTGTGTTGTATTCTGTGTTGTACTTGGGATCCAGTTACATCTCAAAAAGGATATTTTAGAGCTGGTAAAGGTACAGAAGAGGGCAACCAAAGCAATCAGGCGTTATGGCATTTGGGGCTTTATCGTTTAGGAAAAGTAAGTCAGTGGATGATGATAATAATAATAATAATAATAATAATAATAATAATAATAATAATTTATTACTTATACCCTGCCCATCTGGATGGGTTTCCCCAGACTCTGGGCGGCTCCTAACAAATTATTAAAAATACCATCAAACATCAAAAACATCCCTAAACAGGGCTGCCTTCAGATGTCTTCTAAAGTCAGATAGTTGTTTATTTCCTTGACATCTGATGGAAGTGCGTTCCACAGGGTGGATGCCACCACCAAGAAGGCCCTCTGCCTGGTTCCTTGTAACCTTGCTTCTTGCAGTGAGGGAACTGCCAGATGGCCCTTGGAGCTGAACCTCAGTGAAGCCATGACAGTGATGCATAAAAGGATGCATGGGTGGTGGGGGGGACATTTTTCAGCACTTGAGTTGCATTCCCTCATGGTCAAATCTTGAGAACTGCATGTCGGTGGTAGGCAGAACAGAATAACAGAAGTGACTCTTTACTTTGTACAAGAGGCAAGATTACACTTTGGGGCATATTCCAGCCAGGCAAAAACACTCCAAAAGGGTGCAGAGCAAGGATGAGAAACATCCTGAGGACCACATAGAGAGACTTGCTGGGGCACATTTGGTTCTTCACTCCTGCATACCCTCCAACATTTCTCCGATGAAAATAGGAACGTCCAATTTAATAGTAACAATAATGATTTATTTTACCCTGCCCATCTGACTGGGTTGCCCCAGCCACTCTGGGCAGCTTCCAACATATATAAAAACATAATAAAACATTTTTAAAAACCTTCCCTATACAGAGCTGCCTGCGGGTGTCTTTTGAAGGTTGTATAGTTACTTATCTCCTTGGCTCAGGGGGTCGCATACCTTCCTACCCTCCAACATTTCCCTGATGAAAATAGGGAATTCCTAAGGAAAAGTGGAACATTCCAGGATCAAATCAGAAACCAGGACGGCGTCTGTAAATCCGGGACTGTCCCTGGAAAATAGAGCCCACAGGGTCCTTGCTCTATAGTTTCAGCTCTCTTGTCTCCCTCCAGCCTTAGTAAAGTGTCCTACCTAGTTTCTATGAAGGCACCTTCATACTTTGTGGTGCCATTTGTGTTTCATTTTATGGCTGGATGTTGCTACCAAACATTTGTTTTGTTTTGTTTCGGTTGTTTTCGCGCATCTCTGGAGTGAATGGATCTCCTTCCCTCCTTAGGATGGGGAAGCAGTTGACACGGGGAGCACAATTCTTCATCCTTTCTCCCTTGTTCCCCAGGGGCGCGTTCGACGGAGCTCCATGCGCACCAGGGAGACGTAAGACTTGGTAAACAGAAGAAAGGTGAAAACGCAAGTGATTTTTGGCAGCCCTCCTTTTGCAAATGTTAGCTTTCTCCCCGCGCGGGGTTTGCAGCCCTAAGTGAATCAGCCCCTTTTCGTATTTTATTTGGTCCCAGACTTAATAGTATGTTGTACGGTGTCTAAAGGCTTAAGATTAAAATGATATGTATCCGGTAGAAGGACTAAGTTAATCTCCACCAGCTGGAATCCAAGCCAGAGGGGCCCTTCCTTTCTGGAAGAGGTTTGAATTAGTATTAAGACCTTCTCCTGAAAACAGAAATGCTTTGCAGAAGTGAAGACATGGAGCAGGGCCGCAAACGGCAGTTTCTGAAGCAATAACATTCGAGGAAACCTTTCTGTCTCCCCACCCCAATCCCCAAATCTAACCTAGTTGAGCACAGAAGGAAAGGAGGGAGGGATGGAAATCCCAACCGAGAATAAAAACTGCAACTGCCTTTGCTTGTTACGGCGCCGTGGAAGACAGCTGTTCCCTGCAACCACACAGGAATCCCTCTTTTAAAACACACACACATACAACCCCTCCTACTCCTAGATTTGGAAAGAAGTATTACTTTTGGACTCGAGCTCTTCCAAAAATACATGAGATGTAAAAAAAATTAAAATCCTGTTTGCCAAAAACACATTGACGTTTTGCTTACATTACATTCTTCCCTTGTTTGAAAGAAAGAAAATAATCAAGAACCACCCCCATACACAAAAAGCACACACACACACACCACTAAAGGTCCTCCTCACAATGATAAGTTTTAATTTGGACAAAAAAATGCAAAAGTCAGCCCCCACAAGCCTTGTCTTGAAATCCTCCTTTACACCTCATTTCTGAAGCATGAATATGGACGCTGTCCAGTTTCCCCATTCTGAACGGCTTTTGGCTGGAGGAACGCGGTATGGAAATCATTTCCCTTGTAGGTGCAGTAGCTACTTTCCACAGACTCAACAAAGACATGAAATATCATTAACATCTGATTCCGAGAGGCTGACAACCACTTCTTTGTTTTAACACAGCCATCCGGGGGAAAGCTGTTGCATATTACCATATCGCTAGCAAAATTGTACTTATTAGACTGCAGTAGAGGCCGTGGAAGTGTTTCGCTCATTTGTGCTGGCGCAGGAGATCTCTGAATGTGCCTATTGTTTTCCGAGGCTTCGATCCTGCTCCACTGAAATTGCGAGGAGTTTTGCTGTTGACTCCAATTGGAGCGGGACGGCAGGCCCCCTGGGGAGCGATTCCACGTGGCTTCCAGAGGCCCCCAGCACAAAAAAATGGTTGTAGCCAGTGCTAGGTGATACATGGCCAAAAAAGGAGAGGCAAGTGGACCACAGCTTCACATGGGGTGGCCCCCAATGGATCGCCCAAAAAGAGGACAGAAGGGAACACAGATATGCATAGGACTGAGATGTCTGGATGCACATTAAGCAATACTGGTTTGTATATCAAATCACAATTTTGCACTAGCAAACATGCACCAGCCATGCTCAAGGCAGGGCACTTGATTTTTGCTGATTCTTTCCATGCAATGTGGCCTTTGGGGCTCCATCCCTCCCCCCCAAAAAACCCCCCAGTTTTCACAGCCTCGGTCCAGTATATCTGAAGGAGCGTCTCCACCCCCATCGTTCTATCCGGACACTGAGGTCCAGTACCGAGGGTCTTCTGGCGGTTCCCTCACTGTGAGAAGTTACAGGGAACCAGGCAGAGGGCCTTGTCAGTAGTGGCACCCTCCCTGTGGAACGTCTTCCCACCAGATGTCAAAGAGAACAACAACTACTAGACGTTTAGAAGACAGCCCTGTTTAGGAAAGCTTTGAATGTTTGATGTATTACAGTATTTTAATCTTTTTTGCAAGCTGCCCAGAGTGGCTGGGGAAGCCCAGCCAAATGGGTGGGGTATAAATAATAAATTATTATTATTATTTATTAGGGTTGTAGAACAGAGGGCAGCAGATTGGTAAGGGACCTTGTCGGAAACTGAATGCCTTGCCTTGCATTGGTGGCCTTTGCATTGGTGAAAATGCTTCCGCTGGCACAAAACCACCTTTGGATACAACCCCATGATTATAATTAAATATCTTGCCACAGGCAGAGGGCCTTCTGGGTAGTGGCACCCACCCTGCTTAACCTCCTCCCATAAGATGTCAAGGAAATAAACAACTACAGTGCCTGACTTTTAGAAGACATCTGAAGGCAGCCCTGTTTAGGGAAGTTTTTTAATGTTTGATGTTTTATCGTGTTTTTAATTTTATCGTGTTTTTAATATTCTATTGGGAGTCACCCAGAGTGGCTGAGGAAATCCAGACAGATGGGCAGGGTTTGTATGTATGTATGTATGTATGTATGTATGTATGTATAAATAAATTATTATTATCATTATTATTATTACAGTACAGTAGGGAAGACTGTGACCAGGTAAGCTGGGTGCCTGCTCAGCTCAGGCTCCAGCCCAGGTGCTAATTGTTAATGAGAGGCAACTCCAAAACCTCTGCCTTCCCTTCTGATAATGGCTGATTGTCTTTGAGGCTGACTTGGTCCTGGGAGTCCTTCAAACAGAGGGCTGTCTTTTGTGAAGTAGAGCTCACAGCCCTTCTAAGGCTCCTCTTGCTTTTTCAGCATCCATTCTTATTTGTCTGCGCAAAGCTTATGTAGAGGTAGACTGTATCTGGTTTTTATAGCACGTTCATTCTGATTTGTTTGCACAGAGATTATTTATTTATTTCCCCAGCCATTCTGGGTGGCTTACAACATATCTAAAAACATAATAAAAACATCAATCCTTAAAAACGTCCCTAAACATGGCTGCCTTCAATGAGCATTCATCCTGAATTCCTCCTCATTGATGCTTGAGGAGCATCATTTGACCACTGCACTTGTTTTAGTGAGGTTCCCCATCACTTTCCTAACCTCAAAAAGTGGATTGTTGTGATGGGCCAACAAAGGACTTCAGTTGCACACACCTGAATTTCGTTCTTGAATCCCTCCTGCAAAAACACTGATGATTTGGAGGCAATGTCTCCTCATTATCATCCAGAGCAACCTATCTTACAGCAAGTCAACAGGCCACCTTGCCTAATGCTGTCTGCTCTGACTGGCAGAACCTCAAGCAGAAGTCTTCCCCATCACCTGCTACTGGTTCCTTTCACTGGAGATGTCAGGCACTGACCATGGAGATCTTCAGCATGTGAAGCATCAGTAGCAGCTGCTGTGCTGGGGTCAGTTGTGTCACTGCTACTTGTAAGGAGGTAAAGGGGAGGAGGTTGACTTGATACAAATGCACCTGCAGGAGCGCTGGTTTGAATCTGCTGCTGCATTTACACCACACCAACCTTGCCTTCTCCCTCCCTGCCAGCAGCCGTGACACAACCAGCCAGACCTCAAATGAGTGACACCATTCCAACAGGTTGTCCTCTCCTGCAAAGCATCTACTCTGCCCTTACGCTATGGTCCTTTCTCCTATTCAGGAACCTTTTTTACAAGAAAAAAAATCAGCTTTTGTTATTCTTTGTAAAGTTAAGTCTTTACCCTCAGCATTTGGAGAGACATAAGGAAAAGTGACAGGAAGAAAGCATTCCATGCAATTTCTTCCTGAGAAGGAAACCTGCTACAAACTGTTGAGCACCTGGCACTCACAATTTAATTGGGACTTTTAAAGTAATGACAACAGTATTGTTCAGTCAATCAAACAACTCGAAACTCGCATCTTGTTGTTGTTCTTCTCCTGTTTTTAATTGGCTGAGGATGCTCTCACCGTATCCTTAGGCTCCACCTTATCGCCGCCGCCACAAAATTACTGGCTACAATGCTGTCAAGGAACCAGAAGACGGCCAACTAATTCATCCAATGGGTGTTGCTGAACTGAGCCAAACATTCATCTCTGCCTTCTCCAGACAAGCCGAAAGAGGTTCTGCAAGCTTCAGCAATGCTCTTCTGCTGCGCGGTGGAAGAAAAAGAAAGATGAAAGTCTGGCCTGGGGCACTTTTAATTCCACAGTTTATTGGGAGGGAATGAGAAAGTGAGAGAGACAGACAGACAGAGAGAGGGGGAGAAAGCAAGGGAGCAAAACAGAGAAATGACACTTTAAAAAATGTTCCCCACTTTCTAAGGCAATCAAGGTCTTTTTTTCTAAATGACTTTGAAAGAGGTAACACGTGTGTTTATTTTCTCTCACTTCCTGTCCCCATCGACTGGGATTAAACTAGTAAGGAAGATAAATTATAAACAGGTTATCCAACAGAGGCAACATGTGTGCTATGGCGGTAACATGGTGCACGATGGGACCTGAAGTGAAGGAGGCCTGAGCATAGCTAGCTGTGCCCTGGTTTGCAACCGATAATGTCACGGACTTGGACTTGAGCCAGGAATCTCCTGGTCTAAGGCCAGAAAGCTACCGTGTGTCCAGGCCTCAGAGCCCTCTTAAGGTGCACAAGGGTACAGCAACATGAAACATCTAATGTCAACATCTGTGTGTAGTATCGAGCTTTTGGACTCACTGGGCATGGTATGAATACTGGGAGCTAAACTTGCTGTGCCTGGTCAATACAGCACAGCAGCTTCCAGCTCTCACACATTGATCTCAGAAATGCTTAGTCACAGGACCCACATTCCCCGCTTGGATTTGGGTGTGGATATCCACAAATGTGCCCTAGGCTAGCCTTCATACTGTAAGCCTAAGCCTGAGCCTATAGACACTGAGGTAGGACTAGATCACATATTCCACATGCCTAAGGTTCAGGTCTCTAGCTCAATAGATCAGGGAGAGGGCGCAAGAAGAAACCTGAGCCACCACCTTCTCCCACTTGCTTTTGGAACATAGAAAGTGGCTTTATACTTGGTCAAAAATGGTTTGCATCCAAGAAAGTTGCGCTGCTAGTTTAAGGACTACTACTAAGATGTGGGTGGTGCTGTGAATTAAACCACAGAGCCTAGGGCTTGCTGATCAGAAGGTTGGTGGTTTGAATCCCCATGATGGGGTGAGCTCCCATTGCTCGGTCCCTGCTCCTGCCAACCTAGCAGTTCGAAAGCATGTCAAAGTGCAAGTAGATAAATAGGTACCACTCCGGTGGGAAGGTAAACAGCACTTCTGTGCACTGCTCTGGTTTGCCAAAAGCAGTCATGCTGGCCACATGACCCGGAAGCTGTATGCTGGCTCCTTTGGCCAATAAAGCAAGATGAGCACCACAACCCCAGAGTCATCTGTGACTGGACCTAATGGTCAGGGGTCCCTTTACCTTTACTAAGATGGATCTAGGGGAACGTGACCACCAGGTGCAAGCTTCCGGGGCACCACAACTATGAAGTCCAATGGAAGATAAGAGACAGGTAAGGCACTGGATTTGGGACACCACTGAAATTTGAGATGCCAAGGTCCACCTGCAGAATGGAGCTTCCTGTCCTCTCTCCACACAGCCTCCATGCCAGCCAGTTCTGCACTGGGGGGATTGGGGGACCCCATAACAGATTTTACTGTGGTACAGAGTTGCACAGTTAGAGGAGAGTAACAGGAAGGCCTCTCTCACAGGCAGACGTCCTTGAGCGAACAGGATGATATTGCTGGATACAACCCACTATTTCCCTCTCTTTGGGCATTTGTAACCAGAATGAAAGAAGCATGCATGGGTTTGTGGGTGAGTGTAAGGATAAGCATATTAGCTCCACTCAGTTGCCATTCCAACAGCATTCCAAGAGTTGGAGGATGAACATATTAAGCAAGGTCCTCCTCAGTGGTGGATTTGGGGGGCTGCAGGCAGTTCCCCCCCAAGGGCATTGAGCCAAGGGGGCGCAAATTTGAAAAGCTGTCAGGATGCTGTCAGCAGCTCCCGGCTGGTTGCCCAGGAAAGTATAAATACAAGTTTCTTACAGTCCTTTTTTATTTCAAACTTTACAGAGAGGGGCTACAGAACCCAGCCTCTTGGATAATGGTGCTGTCCTGAGTGAATCTCCACCCACTGTATCTCCCATTTCCTCATTTGTCATCATCATCACCTCCTCCACGTGTGCTGCCAAGTGCCCTCTGCCTTCGAGCTCTTTGCTCTCCTACTTTTAAGACTCGCCAGGTTCTGGGAAATGGAGGGTCTGGAATGCTTTCTAATGACAACATGTCAGCCAGCTGCTGCTCCAGCTCTGCCTCTTCCTCCTCTCCCATAATTTCCCAACTTTTACCCTCATCTGCCTCTGAGCTGTGACCTCCCGCAAACCACTGTTGTAAATCTGTACTGTCTTCCTCTTCTTCCTCCCTGGAGGGGTCAGAAGGGGGAGGCAGTCCCCGCTGTTCCTCCTCCTCTGCCCAGCCCGACAGAAGATCCATAATAAAGAAGATTCACATGGGGGTGCCGAATATGGGCTTCACACAGGTCACCATATTGCGAAAGATTTCCAAATTCCACCCCTGGTCCTCCTGCACCCATGGAGTCTCCCTGTGTGTTTTAGAATCCTGGTAGTTGGTAAGAAAGCCCCTTGTCCCCTCACAGAGCTACACTTCTCAGAGTTCCCAGTGAAGAGGGATTGACTTGTTAAACCACTCTGAGAATTAACAACTCTTAACAAACTACCGCTGTCAGAATCCTTTGGGGAAAACCAGGACTGTTAAAAGTGGTATCACAGTGCTTTAAATACATGGTGCGGGCAATGAAAAGTGGGCGAAAAATAAACTGAAACACTTGTGGAATAAAAAAATACAGGGGGAAGTTAGGGGGCGTGCTTTGATTGGAAACAAAAGCCCCCTATCCTTTGTTGGCACAGACAGTACTGAAAGTGGGGTCTCCTAGAACCACCCCATGTGCACAAATCTTCATGGGTGTACAAGAAAAAGGACATGAACAAAATACAATTAATTGACCTAAAAACTGTGTAACTGAGGGCCAGCCCTATGCTCATCTATGCTGAAGTTGTAAGCATGCCACAGTTTCAAGTAATGAATTTTTTAAAATTGTGTGATGGTTCCTTCTTTTTAAAAGTGCAAAATTCTAAGGGAAAGTGTACTTTGTGGGGGTTTCTTTATTTCGAAGGAAGTTTTAGCTAAAGTGAATCTGGTAGGGTTTCATATAGCTGCAAGCAGGAGACAGAAGCTGTATATCAGAGAGGAAGTTGGAACGGCAAGCCTTGTCGTATAGGTAGGATATACGTAGAAAGTTTATTTTTTCAGATTGAATATCCAAGTCCCTGAGGTGAAACAGTAATGAATGACATCTCACTGACTGCCCAGGCAGATCTCATTTTGCAGTGCAAGATAATATACAGTAATCTGATCACAGAAGTCATAAAACTATATTTTAAACAATGTTCATGGAGGCCAAAGGAAAAGAAACCACTTTGCCCAAATTAGTTTTCAAGCTCAGAAGACGAATGCTGGTTTTCTGCAATTCACAATTCATGTTTTACACTCTCTCTGTCTGGTGCACATATTTCATTTTTTTCCTTTCATATATATCTCAGTGTTTCAAAAGGTTTTGATACCTGGAGCACATTTCCCCTGTCCCTCTGGATTAAAACTGGAGGAACGCTTTATGCTCACTAGTAGAACTTATACTGTTTATTTTTTATTGTATCTGCATTCCTCCTTTCTTCCAAGAAGCTCATGGTTCTCAACCTCCACCCACTTTAACATACAACAACCCTGTGAGGTAGGTTGGGCTTAGAGGCGGTGACTGGCCCAAGGGCACCCGGTGAGCTTCATGGCTGAATGGGAATTTGAGCCAAGGCCCTCCAGGTCCTAGTCCAACACTCTAGCCACTACACTGTCTCCCCTTACAATTGCAGATCCATTTTCTTAATCCGAGAAAAAGATTCAGTTCATTGTGCCATTCCAGCTTCCCATCTCCAGCCCATGGGCCAAATTAGGTCTGGCAGGGGCCCAAATTCGAGCTGTGCGGCCATTTCCTTCAAACTTCTCCCACACCTGAAACAATAAGATATGGGGCAGCACAGCAGCAATGCAAAGGGGCCCCAGGGCAACTGCCCACAACTGCCAGCCCTGCAGGCATCCTAACTCCTTCCTTCAGTCACTGCTCAATTTGCTGTCCAGGTGCTAAGTGTTGACTGGCAGCTTAGTGGGCTATATGACTGAGGAGCCAGGAATGGAGGGGGAATTCAATTCAGTTTGCATGTAAAGCCAAATGTATCAAATTTGCACTTTCTGAGACAATATGAGAACCGAAACCTAGCTGCCCTTAAAAATTTGCACTCCTTCAAATTTTGCAATGCGGTTCTCCAACCAACAGAAATAATTCAGCACATTTGCTGGGACTTCCCAGGTCTCTCCTGTCATCTGCAGCTACTCAAGCTCATTGGAGACCATACCAGTTACCCAGCCAGCTGTTAATTTCAATGGGTCTACTCTGAGCAGAAGTCAGTTGGCTACAACCCCATGCTCCTGAAACACCAAATTGTATAAACACACAGGGAGAATAAAATGTAGAGGCCTGACAAAGCAAAATTCAATAGTGTTTACAATCCCTGAAGTATTCACAGCCATTAGTTTAGATTCAAGAGTAAACCCTGGGGGTAGAGGGAGGGATAAAAGAGAAAATAAATAATAGGCATTGGCCAGATGAGCGTCAGCTGCAGGTGTAAACTCTCCTGGCCCCCCCCCTTCCTGGAAGAGATCTATGCTCAACCAGGTGTGCTCAAACAGCTTGGTCCTCTCTGGAGATCTGAGGTGACCACAGCCTCCATTTCATCCTGATGAAGTGAAAACGAAAACAGAGTCCCTAGATCCCTCCGTCCAGCCCTCACACCTTGCTGCTTTCATAAACAGCTGCATTTCTTTCGGGGTGTGATTGCAACAGACAAACGGTCTTGTGCGGAATAGCTCTCCCAGAAGTCTTAGTGTTGCTGCCTCCTGCAGCAATTTCCATTGGTGTCTTTTGAAGCTGACTACCACCAGCTCTCCCGAATGCCTGGAGGAAGGTCATGGCTGTTAGACTGGGCTCTGAGGCTAATGGGTAGGGCTGTGCCTCAGTGGCAGAACAGCTGCATGCAAGCGGTTCCAGGTTCAAATCCAGAATCTCCGTACTGGAACATTCTGATGGCTACTTCCAGAATGCTCCCTGCGCATTCTCTAGATGGCCTAGAATATAAGACTCATATTAGGATGGGTCAGGGAAATTGTAGGTGGTCTCTATAAAAATGAAAAGCCAGAAAATGAGTAGATTGCCAAAGATCCACACAGGAGTGATTCAACGGTGGCAAAAGCTGGTTCCACTTCAAGTACAGTTTTGTGAGCCAACTGAGATGCCGCCGCCCCTTCCTTGTTTTCTCAAAAGTAATGGATCGGAGGAAACTTCTTTTTACTCTCTCTCCCCTCCACAGTTTATATATTTCTCTATAAAGTGTGTCTGTCACCTTGCCTAAGAAGAAGAGTTAAAAATGAGATAAAACATTAAAAATACGAAACCCATCTGTAGCGACGTTCAGTTCGTCGCTGGGGACTTGTTGTAAACAAAGGGAGGTGTGTGGTTTGGGGATCGCAATCCAAAGCTCAGCAGGACCATTCATGCAGCCAGAGCTGTTGCAGTCGTTCCTGCAGCCGAAGAGGCAAGCCACTTTTAAAACTAAAGATCTGCTTGCCTCTTTGGAAATGGAAAATGGAGCACCACTGGCATAAGAGGGCGGGGGAGGGGAGAGTGAGAGAAGCACACTGCTTTTCTTTGTTGCCTCTCTGCATTATATCAGGGGTGGCGATCCCAAGGCACCCCATATGTTGTCAGTAAGGAATGGTGAGAGTTGTAGTCTAGCAGCATCTACAAGCAGGGCTGGATTTAGGTTTGATGTGGCCCTAAGCTACTAAAGGTAACAGGGCCCTTTATATGTCCAGCTGTCCGTTGTCAACAACAAACAGTCACTGTTTTTTTGTGTTGGATATATGCTATATGGTAATAATAATATGGTAATAATAAATAGATATGAACATTTTTCTAAAGTAATTTTATAATGGGATCAAAATAAATAAATGATGCATTACATGAAATCAATCAGTAGGCATAAGACTCATAACCTTAGTCTATGCTGCCTGATCATCAGTCTACAAGCACTCTTTAATATTAGATAACAGGAACAACAAGACCCTGGTGTTGGGAAAGATGGAGGGCACAAGGAGAAGGGAACGACAGAGGACGAGATGGTTGGATAGTGTTCTCGAAGCTACCAGCATGAGTTTGACCAAACTGCGGGAGGCAGTGGAAGACAGAAGTGCCTGGCGTGCTCCGGTCCATGGGGTCATGAAGAGTTGGACGCGACTAAACGACTAAACAACAACAACAGGAACAACCTACATTCAACTGTGCTGCACTGCAGCTGCATGCTGTGTGCTGCCTTGCAACCAGTCCATGCAGAATGTAGGCACCCTATATATAGAAATGAGCAAACCAGTGGTATTTTAGGGAGCAGGCTAGCAGGCAAGGCCCATTATAGTGGTACCTCGGGTTACATACACTTCAGGTTACGGACTCTGCTAACCCAGAAATTGTGCTTCAGGTTAAGAACTTTGCTTCAGGATGAGAACAGAAATTGTGCTCCGGCGGCGTGGCAGCAGCAGGAGGCCCCATTAGCTAAAGTGGTGCTTCAGGTTAAGAACAATTTCAGGTTAAGAACAGACCTCTGGAACAAATTAAGTACTTAACCTGAGGTACCACTGTACTTACATCTTAGGAGCCCACACAACACAAAACACTGTTGCTGTATGTAGGTTTTATTTTATTTGTTTTTTTATCTTATGTTTTGGAAATGTACATCCATTTTATTTCTTTAATTATTATTTTTTGGGGGGGGACCAAGAGAGTGGGGCCCTAAGCTATAGCTTGTTTAGCTTATATGTAAATCCGGCACTGTCTACAAGTTTTCTGTCCCTGCATCACGGCAGAGGCTTCTGAGCTTGTCGTCCTGGGATCCATAATTACACGCGTCCTGATAATGTCTAACTCCTCTTGCAGAAAACTCAGCAGCAAATTTGTCATTAAAAAAAACACAACACAAACCCACACACAATCTTTATATAACTTTGGCTGAAAGACCCCTGGAATCCTAAGCTCAATACAGGATGATAAATTACCACACCCACACCCACATACAAAAAATATGGGCAAATTATGGAAAATTAATAAATGGATGGCCTTATTTCAGTTTATAACAGCTCCTCGCTCATCAGCAGAAGCCCATATTTTTGCTCTTGGCAGGCATGCAACTGTTGCAATCACAGCCATCTCCTTAGCCCAACGCTATATATCAGAATTGCTCTTCCCTTCATAATAATCCAAACCTGATCATGCACCAAAAGTCTCACTTAAAAGTACAAAAGAAACATAAATTTTCCACTCGGATAATTACCCTGCTTTAATAGGCAATCTTCTTCCTTGCCTATATATTTCATAGGCAAGGATAGATATATAGAGAGAGGTGGGCGGGGGAGAGAAAGAGGCTGGCATCAAAATTGTTCAGCACACTTGCTTAGACTCTCCAAGTCTCCCCTCTCAACTGCAGCTATTCATGCAGCCACCCAGAGCTGTTGGGGTAACCCAGTCAGATGGGATGGGTACAAACAATAAAAAATATTATTGCGTATTCACACCCAGAGACCTCCCCCTTAAAGAAAGACACATTTGACTCAAATTTTATTTTTTGTTTTTGGCAGAATTTAGGCCACCACTTTACTGATTACAGAAAAGTGAGTGGTTGCATAGGCTCTGGTTCAGATAGCTCCCTACACCCTTGCAGGTAGCGCTGACCCAGAGCTCTATCATAGGTCAGCCAAGGGTGAACACCTGAGGCAGGTGAAAAGCCTGGGAACAGACTCTGTTCACTCCCCAGATGCTCCCCTGGACTCAGGCACGGGCACAACCCCCTTCCGGGGGTTGACCAAACCAAGTTGAGTCCCTGGATTCCTTTAACGGAATATCCTTCACATAGGGTTGGGAAGACCGTTCTCCCATCCCTATCAGGGCCTATCCGCAACCGCAAAACCTGACGATTTGCTACGCGACAGGCTAAACCCAAATGGCAACAGCCAATCAGCCATGTGGGGGAAATTCCTGCCATGTCCCTGTCCCAATGACAGGCGACACACAATGGCATAGCAAGGTCAATCACAAAATGCCCTAAAATTAGGGAGAGATGAGCAGGTGTTCCGATGCACAAGCCGAAAGAGGAAGCTCTGGGACACATGCATGGGTTTATATAGGTCCCTCGATCCATTTACACTGCACCCATTGGCCAGATTACACCCAGCAATGAGGGACCTACCAATCAGGTGTTGTGGCTTATTATTATTATTATTATTATTATTATTATTATTATTTTGCATAAGAGACCACACCGGTCACCCAGCTTTTTGGAGCTTTTGGGAAGGGGGCATGAGTGACTTCCATGAACAGGGGCATGGATAGATCATGCCTGAGGCTTTTTAGACCCCACCAATAGTGTGAAAGGAAAGTGACTTTTATAGTGTATAGCAGGAAGTCGAAAAATCCAGCAGGGACTAAATAGGTTTGGTGCACCAATTTGCCTCTTTCACCATCGCATCTTTCCATTCACGTACATACTAAGTGCCAGTCTACATTTAACTGGCTTTAGCAGAAATTATGTGAGAAGTTTCCCTCACCTTAATGTCTGTGAATCCTGCCGTAGATAGTAAAATCAGAAGCTACCTTATACTAGGAATGGGGCAGAGATTCAATGTTGTTTGCATCTTAATGAGAAGCTACCTAATTCACACTGAATTGATGCACAAATCAGAATGCATCCATCCTTCGAAATCCTTGCTTCTCCAAATTTTGCAAGGTAGCTCTCCCACCAAAGAACATGTATCATAATGCATACATTAGCATTATGCATACATAATGCATACATAATGCAAAAAAGCATATATTCATGAAAATAACATATAAAATGCAGTATTAGTGAAAACTGCTGCAAAAAAAAAGTGTATGTAACTGAAAACTGCATGCAAAATGTGCTTATTGGAAAAAATGCTCAGTAAAACGCTGATGGGTTTTCAAGAGGATTTAAAAATAAATAAATCCCAGATTGCTGCAGAATTTAAGATTTGAAAATAAGAAAATCAGAGAACAGAAACTGGCAGATTTGTCCATCTCTGCCTTATAACAACTCAAACCATTGGTCCATCTAACCCTGTATTGACTGCACTGGTTGGTGGCAGCCTCCAGGATTTCAGACAGGGGGCATTCCCAGTCCTACTTGGAGATGCTGGGAGTTGAACCTGGACCTTCTGTATGCAAGGCAGCTGCTCTTCCACTGACCTATGACCATTCCTTATGGATCGTCCTGTACATCAACCACTCCACCTTCTCTCCCTGACCCTTGCAATCCTCAGCCTGTTCTTATACATTCCACGTTTATTCCTTTTCAGCAGCACAAGTACAGTGGTACCTTGGGTTACATATGCTTCAGGTTACATACACTTCAGGTTACAGACGCTGCTAACCCAGAAATATTACCTCGGGTTAAGAACTTTGCTTCAGGTGAACAGAAATTGTGCGGCAGTGGGAGGTCCCATTAGCTAAAGTGGTGCTTCAGGTTAAGAACAGACCTCCAGAACGAATTAAGTTCTTAACTCGAGGTACCACTGTATTCCCTTTCCTTTGGCAAGAGGTTGCCGTGTGAAAGAGGGCGCCATCCCTAGTTATATTGTTTGCACGTCCTTAGTGTCGGCTCTAGAGGGGAGACGGAATATTGGATATCATTTTGTGCGGGCCTGAATCTATAATTGAGAAGATGAGAGTTCATTACAGACTTTGGCCTCCAAGTGCTTGTCTTGGCAAGCAGCTCAGCTGAGTGTTAAAATCATTATGGGGTTGCCTAAATCTAAACAAACACCCACCTTTTCCATTTATTGCCGGGACAAAATGACTTGCCTTGTGTAATACCTCCAGTTGTCAACTTCTTGTTCTGCTGTGGGAATTAGACATTTCTCCCCTCCTTTCCTTACATTAAGTCTGCAACAGGAACTGCATTGTGCCTGGTGGGGTATCTGTCAGATACTCATTATTCCTTCTTGCACAATACAGGGGCCTCATTATTCGGCGCTAAGGCTCTTCTGGTCTCCTGTGAGATGCGGTGAAAGCAAAACAAAGGTAAACGGAAAGGAGGAATTTGTCTAATGCTGTAGCAGATAAATTACTACAGAAAGGCATCTCAATCTGTGAATCTGGGGGTGGGAACAGATAATATGCATGTAGCAGAATTTTCTCGGTAAATGTAGGATCAAGATAGCCACAATGGAGCTAGAGTGTTTTGGAATGTTTTGGAAATGTTCTCATCATCTTCAGTACAAACAGAACTTTTAAATCTTCTTTCACCTTACTAATAAAAATAGAAATGTTAAGCTGCAAAGCTGTTCTACATTTGAGTGGTAAAGAAGAAGATGACATGGGCACTAGCCAGTCAGTGCTGTCCACAGCTGGCTTTTGATGGAAATGTGCAGCATCAGCTTTTTAAAAGCTCAGAGATGGGGAACCATGGGCCTAGAGGCCAAACATGGTTCTCTGAGCCTCTCTGTCAGGATTCTACCTTCTCCTCAGGCCACACCCCTCACCGGTGCTACTTCAAACCCAACTTCTGCAAGCATGAGACACACATTGGATTGCGCTGTTGTGCTATGTGTAGACTCTCACGAGCAGGATGTGCGATTGCCACAATTTGGCATCACCCTACTTCAGACCGCCTCCAATATGGCTTGTGACAATCTGGATTTCTGTGCAGTTAGAATGCAAAAGTAACAAATGGGAAATGTATTTTCAAAAGAACTGACATTATGCCTGCATTCTGTCATTGAGTATACACCTTGAGCTGCCGAGAGTCAATTCACACTTTCCATTTTAAGAACAGCTATGAAAAGTCCCCAGATTTAAATGACAATGCATTCAGCGGCAAGTGAAAATAATGCAGGCGTGTTTCAGTGGCTGGGGGTTTTTTTGCCAGGAAAAAATGGGGATGCAGGCCTCATGAAAAGAGCATCCCTCCCTCAGGTCTCCTTGCTTCTCTGCTTATTGTATCCTAGCTATTCCAATGTGTCTATCCACCACAAATAAAGAAGAGACATCAAATGAAACTGAATGTTGGAAGATTCAGAGCAGACAAAAGAAAGTTCTTCTTCGCAGACCACAAGATGCAGTGATCGCCACCAACTTGGATGGGGCTTTAAAAGAGACAAATTCATGGAAACCTAAGAACAACCAATGGCCCATCTTGTCCAGCATTCTGTTCTCATAGTGGCCAACCAAATGCCCATTGGAAACAATTGCTCTGCTCTGTTTTATGCCAATCTCCATAAACTCTACTAAACTCTGTTTTATCTCACAAGAATACCGCCTTCCCAAAGAACCCCAGGAATTATAGTTTATACTTGTGTATATTGCCAGGTTGATCTGTCTTACTGTTGTTGTTGTTGCTGCTGCTGCTGTTGTTGGTCTGATCCCCTTCACAGCTACTATCTTTGCTGATAGACTCATGATCCTCCGCCACCCACAAAATCCTAAAGTTTTCAAAGGGATAAAGAGTTTGGCTACAGATCCTAAAAATCCGAGATCAAAAGCTGTAATAGCTGTTTTGGCTGAGCTCTAAAACAAATTGCACAAACCAGACAGATGTTGTTTGAGGCACCCCTGCACTTACATCAAAGAGTAATTTCATCTCTCCTCCCTTTCCCCCCCTTCCGAAAGCTTTTGACTTCACAATGCAAAACAAAGTGAATACCTGAGAAACCATGACCCATTTTACAGGTCTTTCCCACTGTGTAATCATTAACAAGAAAGCATCTACCATGCTATGCTTAAGAAAACTGGTGTGGGTGTGTGCGCGCATGTGTGTATTTCAGCAGATAAAAATGGCTAGATTACAACTCCCATCATCCTTGACTATTTTTGCCTAGAGCTGATGGGAACCGGAGTCTAGCAACATTGGGAGGACTGCAGGTTCCCCATTCTGGTACTGCAGCCTTCCCAACCTGGTAGCTTCCAGATGTCTTGGACTACAACACTTATCTGCCCCAGTCAGCATTGCTATTGACCAGGGATGATGTGGGTTGCTGTTTAACAACATCTGGAGAGTCACAGGTTTGGGATGATGCTGAATCTTACCGTTGATTCCAACAGTAGAGCTCATGTTGATCATAACAACTGATATCAGAGTATGCCTTGGGGTACCAGCTAAGGGAAGAGGGTCCTATTGTCCTCCTGTCCTGACTTTGAACTTCCCATAGGCACCTTGTTGGCTGCCCTGGACTAGGAGGGTCTTTTGCCTGATCCTGCAAGTGTCTTCTTTTATCATTCTTACATCCCTAGCCTAAATACAACACAAGCACTCCAACTCTTCGTGGTAGTGTGCACTTGGTTTGTCCAGAAACAGCTCACCAAGCAGGGCCATAGTGCTATAATAGCTTCCCAGCAGCTACAGTTCTGTTGCTTACTAGGAGGGGGAGTCACCTGGCAGGGAGGTCAGCACAGTGGAAAAGCAGCAGCAAGAGTGCCAGATTGGCTCTGCTGGTGCCTTGGCACCACACTGACCTCCCTGCCTCTTCGCACCTTCACATTTGGTTCATCTGCTACTCCTGCCTCATCTGAGCTGGTGAGGAGAATTTGCTTCACAGCGAAGCAGTAATAGACAGGGATAAGTATCTCTACAGGAAAGGAATTCTGGAGGTGGGTGCCACTACTGAAAAAGGCCCCATCTCTGTGATTGCTAGCCATCTAGTTTCTGACAGTGGGGATTCTGAAAGCCTCTATTGATGATCAAAGCACATCAGCATGTTGATATGGAGCCAGTGTGGTGTAGTGGTTAAGAGCGGTAGTCACGTAATCTGGTGAACTGGGTTCGCTTCCCCACTCCTCCACATGCAGCTGCTGGGTGACCTTGGGCCAGTCACACTTCTTTGAAGTCTCTCAGCCCCACTCACCTCACAGAGTGTTTGTTGTGGGGGAAGAAGGGAAAAGGAGAATGTTAGCCGCTTTGAGACTCCTTCGGGTAGTGAAGGAGAACTCCCTTCTTCTTCTTCTTCTTCTTCTTCTTCTTCTTCTTCTTCTTCTTCTTCTTCTTCTTCTTCTTCTTCTTCTGTTTGCTGCAAAAAGAGCTGGGGAGTGCCTGGAAGAAATATATATATCAAAGTAGAACACACACACCCATTTAAAATGCATAAATGCATGACATTCGGGGGAGGGGAGGACATTTTAAAAGCAACAATGGCAGAGATCACAGATGAAAATAACCTTCATAGATAATACTTAGCATGGCAAAACCTGCCAGAATACAAAATGTCTTTACCAGCTGGCAAAAGACAGCCATAAAGAGGACCATCCACAAAGGCCTTCCTTTTCCCCATCCCCTTTCCAAGCCCCCCCCCCGCCTATTTATTTTCTTCAGCAAGAAGCACACACACACTGAAATATGTTGCAGAGATTGGTGCAAAGAGCAACTGGAACCAAATTAAAATGAGTCGTGTATAAATAATTAACACCTGCCAAACTAGGCACAGAGGCTTTATTGCTGATATTAAATCATATCCTTTAACGTCTGAAACAGATGACAGTAAGTAATTCCAAAACAGTCAAGACAGGAAACCCAATTTTAGTTCTCGGAAAGTTGAATCCATTTCAACAAAGCAGATAAAAAGCCTACTTTGAGTCTCTTACTCCTACAATGGAAAGGTGGATTTGCATTAACTTTGTTTTCCTTTCTTTTCGGCCTCCCCTAATTCAGTAAATGTTAACTTGAATGTTTTGGAATCATGATTTAAAAGGAAAGTCATTATGCGGTAAACTAATGGTGTATGTTCCACCTGGTTATTGCAAAATCCTGTACAGTAAAAAGCTGTAAGGATCTGGTTCTTTGCCGTCGCCAAGGTTCCAGTCGACAATAGCAGGGCCAGATAGACAAACAAGGATGCCCCATAACAGAAGAAAAACCTCAGGAAAGATGGGAGGAAGTCGTGTTGAATGGCTCTTATTTAATGTCCAGTTTACTCAGGCAAAGCCCAGCATTACAATTAGTGGAAGATTTGCCTGAGGGAGAGTTTTCAGATTTCAGATGCTGGAACTTGAAGCAAATGCTATGTTGTTCATTTAAAGCAGCCATCCCCAAGCAAGTGCTCTCCTCATGTATTGGACCACAACTCCCATTTATCCCCAGCTGTCAGGGACATACTGGATGAGGTCCATGGGAGCTGTAGTCCAAAACATGTGGAGAGCACCAGGCTGGTTTAAACAATAGTTTCCAGTACTTCTGGTAGGTGGGGCTAGGGATAGAAGGATTTTCTTTTTCATTTGGTTGCTCTTAGTTTGGAGGACAAAGCTAAGAATAACTACGACCCATCATAGAAAGGTTCTGTTTCCACTTCTGGAGGCAGTTGCCTCTGAAGACCAGGTGGGCAGAGTGCTGCTGCTCTCAAGTTCTGCTTGCAGGTTTTCCACAGCCGTATGGTTAGCTGCTTTGAGAAGGATGGACTAAATGAGTCATCAGCCTGATCCAACAGGGCCTGATGATCTAATGCAGCTTCTCATTTTCCCAGCCTCAGGTTCCATGCCAGTTTACAAACCGCCTGAATATTCATGTACAGTGGTACCTCTGGTTACGAACTTAATTCGTTCCGGAGGTCCGTACTTAACCTGAATCTGTTATTAACCTGAGGTACCACTTTAGCTAATGGGGCCTCCCGCTGCTTCCGCTCTACCGCCGTGTGATTTCTGTTCTCATCCTGAGGTAAAATTCTTAACCTGAGGTATTACTTCCGGGTTAGCGGAGTCTGTAACCTGAAGTGTTTGTAACCCGAGGTGTTTGTAATCCGTGGTACCACTGTACATTTGTACCTGTGCACATTTCTCACAATTTGGCAAGCAAAGTTTTGCAACGTGGTGCATTTTTTGTAGCTGGTTTTCACTAATGTACATATTTTTGTGCAAACTTTCCCCACAACATACCAGAGCCGAGTGTGTGTGTGTGTGTGTGTGTGTACACGGGGAAGAGAGGGGGAGGAAGTTCCATTGCGCCAACAGGACTCATTGTGCTGACTCCATCTAGTACAACTATTTCACTGAATCCAGCCCAAGAAGACACTCCTCACTCTTGCAATGGAAAAGCATTACTTCTAGAACATGCAACCACAAAAATTATTCCTGAAATCCCAGAGGTCCTGATCCAGGCACAACTGTCATGTGAAGGGAGGCACATGGCTACCCAATAGATGGGTTCTCTGTTGCTGGTACTTCAGCTATGGAACAACAGCCTCTTCAGAGCCTCCTCTCACGGCACCTTCCTGGTTTTTCCCCCAACTGCAGACGTTTTATTTAACTATGTTTAAAACCCAATCTGTGGACTGTATTGTGCTTCTATGCAAAGAGCTCTCTTTTATTGCTGCATTGCTATTTCCATTATTATTACTATTTATTGAGTTTTTAAAACTTTGTTGCATGCCGCCCAGGAAATGCATCCTGATGGGCAGTTACGCAAATCTAAATCATCGCCATCACTCTCAGCTTTGCTCGGCCATTGCTGCTATCACGAGGAGGCCTCACTCAAAACCAGCACAAACTCGGTTACATGTTGCCAGACTAATGGAGGTTATTTACCCAGCATCGTTCACAAGGATGTATCATTGCAACCATCTTCTGCGGGCCCAGCAGCAAAAGAGGTGGGGGAGGAAAGCCTGGTTAGAACCAGCTACTGGCTGATTCCCAAAGAGTCAGGTGGACGTACAAGTTTACCTGCCCAAGCCCAATACGCAAGAACTAGGTAGGAGAAGGGCCACCGCTCCCACCCAGTGTCAGCAATGAGCCGATCCCATTGGAAAGAAAGGTCTTACAACTTTGTCAGTCTTACCGTGCTCACAGCTCTGCGTAGGTGTGGGTATCACTTCAGATGACGAAACGCTTTAGGCTTGCTTGAGATTCACCGGTAATTACCTGAGGTTAACAATGGACAGAGTGTTTATTTGAGCAGCAGTGGAAACAAATTAACAATAAACTGAAATCTGGGATGAATGGGGTGATTAATTTCTAATCTCCGAAACCCATTCCCACCCATCTAATCCTCTCCACCCTCCACCCTGTTCCCTCTCCTTCTTACAACTGTTAGCCAACAGTATTCCCACCACCAAACCCAGTAGCATTCTACGCTCCCTTCAATTCCCCCTTTCCACTTCCTTTAACATTCTACATTCCAAGCAACCTTCTTGCCCTTTACCTCCAGATGCAACCCTCTGAAGGCCTTGCAGGCACACAAGTCACATGGCGCCAAGGCTGATTGGAGTTGGGGTCCAGGAACTTTCCAACAAAATCTAGAGGTCCACAAGCTCCCCAGTGCTCCCCTACACATTAATTAGATTGATCTATAGCACAAGAGAGGTGTGTGAGCAGGCACCCTTCTGACTAATGGCCAAGGAAATGTGGCTTTCTTCTTGACTTAGAGCCCCTCAGCTTTCTAGAGATCTATGGACTGGGGCAATGATTAATGACAAATATCGTGGTCCTTGAAAACGGGAGGTGAATAATCTTGAAATGCAATCTCACTGTCTCAGAGCTGTTGCCAAGAACACCCAAGGAGATTTCACCACGTAGTTTATTTCTGGCTTTGTTGTATTAACCTGCAGGGAACTCATCTGATATAAACGCTCCACCCATAAGTAGATCAAGCTCTCTCCATATTTCTGAACAAAGCCAAACTGATTAGCCCTAAAGGAACTGATAGAAATCCTTTGGAAGGAGTGTGCAGTGTGCTAAGCGAAGCTTCTCAGTATCTGTGTGGATCTAATTTTGTTTTAGGAGCTGTAATTAATCAGATGGCCAGGATCAGAGATAGTTCAGCAAGGGAAACACAGATTTGTGTCCCATTAGAAAAATGGTAGGTGGAGGGGAGAGCAACCTGTTATTATGCACTGTGTATTAAAGCAATAACAGGCTTTGGAGTTTAAAGTATCTTCTTTGAAAGTTGGCAATATATTTACTCAGAGTGCTTAAATTGAGCCGAGGTTCTTAAGTGTTTAGTCCCAGAACTCCTCCACTGGTACAAAGCACAGCAGAAGGAACGAAGGTAGATTAACTCTGAGCATGCACAGAGCATTTTCCCTAAGTAGTAAGGAATTAGGGGGGAAGGGTTTACAGGTAACAACTTGTCCACCATCACTTTTTTATACTTTTTTTTTTACACTCATTCGGAGTGAGGCATTTGTAGTGAAATTAGCATTCTGGTCATTTTGCATTCTCTTTGCAAACCAAGCAAAGATATAAATGTCTTAAGCCTCACAACTGAAAATATAAGCCTCGGGCTTCTGATCAGCACTCTTCTGATTTTAAAAATTAAGTGTCTGCATACAGGAGGGAAAGATGAGCAACTAAACTTGATGTTGTGTTTGTATTAATCTGCAGCATGACATCTTAACATTTATTTATAGCCTCTTCCCAGGGACTCAGATTGGAGATGCTCCAAGCGAATTGGTACTGTTGTCTTTCTGCTTGTTTTGTGCTTAGGAAGCATCTAGGAAAGCTGCAACTAATGTTAAGAATGTAAGACATACCCTTCTATATCAGACCAAAGGCCCATCCAGTCCACTTTGTTCTCACCATGACAACCAGACACCTAAGGGAAGCTTTCAAGCATAACAGCACTCCCCTCATCTTCACTTGACAACAACTGGTTTTCAGAGGCATCCTGGAGGTAGCCATAGTCCTTATGGATAGAAACTATGGCCTTATTCTTCTACGACGCCTAGAGTTCTAGATGCAGCTCCTTTCTCTAGTCTAATAAAGCAAGGAATTTATTTATTTATTTTAAACCTCCTGGTCTCTTGACAGAGACCAGATTCAGTCAACAACTCCTCTGTTGGAGTCATGATCACAGGATAGCCTGGTTAAGCATGAGACGGTCTTGTCATCTGCTAAGATTAGTCACCCTCCAAGGGAAGAGAGATCCTTCCACATTGCCAGATTGTCACACATGACTTTGATGGCTAACAGGTTGCCTCAATCCAGCCAGTGCCATCACTTGGATTTTGTTTTAATTCTTGCTCTGTCTCCTTGGGGGGGGGGGGGAGCAATATCTGCTAGGCAACACTCTGCATTTTGGAAGGTTCCATTTTAGAAGATATGATAGAGTTGTAGTCCACAACATCTGGAAGGTGTCTTCTTGGGGGAAAGCTGCTCCTGTTGCATCCTCTGTTGTAGATCCTCCATGGAGCAGGGGTTTGATCTCTTCTAACTCTATAATTATTTGGTTTGGTGAAGTCAGTTGCCCTGGCTCCTGTCCACCACATGCAGACAGAGGCTCTTGCTTGGAAGAAAGATGTCTTTATTAAGGCAAATAACAGTACAGGGTCAGCAGAAGACACAGTGCTTTGAGTGATGATTCAGGAGTTCAGAAGCAGGGAAGACTTTCAGAACTGGACTGAGCAATGAAGATGTCCCAACAGGTTTCCCTGCCCCTCTCGCTAAGCTTTTAAAAAATAAGAAGCAGCACACTTGCTTGCAGGACTCTCTTGTCTTATGGGAATGTTGAGATTGCAAGCATCCACTTGGTTTGAGTGAATAGGTCTGATCCCATCTACAAAGGCCATGGCTGCTTCTAAGCAACAAGACTGCACTTTCCTGCGCAGGCTCCTTTTCAATCTCCACTGCCTCCTGTGCAGAATCAGAACCCTCCCCAGCTTCTTCTGGTGCTTCCTGCTCCACAGGAAGGCTGGAGGGGGCAGCAGCATTTCTGTTCCCCCTTTCAAAGGGTGGAAAGGGGAGATACCCCCTCCTTCATCTCAGGTTCCCACAATTCAGCCTCTCCCCCCTCTGATTCTTCTTCCTCCTGCTCTGCCTTCAGAGACTGTCAACCCATGCCTGATCCCAACCGTACTGTGGGGCTCATGGCACCTGTAGTGGTTGCTGAATAGCCCATGTGAAGACATGGAAATTTAAGCAAACAAAAATGCTCACACAGGGCTTTTGGACTGCCCAAAGAAAAGAGAACAACACAAGTAAGTGGAATAAGAATATTTTTTCATCACTTGCCTCCCATTCTTTGCCGTAGCAGCAACAACAACAGCAGCAACAAGAAGAGCTCTCAACAACAGAGAAACTCAAAATGAGGTTATTCAGATGTTTCAATATTTCATGCATGGCAGATGCTGCTAACCTCTTCCTTTTGTGCCCACAGGTCCCTGTGAGGAATGCTGTGCCACAGATGGTGGAAACAGAGCGGCGAGTCCATGTGAAGTGGGTGAATGGGAATCTGAGGAAAACAAACAAACGGGCAACTGCATACCCTAGTGCCATGCTGAAATCCGTCCTCCAGTTTCTCAAGTTGTTGTTGTTTCACCTGTGAAAGAAGCCCCCATTTCTCTACCTCATTCCCAGGGTACACCAGAATTTTGGTGGGTGGTGGGTTTCGAGGTTACCTTATCATTGCAAGGTGGGTGATGAATGCTCTCTATTCCCAGTAAACATCTCTCCACCAGTCTGCAGCCCAGTGGTGTGTGGTCATTGGACTAAGGGCTAGACCCCTAAATGTTCCCCGAGTGCCTCCTTCCCAATGCCCAGAAAGCTTCTGCCCATCTTAGGGAGGGAGGTGCAAGGCTCCAATGGGTCAAAGATCCATCCTGCCATCTTCCTAAAGCCCACCTGGCTTTTGGGAGGAGACAGGAGGGCTCTGGTGTCTTTCCAGAGCCCTGGCACCTCCTTCGCAAAGCCCGGGAAGCTTCTGCCCAGCTTAGGGAGGGAGGCACAATGCTCATGTGCTCAATGTCAGGATGCTACAATGTCACATGCATGGCATCAACCCCCCCACCTCCCTCACAAGCTAGCACCTCTGGCCCCAACTGTTCCCCTATGAAAAATTTCCCGGCACGCAGCTTCCTCAACCCCATGGGAGAAGTCATTATCTCATGCTTTCCCAGGACCTGGTCCACTACTCTAATCACTACACCACACTGCCTCTCCTTACTATTGCAGAGAACAGACAAGACAAAGGAAGCAGCCTCCGATCCATTTCGCATTTTGGAAAACTGCCTCAAGACACAATAAGCCAGAAACACGGACCGCCACGGTACAATTTCTATTTTATTTTTAACAGGATAAAAAACTTGGCACGCCTCGGGCTTTCGCCCTCAAGATAGGCCTTTCTGGTACTTGCCAATTTCAGAGTTAGAACTATACTTTAAATACTCTGCAGACTGTACTTAAGTGCCGGAGAATGTTAAACTTTCCAGTATGCCATACGTGTTTCAATTGATTCTTTGTTCTCCTTCAGAAGAGGTTAATGAAGCTAAAGAGGAGAGGCGGATTAAACGTTCAATCAAATTGCAGCATATGGAAAAATCCTGCCTAGCCCTGGAATCCACAGAAACGCTCCTACTTCCAATCTAGGGAGACCGGTATTAATAATAATTTATCCATCTGCTGCAGTCTTTCATTTCAGGTTCTGAAAATATTTTATGGATACTAATTAACCCTCGTGGTACTTCCTTGAGGAAGAAATTATATTATCCACATGTTATGAGAGGGAGGGTCCACGGGGAAGAGTGAGGGGACAGTCCCAAACCACTGGCCAGACTCATGCAATGAATCTTCAGAGTCTCACACTCCTTTTTTAGAGGCATCAGAGAGGGAAGATTAAAACCAGAGTGACTGTTCAATATTGCTTCATTCTCAAGGTCTTGCCTTAGCATGCCGCCCTGTATTTATGTCCTTGAAAACTGCATGAAAGCAAATCCTGGGGGAAGGCTGCAGATCAGAGGTTCCAAGTTCAATAGAAACGTAGGAAGCTGCCATGCACAGAATCAAACCACTGGTCCATCTAACTCAGTACCAGTTGGCAGCAGTTCTCCAGGATGAATGTGAAGGCCCTTCTGCATGCAAAAAATCATGGAGTCTATCACTGAGTGATGACTATACCTGGCCTCTACAGCAGGATGGGTCCAGGCATGTTCAGCCCTCCATGTGCCTCTTTGGTAGAATCTACAAGTATCTGGGGCAATCTCTTATTGAAATGGAGATGGCAGATCTGGAAGTTGGCACTACTTGGGGCTAGTGGCGTAGGATGGGTTGCCAGCACCCGGTGCCATGTGGAGGGGTAGGAGGGAGGGAAACGGGCAGTGTACACATGCACGCTCAATTACCTACTGGTGACCACGTCACCCAGGAGATTGCAGCCGCAGAGATAAGAAAATAGTTGTTTCGTTGTCTGGAGAAGTCACTTCCTGGCTTGCATTGAGAAGCCGTTTTCAACAGAACCCAGCAATGGACATATGCAGCTGTATTGAGGCAGCACCGGGTGTTGAAAATTTGCACCCCTAACTATTTTTCACCCTGGCAACTGCCCTTGTGGCTCCATGCCCTATACTATGCCACTGCTTGGGATGAGTACAACACAATATGCACCTAAAATGGGGCATACGGTTAAGCGTTACGTTTTTAGAGCAGTTACCAAGCTAGGAAATACAAAGCAGTTAAATGCTCTCCTGCTTGCAGTCATTTTGTACATGCCTCTCTAGCCGAAAGTGCCACCCTTTACAAACCAAAACATTCCCAGTATACCAGCCCTTCCACAGCATCCTAATCCCTTGGTTTCCTCTCTGCATTGACCTGGGAGGTGGGAGATTTGTTTGGAGTGCCTTCTCCCACCCACCACAAAATCCAGCCATAAGTCCGGCAGTAAATAACGTGCACCTAAGCCTGCCATCTAAATCCTCTTACGCTGAAAGTGATTTCCAGTCATAAAGTCACTGAAATTAGAGTTTGGAGAAGAACTCTTAGGCCACCTAGTCCCAAATCATTTCCCCCCCCCTCCCCGCAGTACATTTGGGACTGTTTTGTTCGGTCTAGTTTGGAATGACTCCGGGGTGCTCTTTAAACATCTTCAAAATGGAGCTTCAGCTCCTTCCCTGAGAAGTCTGCTTTAATGGTTTAATGGGCATGTTTGCTTAATGAGTCATCCTTAGTTGGAAGCTTTCCCTCTCTCTCTCTCCCAAGTATATGGAGTTGAACTCTTTTATATATGCACACCAGGAGTGGCTAACCTGTTGGACACCATCAGCCCTGACCAGCGTGGCCCGTGGGAGCACAGGAAGTTGCATTAACCTGAGCCAGATCTAGGTCAATATTGTCTACACTGACCGGTAACAACTCTCCAGAATTTCAGGCAGGAGCTTTTCCCAGCCCCACAAGGAGATCCTGGGCATTGAACCCGGGAACTTCTGCATGCAAAGGTAGATGCTCAACCACTGAGCTATGGCCCGGGAGTGATGGGAGTTGTAGTTCAGGATCTTCTGCTGGTTCACCACCGCAGACAATGACCAATGAAAATTCACCTGGGGCAAGGTGTTTAGAGATGGGGTGGAGATACTGCCCTTGATTTAGCCCCCCACCCCTTTGTACAGCCCTTTTCCAGCAGATCTATGAGGGTGACTCTCTGGACTCAACAGGCAGTCTCCAGCAAAGCAGGAATTGCTAGTAGCGCAATAAAGCTTCCCTTCTCTCTCCTCTCCCCTTGCACCTCCTAAACCTGTGCTGCTGGTGGGTGTGGGGACACATGGGGGGGAGAGTCTTGTTGTGCAGATGGAAATCCTTTCACTAATGACATTACTCTGTGGGATAACTCCCATTGTTCAAACAAGGATTGCATTCTGTCCCTTTTTTGAAGCAACATTCACAAACTGGTTTGGATTTTAACTTCCTTCTGCATGTGCCAGCTGGGACTGATGGGAGATGTAGTCCAAAACAACTGGAGGGCACTTTCTTGGTGAAGGAAGCTGTGCTGGTCCCGAGGGTCAACTGTGTGGCAAGGTCAGAGTCCAGTCCGAGGTCGAGGGTCCGGTATGGAGGCTGTCCATCAAAGGCAAGGCGGGGTCCAAGGCAGGGAGTCGGGTGAGGTCAGGAACTCTGGCAGAAGAGCAGGACAGGGTGCAGGCAGGAACAGGCTAGCAACAACGTTGTTCCCGCAACCTGGGACTGGGGCTGACTGGCTTTTATCTGCCCCAAGACATAGGGCGGCCCCAGTCCACAGGTGACTCGCCTCTCCTGGCCTGGAGGTGAGCACTCCTCCTGCAGGAACTTAGTTCCCTCCACCTCTCTGCCCTGGGCCTCTGCAGCTCAGGAGAGGCTAGAGGGTTACCGAACCCAGAGGCAACCTCCTCTTTCCCTGATGGGGCTGAGAGTGGAGCATCTGCAGGCAATGGGTCCTCCATCTCCGCAGGGGCCAGAGCAGACTCAGCTGATGCCTGCACCTGAGGATCCAGCACAGGTGAGGACCCTTCAGGCTCATGCCCCAGCCCCGGCTCAGCTGGTTCTGGAGGCGGAGACTCCTGTGCAGGCTGGGATTCCTCAGGTTCAGCCTCTGAGTCCGAATCCCAGGCCATCACAGAAGCTTTGGAGCAACGTCTGCTCTCACTGGGAGCTCTCCTTGGTTTCTAAGGTTCTCTTACTTGCTACCTGGCTTCTGTTACTTAGCACCTGCTTCCTGCCATTTGAGAACATCAGAAGAATCGTCCCAGATAGTGCCAAAGTCCTGAGCTGCCCAGTATCTTGTTTTCCACAATGCCCTACCAGATGTCTTCCTAATGGGAAGCCCACAAGCAATAGCCCTCTCCTGCTGTTGTTCCCCAGTGACTGATATGCAGAGGCATACTGAAAGGGTGCAGCTAGCATTCGGGATGTTTTCTCGCAGGGCACTAAATGACCTTTTTGTATTTTCCATGGATGTAATATGAATGTAAAGCAGAGGTTGCCCAGTGGTGAAGCCACAGATACTTTCCCTCGTGCCTGGCAGGGTCCCCTTCCTCACTGAAGTCAAGCTTGAAGAAAGCACCATATTGTAGCCAGTAGAACGGGTTGTGGTGACCATAACAATTTTTTCCGGTTTGCAATTGTGCCTGCAGGCCCAAAGCTGGCAACCCCTGATGTAAAACATACAGTAGCTACAACCATTTCTTGCGTTGCAAAATGTCTCTCTCCAGCTTTCTGGTCCTCATAAAGATTCCCACATGTCCAAAAAATGTAGATGACAAAAGCCTCAAAGAGGGCCCCCCCCCACACACACATGCATTGTACATCTGAAAACACCCTTTTAGAACCGAAACCAGCCTTTTGAAAACATTGCAAATGTCAGTGTGTTGGGATTTTGGATTTGCCCTCAGAATTCCAAAGCTTAATTTCATAGCCTCGGCAGCTTCTTGATGGTTTTAGTTTTTGCCTGGTGTAACAAATCGACCCACCTCAGAAATTTCCTCCACACTGGTTGCTGAAAACAAAATGTTGGATTTGGTGTTGCAGGACAATCCAGGGCCTTGTTATTCCTACTATTCTGAGGAAAGCAAAGGGTGTGAGGGAGGCTCAACCTGAAGCATGAATGAGGGCAGTGGGAGGGCAATAAAGAAAGAGAAGTAATACATAACTCACAGTGCAGTTCTCTAAATAGCTACTTCAGGAGTAAGGCCCACTGAATTCAATCCGTGGGGCCTACACTCCCCAGTAAGTGTATGTAGGAAATGTAGGGTAGCAGTTGGCAGCATGCAAACCACACATTTAAATTATTTATTATTTATTATTTATTATTTATTATTTATTATTTATTATTTATTATTTATTATTTATACCCCGCCCATCTGGCTGGGCCTCCCCAGCCACTCTGGGCGGCTTCCATAGAAACCAAAAATACAGTAAAAAGCACATTTAAAGCACATATACCCCTCCCAAGAATCATGGGAATTGTCGTTTACCCTCACGGGGCAGTGAAATTTGCATCACCCTCAACAAACTACAGTTCCCATTATTCTTCCAGGTGTGCAGGGTTTAAACATCTGATAGGTACACAGCTCTATTATGACATCTCCTTTACTGTTTGTTTTAGGAGGCAAATCATTTTGATGGGATAGAAGACATATACAATCTCTCCAAACGATCAGCTTGCTTCCGTCATAAGGGCTTCTGCAGCTTAAAAGCAGAAACTCCAGCACAAACGCGTTCTACGGGTGCATCTGAGAAAGGGGGTGGGGCAACAACAAAGAGACCTGCTGAATGCAAATCATTTCCCCTTGCTCCCATCCCATAATAACAACAACACCACGGTGATTAACAAACCTGGCTGAAACAAGTGGAATAAGAGTGACACACTATGGCAGCTTCAAAAATAGAATCCCTTTCGCTTTGAAGTGACGGGGTCTAGGGTAGGGGCACATTTCTGCCTGGAGAATGTAATTATCTTTGGGGAATATTATGTGTAGAATATAGTGTGCGTGTGTGTGTGCGTGTGTGTGTGTGTGTATTCATTCTGCACTTACATGTACTTGTAAATCCAGGTGCCCAGCACAACACTCTTTTCACAGTGTCAGTTGCATTGTGTGAACTACCCAGTTCTGTCCTTTTCAAAAAGTTGACTCTTAGTTTTGTCTCTTTATCTGCCTCCACAGGGCTGCTTTGCACCCAGGTAATTGCACCAAAATCCTACAATGCCTCCTTAGAACTTCCATTAAGTCTGGTGGGGCTTGTCCCCGGGTAAAATATTTCAGGGGTGTAGCCTGGGCGGCAGGAGGTTAGAACAGAGTGGTGGGAATTTCACTTCCCTTGGAGATTGGAGTGGTGTGCTACAAACTGGAGAATATTCACTGTGGCATGAATGCCCCCTTGTTCCCTTGGCTACATGCATTTCCTTTGCTTTTGAATATTTTAAAGCACCTTTAAGATTTCAGAAGAAAGGTGCACTTTGGTTCACCTATTGCAGGAACGACAGCATCCCTGGCCACTGGCTATGTTTGCTGAGACTGTTGGGAGTTGTAGTTCAGCAACGGCTGGAGAGCCAAAATTTTCCCACACCTGAACTATTGGCTCAGAAGATGTGGATGTGGCAGCTGAGAATTAAAATGTGGACTGAGTGAACTTCATCCCGGTTCCTACATGGGGGTACTGCAGGGTGAGGTAGAAGCTGCCACTTGGGAGATATGCATGCTTCCATTATTCTCCTTTTCTTTATTTGTAAGAAGAACAGCAGATACCATAAGGGGAAGGGGCATAGCTTGGTGGCAAGCAACTGCTTTGCATGAAGAAGGTACCAGGTTTATTCCCAGGCACCTCCAGGTTGGGCTGACGTCCCCTCTGAAAACTGGGACAGCCATCGTCAGTCAGTGTTGGCAATGTGACCTAGATGGGCCACTGTTTCGACTGTTACAATTCCTGTTCCATGATTGCAGCCATGGGATTGTTGTCTATCACATGACGGTGTATGTTTTGACTTCACAGAGTGAGAAGTGATGGAGACAGGATATCTGTGTTACTGTGTTCCGTGAAGTGGGACTATTGTCCTTTGTTCTCTCTCTTTACTGTCTGATGCTAGAGAGAGAGGGAGCCATGTTGCAGTGCTCTGTGTGTGTTTATATGTAAATAAAGTAGATTAGCCAAAATGCCGAGTTGCTGAGGTCTGTTACGCAAACTGTGAACACTCTGTGGATCCCTAAGTGTGCCAGTGTCAGACACTGTGATGTTCAGGCTGAAGAAAGCTTTTGAAGCTCCCGAACGGACGACCAGAAGGGGGGGGGACATGCCAGTCGGTCATGTGTCCCTACCAGGGTCCTACTCGAGAGTAGGACAAGCTCCTAACATTGACTTGGCCCAAGGATGTTTCTTCTGTGTGATCTCATGCTCTTGCCTTCGTCCCAAGAAAACCAAACACTTCTGCACTTTTCTCTCCTCAGGCAATTTGGGAGTGCCTAACAGAGTATTTAAAAACCTATCTGGAATACGAAATGAAAATATTAACCACCGACATATTTTCAGCCCATGTCTTGCACTGCCTCCGTTTGACCGTAATAAAGCCTTATCCATCCACACTTCATAATTCAAAAATAAAAAATAAAAAAACTGACAGCCGGCAATGGGCACAGCCGACGTCTCGTGTTGCAGAGATTTCAGTATGTATATATATTTATTCTTACAAAATATATGGCTCTGCTTATACCTGTACTGCTAGGATTTTCATTAGTTCCATAAATATCTCGCAGAGACGTTAACTATCCAAATTCGTACTGGCACATGAAACATTTCTTGCCCTGTCCTCCATTAAAAAGCGTACGAGAGTGGGAAGGGTGACATTATGATCTAAGAGCTGGGCTCCGTGACTTTTGACAAAGAATAAAAACACAGCTCAATAATTTTCTGAGTCTGCAAGAAGTTGTGTAAGCAAAACAGAAAGCTGTGTCCAGTTCTGGGCACCATAATTTCAAGAGGAGGGCAATAAAGGTTTTCAGCAGAATGGAAAACAAGTTCTAGACAGAAAGGTTGAAGGAACTAGCGAAGAAAACATAGGAAATGTGGTGTAGGAACCACATTAAAGGAGAGAAGTATCTAGACTGTGTTCTATTATTTTCCCCAAATTTTGCGATGCAGTTCTCCAACTAGACCATATTTACAAAAGTGCGGAGATCGGAGGAAAATAAATAAGAATTAATATTAGCAAAAAATAACATACAAAAATGCATTAAATTAGGAAAAATTGCTTGTAAACATGTCCACATTTATCAAAGCTGATTACAGACACGTGTTGCTTAGGAGAGATTCAGACTAATACGTTGAAGAATTTTCGTGCGGATTTTTAAAACCTTTTTTTTTTTTTGCAGAAAGCTGCAGAAATGTGGAGACCTGAATATTTAGTTTGGGGAAAATGAGAAACAGAGGGAACCAAAATGGGCAGATTCTACTTGCACTCTTCCTCTGCCTGGCACCAGGCTTGGAGTTGCTTCCACCAAAGGCAAGGAACCTTGGGCCATACTGCTTGTAGAAACCAGGACATTGAGTTCCTGTGTGCTCCCCCCTTCCATTACCAATGGGCTGGTTTTAATGCTGCTTTGATTACAATGGAAATTGCAGGGGGTTGTGCCGCTACCACACGCTGCTTTTGGAGTTCTAGGAACTCAGCACCTAATGGGAATAATATGTATACGCTTTCCTCATGCAAGAGAATTGCAGCAGGGTGGTTTTAAAAAGAAATACTACCATGCTAGCAGATACACTTTTACACAAAGCTACTAATTTTCTGAACTGCTAGAACTCAGTGTGCTGCAGGCACTTGGAAATCATTCGTTATCCAAGCTGGCTAAGACTCAAATATCCTAAACTGGATATTTGTTCTGACTTAGAATTTTCTTATAGATTTCAGAAGAGAGTCGGCAAAAGTGAATGGAGAAATCTGGAGGATGAGAGTGAAAGTTCATTCTTTTCAGACATAAGAAGCTTTAAATTCTTTCTTTTTCAATTCGGTAGGACCATCTTTCTCCCCACGACGCTTCTGAAACAAAACCCACGTCATCACGGAATCATGGAAGATATGGCAGCTGAGGCTCTTTCCTCACAAGAGTCTTCTAGCCCAGCTGAGGAACTGTTTTCCCAGGGAAGACTCCATTTCTGAAACTCCAGGGAGCCATTGCCCATCAATGTAAACAATATTGAATTAGATGCTCTTATAAAAAACAAAGCTGACACATAATATTCAGGACCACTCTGTAATATTAAACAGTGCAGTTCCCCATGGTCAAGATCTTTTTATAATGTTTGCTCACAAGTACTGTATTTTTCCGTGTATAAGATGACCCTGTGCATAAGACGACCCCTATTTTATTGAACCCAAAATTAAGAAATCAATATTTTAAATATTAAACACAACAATTTTGATTTTTTATTAAATATTCAAAACACCGGCACCAGCATTGCAACCTCTGGCGGTGGGCAACAGCGGAGGGTGGCCCAACAATCGCCCAAAGTTGTTGAGCTTGAAGTTTTCAGTTAAAGGCATAATAGGTCTTTTGCATTTCATTCCTAAAAAACCCACTGGAATGCAATGAGGTAACAATGTCTGCTAAGGGACTTGCCATAAAATAAGGGTGTTTCCGTGTGCTCTGGCACTCGTTGTGGTCCTCTGTGCACCAGAAGCGGTTTAGTCATGCTGGCCACATGACCCAGAAAGTTGTCTGTGAACAAACGCCGGCTCCCTCAGTCTGAAAGCGAGATGAGCGCCGCACCCCATAGTCGCCTTTGACTGAACTTAACCATCCAGGGGTCCTTTACCTTTACCTGTGGGTGGTCAAAGAATAACAATTCTAAATAAATGGCGAAATGCAACATCACACTATTACAATAGTTTGGTCAACACAAAGAGTTCAGCTTGCCAGATGGAGCAATTTCCCCTTTCATCCTCCTTCTTCATGCTTTTCTGGGGGTTCTCTTGACCACTCGGAGCTGATTGGGGGGAGCGCTGGTGAAAGAAGAGGGGGGAAGTCCTGTTGCATTAGTGAGTCTCCTTGCGCTAGGTCCTACAAGTGCAACTGCTTAGTGTGGTGTAGCGCTTAAAAGCGATAGACTCGTAATCTGGTGAACTGGGTTTGCTTCCCTGCTCCTCCACATGAAGCTGCTGGGTGACCTTGGGGTAGTCACACTTCTCTGAAGTCTCTCAGCCCCACTCACCTCACAGTGTTTGTTGTGGGGGAGGAAGGGAAAGGAGAATGTTAGCCGCTTTGAGACTCCTTCGGGTAGTGATAAAGCGGGGTATCAAATCCAAACTCTTCTTCTTAGTTCTGTCCATCAACATCTCACCAGCTTTCTCAAGCAACCCATTAGCTGAGGTGATCAACTCTCTCCACCTAATATGAGGGCCCACCCAGCTTCTCATCCCCGGCTGAAACAAAGCTAGGGTGCTGCTGTGGCATTTCCTCACAAACACATCCCTCTCACACCTTGCAAGCTCCTGCTCAGTTGTCCCCACACCATCACCTTATTTAAATTTGTCAAGTTCATCAAGGCTGAGTCGCATGGTGGAAGAGAGGAAGTTCCTTTTGGCCAGAAGACATTGTTCTGCTTGCACACTGACTTCATTGGGTTCAAAATAATAATCCTAATAACAATAATCCTCAAGCCACATCCCCTTTGTCCGATGAAGAAGAGTTTGGATTTGATATCCCACTTTATCACTACCCAAAGGAGTCTCAAAGCGGCTAACATTCTCCTTTCCTTTCCTCCCCCACAACAAACACTTTGTGAGGTGAGTGGGGCTGAGAGACTTCAGAGAAGTGTGACTGGCCCAAGGTCACCCAGCAGCTGCATGTGGAGGAGCGGAGACGCGAACCCAGTTCCCCAGATTATGAGTCTACCGCTCTTAACCACTACACCACACTGGTCCGATATTAAGCATGCAACCGCTACGATGTAAATACCATTCCTGCTCACCCGCCCCCCAAAAGGTAAAAGGATAGGAATCATATGAGATTTTTCCTTGCAAATTTATGTAAGTCTAGCTGATCCACTTTCAATAACCCTTGATTATGTCCAGACTATCAGAATGAGCTTTCCCTTCCCGTAATCACAACATGTCCCCTAGACATTCCAGATAATACAAGGAAGCGCTGACATGTGAAGGAAAGGTGGGAGGGTTTGCCAGACATCTTAAAATATCATAAACAGTTCTGGTTCAAGAAAATTCCATCTGGCTAATAGTTAATTTGAATCTGTTTCCCCTCTCCATTTGTTGGCAATGCACCATGAAATAACAGCCGCAGAGAAAGGTCGGCGCATTGCAAGGTGTCCGCTAAACTGTTGAGGGAGCTCTTCTGTAGCCCCCTGTCACCTGCATCCAGGAGGAAGGATCTGGAAATCGCATCATGGAACCCTGAATTTTATTAGACTAGATTTAATATTTATACACCACTTTTCTAGTAACACTCCAAGAAGCTTACAGTATATATAAAAAATCTACACCCGACCAAAAAAGGACCATTTTAAGACACATATGGTGGAATTCAACATAAAGCTAAGGAGATCGTTCCACCAACAGAAGCATTTCCATATGTGGTCGCACCATAGATTTGTATAAAGGCATTACGCTATCAGAATACAGATTTCCTATTCTTTTCCTGGTAATCGCTAAAAGGAATCTGCTTTTATCACAGCGGCTGCACACTGGTTTAAGAGTTTCATTGGGCTAGCTTCCATGGATTCAAGATCCTTCTTCTGGTTGATCACTGCCAGCACAAACCCAGGAGCACCCATATTACAGGAATAATATATATGTGATTTCCTCATGCAAGAGAACTGCAACAGGGTGTGTGTGTTTTTAAAAAAAGAATAATAACAACCATGCTAGCAGATATTCTTTTAATGCTACTCATTTTCTGAACTGCTAGAATTCAGTGTGCTCCATAGAAATCATTTGTTATCCAAGCTGACTAATACTCAAGTTGTCCCAATCAGTACCATGCTGAAGCTTTGACTTAGAACTTCAGAGGATGGTGGGCAAAAGCGAGTGTAGAAACCTGGAGGAAGTGAGTGAAAGTTCTTTTTTTTTTTTTCACATGGCGCTGAGCCGAAATAGAATCATAGAGTTGGAAGAGACCACAAGGGCCATCGAGTCCAACCCCCTGCCAAGCAGGAAACACCATCAGAGCACTCCTGACATATGGTTGTCAAGCCTCTGCTTAAAGACCTCCAAAGAAGAAGACTAGAATAGAGAACATCCACAATTGAGAAGATTCATTTGGGGGAACCAAATGTTGGCCACACACAGGACATCGTATTACAAAACATTAGCAAAATCCATCCCTGACACCAGTCAGTGCTTATGTGAAAGCAGAATTTTTTGTCCCACTGTGCATCATTTTACACACCTCATCTGACATTTTATTCCAAAGTCTTGGACTTCTGTGCAACCACTTTTGGTTTTTATCACCCTGCCATGACCTTTTATAGGGATCTGAGGTATCAGGTACTAGAGAAGGGGAACACTGTCTGATGCTTTTTTCGGGGTTAGATCATGACACCCAAAATAGCCACCATGCTCTTGTGTGAGAAAACGGGATGCCCATGTTTTCCCAAGAGAGTTGAAGGGTATGCTTAGAGAGTTTTGGCTGATCAATAAACAAGGAGTAAAAAACCTCAGGCCTGGTAGCCAAATGCAAGTCTCTCTCCAGGTAGGGATGTCAGAGAATTAAGAACAAAATGGAAACAGTAGCAGAAGTTGCCACTGTTCATTAGAGATGATAGATATTTGCTATTATTGTTTCTTTCAGTCTGCAAATGATACATAACTGATTCCATTTCCCCCCTTTTGCATTGTGTGGAAATGTGTCAAGCTAGCTTACTGAAGAAAGGTAACAACTTCTCCGCCGACTTTTGCCTCTGGCCTCATCCAACCAGTGTGTGGCCCTGGGAACATTGTCCAGAGGAGAATGGTTCAAAACAGTTCCCCATCCCTGCAGAAGACCAAAGAAACTTCATAGCCGCTAGACCATTACTTAGAAATAAGTCCTGTTGCATGAAGTGCCTCTTACCTTTAGTTCAACACGCATAAGATTTGTACTCCATCTTTTGCTGCATTGCAACTAATCTTACTTTGGACAATTTCGGAGTGTGAAAAGACAGAGCCTATACTTTGATGAAGTGCTCCACATAATGCATGTCCCTTTACAGTTCCTGCGTGTGCTCTATTCTATTGCACATTAAAAACATGATGCTAATAAATTCCAGCTCTTTCAAAATTACCCTGATGGAAGTGCTTTTCCTATTTGTTCTTAATGGTCAATGCAAGCCATTAGCGCATGTTACTTCCACAAAGGGCCACCAGTATGAGTCTTGTGCATTCTTCCTATTTATGACCCACATGCGAAACACTCTGCCCCACTAAGAACAGTTAAAAATAACAAAGAATGCCATCTCTTGCTGCTAATGGATTTATGGCTCCATGGGCAGGGGAGGGGCTATTTTTGGTGGATTTTATTTTAACATGCTTCCTTTTATGTTTATGTTCGATTCTTAACCTAATGCATTAATGAAATGCATTTCATGTATGAATTATTCTCTTTCCAAACCGGGGGCGGGGGGTGCTCAGAGATTTATTATCCTGTTATTATTTAACAGTTGCAAAACAATAAGGTTTCCTTCGGTTGCATTATAAATAATCCCCGCCATTTCAAATAAAAAACGATCCCCCAAATTAAATATAAATTAGAGGGACAAACTAGGTCGACTTTCATATTTTGGTTGTTCCGCACCCTTCTAATATGGCTAAAACGTTACCTCATAAGAAAGCGTCTGGAGAACAAGGGATAGCTCAGTCTGCAGAGCATGAAGCTCTTAATCTCAGGGCCACGATCCATGGAGGATTCCTGAATTTCAGGGGTGGAGTAGACGACCTTTGCAGTCCCTTCCAACACTCTGATTCCACAAGACCCTAATTATTGTTGAAGATGTGCATTACAGGTAAGAGTCCAGGACTGCATTCTGAAAAGGGGACTCTAATTAAATGTGAGAAGATCTTGGCTAGTAGCCATCGATAGCTTTATCCTTCATGAATTTGCCCAAGCCTCTTTTAAAGTCATACTTGTTGGCTGCATTTAGTAACTTTCAGGCTTTACTGACTTGAGCAACACCTCTGCTTTTCTGGGAAAAAGTGGTAGAAAACGCCTGTCCGAGAGCCCCCCAGGGAAGGCACAGAAGGAGACAACTTAGGTCCCAGTACCTAGTGGTGGGATACTGGCCACACCTCAGAGGAGGGGACAAGCCGGGAAATACTAGAAGCAGGAAACTTGAAGGATCACAAAGAGGCAGAAGCAGACAGGTGTCCCAGCAGAGGACAGAGAGATAAGGTTTCCAATTTGGATGCAGGGGCTGACAGTGATGCCAGAGGGCAGCCAGACTTGGCATCCCTCCTGTCACAGTCCATTCTATGGCCAATCGAAGTCCCAGCTGAGGACGTTGGGACCGGGGGCAAGATGGCAGGGTGGGAGCAGGAACAAGAAGCGAGAAGCCAGGGGTCCGAGGGTCAGGAAGCAGGGAGTCACCAAGTTAAGGGTCTGAGGGTCAAGAAGCAAGAAGTTATAAAGTCAAGGGTCCAAGGGTTGAGAAGCAAGGAGCCAAGAAGCCGAGGTCCGAGGATCAGGAAGCAAGAAGCCAAATGCAGCAAGGCAGGAAACGTGTTGCTGTGGCAAGGCGCTGAAGGGAAATGCTGACCTTATATCCCTTCCTGGCTCTTGCCACCAGGTGCAGTGAGTTACCAAGCGGCCTCACCTGTGCGGCCGCGCCTTGCCTCTCCAGAACAAACTTAGGAAGGCCCCAGTCCTGCAAAGCCCTACTGGTCACAGGGCCTGGCTCCTGCATGCACTCCTGACACCTCCTGCAGCTCCAGCATAACAGCACCTTATTGGTTTGTTGTTTTTCGTTCTTACTTTTATCAGGTATTTTGTACTTTTATGTTGTGAACTGCCCTGAGATCTGTGGATGACCTTCACAGCTGAAAAGAGGAGCAAAGCAAGAGAAAGGGGAAGTATCAGAGAAGGAAAGAGGTAACTGAACCCAGTTTTGGCTCTGGCCTCATCCACCTACCAACATCACCAACCAACATAGGAATGAAATTCTTGACATTAAAAAGACCAAACCTGTCCACTCCCAGAATAGTGCATGTGTAGGATGGGAGCAGATCCTAGCATCACAAACCTGGTGTTGTCCCGCCCCATGTGCCTTCGTTGTATTCACAATGGACACCTTAAAATGCCCATTGGTGAGAATTTTAGATCAAGGAATCAGTTTTTGAGCATTTGTTTCGCTGAAAAGCATCACAAGGCCTGCGGGTTTGCTCAAAAGGAAAGCCCACTGTGTTCAGCCCTTGTAAACGGGATTAGGATGACTGTAAATGGTTCGCTCTGTATGATTCAGACTCTGTCTTCTTCCTCTTTTCCTCTATTGATACACAAACAGCTGCTGGATACTGAATTAAATATTTAGACACTTCTGTTTAAAATTACTGTTTTAATTACCATTGCTGCATGAAAGAAAATAAACCATTACGAGCCTCTTTCTTATTTACTCCAGTGTTTTATTTTCCCATGAATTGTTTAAATATTAGCGCTGTTCAGTGCTCACCCCCCACTCCATCTCTCTCTCCCCCTCTATGTAAAATTCAATTTACAACCTGCTACATTGTTCTTAAGCTCTTTATGGATTACATCTTGAAATCACATTAATCTAACTCCCATTACTTTGTTCCAATTTCACCTACCATCATCCAGAGTAACTAAATTCATTTGTTTTGAAATGGTCCTCTGAGGGTTGCTTAATGAAGCAGGGCAGAGCACTGCCAAAAGAAAACCAGCTGAAACCAAAGACCATGTCTGGATCTGCCTCTTTGAGGTGGGAAACCTCTGCCTGGGATGCAACAGAATTCAGGTGGAAGCCGAACTCACGCAACTCAGTGCTCCACTAACCAAAAGTTAAGTTTATGGGAAAGTTTCATCCTCAGCAGGGACTAGAAATTATACAACATGTATAGTAAGGTCATCATTAGGGCCAGATGAATATGTCAGTTTCATTTCCTCTCAGTTTCTCATTGCTTCAGGCTTAAATTCTGTTCTGCAAAAGTTTGAAATTGTCTTCTTATTTAGAGTTTGCATGGATATTTCTTTGCATTGCCATGTGCGTTTCTCTTAATATACACATTTTTGCAAGCTACTGTCCAATAGAGAATGCATTTTCACTGCAAATACACACCTTTTCATGTGCACCCTCCCATAACTAATACATTTTTGTACACATTTTTTTTTGTTGGAGAATGGCATCCCAAAATTGGGAGAAGTGTGAATTTTGGAGGATCGAGACGTTCTGGTTCACATATTGATTTGGGAATTGCAATTTGGGTAGGTTTTGGGTTTTGGGTAGGTTTGTATAAAAATGTGAACTGAACTAATGTCTCCTTCATTCCTACAAAGCAAACCCTATTAAAGAAATCGAAGTGAGCAATCATGTGCGCAAGAAACTGAAGTAAAGCAAGCCGGTGGAAATTAAGGAAGCATAAAGTGACACCAGATCCAAACCCTGCTGAGCAGCAGATCTGCAGTTCTACCTAAGACTGGCAGATGAAAAGCAAGTCTTTAAAGCAGTGTTCTGTAGAAGGTTGCCAGGTCATCATGCGACCAAGCTGAATGGGCTTAAGACATGTGGAATTGTCTAAAGGTCAGTATGTTTGGAACTAGGTTGGTTCCTGCTGTCTGCTTCACATTACTTAAATCTGGCTTCACATTACTTAAATCTGCCACAGTGGTTTTGTTTTACAAGGACATGACAATGTCTGTAAATCTCAAATTGCTGAGGTTCTTCAGCAACTTGGGTGAATCTGCTCCTCAGTATGCAGTACGTTGACCAAGGCCTGAATGATAACCCACAGACGTTAACATTTGACTGGGTTGTTCTGTCTGCGGTCGGTAATTACTTTTACACATCCCTTCTGTGATTAGGACCTTAAGGAGAGCTAAGAAAAATTGCTTGCTGAATTTTTATAGAATACCACACACTGCCAGTGCAGGAGGGATTCATGCTACACACTTTGCTCTGCTGGCAGAACAACTCACCTGGGGCTATTATTTATTAGTTTATTTTATCCGTTTAATTTATATGCTGCTTAATTACCAAGGCCATGGGTCGGCAAACTAAGGCCCGGGGGCTGGATCCGGCCCAATTGCCTTCTGGATCTGGCCCGTGGATGGTCCAGGAATTGCCACATGGATCAGTGTGGGGATTCTGATCATTTGGGCTGCGCCATTTCCTGCCCCCCCCCACACACACACCATGGCGGCTCCTCCTCCCTCCTTTCTCCTGGCTTCTCCCCGCCCTGCCTAGAGGAGGAAGGGGGCTGGGCTTTCTTGAGCCACAGTTGGCTGAGCGCCATTTTAAGCCGCCCCTCTCCGGAGCCAGCCCTTTCGCACCACTCATCGTTCCTCTGCTGCTCACAAGGCACAGGTAGACAGCCCCCGGGGCTCGTCCGGTGCTGTGGAGAAGGAAGGGAAGAGTTGTGGGGGGTTTTCCCCAAAATATAGTCTGGGCCCCCACAAGGTCTGAGGGACAGTGGACAAGCCCCCCCCCCGCGGAAAAAGTTTGCTGACCTCTGACCAAGGCAGCTTCTAAGCTGCTCACGAGTATAAAACCAACTGCAAAAAGACACACATCACTACAATTGATTAAGCATGCCCGTTGGAATAGCACAATTTAAAGCAGGAGGTTCAAGACAAGAGATCGACAAAAGGCTTGTCTAAAGGGCGTGCTTTCAGTATTTAATGCTCTCATATTTCATATTTTCTCCACAAAGCAAAAGACAGTCTCAAGAGTGTGGTCCCCTCTCCATGAACTGACTGGGTCTCCTTAATTCCACCAGGGTTGCATTATCCACCTGCTCAAGATCCAGCCATCAGATGTTTAGTGTCAGAGCACATCCCACAGAAACAAGGAAAGGCTTATTGAGGGTCTGAGAGAGAGAACTACATGGGTGTTTCGATTCAGCACAGTTTATCATCTGAATAAGACGGAGAACCTCAGTGGTAGAAAGGCAGACAACTACATCTCTGCCTTCAGGAGTTGTTGGGTTATAGCTGCAATCTGACTGACGGTGAGAAGAACTGGAGTCCAACAAAATCTGGATGGCCACAGGTTCCCCTACACCTGACATACAGGAATACCCTTAGTTGTTTGGGCATCCATCTATCTTATGAGACAATGGAGTGTGCCTCTAGGGGTGAAGACAAACTGCTGCATCAGCAGCACTGAAGTAACTTCCCCAGGGCGCAACCGTGGGCAGCGTATATGGAGGTTCTGGGTTGCCCAGTTGACAAGAACCCATCTCGGCCTCGCTGATGTGGTCCAAAGGGAAGCAGAGCAATACATTTGGCACCAGCCTGGCTGCAGGAGTTGCTGGAAGGAGGCTTAAAGGTAAAGGTAAGGGACCCCTGACCATTAGGCCCAGTTGTGGCCTACTCTGGGGTTGTGGTGCTCATCTCGCTTTATTGGCCAAGGGAGCCGGCGTACAGCTTCCAGGCCATGTGGCCAGCATGACTAAGCTGCTTCTGGCGAACCAGAGCAGCGCATGGAAATGCCGTTTACCTTCCCACCGGAGCGGTACCTATTTATCTACTTGCACTTGGATGTGCTTTTGAACTGCTAGGTAGGCAGGAGCTGGGACCAAGGAACGGGAGCTCACCCCATCGCGGGGATTCAAACCACCGACCTTCTGATCGGCAAGCCCTAGGCTCAGTGGTTTAACCCACAGTGCCACCCGCGTCCCCTGGAAGGAGGCTTAGAGGGCACTATTACTGCAGATTTGTGCAGGGCTTACTCCTTAGCTTTTGCCTTTCCTGAAGTTTAAGGCCAGAGTTTTCATTCTCCTAGATGGGTTTACCTTCCCAGGTTGATGAGTCTCATCTGCCCCTCACTTCCCTCCACAGCATGCACAGAAGCTGCCTTCTTGACCATTGGACTTACTATTGGTGTCACCCACTCAGTCCTACTGAGCCTGTCTTCACATGCAGAGGAAGTTCCTAACTCATTGAAGGTTTGAGACCCCTCAACTACCCAGTCAGCCAGTCGAAGCCATTCCCAGGGTGTGGCAACTGTCACATGATGACAGCTTCTAGGAGCCATAGGTGAGAGCTGAGTGCAGGGTGGGGACCAAAGGTGAACAAACTACCTGAGAAGGATCACGGCGTGTTCCCCACCAGACATACAAACCCTCACCTAATAACCCATACACCCCACACACATAGTGCAGATTGAAGTTCTACACTGGAATGAATGAGGATGCCATGTATGCATGGAGTTTCCCCCAGAAGAGATAAATTAGACTGGAGTAGTTCAAATGAGACAAAGTCATTGTGGAACAGCCAGACCCTTAATTAAATATCCCATTGTCTTCCCAAATCTTTTGCATATTTTGCAAGTGGAAATTTCCACTAATATCAAGATGGGAGTTTGCGGGGGAGGGAAGGCAAGGAAGGAAGGAAGGATAAATGAGAAAGGGCTGTAGCATAATTGACATCAGCACTGAGGATGGAAGGGAAATGCCAAACTTACATTAAAATGTGCTGCATTCCAAACATTGTTTTTCTCCTTTGCATGTTGCAAATATACAAAGCAAAGGCGGCGTCTTTGATGTTTGATAATGAGAAGTGTGGTTTAGCACTAAATTGATTTAATTTGGTAGAAAACTAATAACTGAAACAAATTTGGAATGAAAATAGGGGCGGGGGGAATAGGCTATTACAACGCAAACCAAATAAGAGATCACATCTATTATGTGTCAATTTACAAAGGGAGGGAGGTGGTAATTACTTTTTCCTAACTAAGCACATTAAAAAAATAGAGGGGAGGAAAAAAAGAAAATATGTTATAATCCCATCTAGGCTACAGAGCTCATTGACACTGTTTGCAATTATGAATTCATTTGGGAAAATATGGTGCGTGTTTTTAAAATAAATAAATAAATAAGGAATTGTCTTGCTCTCTGATGGGAAACCACATCAGAGTCCCTCAGGCATAAATCTTTTATTGTATCTTCAAGAAAGGAACTGGAAATAGTGCAAGAAGGCGCCACTGATAAAATATAAGTATTCCCTTGGAGGAATCTGGATGAGCTCATCGTTTGTGGGAGATAACAGGGTATGTCATGGTTACAAAACACTAATTTTGCTTTTGCAGTTTGTGGCAAAGAAATACAATACAGCGAAAACACATTCCACAACTCTATAGATAACACATGCACCGCTCCGTAGACCCATAGGCCCGTTCCAAAAGCTAACATTATTATCTAGCCTTGGTATCACGGCGTACTAGCTTTGCCACGAAAAAGCACAATTACCATTTGGTTATGGGCTGAAGAAGAAAATGGAACACAGAGCACTCGTGGCGAGCTTGCTGGCTTGGGGAATGTTTGTTCTGACTGCCTTTCGCTTCACAGTCACTTACAACAGTTCCTGATTAAGCCGTGGTATGGAACATTGGAAAAATGTTTTGTGCAACTGGCATGCTGATATACTTCTACAATAGTCTGCTGGACTATAGGGACAGGGATAGTTGCATTCCACCCAGTTTGCTCAGAGGAGACCCGCTGAAATTACCGGAGCTAACTTAGTCGTGACCATTGATTTCAATGGTGAAAGTTAGCTGAAAACAACCCACTGAGTTCACAAAATTCACATGAGGAACGCTTACACCTTTGCATTCCCAGACCCAGGGATGTCATTTAAAGGGCAAGGGAGGAGGAGGTCAACATGTCGAGCACATTCCAGGTCACTTCTGTTTTTGGACAGCTCGTTCAGTTTGTGTGTATGTCCCCTCACAAGGACAGAGTGTGCCAAGCATGAAGCAAATGGAATGCAAAACACTGGTATTGCTCTGTTTTGGGCTGGCGTTTGCTAAGCTCAGTAGAAATGGCCCTAGATTAGGAAGACTAGAAAGGCAGTCATGTTTGCAGCATGGCATGGGTAATCAGGGCATCAGTGTGTCCATCAAAGCGAAGATGTTGCTGGCAGAGGGGTGCATATGTATTGGGAACAACAATTTTAACCCACTGTGAAACAGACTCCCTTGGAAAGCTGTGGACTCTTGGAGGTTTTTAAGCAAAGGTTGGGTGGTCATTTGTCATGGATGCTTTAGTTGAGATTCCTTGGGGTCCCTTCCACCTCTCCACCTGATTCTATGATGCTCCTACATGATCCTTGCGAGGCCGCAGTTTACCAAGCAGGGATCTAACTGGTTCACAGCCCGCACAAATGCATTCAGCACTTTGAGACTGCTGTTAATTAATAGGGATATTAAGAGGGAATGTTGTAGTTGTCACCCATTAGGTGGGACTCATAGGCAGCTAATATAGTGGTGCCTTGGATTAAGAACTTACAGTAATTCGTTCTGGAGGTCTGTTCTTAACCTGAAGCACTTTAGTTAATGGGGCCTTCTGCTGCCGCTGCGCCACCGCTGCATGATTTCTGTTCTCATCCTGAAGCAAATTTCTTAACCCGAGGTACTATTTCTGGGTTAGCAGAGTGTGTAACCTGAAGCGTATGTAACCCAAGGTACCACTGTAGAAGATTGAAAGCAAAACTCTGCATAATGCTGACTGCTATTTTCATACACCAGACAAAAATTCTCTTCTTTCTCTCAGGGAATTTCAAAAAAACAAAAATAGGAATGGAAGTGGAAGTGGAAGTGGAAGTGGAAATTGCTGGTGTTCACTAATTCATCCCACATCCAGAATGGAAATCAATCCAGTAGATACAATTCATATTTGCTATTTTGTCTGCAAACAATACATAATTGATTATGTTTCCCTCCCGTTTGCATGGCACTTCCTTTGCACAGAAATGAATGGGGCAGAATCATGTAATGAGAACACAACCTATGTAACCCATGTAACTGATTATGTAAATTATGTAATTTACATAATTTCACCATGGCAGACCACAAAATGAATAGCATACTTTTGGGTGGAAAACAAAGTGCAGTGGAAACAGTGTTGCATGCAACAAATTCAGATTGGAAAATGATAACCTCACATCCTTCACTACAGGTAAGCAAGCATTACAATATCACGTCAAACAATTATTCCTACTATTATTAAATTTATCACCTGCCTTTTGCCAGAAGGTTCCAGGACAGGTTACAGCAGGCATCCTGCACCCCAGCCCTCCAGATGTTTTGATACTACAATTCCCATCATCCCTGATGTTATGTACTGAAGTTCTCACCCTGGGCCAGCAGGGGGATACTGTAGATAGTTATGCAAATGAAGGATCGAAAGTGACGTTCAGTGATTGGCTAGTTACAGAAAATGGTTACTGTTGCATTCTAGTGGAGCTCTATATAAGCAGGCTGACTGAGCTCCTCAGTTCAGTTCTGTTCCAGCTTACAAATAAAGAGCTGCTTTGGAAGAATCGCTGTGTCGTCTGATATGTTCGCCCACAACTTAACACCTGACCACTGGTCCTGCTAGCTAGGGATCATGGGAGTTGTAGGCCAAAAACATCTGGAGGGCCGAGGTTGAGGAAGCCTGGGTTGCAGCAATATAAAACCCTGCATCAGAGTGGTTTAAAATAAAGTGAATTATTTGTATGCTCTCAAGAATCTCGCAGGATGAATTTGAAGCGGCAGCTGTGGGGTGGCGGCAGAGAACTAATCTAATCTAGTGGATTCAAAAACAAACATGAAGCCATTGACTGAATGGCAGCTTGTCACACCATTAAAAACAAACAAACCGAACAACAACGTAGAATTTGCCAACGCCACAAAATGTGTAATTACTTTAAGTACCATCAGAAAAATTACAGGTTGCTGCCATTTAAAAATGTGTATATATTTATTATCAGATATAAGGTTGTTGGAGTACATCTAATTGAAATTCATGTTCTGATTCATGTTCGAAATAATGACGGTGCCAGTTAGCCAAGTACCAGAAGTAAATACCACCGGGGCGGCGAGGGGGGGGGGGAGTGACGGATTTAAAATGCTGGAGTAGGGTAAAAAATTAGCCTCCTTGTTTGAGGAAAGATAATTATAGACCTTCGTTCTCAAGCAGAGTCTGAAATCGGAGGAGGATGGTTTTTCACCCCAGGAAATTTGCTATGCAAGTAAAGAAGAGGGGTGAAAATATTAAAAGATCAACTCCTCAGTAGAGATAGAGTTTGTTAGTTAATAAGATTTATTCAGTATGAGGTCCCAGGGTGGGTGACAATAACATAGTTCATACAATTATAAAATCACATAAAAACCTTCAACCAAAATAGAACAGTATGGCTGCAACAAAATACCTGCATCCCAAAATATTTGGGACTGTCAAAACCAAACCAAAGCCTACAGCAGAAGCTGCTCTGTGAAGTTGAAATCTGCACCACTGTGAGGAGGGAGTTTTACCACTTAGGGGTAAATGATTAAGCGCTGGATTAATCATTAAACAAAATAAGCATACACCTAGGTCCATCGAGGGAAAGGGGCGCCACATAAATTTTCCATTGCTGGATTTACCATGGACCGTAACACTACCCCCAAGAACAAGATATCTGTCCCCAGATGTACAAAAAAAGAGCAAAATACAGATTCCCTGTAAAAAAATAACAAACATGTTAGCAAAGGCATCAGAACACACATCAAAAACAGATAACAAAACACAATAATTTTAACCCAACACCAGCACAGTAACAGCTTATTTCTTTTAAACAAATTCCAGGCCACCAGGAAAATATTGCCTTTTTATATCTCTCTCTACACAGGTAAGTAACTGCTACATGTCAAACTATTATTATTATTATTTATTTATTATTATTATCACAAGAAGGTCCAAGAGCAGATTACAGCAGTAAAAAAATACCACATTAAAATGGTATAAAACAAATTCAATTGTTTTGGATGCTCTTGAGACTGTTGCAGGGTGAGTTTTAAGAGGCAGAGAACTAATCTATCCTAGTGAATTATAAAACAAACATGAAGCCACTGAGGGAATGGCAGCATAGATGGATTAAGATATATGGAGAAAAGACAAGCATTAAATTTTCAGACATTTTCATTTGAATGGCAAAAGCTGGTTGATGGGAGGAAAGATTCCGAACCTCAGCTCCACTGAACAAAACTGGCCAAACCAGTCTCAGGTCAGATTAACACTTTTTCTACTAATTAGCTGTAAAATGGTTGAGGTATTTTGCCAGCTTGTCACACCATTAAAAACAAACAAATCCAGCAACAACCTAGAATTTGCTAATGCCACAAAATGTGTAATTACTTTAAGTACGATCAGGAAAAATTACAGGTTGCTGCCTTTTAAAAATGTGTACATATTTATTGTCAGATATAAGATTGTTGGAGTATATCTAATCTAAATTCATGTTCTGATACTTGTTTGAAATAATGACAGTGCCAGGCAGCCAAGTACCAGAGTAAATACCACCGGGGGCAGAGGGGGGAAACAACGGATTTAAAATGCTGGAGTAGAGTAAAAATTTAGCCTCCTTCTTTGAGGAAAGATAATTATAGACCTCCATCATCAAGTGGGATTTGAAATAGGAGGAGGGAGAATGAAATAGAGAGGATGTTTTCTCGGGAAATTCGCTATGCAAGGAAAGGGGTAGGGTGAAAATATTAAAAGATCAACTTCCCAGTAGAGTTTGTTTGTTTGTTAAGAAGATTTCTTCAGTATGAGGCGCAAGGCGGGTCACAACCATGTAGTCCGTACAATTATAAAATCACATAAAACCATTCAACCCAAACAGAACGGTATAGATGCAACAAAATACCTGAGTCCCAAAATATTGGACTATCAAAGACTAGGACAAAGCCTACAATAGGAGCTGTGCAGTGAAGTTGAACTCTGTGAAGAGGGAGTTTTACAATTTAGCAGTTGCCACAAAGACAGGCCTTTCTGAGGAAGAGATGTAAGATGGCCTTGTGTTCTTATCACTCCTGTACTTGTTGTGTTCTGCAGTAGTTCTTTCCCAGCAAAAACTACGTCATTCATCTTGCTGACGACTGCGGCGAAATTACATAACTTGGGTAATTTATGTCATTGGTGATGCAAATTTATGTTGTCATTATGTTATTCCAAAGGAAGTGCACCACGAACGTAATCAATAACGTATCGTTTGCAGGCTGAAAGCAGCAGCAGTAGTGAATATTGATTGTATTAGCAGGTTTATTTCTATTCAGGAAATGGGATGTTGACTTGAGAAACATTGACATTTTTGCTCTCATGGAGACTGCATTTAGGACCATTGAACTTTCTGAATCATCTTCAAGGGCAGCCTCACACAGAGTGCATTGCAGTAGGCTAGTGTGGAGGTTACCAGAGCATGGAATACAAGACATTTCTGCCCAAGAGGGTATGTACTGTATCTGGCAATGCAACTGAAGTTGGAAATATCCAGTGTTTCATATCAAAATCCTGGCACCCATAGGGAGACCAGGATAGCTTCTATCTGTTGACAAGAGAACAGCACTGACAGTCAGCTGGGTGGCCAGATTGCCCTTCCATGGTAAGAAAAGGAATCTTGTCACCTGGCAGATATGATTATGAGGAATTTGTAACCATTCTTAAGAGGGCTGGAAGCTTTTGTTAGTTCAATTGATGGTTGGTTCAATTGATGGATTAATCAACTCAAGTTTCAGTTAAATAATTTGTAGAGGGCATATTTGATCAAAAGGGACAAATTTTAATGTGTACACTACAGTGGTACCTTGGGTTAAGAACTTAATTCGTTCTGGAGGTACATTCTTAACCTGAAACTGTTCTTAATCTGAAGCACCACTTTAGCTAATGGGGCCTACTGTTGCCGCCACGCCGCTGCTGCACAATTTCTGTTCTCATCCTGAAGCAAAGTTCTTAACCTGAGGTACTATTTCTGGTTTAGCGGAGTCTGTAACCTGAAGCGTCTGTAACCTGAAGTGTATGTAACCCAAGGTACCACTGTATAGGTTTTGTTTTTGAGAATATTTAGGACCCAGTGTTTTAACGTAATAGAGAATTAGTGAGGGTGGGGATAGATTACAGTTGGCTCAGATGTCTTCTGAATACATATTTTTGCCCAGGTTTTCTCTGTCCCATAAGATTGGAATTCCTGTTTTTACTGCTTTCTGCTTTTATCTGTTTTCATTAGGCTGTTTTACTGTTTTACTTTTCTTCTTTGTATGTTGTTTTCATATACTGCGCAGAGGTTTTTAAACATTAAGCAGCATAGAAATGCTTTTATTTTAAAAGCATTGTCTTTTAATAAGACACTTTGGGGATGATTATTGTGGGATGTTGTGCACCCCTTGAAACATCTCTGTGTGTGTGTGTGTGTGTGTGTGTGTGTGTGTCACACACACACACACAGAATGCTTCATTGAATGAGTGCCCAGGCTCCTGTTTGTCGTTCGCTACGGTTGTACAGAATGTTACCACTCTTCAAGATGAATTACACTGCAGGAAAAATGAATTCCAGAGGTTCACATAATTCTCAGATCTGATCTCCTTTTGTTAAAGTACATAGAGAAACACATATTGTTCTGTGTGGGCCATATGGACTCACTGTGTTTCAAGGCAGCCATGGCTCATTCACAACAATGAGGCAGAAGGGACTGTAAGGCGAAGATTTGCATGGCTGACCTGTAAGGAGACAGATGTTTATGGCCCTAACTGTGAGGTCGTGTGTGGGTACCGGAGGCCACTGCCATACCCATGCCTAGGTTCACATTAAGCTGGTTGTGTGCATCTTTTGAACATCTCCATCTATGTAGAACCACCAGCACATGACCCTCAAGGGCATATGGATTTGAGCCATGGTATTCAGCAAGGTAGATACACAACACCATAGCCATGAAATGCATCAATTAGGCTTAAAATCTTCAGTTCTTTTCTTTTTTAAGCATCCTTCCAAATCAAAATTAAAAAAACAATCTCACGTTGTGTGTTAAATTTTTCATTTGTCAGCTCTTGGCATAGCACACTCAGCACTAGGAAAATAAAACAACAGCAAAACATTAGCTGTCCCATGACTCCCACATAATGTTCTCAAAATACAGATAAGAAAAAGACTTGACCTGATTCATAGAGAGTAAAGCTATGGGTGGAGCAGGAATCTGTTTTAAAAGGATTTATACACTGAATTTGGTGGTTCTGTCCCAAGCAAACTTTGCCCACATTGGATCACCTCTTGCATCAAACACACACTTGTTCCTGATATAATATCTAACAATGCATTCAATATTTTTAAAACTGCAAAAAGAAAGTTCCCATAGAAATCAAGGGGAAGAGATGGCAGTTGCGGGGGGGGGGGATATGCAGGTTTTCTGAAAATCCCACCCTTACATGGAACAGCATAGAAGAAGCAAATTATTAATTCTGCATTGGTTTGAGTTTTGTGTCTTTCTTTTGTTGTTTTTTAAAAAATATATTGAACATCTGTATAAGTAATGCTGGTTCCCTTGAGATTTGCAAAGGAATGCATTTCATCAAGCTGCAGGTTGAATGCCAAAGTTTCTCAGACAATCCATTTGATCTTAACAAGCAGTTGATAGGAATAGTTGTCCATGAAGGCAGACAGGAGTGGAAATTAATTAGGTGATAACAAAGCCCATTGCTGGCAATGGGAGACACATGCGATCTTGGTCTGTAAAACAAGGAAACCATGCTAAAGAGTTGGCAACCACATAGCAACTGTGCAAAATGGGCTGTTAAATGAGGACGTTAACAGTAGACTAAACTGGAGGTTAGCAGAGCATGGACAACCAATGGATCACTGAGCCAAGCCAAGCCAAGCCAAGCCAAACCAAACCAAACCAAACCAGTGTTCACTGATCGCATGGAACTTTAGGCAGCTGATCTGATAATTTTCTAAACAGAATAAGAAGTCATAGATGATGTCTATGGATATGAAATTATGCAACACATTGCAAAACTTGTAAGGTCAGTGCATTTGCAGAATTGAATGCTGCAGTAAGTAGCTAAAGGAAACCATGTCTGAGCTAAGAACGAATAGTTCCATGAGGATTCTACTCCAAGTTCCTCCACAGAGAAAGTTGAACATGCATGGAGCAAAATGAGAAAGCTACCAAATAAATGGTTCTGTCCTAAACCTAGATTTGAGGAAAGTCGTAGAACGGGACAAGCAAAATTATCATGGGTGTGAGCTTTCAGCAGTCTCACCCAGCTGGTCGGATCCAGTGGGACAATTCTTAGCTTTGTTCAGTGGAACTTAGACCTAGTTCTCACAAACATCAACCTATTTCTGGACTGTACCATTTTCACATGACTGAATGTTTCTCAATTAAAAAAAATAACAATCCTTGCATGTCAGGGACAAAGCAAGCTAATAACTCTGCTCTCTAACAACTGCTTTTCTATGTGGAAGGAAAGGCTTTCTCTGGTCAATCGTTCAACCACCTAAGCACTCACCTGAAGTCTCAAGTGTACACTGCAAAAAGAGGTTTACCTCCCCATCTACTGTTTTATAAGAATCAGGGCTTTCTCCCTGGTAAGGAGCCTTAATCCTGTGCAATCTTACCTGAGACATAAACCGCTCCAAGAAAGTGGGGCTTACTTCTGAGTAAACAAGCACAGGATCAAGGCAATAAAAAGTCAAACATCCTGCTCCAAAACCTATTTATATAGTAGTCTCATGGCTTTCCGCAGAACCTTATTCAAGTAAGTATGCTTTGGACTGCCTCATAAGGCTAAAATGTTTCTGTCTCAAGGAAAAAACTACAGTTTCCCAGTTGTGTGGAGGCAAATAAAATGTGAACTTTATTTATCCACCAGTTAATACCATTGTTAAAATGAACCAGAATAATTATTACAGATAGTCTTAGGAAATATTTGCAAAGAGACCTTTATAACCTCCGTTCCGTTACTCATGCTTACCTTGCTGTATTGCTAATAATATCTGATATGTAATATCTGATGATGTTTCACAGAATTGTATCACTGATGCGTGGGGCTCTGAGCACTCTTCAGTTTCTCAGACCATAGGGTTACACCCAACTGTTGCTAAATAACATTCATACCAAATCCAACAACAACAACAGTCTAGTGCTCTGCTAAACTTTTGAACAACTATTAAAAAATTATCTGAAGGGATGCTGCAGCTAAGCGAAAACTGCTTTTCAAAGGGTGGGCAGTGGGCGAAATTTCTCAATAAAAAATAATAATTTTGAAGGACCCACTGTGTGTGGGCGGGTATATTTAGTCTCTCTGCCTTATACAAGGGGAAATTGCTTTTTTTTCTGCAAAAATGAGGCTAGTAGGCAACATTAGGAGAACTTTGCACTAAACTACTGCTGAATTTTCATGGTCATTTGCTTTTTTAAAAGATCACAAACTGATGTGGAAATGTGGATAACTGAACTTAAGAGTGGAAAAAGAAACAAACAAAGAGAAATCAAAACTGACTGATTCACCCATCGCTAATCCTAACAGACGGGTGTCTGTGAGAAGTGGAATATGTGAACCTGATGCTCACAAATTTTAGCTGCAGCAGTCTCTCTTATCAAAGCCCTGCAAGAACTCAGAGAATGCTTAGCTTCTGACCTTATATATTATGCCATCCAGAGAGTCTGAAAGCAACGAAAACTGAGTAGGTATTGACACTCTGAATGAGTTCTCATGCTACAGGAATGGTTCCATTACCACTAAGTGGCTTCATGCACTGGTGCTCTGGTAAATGAAAAAATAAAATAAGAATATGCCATGGGCCAGTTATTCGATTGGCTACCCATTCACTGTGCCAGCATCAGCAGAACAACTATCCCAGGTGCACATGTGAAATAATCACGTCAATAATCTACCTCACCTACGTAGCTTCCTTTATACAGATATTACCAGAGCAGCATGGTGATGGAGCCAAAATTGGAAAGACAAATTAACACTGCAGTCTTGTACACATTTACCTAGGAGTAAGCACCTTTGAACTCAATGGAACTTACTCCCGATTTGAACTCAATGGAACTTACTCCCGAGTAGACACATATAGGACTGTACTGTACAGCACTTGTGTACAGTAGAACTGACTCTAAGTTAAGAAGCCGCTAACAGTTTCGGAAGGGAAAGGGGTTAAAAAAAAATCTCTAACCAACTATCTTTTGTTGTTGTTGTTTTAGGATGCAATTCTTATTCCATTTCCTTCCTCTTGTTGGGTAATAACACCCACATCAAGAGTGGGAGAATGGACTCTGTGCAGCTATAAAACAAGGTTGAAGATATAAAATATCTTATGCTTCCCCTTGGCATTTAAACATCTATGAAAGCCATTTATTGCCTCATATACTCCTCCTCCATCAACTTTCCTGTCTCCTAATTATCTGGCATAAGAAAAGTAATAAATGCCTAATGATGCTCAAAGTGGCAGAGTTATAAACATTTATTTGAACACCTTGAGCATTATGGGCTGCTTTATGTTGATTACTTTGACTGCCTGCCCATACTCTTATATAGACAAGACAATAGACTGTGGCAAATTCTGCAGTTTGTTTATTTATTTAATTTGTATGCCGCCCTTCATCCATAGATCCCAGATCAGTTCACAATGGAAAAATGCAATTAAAAAGACACAAAACACATAATCAAAACAAGAACAAAAACATACCCCGATAACCCCCCACCTGCAACACATTTAAAAGGCTATCAGATGTTCATCGCCCAAAGGCCTGGTTGAAGAGGAACTAATGGTTTAATAATGAAGGAACCAGCCCAACATTCCTAGGGAGAGCATTCCACAAATAGGGAGCATCCGCAGAAAAGACCTGTTCCCATTTTGCCATCCCCTGGACTTCTCACGGAGGAAGCACTCAAAGAGGGGACTCATAGGAGGTGATGGACTATATGGGATTGGCAGAAATGACTGGCAGAACCCGGGACCAGGGAGAAGAGTCGGTGGAAGAAGATTGGAAGAAATTTAAAGACTATCTACAGAAATATTGTAAAATTAATGAATGTTAGATTGATGTTGGATAGAAATTAAGTGGTTTCCAGCTGTAATGCTTTAAGAGATGAAAAAAGGGTTTTAAACAGGTAAAAATCTAATGGTAAGGATTTGCTGAACCAACAATTTGAAGTGGAATACAAAAAAGGGAGGTATGAGGAGGTCCGGGAAACAAACTAAAGGAAAACTAGCAATAGAAAATCTGTGTGTTTTTAACTGTTTTTATTTTGTATTTTTGTTATTTTTTTCATTTTTATTGTAATATTTTAAAAAAATCTTAATATTCTATAAAAAAAAAACAAAGAAGGGCCTCATAGGATGATCTCAGGGTCTGGGTTGGTTCATATGGAGAGAGGCAGCCATTGAGGAATTGCAGTCCTGAGCTGTTTAAAGCTGCTTCATTTTTTTTTTTAAAGATATTTATTGGAGTTTTTAGAAAGAAAAAAAAAATACAATGATAATAAACAATGTTGTTTTGTTTTAACAAAATTTCATAACATCCTTGAACTTCCTCACGTCTCCCGCTCCCACTTGCATCATTAATAAATTTTTGTCAAGCAAATTATCATATTATTTCCAAATTTGTAATCGCTTATTTAAATGTTTAAAGCTGTTTCAAACTGGGTCAGCTGCAGCAGCGGAGGAAAAGAGGAGGAGCCTTGGCTGCAGCAGGTTTAAATAGCCGAGGCCCCGCCCCCGGAGCCAGCTGATTGGCTGGCCCAGGGTATGACACGGGCGGGGATTTCCTTAGGTATCACAGGGGCTGGAGCCAGCCCCCGTGAATATGGGGAAGGGGCGTGGCGCTCGCAACCCCACCTCCTTGTTTATCGCGGAAGTGGCTTTATAGGTCAAAACCAGCACTTTGAATTGAGGCTGGGAATTAATTGGCAGCCAGTGCAGTTGGGCCATAATCGGTTTAAGATGCTCAGACTTTCTTGCAACCTGCAAAGTGTACAAAAATATGTCCCTACGCTGGTTATGAATCTTTCAGCTTCATCTGAAATTTTAAATCTCAGGGTCTTGAGTTCAAGCCCTATGTTGCAACTGGACTTCTCCGCAACCCTTCCCCTCCGCAGGGAGGTGGGACCGATTCGGATGGTCCGACCCCGCCACTTAATGGATCCAATTGGCTTCCAGAGAGTGGTAGGGGATGCTCTATCCCAAGTTGATGGCCTTTCAGCTGATTCCCTGGTGGCCCGCTGGAATGCGGAGTTAACCAGGGCTATTGACTGTCTGGCTCCGAAGCGCCCTCTCCGACTGCATGGAGCCCGGACAGCCCCGTGGTTTTCCCCGGAGCTGAGGGTGATGAAACAATCGTTGAGACGGCTAGAGCGCCGGTGGCGGAAAACTCATTCTGAATCAGACCGGACACGGGTTAGAGCTCAACGTCGAGCCTACCAAGTGGCAATGGCGACGGCGAAGAGGGCCTTCTTCACCGCCTCCATTGCATCTGCAGAAAACAGCAGCAGGAGACTTTTTCAGGTGGTTCGCAATCTATCAGAACCACCTGTACCACCGGGGCCTGGTAGGGACCCCAAGATCTCCTGCAATGCTTTTGCAAAGTTTTTTGCAGATAAAATCGCTCAGATTCAGAAGGAGGTAGACTCCACCGTGGGAGCAGGGCCAGGGCGGGAGAGTGCTAGAGTTCTGTCTGGTCCTGTTACATGGGATCAATTCCAATCTGTTACCTCCGAGGATGTGGACAGGCTGCTTGGACGAGTGAAACCGACCACCTGTCTCCTTGATCCTTGCCCATCCTGCTGATAAAAGCGAGCCGGGAAGGGCTGGGCGATGGGCTCTGCAGGGTGGTGAATGCTTCCCTCTGTGAGGGAGCCTTCCCAGACCCGCTGAAAGAGGCGGTCATTAAACCGCTTCTTAAAAAAACATCTTTAGACCCGGCCAATTTGGCCAACTATCGCCCAGTCTCAAATCTACCATTCTTGGGCAAGGTGATTGAGCGGGTGGTTGCTGAACAACTCCAAGCACGCCTGGAGGAAACGGACCATTTGGATCCCTTCCAATCGGGATTCAGGCCTCACCATGGGACTGAAACTGCCTTGGTCGCGCTGGTTGATGATCTCCGGCGGGCTAGGGACAAAGGTGAGAGCTGTTTCCTAGTTCTGCTGGATCTCTCAGCGGCCTTTGACACCATCGACCATAACATCCTTCTGGACCGTCTAGAGGGGCTGGGAGCTGGGGGCACTGTTATACAGTGGTTCCGCTCCTTCCTCCTGGGCCGTGTCCAGAAGGTGGTGGTGGGGGGTGAGTGTTCAGACCCCTGGGCTCTCACTTGTGGGGTGCCTCAGGGTTCTGTCCTCTCCCCCATGCTTTTTAATATCTATATGAAGCCGCTGGGAGAGATCATCAGGGGGTTTGGACTGGGTGTTCATCAGTATGCAGATGACACCCAGCTCTACCTCTCCTTTAAATCAGAACCAGTGAAGGCGGTGAAGGTCCTGTGTGAGTGCCTGGAGGCGGTTGGAGGCTGGATGGCGGCTAACAGATTGAGGTTGAATCCTGACAAGACAGAAGTACTGTTTTTGGGGGACAGGAGGCGGGCAGGTGTGGAGGATTCCCTGGTCCTGAATGGGGTAACTGTGCCCCTGAAGGACCAGGTGCGCAGCCTGGGAGTCATTTTGGACTCACAGCTGTCCATGGAGGCGCAGGTTAACTCTGTGTCCAGGGCAGCTGTCTACCAGCTCCACCTGGTACGCAGGCTAAGACCCTACCTCCCCGCGGACTGTCTCGCCAGAGTGGTGCATGCTCTAGTTATCTCACGCTTGGACTACTGCAACGCGCTCTACGTGGGGCTACCTTTGAAGGTGACCCGGAAACTGCAATTAATCCAGAATGCGGCAGCTAGACTGGTGACTGGGAGTGGCCGCCGGGACCACATAACACCGGTTCTGAGAGATCTGCACTGGCTCCCAGTACGTTTCCGAGCACGATTCAAAGTGTTGGTGCTGACCTTTAAAGCCCTAAACGGCCTCGGTCCTGTATACCTGAAGGAGCGTCTCCACCCCCATCGTTCAGCCCGGACACTGAGATCCAGTGCCGAGGGCCTTCTGGCGGTTCCGTCATTGCGAGAAGTGAGGCTACAGGGAACCAGACAGAGGGCCTTCTCGGTAGTGGCGCCCGCCCTGTGGAACGCCCTCCCATCAGATGTCAAAGAGATAAAGAATTACCTGACGTTCAGAAGACATCTTAAGGCAGCCCTGTTTAGGGATGTTTTTAATATGTAATGCTGTATTGTTTTTAATACTGATTGGGAGCCGCCCAGAGTGGCTGGGGAAACTCAGCCAGATGGGCGGGGTATAAATAATAAATTATTATTATTATTATTATGTTGGGCAAAAGATTCCTGCATTGCAGGCGGTTGGACTAGGTGGCCCTTGTGCTCCCTTCCAACGCTACAAAGTGTGTTCTCCTTCATGGAGAGCACATGTTGTGTTGGGGTCTATCAAGACATCCCACTGTTGCTGGGCGGGTGAAGGTAGTTTGCCACTGCTGCGATTGGGCTCCTCTTATCGTTGGGGAGAAGTTGATGTTGCCATTTGGTGATTGACAGCCAGAACTCTTAAATTCCCTGCACAAAGTGTTGAGCTTCCTTTTTTTGCTGCACGCATCAGATCACCCACCCACCCTCCCTATATTTAGGGTTGTTTGCATTGACCTTGCTATGCCTGTCATGGGGTCATCTGCTTTTGGGGCAGGGGCCGGGTAGGAATTTTGTCCATTTGGCTGATTGGCTGGTGCCATTTTGTTTTTGCCTACTGCATAACAAATCATCACAACTTGTAAGGTTGCGGTTAGGCATCGGTTGTATGAATTGGTTGGTGGAGGGGCATGGATTGGCTGCGCCTGCCCCTCCAATGCTGCTGCTGCAAGGGTATTCCATTAAAGGAATCCAGGGGCTCGCCATGCTTTTGTCCAAACTGTTAGTTAAATTCAGCTCCGGTCCTCCGAGCTGATACGGCTCATCTTGACTTGAGCCCAGCAGAGTATAAAACACCCAGGTCCACAACAGAAGGATGAGGCAGGTGTGGTGCTACATTGCTATGCTTTATTACTAAGCTATGCTGAGAGCATACAAATATACATCTTGTCTCTGTGAGAAGCAGAGAGCAACTCCAGCAAAGAAACGACAGTACAAAGGAAACAGGAAACCAGTAACGTCACATCCCGTCTCCCTTTCAGGTGGGAATCCAACAGTATCTGGACTGTGGAATGAAAACATAATCCTGTGACTACCAGCAGCTGTTCAGCGAGGGAAACAGAAACCAACACAAACCCCTGTCAAGGGGCTAGGGCCATGCAAGAGCCCCTGGGAGCATTTGGGGAGAGGTGAGGGCATGCTATCCAGCTCCATCTTTCTCCCCTTTCTGACTTCCGCAGGCGTGCGAATGTCAGTCTGCCGCCATGCGGGGTCAGATAATTGCAACCAATGTCTAAGCAACCACTCACATTTTTTGTATTTTAATAAAGTTGTGGCCAAAATTATGCCAAAAACCTTAAACAAAATTTCTGTGTGAGTTGTGTTTTATTGGGGTGGCTTGGGGACCTCGACATGCAATTATATGACTCTTTGACTATGTCAAGTCATAGTAGTATTGCAGCCAAAACAGTAACAACCCTCCCTTAAAGATCAAAACTATAGAGCAGGGGTGGGAAGCCACAGCTCAAGGGTCAAATGGAGCCATTCCCAAATAGCCAGTGGGCCACATTTGGTTCCATATCACAAGCTGTCCAGGCCTCCACTAGTCAGTGAAAATATATCACTGCTCCATGCGCACAGTGGCCCATGCAGCACCACTGTAAGAAGGAGGGTTGCACACATTTTCCCCATTTTGTTTATTGTATTGCTACAGAAAAGGCAAAGCTCCCTTGAAGTTAAACAAGAACAAAAGTCGTTTCTTAGACAGTGGTCACTTTCTATCCAAAATAAGCACGGTCTCCGGTGCCAGCTCAGAATAAAACACTATTCCACAGCATTCATAAATCATACTTAGGTTTGATAAAATTTGGTTCAGCTACAATGCCCTCGCAGCATGGGGCGATATGGAACTTGTTAAGACAGAGTTTGACATTATCCAGCAAATGAATGGGAACGCTTGTTCATTAAGGCTGAAAATTCCCATTTTTGTATGTACAGCCTGAGTTTAAAAAAAGAAAGAAAAAAGGACTGATGTGGGAGTCTGGAAGGGATGGAAATTCTTTATTGAAACCCTTAACTTGGCAACGAGACGTAAGGCATTCCCAAGAGACGGTTTGCACCCAAAACCACTACTGAAGTTGGTAATTTCACAGGACAATAACAAAAAGCTTCATTAAAGGGAAAAGGGAGCCCTTAGCAATAAATGTATCATTCATCTTCCTTAACGTTTACATAAGAACATAAGAAGACCTCTAGCGCTGCGCATTGTTTCTCACAGCGATCGGCTAGAAACTTCTAAGCAGGGGTGGAATTCAGAAAGCATGGCGTGGGGGGCTACCTAATTAAAGTGTGGGTCCAGCCATCCTGTGGACATGCTTTGCATGCAAAGGAGAACAAGTCTAGTATACATGGTATCGCCAGATAAGGCCAGGAAAGGCTTCGCACTGGGGACAGCTGCTGCCATGCAATATAGACAACAATGATTGTACAATAGCCTGTGCTGATGGAAAAGGTCCTCTCTCTATCTTTATGCTCCAGCCTTAGGGTCTCTGCACTTAAACTTTTACTTGTGCCCATGGTGCAGCAATAAAACAACTAGGGAAAAATAATCTCCTTCACTTGCCCATAGACTCAGTGCCTGTAATAATGGATGTGCCATCTCTTGACTTTTGCTGAGCATGCGCAAAAATATCCTCCCATTAGAATAATGAAAGCAACATTCCCAACTGGGTCACACCTACTCTATTACCAATCGATTTCACTGGATGACCTTCATGTTCTACTATTACAGGTTGGGAAAAGAACATTCTTCCTCCTTTTTTAATCTGAATTTTTATTGAAATTGTTCAACATACAATAAAAACTAAAATAGTGAATAAAAGTGGAGGAGCAAAAAAAGAAAGAAAGAAAGAGAAAAGAGAGAGAGAATGGGAGGGAAAAGAGAGAGAAAAAATAAAAAATAAAATACAGATCCCTCTATCAGGGGTAGATCTTAACCCTCATCTCACACAAAAGGGAGTGGACCGTCCCAGTTTTCACCTGGGAGCTTCCATTTCTTCTCCCAACCTTCCTCCCTGGGAGTTCGAAGAGCACATTCTTTTGCAAAATCCAGCAAAATCTACATTTCAATCATGGGCTGCCACATGTCCAGATTTTCCCAGACATTTCAGGGATTTCTTCCTAGACACTGTTTACAGAGATGTTTTTTACAGAATTAACTTCTGTCACGGCCCCAGCTTAGGTGTCACTTTTCTAAACTAAAAACCCATGAATGCAAAGGTGCTCCAATAGACTGATCATTGTGTTTACCCACTTCTGGGGGCTTCTTCAGGTCTAAAACATGTGTTTTGAGAAAGAGTTACCAGAACACCACACAGTATTCAGAAGACAGTGGCACCGTAGATGTGTAAAAAAATAATAATTGTGATTTCTCATGCAGTTTATGTACTTATGGATTGCTCAGTCTATGACAGAATCGTAACTTTGTGTTGTTGTTATCTAAAGGCTGTTGGGCTCCTAAAATCACAGAACTGGTTTGTGATATTACTGGGAGTAGAACACTCCAGACCACACTCTCCACATAAGAGGAAAACTCAAACTAAGCAGGAGCAGCAATCAAGTGTGTTTGTTTTCTGTGATGAGAGAGAAAAGAAATGCCACACTTAAAAGGCTTTAGTAACAACTCAGATTTGCTGCATCAGCACAAAAGTTCTTGGAATGATGTCAAGGTAAAGGATGCCAGATGCCACTGTACACCTCAAGAGTCCTGGGGGTAGTTTTGTCATCAGGGACCATATTTTTGGAAGTGTGGGGACTTGGGGGGGGACTTTTCCTCTTGGAGGAGATGACCTCATCATATGCTTCAAGGCATGCAGTCAAAGTTGCCAGAATGTACAAACTGGCAACCCTGATGTCCAAAACCTTCCACCATTCATGGTCCCAGCAGAGAATAATAACATCATTCTTCTGTTTCAAATATGGGGGAAACCAATCATTGCATGTATTCTCCTTGCAAAGTAGTTAACAGAACCTCACTTGCACATGTACTACCACCATTTACACTCTATCTTGTTTGTGAAAAAATGCAGAATCCATCCATCCATTTATTTTTTCTCTATTCAGGTGTCAGCGACTGGTTGGACACAAAGGGATAGTGAGAGAAGCCAGCTGGGGAACCACCAAGAATATCATAGATTGGTAAAGTTTGAAGGGACCATGATGGCCATCAAAAGATTGCACACTGTTTTTTAGCATTTTGGTTGACCGAAAGGTATTTCCCTAATATGGATTCTGGGTTTTGTGTTTTGTTTTGTTTTTTGCCTTATGGGCCAAAATTTTCTCTTTTTTGTTATTCTTTCTTCTAGCAGACTAGAGCATCCCCATTCCAAAGGCTCTTTAAACATGCACATGCGGATAAATGCTTACCTAGGAAATCTATGCCCTGTGGTTTCTTTCCATGCATAGATCTAAAAGCCAGCTCCAGCTTATAAAAGGCAGAAGCACAGGAGAATTCAAACAAAAAAGTAGGCAGAAGGGAAAGTTCTTCATGTGAGACATATCTGTGCCAACATCGTGTTTATATTATCCATTCAAATCCAGGTCTACAGCAAACTTTTCCAGCACTTGCAGAGGCTGAGCACATCTGGGAAACCTTCCCAGAAGTTGGGGAGGGGGGATAGGCACTGTCCCCCCAGATCCTGCATACATTTGTAGACCAAACACATTGCAAAGCTCTTGTGGAAAGCCTAGCTTTTTGGTGACTTTTATGAATCTGTTCAGGCTATGCTAGTTGGACACTTATCACTTCTTCAGGCATCAGCTTGAGTCAAAACAACCAGCCACCCTCTTGGCTGACATGCAGCTCCAAGCTGAAAGTACAAGGCTGCTTAAATCCCTGGACAAATGATGCATGGAATGTGAGTCTAATTGTTGCCATGGTGATGCCATTCGGATATCGCTTAACATTCTGTACTGGTTGGCACAGGTCTCTCCTGGTACCCCACTGAGACCATGCTGGCAAGTGACAAAATCTTCAACAAGTTCTTGCCGCATTATGCAATGTCCCATTGAGAAGAATATGTACAGTGTCTCATTTGTTCCAAAGCAACTTTGACTGCCTTGGTGTTTTTTCCTTCCCGCCACTGCAGCACGGCTTCCATGATGGACAATCTCATACAACCTCAAAAGAACAGCTGCTGCAGCACCTTCTGGTTGTTGTTTTTTAAAGGATCCTGGCAGGGTCTGGCTGAAGCAGCAGTGTTCTGAGTTTGGAAACAAGTACCTGGGCCAAATAAGATGGAGCATAGCAGGCAGCTGATGACATCAACCATGCAAGACTCCTGCCAAGGAGGCAGAGAAGAGAAAGGAATGGACAGCATAAGAATATAACACACACACAAAGTTGATGCAGCCTTCACAATTCACAAACATTGCATGATGTAGATAGCCATTCTCTCTTCCTTATTCCCAGCTTCTGATTGGCTAAGCACGATGAGGCCATTGGCTTAATATGTCCGTTTGGCATTATTTATTTGTAATGTTTTGTCTTCCTTCAACAGCAAAGCTTGGCATGCATTTTTGCAACACACTTGACTGATTGAAGTTCAAATACTGGCTGAATATTATTGGCCCAAAAAATGGAAGCAAGAAGAATTACCAACGTTGGAAGAATGGAAGATGAAATTAATGGATTATGCGGAACTTGATAAATTAACAGGGAGGATCCGAAACCGGCAGAACCAGAAGTTCACTGAGGACTGGAGTAAATTTACAGATTATTTGAAGACTATTTGTGATGAACAGACGACGTTTGTAGGTTTGCAAGAAGTTCTGTGAGGAGTAATATTTGAAATATTGTAAAAATGGAAAGGAAAGAAGATATGTTAAGAGATGTAAAGGCAATATTAAGTTAAGAATTGCACTAGAAGAATTATCAGAAGTGCTGATGGAAGTCCAACAAGAATGTATTTGTGATAAACTGTGTGGTACGTTTTATAATTTTATATGTTAAAACCGATAAAAATATTTATTTTAAAAAATGAAGTTCAAATACTGGCTTGCCCTCCAATTCATTGCCAAGGTAGTGAAAGGAAGACACAAGATACATTGCGATGCAGAGCCTCTTGGTCTTAATCAGTACATGTTTCTTACATTTTTAGCTCTTGGTGCTAATATGACTTTCCCTCCATGAATTTCTCTCACCCTTCCTTAAGTCATTGAAACTAGCAGGAGGGATCCGATGATGGTCAACAATAGTAGCTACATACCTTCCAATCTGTGACCCCTAAATTCAAGTCAGATATTGTTTTGAGGCAAGACAAAGACATCTCATGGTGATATTAACTGCCTTGATTTCATGTGGTTAATAGAAATGAACAATTGCTTAAGAAGAGCTGGTTCCTAAACTATGGACTCCCTTCATAAATTGGTCCAGAATGAAAATCTTTTTTTAAAAAAACCAACAAAGCAAGATTTCTCTTCTTAGGATAATCTTTGGGGAATTCTAGGATCAGAGACAGCAAGTCACTAAATATCAGTCACTGGAGAACAACAGTGTGGGAGGTCTATTGCCCCAATGTCTTTCATGTGGGCTTCCCATAGGCATCTGTTTGGCCAGTGTGGGAAACTGGATACTGAATTATTGGTTTGATGCAATAGGGATCCTCTTATTTAATTTATCTAACTAGGCTAAGCCCATGATTTTATTTTATAAATGTAGTTTGTAGGTTATTTTATAATGTGCAGGGGTGTTTGTTTATACCCTACCCTTTCTCTTTAAGGAATCGCAGAGTGGCAAACAGATACACAATCTTAAAGCAAAGCAAAAACAGCTAAAGCATTTTAAAAACAATTACTGTATTTAAAAAACAAAACCCTAAAACCAGTTATCGTTAAAAGAAAAGGATTCAATGATCTTTGGGTTGCCAGGAATAGTATTTTTCAGCCACCAAATGCCTGGGAACACAGGGATGTTTTCAGATTCCTCCTGAAAGTTAATAATGATGGAAACAGGTGCATACCACTAGAGAGAGCATTCCACCACCAGGGAACCACTGAAAAGGCCCTGTCTTGAGTCAGTGGCAAGTAGGCACACTTGTCGATTGTAGGGTACTGGGGAAGGCACTCTTTTTGGTACTTGAGACCCAAGCCAACAACAAAATTGTTGTCCTCCCAGGGCTTATTGTTATCATAACAACATTTTAGATGCCTCCAGACTGCCACTATTTTGCAGGAAGGATTCAAGCGCATAACAGAACTTTAGGTTTACACAAAGAGTGTATTAAAGCATTCTGCCAAACTACTGCAACAAATCCATTAAAAAGTGAGTTTTTGCAGGTAGGAAAATGATGAGGAAATGCACCATTGGTGTGGGGTGGATAAATGAATGATTAAAGGGGAGATGTGCAAACACCCCACAAGTAAAAACAAAAAAATTCCTTCCAGTAGCACCTTAAAGACCAACTAAGTTAGTTCTTGGTATGAGCTTTCGTGTGCATGCACACTTCTTCAGACACATTCTGAAGAAGTGTGCATGCACACGAAAGCTCATACCAAGAACTAAGTTAGTTGGTCTTTAAGGTGCTACTGGAAGGAATTTTTTTGTTTTGACTATGGCAGACCAACACGGCTACCTATCTGTAACCCCACAAGTAAATCAGGATGAATGTTCATTGTTGTATAACCTCCTTGTAAGCAAATCAGAACAAATGTTCATTGAGTATTGGACATAGCCTAACCACCTTGTTGGTTTTATGCAAGCAAAACCAGGATAAATGCTGAATGAATGTTCCCTGATGATTTATAGTTTTAAGATGACTCTGTTTTGGTAAGGATTTGTAAGCTGCTTTGAGTAAATGCAAAATGTCATGCAATAAACCTAAATCACAAGTCCTATGTGGAAAATATTGACTCATTGTGTACAGAGGGAAGGGGACTGCTTTAAAAATAGACATAGTTCATAGATTTCATAAATCCTAGAAGTAAATTATTGCACATCACTCTTGGCCGGGGAAAATAGCGTAACATCTGGTAAAACAGGATCAGAAGTGAGTTGATCCAATGGGTTGGCTGAGTGAAAAGACATACTTGGCAAAACAACAATAATAATTTCAAGGCATGCCTAACATTTGTCTTTACCCTGAACCATTTTATCATCTTCCCAATAATTTGGTTAGGAAATCACTAAGGGATGGGACTTGGCTCAAGGGAAGGGCTATATCTCTATGGATGAGCACATTGAAAAGGTCCTAGATTCAATCTCCCTGGCATCTCCAGGTAAGATCTAGGAAAGACTGCTCCCTGAATTCCTGGAGATCAGTATGCTAGTCAGTATGGAACTAGCTGGGTCAATGGTCTGGCTCCATGTAAGAGAGCTTCTTAGGTTCCTATTTATGAGAAGTTGCTTATGGGCTCTGCTGAGGAACCTGACACACACAAACCGGAGGTAGCTGCACAATAAACCACAAAGACGAAGATGAGCATTTACTTTGCACATCCAAATACACATGAAGAGAGCAGTGGAGACGGGAGGGGAAAGCAGCAGCAGAGAAGGTGAACCTCATCAGGTGACACAATCTCTTGCTCCATCACTGGTGGCTAAGCAATGGAAGTTAATAGCTGTGTCTGTTGACATGCAGAGGGCTGGGAGGCCAGCTGGCTAGCCCCAGCAGGGCCATCTCCTTCCAGCCGTCCCGCTGTGTAGACTCATTGGCCTCTGCTCCAACGTAAATCAGCGACATGGGCTTCAAAGCCAGGGCACACTATCAGCAGATCGAACTGTGCACACAGAATAGGCGTGAGGCTTGTGAAAGCATACCAGAACTACAGATTTATTAATCATAAATCAGGACAAAGAAACATGTCGTCTTTCTCTCTTCATCTTCTCAGAGAAACAGGGAAAAGCAAAAGCAATACACACAATGGAAGTTCCCAGCAAGCTGTGCTGGAATGTAAGCAGACATGTTACACGCAACAGTTCCACACGTCTGCTCCTTAAGGTGGAATGGAAATCTCAACAGTTTCTAACTTAGGTTCATTAATTAAAATGGGTCTGCTCTGAGGAAGACTTAGCTGAATACAACCCAATGAGTCAAGGTCCAGGGAAGCTTGGGTATATATATATGTGTGTGTGTGTTTTTGAGAGATGTTTAAAGGTTATTACCACCTTGGTCTCATGAACTGTCCAAGGAAGGACATTCAAGAAATTGGGTGCTCTCACTGAGAAGGCCTTCTTCCATGATGTCACTAAATGACAATCCACTGGCTATGAACTGACCAGCAGAGTCTCCTTGGAAGATTTTTAAAACCAGCTTGGCCTGTACCTGCTAGGCATCCTGGACGCAAGTTGCTTAGGGCTTTAAACTCCAACTTGCCATCCTATTCCACAGTTGTTTTAATTGGGGCCTGAGGGCTTATGATTGCATTTTAAGAATCACGGCCCTAGAGAAATCAAACCAAACCTAGATCTCGTTATGGCAATGCAAAGAGTTCAGAATGACATGAAGAATAAGTAAGAGGAAGCAGGGTTCACTTAGAACATCAGTCAGAGAAGGTCCAGGAAAGTTCATAATTGGCATAAAATGAAATAGTTAATGAGCATATTAGATTTAAACGCTGGACCGAGGTTAGCCATGGATGATGGCTTAGCTGATTATAATGGCTTCATTGATGCTAATACCAGAGCCTCTAACAAAGACCTATTGCCTTTTTGATTTACCCAATTTTATTGACTGAGGTTAAGAAAGCATTACTTCAAATGAGAATTAAATAAAAGCATAGTAGCAGGCAACCTTGACCTCCAACTATTTAAAATAATTGCTTTGTCCATAGAAAAATTAGTTGCTGATTAATGTTACCTATCTCTCTGGGCTGGTGGATTTTATTAATCACTTCGCCATAAAAATCAGATCGTTCGACCAGGGCTGGGTGTTGAGAAAAAGTCTGTTTTCTGATTCCCACCAGAGAAGAGATTCTTCCACAGGCCAGATTCCCATGGCTGTAACCTGGCACAACAGCAGAAAGATGCTTTTAAGCTTATTGTACTTCCCACTGAATGCTGGAGATAGTGTATCTACAGGATATGCATCTGTTATTTTCCCAGTCATGGAACCTAATTCTAAAGAAGCGCTAGAAATAAAAAGAACTCAGAATGCACATTACCCAGAATGAGGTGATGGGCTGCAATGTAGGATGTTGGTAGAGCATAAGACTCTTAATCTTAGGTCATGGGTTCAAGCCCCATGTTGGGTAAAAGACTCCTGTATTGCAGGGGGTTAGAATAGATGACCCTTGTGGTCCCTTCTAACTCTATGACTCTGTGATTCCATGTATGAGAGAAGGGCCAGCCGCCATGTTGAAGGAGAAACTGAAGTGCCTTTCCCTGAGGAAATGGGCCTTTTCTGTTCTGTCTTTAGCCTCTCATGGGCCACGTTGTCTCTTCAGCGCTGTCTGAAGTCCTTCCTCTTTCAACTAGCCATTTTTAAATGTGTGTCTTTATCTCAGTATGCACTTGCATTAAAACAGCTATTTTAACTGTTTTGGGTTTTGGGGGGGAATTCTTTTTAAATGTTCACATTGTTTTATAGGCAGAAACGTTTTTGGTTGTGTTTGCACTTTCCTGGTCTTATATTGTAACTGTTGTATTTACATTATAGCAGCAGCAACAACAACAATTTATTATTTATACCCCACCCATCTGGCTGGGTTTCTCCAGCCACTATGGGCAGCTTCCAACCAAAGATTAAAAATACATTAAAACATCAGTCATTAAAAGCTTCCCTGAACAGGACTGCCTTCAGATGTCTTCTAAACGTCAGATAGTTGTTTATTTCTTTGACATCTGATGGGAGGGTAGTGGGAGGGCACCACTACCGAGAAGCCCCTCTGCCTGGTTCCTTGTAACCTCACTTCTTGCAGTGAGGGTACTGCCAGAAGGCCCTCAGAGCTGGACCTCCATGTCTGGGTTGAATGATGGGATTGGAGACGCTCCTTCAGGTATACTGGGCTGAGGCTGTTTAAAATTGCATATTTTATTGTTATAACCCAGCCTGAAGAAATCTAAAATAACAACAACAACATACCACGGATTCCTTTTTTTGCTACATTAACATAGTTGCAAGTTGTTGTTTTAAATCATTTTATTTACATTATATTAATACATGGCTACAACATAGTTGTAGCAGAATGTTAACTCTCTCTTAAGCAGCTATGACTGAAATAAGGATCCTTTCTTGCCAAATTATTAACCAAGTTAATTTTAAAGATCAACTCTCACCACCTTAACAAACTACAGTTCCCAGGATTCTTTGGGGGAAGACATGGCTGTTTAAAGTGGCATGATACTACTTCATTGTGTGGTTGCGGCCTACAGCTCCCATCACACCTTACCATTGGCCATGTTGGCAGGGGATGACAGAAGCAGCAGTTCAACAACTTCCGGAGGGCACCATGTTGACAACCCCTGTGGCAATCTACACGTACCAGAAAACAATTTCTGAAAATTGCCTTACACTCCTAACAACCAATAAATTGTGTTGTCCAGAATGGTCTTGGCTTCCTTCTTTTAATGATATGAGTGCATATATTGTCCATATATCCTAATTCCCAGAATGCTAATATGACTGCAATCTGTGCTCCCTTCAGTAAGCTATTTCCCATAAAGAGACAGGAATTATCAGAAGTAAACACATGAATCTGCTAGGTAGCATGGAAGGCCCTTCATAAAAGCTACAAGTGCCTATTCTTTCCGGAAGGTGGGATGACTCTCACAAGACAACTTTGTAGGCCAGGAATGGCTCATGGGGGCCATCTTGTGCCTTTGAAGCATAGCATTCAGAACCAGCCTCAAGTCTTGTTTGCTTTAAAGACCACTGAAGAGCTACCCATGAATAAAAATTAACGACGTGAAGCTAGGAAAGCAGACATTGTCCCTCTGTCACCAGAAAGATAGGAACAGGATTGGAGAGATATCAGCTTATCTCCCTCCCTCCCTCTCCCACTTTTTATCTCCCTCAAATAAGTGCTGGTACCATAGACCACACTAAAAGTACTTGATAGTTTATGGGAAATAATAAAAAGGGTGGGCATCTACATAATTCTTCCAGGGATGTTTTCAAAAGCGAGTGTGGGAATCATTCTCAGAGGCTATTTTTGCATTATACTGCACAGCTAAGATGAGGCATTTAACGTCATCGCTTAATGTGCATTCCTGTAGACCTTCAGAACCTTGCGCATGAGATAGTGACTCTTCTAAACTCCCCCAAACAAAACAGATTATCCCATATCACTCGGCGCAACATTACTGAAAGCAGCACGTGCTGATAGTGTGTTTTCATAACTACTCGGTTTCCCTTGGGAAGAAGCTCTGAAGGAATCTCATTCCATTAAACGGAACTACAAACACACTAGAAACTAATCTCCATTAATAGTGCAATATTTCGTGTGTAAGGGGGGGAAAGGGACATCTTTTCCTCAGGACTGTTTTGAAGAATGCTTCCCTGCTCTCTGCAAGGAGAGAGAGAGAGAGAGAGAGAGAGAGAGAGAGAGAGAGAGAGAGAGAGAGAGAGAGAGAGAGAGAGAGAGAGAGAAGGAAGGAAGGAAGGAAGGAAGGAAGGAAGGAAGGAAGGAAGGAAGGAAGGAAGGAAGGAAGGAAGGAAGGAAGGAAGGAAGGAAGGAAGGAAGGAAGGAAGGAATACCCTGCAGTGTTTCCTCCAACTATAATAAAGTCTCCAGCTATAATAAAGTCTTCCACTCTACCAGAGTGGAAATAAAAAAGAATCAGGTATCAAAAAGACATGTTGGTAATAAGAGAAATGCTGATTGATTTTTCAGTGGTGCATTACGTTTGACCGTAAGTCTAGAAGCGCACACTTTTGACTTGTGTTTGAAGGCATGAGACCAACCACTGTGTTTATGGAGCTGGGGTGGAATACAGACACACACAATTAGGGATGGATGGATCAGCCTCCTTCCAGTCTGTGTCGGTTTTGCACATGTTTCTTCACATCTCTGTTCCATCCCCTTTCTGCGTCCATCTGTGGTTTCTTTTAATCCATAATAAAATTCCTAATTAAATACTTTTTTTTTGTTTTACTTTATTATTATTGCATTTCCACCCCACCTTTCCTTCAAGGTTGTGCAGATTCTTCTCCCCCTTCTGCAGGCTCTGGAACATCAGAAGATCTTCAGAAGAATCCTGATGGTTCAGGCCAGTCATCCTGCTGTCACATTGCCTAACTAGATGGCCATGGGAATCCAGCAAGCAGGACCTGAGCACAAGGGTACTACTTGAGATTCAAACACATACTGCCTCAGACAATGAAGGTGGAGTATAGCCATTCAGGCTAGTGGCACTGGAGAACCTCTACGATGGCCTTGGCAAGTGTTCAGCGGTACCCAGATGCTCATTGCAGATTCAGTATCCTGCATAGCTCCCTTTCCCAGACCAGCAAACCAGTCCTGGGGTTTATTTGTTCATTTATTTCAGCCTTTCTCAACCTGGGGGTCCCCAGATGTTGTTGAATTACAACTCCCATCACCCCTAGCTAGCAAGGCCAGAGCTCAGGGATGATGGGAGTTGTAGTCCAACAACATCTGGGGGCCCACAGGTTGAGAACCGCTGATTTATTTTGAACATTCCCCCCTCCCCCACTCCTCAGCCAAAATATCTCCCAGAGTGGCATGCGTACAAGCAATGAAAGCAAGACTGTCCCTGTCTGCGGGGGACAGGGAGGGAAGAGGACAGGAAGTAAAATCAGGCATCAGTACTTAAGTCAGGCATGTCCAAAGTCCTTTCCAATGGGCCTAATCCAGCCCGCTGGTTGATTTAATCTGGCCCCCCGTGGCAGTAAAAATCCTTAAAAAAGTAAAAAAGCTCAGCAACTCCAATCATAAAAGGTCAACTCTGGGGTAAAATTGTTAAAAAAAAGGTCAACAATTCAAATCCTATAAAAAAAGCTCAACAACTTTAGTCGGCCCTCATCTTCATCAAATCTGGCCCTCTTTGAAAAAAGTTTGGGCATCCCTGATTTGCATAAACACCCTGCTTCTTTCTCTCCATCCCTGGTGGAACTGTTACTGCCTGGTGACAGTTGAATGAGAGGCACATCTCAGTTACATTGTGCAAAAAGAATAATAAAAAGCAGCATATGATAAAGTAACATTGTGCAAATTTTCCAAACGCACATAATTTATGCAGGTTGCAGGGTTTTGCTTTCCTTGGTGCATGATCTGGATTGCCTAATTAAGGGGCTTTAATTTTCATTTCTCTTTGCAGGGAAGACATAGTTGTAATGCATATCCCCGATCAGTGTCTCTCGTATACTCTTTTTTTTTTACTGGAATGCTGTTTTATACCACTTTACATAGGCTGGCATTTGAAAAAGGATTTTCAGCTTCCACAAAGGAGAGCGCATGCTTCTACGTGCTCACTTAGCTTCTCGTCACATCTTACATAAGCTGTTAGGAAGAATTTGCAAGAGAATCTGCTTCAAACTGATTTCTCAGCTGCCCTGAGTTCAAAGCTTTCGTTATCTCTTGTAGTAAAAAAATGTCTGGCTTGTCCCTTAGGATGATTTCTCTCCCCCCCCCCCCCCGATAGGCTTCTTGTCAAATTGGAATTGCCTCTAAAGAGGAACCTTTGAAAGATGATATGTTTTATGCATTCTTATTTTTCCATGTAGCGTTTCCAAAGGGAAGAATGTCTTAGTTATAAGGAAAGTGTGATGTGGCTGCTGTACATTCAAAGTTTTATTTTTAAAAATAATAATAACCAATACAGTACATTTTGTTTGCTTTAACCACCCGATTTTAATGAGGAGAGAATGGCTTTAAATAGTATGCTGTAATAGCCTGGCCCAAATCTCTTGGTATCTCCTCACAATGAATGGCAGCAATACTGAACTATATGGTTCAGGATCACAGTGAGACACAAACATACACACATTTTTTTACATATGTACGTTTTACATATGTATGTTTCAAAAGACGTTCCACCTCCTGCCTGCTCCACAGCTGCCAAGTCAGTAGACTGAAAGCAAAGGCACCCCAAGGCAAGGAATGTTTATTCACTGTACAAATATCTACAGATATACTGCTTCCCATAGGAAAATAACATGGCAGGGAACAACATTTTTAAAAAGCAAAATAAGAGCTAAAGCAAAATAAAAGGTTCAAGTCACATTGATCAATGGTAGACGTAGCTGGGGTCAGACTTCAGAAAAAGGCTTGTGAGAACAAACAGGTACTGAACAAGTGCCTAAAGAGAACGATGGTTGGCACTTGCCTGGTATAAACAAGGAGGGAATTCCTCAAGGCAGGTGCTTCAACACTTAACATCTTGTTCCCAGTGATCAGGGAGAGATGTCAGGAACACTGGAAGGAACTTTATACTGAGTCAGACACATTGGGGCATCCAGCTTAGTATTGTCTCCATCAGGTGGGGTGGGGGGTGGTCTCTGGAGGTTGATGAATTATAGCTCCTATCAGGCCCAGTAAGCATGGCCAATGGCCAGGGAAGTTGGCAGTTGCAGTTCAGCAACTTCTGGAGGGCCAAAGATTCTCCACACTTGGTATCTACACTGATAGGGAGTGGCTCTCCAGGATTTCAGTCAGGTTTCTGTCCCAGCCTTATCTGGTGATGCTGGGAATGGTATGCAAAGCTGATGCTCTACTATTGAGCTTCTCACAATGACTGCAGTGTCTGAGGGGGATGCATAAACTGTGTCTCTAAGGTAGAAGAGTTTGGATTTGATATCCTGCTTTATCATTACCCGAAGGAGTCTCAAAGCGGCTAACAATCCCCTTTCCCTTCCTCCCCCACAACAAACACTCTGTGAGGTGAGTGGGGCTGGGAGACTTCAGAGAAGTGTGACTAGCCCAAGGTCACCCAGCAGCTGCATGTGGAGGAGCAGGGACACGAACCCGGTTCCCCAGATTACGAGTCCACTACTCTGAACCACTACACCACACTGGCTCACAAGTTTTTAAGGGCTTTGTATACTAACAAGGAAACCTGAAACTGAGCTGTGTAGCATACTGGCATGTTTTGTTTATTGTGCAGTGAAGACTAATGTGTTTCCTCATATTTTGAACTTGTCTTGTGGCACGCTTACTAAAGAGGGGTTGGCCAGCAAAGCCACACAATCTGAAGCAGAATAGCATTTTAAACCTACAGCTCCTAGGTGCATGGGCAGCTTGCTATGTTTCCCAGAAGGCCTCACTCTTGTGACATCAACAACCTAGTGGCAATGTATACCTACCACAAAACCAGCTGTCTAGCTGCTGAGCTCATCTGTTTGCCGTACACCTGATAAGACCCACAGCTTAGATAATTTCAATATTCAAGTGCTGTTATAAAACTCACTCAGTATTTTGAACATAAGCTGGCTGCTTTTATTTATTTACTTGTCTGTTTGTTTTATAACATTTCTATGCCACTCTTCAATTAATAAAAAAACAACCTCAGATCAGCAAACGATAAAATAATCAAAAGAGTGCTTTTTGTAATTTACAAAAATAAAAGAGCAGAGGCATCAATCCCTACAATTCAGTAGAATGGATAAATCCATAATCAAGGCTGTGAAGAACAGCAAAGAGCTTCTTTGTGATCTCCCTGGCTTTGAAGCTCAAGGCACCTCAGAGCTATGGGGTTTCTTGAGAGCAGGGAAGGAATGCTTTGGAAGCCCATCTGTCACCAGCCAAACAGACTCTATTTTGTTATTTCCTAACAAAATCTATGGCATTGACCCAAACAAGTTAGACAAATCCTAAGCTAACACCAAATCAATCAGCCTCAGGCTTTTTTTATTTCAAGATACTTCATGGGGAAACGGGTGAGGGGAAACCAGAGGCTGTGTAAAAATAAAACTCAGTTTAGCATTAAAACCAAATCAGGGGTGGCCTTCTAGATGTTGTTGGACTCCAACTCCCATCAGCTCCATTCAGCAAGGCCAACAGTCAGGGAAGATGGGAGTTGTAGTCTTGCAACATCAAGAGGGCCACAGGTTCCCCATCTCTGACGTAGACTGTTGCAACATAAATTATTCCACTAACCTTTATAATTTATATAATCCAGTAATGGCTATATTTCAGTCCTTTGAAATAAGATAGTATTAGTATTCTACTTCTACAGCTCAAGCAAATGTTAAAAAAAAGAGACTCTTTTGTCTAAGGGTACCTACACATCTATGAGGTGAGATACCAGGACTTCCCAGGGATGTGGGTGGCGCTGTGATCTAAACCACTGAGCCTAGGGCTTGCCAATCGGAAGGTCGGCGGTTTGAATCCCCACAACGGGGTGAGCTCCTGTTGCTCGGTCCCTGCTCCTGCCCACCTAGCAGTTCGAAAGCACGTCAAAGTGCAAGTATATAAATAGGTACCACTCCGGCGGGAAGATAAACGGCATTTCCGTGTGCTGCTCTGGTTCGCCAGAAACGGCTTAGTCATGCTGGCCACATGACCTGGAAGCTGTACGCCGGCTCCCTCGGCCGGTAAAGCGAGGTGAGCACTGCAACCCCAGAGTTGTCCACGACTGGACCTAACAGTCAGGGGTCCCCTTTACCTTTTACCAGGACTTCCCAGCTCATAAGAAGATAAGAAGAGCCTGCTGGATCAAACCAGCGTCCCATCTGGTCCCTGTTCTCACAGTGGCCAACCAGAGACTCAAGGGAAAACACACAAACAGGACCTGACCACCAGAACAATCTCTTCCCTGTAGTTTCCAGGAACTGGTATTCAGAGGGATCGCTGCCTCCATCTGTGGAGCCAGAGCATAGCCATCACAAGTAGTAACTATTGATAGCCTTCACCTCTATGAATCTGTCTAACAGACTTTTAAAGCCATCCAAGTTGGCGAGTATTGCTGCATCCTGTGGAGTTCCATAGTTAGGTCTGTCCTGAATCTTCCAACATTCCGCTTCTTTGGATGTTCATGAACTCTAATATTAAGAGACAGGGAGAAAAACCTTTCTCTATCCACTTTCTCCAACCTATGTGTCAAATTGCCTCTTATTCACCTTTCCTCATTGAGGAGTTCCTGCATCTCCTTAATCATTTTGGTTGCCCTTTCCTGAACCTTTTCCAATTGCACAATATCCTTTTTGAAGTGAGGTGATCAGAACTGCACACAGCATTCCAAATTCAGTTGCACCATAGATTTGTATAACAGCATTGTGATACTGGCAGTTTTATCTTCAATCCTTTGCATGGGATTTGCTTCTTTCGCAGCCACCTCACACTGAGTCAACATCTTCATAATGCTATCCACTACAATGCCAAAGTGTCACTCCTGGTCAAGTCATCATTGCCAGTTCAGACCCCATGAGCATATATGTGAAATTAAGATTTCTTGACCTGACATGCATCACTTTGTGCTCATTTGCATTGAATTACATTTGCCATTTTAGGGTCCATTCAGGCAGTTTGGAGAGGTCCTTTTAGAGCTCTTCACAATCCATTTTTTATTTTAGCAAACCTGAACAACTTAGTTTCATCAGTAAACTTGGCCACCTCTGCTCACTCCTAACTCTAGATCTTTTATAAACAAGTTATAAAACAGAGGTATCAATACTGATCTTTGGAGAAGTCTGCTTTCTGCCTCCCTCCATTGGAAGAATTGTCCATTTATTCTCATGCTCTTTGCCTCTGTGCTAAACTAGCTCACATTTCCCTAAAAACCTCTCTTTAGGTATCTGTGTATCTTCACTGAAGTGTGTCATGAATCTCTGTCTGTGTAGTGATATGTTCCCCAGAATTCCCCTCACAAGCAACTTAAACATCATTTGTCATTTACATATGTTTTCACTTGATTGAAAAGTTTTTAAAGTCCCCACATTTCATTTCATTTCATTCCAGAAATAAACAATAAACAGAGTCACATATATCTCCCGGGTCTGGTTGAAGAAAAAGAAAAAAAGCCTTTGCCGCAAGATCTCTGGGCCTCAAGAAAGTGATATGTTTTTAATGTTGAAGGGTTAAAAGAGGACACTCTGGGATCATCTGGAAATCATTAACGTTACAAAGCCCCAAGAAGATAAAAGTTTCCATTTTCTAAAATGTAAATCAAAAACATATTCATTAGTATTGCAAAACAAACATGCAAATCTTTGCCACTTCAAGAGCCTGGCTAAATATGTACAAGGGCAAAACCCAAAAATACATCTGCTCCTCGGTTAGGAAACTTGCCTATTCGGTTTTATCTAAAGAGCTTGTCTGCCTTCCACGGTCGGCTTCTTGGAATATAACAGTTCGTAATAAGCATTTGAACTAAAGGATGGAATAAACAAAGATAAAGCCTGTGTCCTGGTGGTGTGGGTGTCTGTGTGTCTATGTGCGTGTGTGTTTATGAACAGTCCTGATGAGATTATTCTTCCATAAGCCTTCATGCATACCAAATGTTTAGGAATCATTTATTACAGGGCTTAGCGGAGATTAGAAGAGCTGTATAATGGTGTCCAAGGACTAAGACGTATGGTTTGTATATAATTGCCGCACACCTTTTTAATCTCCCATTATTCCAGTGTTCTTCTCATTCACTTGCGTCCGTGTGTTATAAGACAGAGGAGTTCCATTCAGCAAGCTGATCAAAGCAAAGGGCTTGTTGTGCCCAAATTTGGATACAGCGTTGGGCACAGGCAATGCCTGACATCATAGCAATGACAATGAGGGGAATGGTTGGCAACGCTTGACTCATTCCCCTTTATGATGATTTACTTACTGTCTGGCAATCTTCTCCTCACATGATGTTTGTTTCCCGTAAACAGTTTCAACATGAGGGAGCGCGGCGTCAAGATAACAAGGGGATCATCCATCATGGCAGAATACCAACCAGGACTGGCAAGAGAACAGGACTATTGGTGGCTTCTCAGAGAGTGTCTGTGAGAGCAACCGTTCCTCAACGTCTCACACTGTTTTGCTTGAAGTCCGACAGTCACTTTCTGAGCTGTAGCCCTAATTGGCACAAATTAATTGAAAGCAGGCTAAGGTTGAAGACACGCATGGAAAAGTGTCTGCTTCCATGTGGGGAAATGTTCCTCTGAGCACATCAGGAGTACTTGTGGGACGTCACCAGGGTTAAGGCTCCCAATTGTATAAAAACAACCATGCTGTTCTCTGTCACAAAGTAGAAAGATAGTCACCTCTTTAGGCTTCATAGCTCAAGATTCTTGCTAGACAGGCACTGGTGGTTAGCTGATAGTTCCTAGAACAGAGGACAGGAGGGTGACCACCAGTACTTTTTTTCTAGAAAAATAAGTGCCAGTACTCACCAGCAAGTGCCACACTTTTTAACAACAAAAAAGAGGTGCTGGTACTGTGTATCCTTGAGTACCTCCTGGGGGAGAAAACCCACCACTGTATTATATTATATTATATATTATAAACTACAGCCACTGTCTAAAATAGAGGTGGAGAACCTTTGGCCTATAGACCACTCCTCTGCATTTGACCCACCAGGCCATTTTGGGGAAGCCATACCACATGACATGAGGTTTCAAGGGGGTAAGAATAGGACTTCAGTGGAATAATCAGGAGCTTAAAGTGGACTCTCAGTTGTTCCATTGCTGTAGCAAGGCATGCTCAAAAGGAAACAGAACGCACCAAAGAGTTCACTGGAAACAGGCAGCATGAAATAGTATGTTAGGCACGTAGCAGCCACCCTTCCCCATCCTGCTTGCTTCTTCTTTAAGACTGGCTCCTTCTGTAAGTTTTTCCAGTCTCCCTTGCCAACTGTTCCATTGCCACCTGACTCTTCCCCTCAACTCATTGTCAATTGATGAAATCTTCCCCATCATCTATGGAAGACTGCAAGCCCTAAAATGCAAGAAACAGATTGTTTCTGTATTCTGAACCATGTCTGGCACACACATGTTCTGAGATAAGCATTAGATAGGAATACTAGTTGTGGGACCTCCAAAGAAAATCAGCCATCAAGAGCTGGAAGAAGCCACCAAGAGTCCCCTGTGGAGGTGATGTTCTCGCTGTTCATATCTGACACTTAGAGAGGACTATGAGAGATCAACTCTGTGTCAAGGCTAACCTGGGGCTGAGGGCATAAGAAGGTAAGAATAGCCTACTGGTTCAGGCCAATGGTCCATCTAGTCCAGCAGGCTGGTCACTGTGGGAAACCTGCAAGAAAGATTCAAGTACAAGAACACTCTCCCCTCCTGTGGTTTCCAGAAACTGGTCTTCATAAGCATTGCTGCCTCCAACTGTGGTGGCAGAGTATAGCCATCATGGTTAATAACCATTAATAGACCTCTCTGCAATGAATTTGTCAAATCCTCTTTTAAAGCCATCGAAATTGGTGGCCATCACTGCCTCCTGGGGGACTGAGTTCCATAGTTTGTCTATGCTCAGTGTCAAGAACTACTTTATATTATCTGTCGTAAATCTTCCAACATTCAGCTTCATTGGATGTTTATGAGTTCCATTGTTATGAGAGAGGGATAAAAGCGTTTCCCTCTCCAATTTCCCCATGTCGTGCATACTTTTCTAAATTATGATGCTTTCCCATACACATCTAGGTTGTATCCAGTGCTGGTCCTACTCAGAGGAGACCCATTGAAACTAATGAACCTAATGTAGTCCTGTTCATTAACACTGATGGTTCCGTTCGTAGTAGAGATAGCATGTTCTCCAACCAGAATCCTTGTGGTGGGTTTCTTGATGCCTGAAATATAGGCTGTGGAAATTACAGCTCTGTTGGCCAGACAGATGTAGGCATTTCTATACTAGCCCTGCCAATTGGGAGGTTTCATACTGCCAACCAATCAGAGAGGCTGATGTTGCACACCACTATCCCCTCTGTGCCTGAGCATCTACAGTCCATAGGAGATTAGCAGTTTTAAACCCAGACTCAGAGCATGATAATCTGCCTTAGTCAATACCCCACTATTGCCTACTGTGACTTGCTTTGGCTGTCCAGAGTGTTTGGCAGAAGTATTTGCCATCGCCTGCTACCTCATGGGTAGGGGCCTGAGATCCTCTGGGTGTTGCTGTATTCTTCTATTGGGCCAGAACACCATGGTCAATGGTCAGGAGTGATGGGAGTTGTCATTCAGGCCAGCATGGTGGGCCACATGTTCCCTACCCCTATGCTGACCCTATCCTATCAGCTGGGGATTGGAAATGTCCTCTGGCAGTGGCAGTGGGTGCCCATTGGGATTTGTAGGACAGAAAGCTGGGAGCCGAACAGTAGGTAGCACCAGAACCAATGAGAAGCAGAGCCAACTAATCCTAGTTTTGCCCACAACACCCTCTCTGTTGAGTCTTATAATGGCGACACTGAGACTAAAGATTAGAAAGCAGGGTGGGTAGAACAGTGTTCCTTTTACTCTAATGGACCAGGCTCTACTGCATACCCTCCAACACCTTGAAGGCAAAAACCAGGAGGCCATCTTCTTGGATGGCATCTTCCTGCTTTTTTCTCACAAGAGAATGGGACTATTTTGGTGCCACAATGTTGTGTGATTTTGTACTGTGACACACACACACCAGGAAAAAAACACTTTTTCTGGCACGGCACCCAAAAATGCATGTTGTGGGAAGCCGCACAAGATTGTGACCCTGTAAAAAAAGCACTTTTTTCATCTGGGAATCGCAGAGTGAAATCACACAAGAGCACAGTGCCCAAACTGGCCGCCGTTCTCTTATAAGAAGAAAGCAGGATATCTCCGTTTTCACTTGCGGGGTATGCTACTGGGCTACAGCCTCTCTTCAAAAGTGTGACCTCTCACAGCAATTCCAAGCGACCTGAAGCAAGAGACACACACAGTACTAAAGAACAGAAAGGTCCTACCCCATATCCCCCCAGTGATGTTGCTGCCCAGGCGTCACTCCAGAGACAACCTAAGGAAAGAGGCAGAAACAAAGGTATACATGCGGATTAACATACAACTTTTAAGCAAGAGCCATGGGAAATTTGTGGCTTAAAAACTGAGTTATCTGTGTGAGTCCTGGGTGGTCCCGCTACACTTGAGTGCCCTGCTCAGCCCTGAAGAGAACTGTTGATGTTCCCTGCTGGTTGAGGCTTTGGAAGGGAAAAGATGTGGAATGGATTCGTTCACGTATATACCATGCAAAGAGTCTCGGCCATGACTTACGACAAAGCGCCCACAGAGGACCATATGTGCACACAGTTTTAATTTAATTTAATCTAATCAAGAAAATGAAAAAAAAAAAGTTTTTAAAGGAACAGGCTGCCCAATCATTTGGGGACTTTTGACATTTCTCCTAAAGATTCCTTGGCAACAGCATGCCATCGCAATTATTTGTTAAGTCCTCATAATCTTTCCCAGAGACTCAATAATATCCAAGTTCCCTGCAGCATATGGGAAGGCTCTAAGTACAGCAGCCAAGCAGCCCTTTCTGGAAAGGGGTGGGAGGGAAATGGGGTCTCTCACACCTGGGTCAGAAGGAGAAGGTGGGCCACTAGCTTAAAACATTTACCGGTATATCCCACCCTTCTTCATTAAACCAGAACAGCCACTGCAGTGACGGTTAGAAATCACGGCATTTTAGAAAGCACTTCCATAAAATGCACAGAAGCCCCATTGGGACTGTGCTGACGTTTCAGAGATCGTGTTTGGTGCCACGTAAGCAGGAACTAAAGTGATTTGGAAATGGTTGCATGGAGGGAATCAGTTCTGGGTGACACTCTCGGGTAAAGGAAGCTAAGAAGACCTGACTAGTTTCGATTTTGTATGAAGTTTGATAGTAGCACACTGCTAAACTAGTTCCCAGGATTCTCCATGTCTGTTAAAGTGGTATAAGGGTGCTTTTAATGTGCGGTGTGGATTTGGCCACAGATTGTGAGAATCTCCTTGTAGGAGAATACATGCTAACCAACAGAGAGCTATGGGAGGACCAATGTTTACTTCATCATCATCAATTGCCACATCATGCATGCAGTTGATGCATGCTATTTCATTTACCTCCCCTTTACTGGGAGGTAATACATACATACATATACAGTGGTGCCTCGGGTTACTTACGCTTCAGGTTACAGACTCCACTAACCCAGAAATATTACCTCGGGTTAAGAACTTTGCTTCAGGATGAGAACAGAAATCGTGCTCCGGCGGTGCAGCAGCAGCAGGAGGCCCCATTAGCTAAAGTGGTGCTTCAGGTTAAGAACAGTTTCAGGTTAAGAACGGACCTCCGGAATGAATTAAGTACTTAACCTGAGGTACCACTGTATATTGCCCCTATGTAGGGAAATTGCAACAGGCAAAACGGGTCTCAGGCAACATGGATGAGATAATTCATCGTCAAAGCTGTAGAGAGATTTCACTCTGGATCTGTTTTCTAGATCTATTCCTTGCACATAAGGCACCCAGTAGAATATGGCCAGTCATTCATCGAAGCATTCAGTAGGAATGGTGCAGATCCCAACCTTGAGAAGCTTATGATCTAAAATTTGACATAAAGGGAAGCAACAGATAAAGAGGAAGGAAAGGGGAACCAGAAATAAACAGTTGAGCAGTATGTGCACAGATGTGCTCTTCAGCCCCTTCAAGGAACAGGACCCTCAGGCACTTTCCATAATCTCATTTCTACAGTTTTGCATGATGTTACTTAATCTGCACGTGTACTAGATGAGACTGTGAATGTACTGCAGAATGATACACTCTGGGCCCCCACCCCAGTTAGAGGCCAGGAACAAGGCATTGGCTACTCATAGGAAAATGCAGAGCATGGGGGGGCATATATCGTCTGCTCTTCTTTTCTTTTCTTTTTTTGCAATTGTTTTAGGTCTTTTTTATGCATTTTCAAGTATTTTGATTGTTGGTTTTTGGCAGATTTCATGCTGTTTGATAGTCACCATGGGAACTTCAAATCCAGGAAAAGAAAAGGCAGCATAAGAGGGCAGTTTAGGATGCAGCAGAACTCCAGCTCAGCTGGCTGTAAGTCCATAATTCAATCTCCAGATACACTGGTGTACAGGGGACTCCCCTTTTACATGGGGGTTACTTTCCAGCACCCCATGGGCAAAAGTGAAAATCTTGTAAGTGGGGAGCACCCTCTAAACGCCCCCTAAATGCCCTCTCTGCCACTCTCTCTCCAAACCATATCAAAGACACTGTATCAAAAATATCCACAACTGGAATTAAAAGTTCTGAAGCTGGCAGGAGGCTGGAGGAGGCACAGAAAAGGGGTTGCTGCTGCTGCGCTACCCCACATATCACCTGTTAGGTGGGGAGGCTGAGCAGCATAAACAAAGTCCTGCTGCACCTCTGCCCTCACTGAAGTCCTCTTTAGGCTCTGGTCATGCTAGGAGGACTTTCCAGCTCTCTCCCTCCATTTCCCAGTATGAATTAATGGGCATTTCAAGTGTGTGGCAGGACTAGGGAAGGGGGAACTTAGGTTGGATCCTAAGCCCGTTCAGCTTAGTCATGTGACCTGGCGACCTGGCCTAAAACACTACTTTGAGGCTTGTATTCACTTTGCGGGCCTTAGGCAGAGCAGCAGCAGCAGCCCTGCTGCTGAACTGAGATTGGATCTGCTGTAACTTTATGCCAGCGTAACGTACACCGGCTTGCTTCCCAACAGTTTCTTGTGCAAAGGATTGTGTGAATGAATAAATAACAGCAGACTGGCAGGGACTGAGGAATGGTTTATTTTATAGCTGTTGCTCATGTGTCTTTTTATCTAGGTTTTCAGCAGAAAAAAAACGTATTTTCTGGGTCCTCTCTCTCTCTCTCTCTCTCTCTCCCTCCCTCCCTCCCTCCCTCCCTTTCTCTCTCTGGAAAGCTGATATTCCCAGGATTCCAGTTATAGGTCATGTGGAGCCTAATTTCCAGGTCCTTCTGCAACCAGTACAAATCATGGGAACTCGCATTCTAACTTGCAATCTGAAAATCTGAAATTTAGCACCAGCCCTGTGATGCTTTCCTTTAGGCATGTGTGCCTTTTATCTTTTATTTTAATGCATCTTGCCTTGTTCATCCTTTCCTGCCAATAAGATCTCTAATTTAAAAGTGCATATTTGATTGCTATCAGGCGTTATTATCTGTTTGGCTCCTTGAAAAGAAATCTGGACTTGCACCACAGCTTCTAACAAACAGCAGGGCCCTCTGGGCATCCTGAGATTGGCAATTAGCTGAAGAGGTACAATCTTTTCTCAGATGGAGAAACCAGCAATCTGATAAAGCTTCCTTGGAGGTCACATGTCTCCCCCATCCTTGCTCTTTCCCAGATGCAGACGCTGCAGGTCATGACACTGACTGAGGACATATCTCGAGGCTCTAGGAGCAAATCCCATTGAACTTTCTCTTAAGCAACATACATGGGGTTTAGCTGCACATTTGACCCATCATTCCTTCTCCCCAGGAAACTCAGAACCAGGGCCAGTCCTATCATTAGGCAGTGTGAGGCAGCTGTTAGGGATGCAAAGCTGTGGCAAGGTTTTGGAAAACCCAGCTATGGGTACCTGCATTCCCTAAGGTTGTCTGCTGTCCTGAGGTGCAGTGGAGGTTTCTGTCTTGTCCCCAGTGTCAAAAGAATGTCTGGTCTGGTCCACTTCTATGCATAGAATCAGAAGGGAAGAGCTCAATCTCCTCCTTTGCCTCAGGCAGCAAAATGTCTTGGACCAGCCCAGATGTCAGGGTACCCATCACCTCAGATCCTTGTTCCTGATCAGATACGGAGGGCTGTTTAGCCTCCCTCCTATCTAATGCAAACAGCAGCAGGGGATGTGTCAGAGTTCTCCCATGATGCACTTCAAATGTGAGCCAAAAGATGGAAGACATGGGAAGGGGGAATCTCTTCTTTTTTTAGTATAATTTTTATTATTTTCATTAATAAAACATAATAACATTACAATAATCAATCAAATGCATTTGCTCCGCCGAGCTCGTGACTTCCCTCCCTCCCTTCAACTGGTTTCCTGCTTCCTCACAAATTGTACACGACTTTCTATTATCAGTTTCTGTCCTTTAATACATATCAAATCCTTCTATTGTCTATGGTCAGATACTATTATTACACTGTATTGCATAATTTATGTCAATCCTGCTAGTGTCTTCAACTTTTTACAATAACCTCTTAAATACTCTGTAAATTTACTCCAATCTCTCTGGAACTTCTGGTCGCCTTGGCTCCGGATCCTCACAGTCAATTTGGCCAACTCCACATATCCCATCATCTTCATCTGCCACTCCTCAATCGTTGGTAATTCTTGTAATTTCCATCTTTGCCAAGCATGCCTTCCTCTTAGCACTTTTCTCTCTTGCGTCCTGAGTTCGAGCGTCTTCAAAGCCCTTTGTTAAAGGAGCTTCAACACTATATACAGAACACCACACCAGATGGAAAAAGAAACAGAAAAAGGAAATGTGAAACTCAAGCTCCTTCTGGTCTATTATTATAGTCAGCATGACCTTGACTGAAAGAGATAACAGAACCAGTTTAAACCAGCTGTACTCAGCTTCTCTGAAGGAATAACCCAAACAACATGAACCTTCTGCTTCCTTCTTTCATACAGAGAAGCTTCCAGAACCCTCTTGAATTAAGTAGAATAGGAAAGATCTCTACACATCAGATCAATACTTTCTATACTAAGAAATACAAATTGAAAGAAAGAACTGTCATAACTTTGTTGGAGTCAAAGCAAGTCTAGCTCTGGTCAGTGTCTGAATGGGATATTACCAGGGGAACCCTCGGTATAGTGCTCAGAGGAAAGCCAATATCAAAATGAAATAAATGAAATGTTGAGAAAACTTGGAGCCGCTGCAGAGATGTAAGAGGATGAGGGCACTACACAGCACTTGTCTGTATCTCCTGAAGCATTCTGTCTGCTTTTTCTTCCCAGAAGTAAACTACATACTATAAGGATCTCATAGCTGTATATAGGAATGGAAGCCTACCTCCTAGGCAGTGGTTTTCCACACACACACACACCCCATGGCCTCACCTTCCATAGCCTTCTGGAATTTGTCCTGCCATCAATGGTCTTATGCAATCTGGGTTTAATCCTTGGCTAAATGAATGAAGCACGTGAGATATAGCATTGCTAGTTAGGTGCTGCATGCACTTTAATTAATTTTTAAGGGGGAAATAGCTGGATTAGCTCATATAAACAAATATTAACACGATCATTGATTGGGACCTGTGAGGTTTGTGTAAAATGGCCTTTGGCAAGCCAGCAGCTATCTGAACTTTCACGACTGTATATATTTTATGGAATATATGATCCACATGCATAAAATATGCAGGTAAAAATGTAAAAGTTGAGTCTAGACTCATTATGGACATTATAGAACCCCTGGAACTTCACACTTATTATAGGCTTTGCACAGGTCTCTGACTCTTGGCCCAAATCCATGCAATGCACCTGAATTCCATTTCGCTTTAAGGAGCAGGCTAAGGTTTACTTGAATTGTTCTTTAGCTTACCATCTAGGCTTGGATTCTTCAGGCTAAAGGCAGGCTGTGCCCTCAGATTTAATGAGGAACCTTCCACTCATCCTCTCCCATCTCCCTTACCCACTTCATGCATGAGGGAAGGAGATTAGAAGCCTCTGGTGCTGGTGCTGGTTTGTGGCAAGCCAGAGTTTGCCCTTCTGTCTGAAACCACTAAGTGATGGTTTGCACAAACCATAGTTTGCTGGGTTTGGACTCAACAGAAAAAATATGGTTTGAAGGAAACCAGCCTCAGAGGGTTATCTTTCCTCATCTTTTTGTGTGTAGGGAAAGGGAGGAAGGAGCAAAGGAAAATAATCATAGATCCATCTCAAAGCTCTTGGAGAAAACCTGTTCACCATCGTGCACTTAAGAAACAAGGAGAATGGAAATAGAATTTGGGGTTCACACCACTATGAGTACGGCCACCATGGAAGAATGAGCTGCACTGTGTGGCAATATTAGAAGCAGAAGTAACAAGCATTTTAGAATGTAGTCCCTTAGGTACATCTGTTTCCAGGAAGGAACAGTTGAGCTTCTGCCCAACTCTTGACCATGGACCTTGTGCAGGAGATGTTCCTGATGGACTGATGTTCACAACCCAATCAAGGCCTTATGTGGGCAAAAGCAAATTTTCATATGCATGTATCTGTTGCATGGAGCAAGAGGAAGGAAGAACTACACCCAAATAGGAAATAGGTTAAAAATGACTACAACTTTTACCGGTGGTATTTGACTCCTAGTAAGTTAACAAAAATGTATAGAACAAGTACAAATACCTGCTGGAAATGTAAAGAAGACAGAAAGTACCTTTTATCATATGCAGTGGTCATGTAAGGTAACAAAATCTTTAGAGATGATATATAATGAACTGAAAAAAATGTTTTAAAAACCTTTTGTTTAAAAACCAGAAGCGTTTTTATTAGGAATTATAGGTGCCGACATTCCAAAGGAGCAGAAAGGACTTTTTATGTATGCAACAACAGCCGCACAGATGCTTCTAGCCCAGAGATGGAAAGAAGAAAGAGTCCCTACCAGAGAGGAATGGCAAACTAAGCTGATGGACTACACCAAAATGGCAAAGCTGACTGGAAAGCTAAAGAACCAAGAAGACAAAAACTTCAAGAAAGAATGGGAAAAAAAATATTATTTATTTAGGAGACCACTGTAAGCAGATGAGAACATTAGCAGGATTATTATGACACATATTATAACAAATATGGTGGATAATATGCATAGATATAAAACATAGATTACAATACAGTGGTACCTCAGGTTAAGTACTTAATTCGTTCCGGAGGTCCGTACTTAACCTGAAACTGTTCTTAACCTGAAGCACCACTTTAGCCGCTCCGCCTGAGCCTGATTTCTGTTCTCATCCTGAAGCAAAGTTCTTAACCTGAAGCACTATTTCTGGGTTAGGGAAGTCTGTAACCTGAAGCGTATGTAACCTGAAGCGTATGTAACCTGATGTACCACTGTACAATATGCAGTTGAAAAAGTTGACATTAGGACCCACTGAGGGAGTGGGGGAAGTCATGAGATTCAGTGAAATCTCTGTATATGGAAATGTATTTGGTTTTGTTATAAATTTACATTTGAAAAATCAAATGGTTATTGGTTGCATCTTATGCAGACTCCCCATTTGAGCATTCAGCCCTGCACAACTCTAATCACATGAGGCAGGAGAGATGGGCCACATATCTGCCCATAGCTGTCAACGTTTCCCTTTTTTTAAGGGAAACTTCCCTTAAAACCAAATAGGATTCCTCGCAAGAAAAGGGGAAAGTTGACAGCTATGCATCTGCCCTGAACACACCCTGCCCTGGCTTCTACCCAATGTTACCCACACATTGGGGGCATGACTGCAGGGGACAGGCCATGCAAGTTCCCCCAATGCGTTCGCAGAGTGCAGGAGCGTGCATCACCCTGCTCTCTTTACACAATTAGCCGTGTGTGGCTGAATGCCCAAATAGGGCAGGCATTTGGCGTGCCATAGGGCAAAGATAAACAGCTCTGATGGTCTGGCTTCTGAGCAAGACCATCACCCAGCCTGTACGTTGGATGGAAGGCAAGCTCAGACATAACACAGTGCAGACCAATTCTGTGGGCTGTCACTGCTGAATCAGGCATGTGGCAAGTATACTAGGCCCCCAAGCTAGGCCAGGTCTTGAAAGAGCACCCCAAGAAACTAGCCATCACAGCAAGATGCTAGCAAGGTTCCGGCTATGTTCTACCTCCACTGTCAATATGAACAACACTTGATGGGAATCACAAGTAGGGAGAGTGCTCAGGTGCTTTTTGCAGGCTTCCCATAGGCATCTTGCTGGCCACTGTGAGAGCAGGATGCGGGACTCTGGTGGGCCTTTGATCTGGTGCAGCTGGGTCCTTATCCTGCAACAAGGTCTCTCAGGGAAAGCCTGCTGTGCATCGTGCCCAGTCAGAACCACTGTAATGAAATCATAGAAAAAAGTACAGTGGTACCTCGGGTTAAGAACTTAATTCGTTCTGGAGGTCCGTTCTTAACCTGAAACTGTTCTTAACCTGAGGTACCACTTTAGCTAATGGGGCCTGCCGCTGCTGCCGTGCGATTTCTGTTCTCATCCTGAAGCAAAGTTCTTAACCCGAGGTACTATTTCTGGGTTAGCGGAATCTGTAACCTGAAGCATCTGTAACCCGAGGTACCACTGTATTAGAACCCCTTGACTAGGGCTGCTCCCAAAATTTCAAACAGATAAGGCCCTCCGGCCTTAGAATTTGCCTGCTTAGGAGCTCATAGCTTGCTGGATGAGGGCTATAGGCCGCTGCCTTGCTCTCATGTACACAGGTGTAAATCATATGAAAGGCAACAGGGAACAGGGTATGATATTATACCGCCGTAAAAGGATTTTAGGTTCCCTAGTGTTGAGGGGCTGGGTGAGGACAGAATAGAGGTCGGGACAAATAACATTGACTCTGATGCAGACCATATGATCTGCCTGTGGAAAAAGGGGTTTCCTTCAAGGAGGTACAGCAATAATGCAAAACATCTTGCTCCCTATTCTGACGTTTCATGAACTAACCACAAAAATACTGGGATTTTTTCCCCCTTCCACCACCCCTTCATTAATATTCTATTAGTTAAATGTACACCAGAGACAGGCTGCTCCGGAACATTCCTCTCCCTGCCCTCCCACAACCGCTCCCCACTGCCTCTTGAGAAAACACAGCCAAACAGATACCACAACTCAGTGGCAGAGCACATGTGTAAAGCGTGTATAAAGGCCTCAAGGTTTAATGCCTCCAGTTAAAGGATCTCAGGTGGCAGCAGAGCTGGGCCCTTCAAAAGACTTCAGTCACATTCACACCACACATTTAAAGCACTTGTTGCTGGCATCCCTCTGTCTCGAGAGACAATGGAGTGCATCTCTGGGGGTGAAGCCAAACCTCTGTATTAGCAACACCGAAATAACCTCCCCAGGGCGCAAGCCTGGGCAGTGTGTATGGAGGTCCTGGGCTTCCCAGAGGACAAGACCTCACTGATGTGGTCCAAAGGGGGAGTCCCTAACTCACTGAGGGTTTGAGACACATCGGCTATCCTCACCTGGTTTAGCTGGCCAGTCAAAGCTGTTTCCTAGAGTGTGACTGCTGTTGAATGCTAAAAGCTTCTAGGAGCCACAGGTGAGACCTGAAAGCATTGTTGTTGTTACCGTTATTACAAATAAATTTATACCCCAGTTTTTTCCGCTAGCAAGACTCAAAGTGGCACTTTAAAGAGTCATGGCTCAGCCTCAGAACTTATGCCAGGCCGAGGAGACAAGACTGGGCTCTCGCTTGGACTAGTGCAATGCACTCTATGTGGGGCTACCTCTGAAGGTGACCTGGAAACTACAACTAATCCAGAACGCGGCAGCTAGACTGGTGACTGGGAGCGGCCGCCGAGACCACATAACACCCATCTTGAAAGACCTACAGTGGCTCCCAGTTCGTTTCTGAGCACAATTCAAAGTGGTGGTGCTGACGTTTAAAGCCCTAAACAGCCTCGGTACAGTATATTTGAAGGAGTGTCTCCACCCCCATCATTCTACCTAGACACTGAGGTCCGGTGCCGAGGGCCTTCTGGCGGTTGCCTCACTGCGAGGAGCCAAGTTACAGGGAACCAGGCAGAGGGCCTTCTTGGTAGTGGCACCTGCCCTGTGGAACACCCTCCCACCAGATGTCAAAGAGAACAACAACTACCAGGCTTTTAGAAGACATCTGAAGGCAGCCCTGTTTAGGGAAGCTTTTAATGTTTGACGCATTACTGTATTTTAATATTTTGTTGGAAGCCACCCAGAGTGGCTGGGGAAGCCCAGCCAGATAGGCGATGTATAAATAAATTATTATTATTATTATTATTATTATTATTATTATTATTATTATTATTATTATTATTAGGACCTTTGGGCCAATGCTATGTGGCAGCTTTGTAGGTTCAGGCAGTAAGAATTCAGTGTTACTATTTACTTAATGCAGCACGTTGTAGACCCTGGGTGAGGTTTGCGCACCTGAACCTCAACATGCTGGATTGGCTTATGTGCCATGTGTTCAGCAATCACACAAAAGCACTTAACAAGATAGCCTGCCCCCTTTACCAACCAGCTGTTTTGGACTACTGGTCTAGACCATGGACAGCTCCAAGTGAGCCTTGTCCTCCAACAAAGGTTGGAAGCAGGCTGAGGCCTTGTAAGTCTCTGTCCCCAGATTATATCCTCTAGGCTCCGCCCACTTGCAGAGAACTTCAGAACCTTAAAGGGCAAACACCCTGGCCTGAAACTGGGCACCCTTCCCGTCTTCCATAGCTTCCCTCCCGGCACACTCCTTGCACTCTCAGACTGATTATGTATGGAAGGAGGCATCTGGTTCCTCAGGGGAAGGCGCTCGTGAAGGTCGAGGCTTTAACCCGACAAAGTCTTGTGGACAGTAGCCTGTCCAACAACCTCAGGTACAATGGTCTCCACATCTTTAGCAATCAGCTGTGAACCCTGAACCTGACCTGGCTCCCCTTCTGGTGTCCCTGCAGCCTCCGACTCTGTGTCCAGATCGCTACTAGATTCACTGGTCCTTTCCAGTGTTGCTTTTAGTTATTAAAGATTTTCTTGTGTAACAAACAAACAAGTTAACAAGGAAGAGTACATATAGTGTATCCACTTTCAATTCATAGAGTATTTTTAACAGTTTGTTTATATTCTGCATGAGGCACTGGGAAAGGAGAGGGGGAGAGATGGGGGATAATGATCTTTTGTTTCATTGAGTAGTATTTGCACACGGTTTTTGTGGGTTTCTTTCTTTCTTTCTTTCTTTCTTTCTTTCTTTCTTTCTTTCTTTCTTTCTTTCTTTCTTTCTTTCTTTCTTCTGGCATTGCAAGAGATTGGGAGGCCCATTCCAGCGTTGAGGTAAGATATAGCTGTCAATCTAGTTGACTTCTGTATGTGGAATTGTGCAAGGGGAGGGACACCATCTTGTTTTTTCTCTCAGCCAGCAAAATGTCTTGGGCTGGCCTTGCCAGGTGGCATGGAAAGAGCCGTGGTTGGTTTTCCTGTATTTCTTTTGTTCCGTCATCTTCTTCTCCAGTCAAATAGCTTCTGCATGTTGTTATTGATGTTTTCTAAACCTGAACTGAGCAGGTCTCTTTGAACATGATTTATTGAGCCTTAGGAACATAGCAGCATAGGAAGCTGCTTTGTAACATGCCAGACAATTGGTCCATCTAGTTCAATATTATCCACACTGACTGGCCGCAGCTCCCCAGGTTTTCAAGCAATGAGTTTTGCCCAGACCTAGCTAGAGATGCCAGGAATTGTACCTGGGACATTTTACATGCAAAGCTCCACCCTTTCCTCAAACTCATTGTAGTGGCAGAACATATTCTTTTTTGAACTTTTTGAAGTGAGGGAATAAAATGTGCTTTTGAGCAATTGTACCGACAATGTGGGGTGGGGGGACACTACATCTAATCTCATCATAAAAACTGGATGGTGGATATTTCCATTTGAAATGGATCCATTTTTATGAGAAGAATACATTTCAGCACGCTCCTCTACGGTTCTCATGCTGGCACCAAAAGCACAGATCGTATTTTAGCAAATCATTGTGAAATATTTTTTAATGAAACCTGCATGCAGTTCCTCCCTCTAAGGAAGCCCGATGTACCAGACTAATATATCAACAGGAGAGGAAAATGAAATGTAGAAACAAATGCTTGGTTAGGACAGCGGTGGGAAATGTCAGCCAGCCGACAGGGGGGGGGGGAGAGCAGATTTTTAGAACGCAACTCTCAATTTTAGCGTTAATACAACTCTTGATCATTATTTGAGCTCTCCAAAGGCAGCCACTCAGGATGAAGTGACACGCATTAATTACCTCTTAGCACATTTTAACCAGCACAAAGCCACACTGTCAATCACATGGCCTACATTGCTACAGATGATGATTCACCAAACACACAAACGGCCATAGAATTGTAGAGCTGGAAGGGACCCGAAGGATCATCCAGCCCAACCCGTCATGTAGGTGGCAATGGGAGCCTTGGTGTCTATTTGACCCCACTAATCTGCTAAGGGACGCAGGTGGCACTGTGGGTTAAACCACAGAGCCTAGGGCTTGCTGATCAGAAGCTTGGCGGTTTGAAACCCCATGACAGGGTGAGCTCCCGTTGCTCAGTCCCTGCGCCTGCCAACCTAGCAGGTCGAAAGCACGTCAAAGTGCAAGTAGATAAATAGGTACCACTCCGGCGGGAAGGTAAACAACGTTTCCGTGCGCTGCTCTGGTTTGCCAGAAGTGGCTTAGTCATGCTGGCCACATAACCCGGAAGCTGTACGCCAGCTCCCTCGGCCAATAAAGCGAGATGAGCGCTGCAACCCCAGAGTCAGCCACAACTGGACCTAATGGTCAGGGGTCCCTTTACCTTTTAATCTGCTACTGGGATGAGAAGAAAGGCAACATCAGGAATGCAGTAATCTAAGCTGGGTGTTGCCAGGTCAAGAATTACCATTCTTCACCTATTGTTGTTGTTGTTCATTGAATTTATATACCGCCATATACCCAGGGGTCTCAGAGCAGTTCACAGAATAAAATCAAGATATAAAACCACAAAATACCTAATAAAAATTAAAACAACAACCCAATAGCCCCCCCCCAAGAAAAACACATTTTAAAAGGGCATAGGATGCAAATCGGATCAACCAAAGGCCTGGTGCCTAAAGGTGTATAATGAAGGTGCCAGGCAAACTTCCCTGGGGACAGCATTCCACAAACGGGGAGCCACTGCAGAGAAGGCCCGTTCTCATGTTGCCATCCTCCGAACTTTTCGAGGAGGGGGCACATGAAGGCCTGGAAGGGTCACAGCTGCCACACAATCATTTCTGGTAATGATTGCTTTGCTGCAGCTTAATCACATAGATTTTAAAAACGTATTTTTAAAGATTTGTTATCAGTGCTCCTAACACGAGATCTGTGTGAGTGCCACTGTACACTCAGAGCCTCCTGGCTGAGCAAGGTAACTCGTTCACTTCAATAGAGGAAAAAGGCTCACCTGCTCGTTCTGTTATGTGTATGAAGTTTATTGTGTATGTTATCAGTATTTAGTTTTTTGAAGTTAGAGTGATGCATGGTCTTTATGGACCATATATACAATGGGACGCAGGTGGTGCTATGGTCTAAACCACTGAGCCTCTTGGGCTTGCTGATCAGAAGGTTGGCGGTTCGAATCCCCACGATGGGGTGAGCTCCCGTTGCTCTGTCCCAGCTCCTGCCAACCTAGCAGTTCGAACGCACACCAGTGCAAGTAGATAAATAGGAACGGCTGTGGCAGGAAGGTAAAGCACGTTTCAATGCACTCTGGTTTCCATCACAGTGTTCCGCTGCGCCAGAAGCGGTTTAGTCATGCTGGCCACATGACCTGGAAAGCTATCTGTGGACAAATGCTGGCTCCCTCGGCCTGAAAAGCAAGACGAGCGCCGCAAGCCCAAAGTTACCTTTGACTGGACTTAACTGTCCAGGGGTCCTTTACCTTTACATACAAACATACATACATACCTGTGTGTGTGTGTGTGTGTGGTTTACAGCAATAATATTTTTATTATTTGTTAAATTTATATACTGCCCTTCACTCGAAGATGTCAGAGCAGGTAAAACATAAAAGGGACGGGGCACATCTGCCTCTTGAAAAGAAGGTGTTAAATGCGTAAAGACCTGTCATTGGATTGTTAGCAATGAAACAGGAGAAAGCCCTTTGTGTATGAGTGCCCATCAGGATTGAAACTGACAAATATACATATAACACGCACACAAATATGAACATCTGCAAATGTTATGCAAATTTGCACCATGGCCCTGTGCCTTAAGTCCGTTAAGTACTTAGCCACATCCCTGGCTGCTGGGGTCACTCAATTTGACCTTGGTCCGACCAGCAAGCCAGCCAAGGGCAATGCAGGCTTCCTTGGACTTGCAACAGATGCAACTTCTAGATGCAGCTGAACAGATGCTCGCCCCAGGAGGACCATAGCTAGAAGGCTCTTCCTTGGAAGAAAACATGCAGCAAGTTAGAAGGATGGTTGCGATCAAATGCTGCGGAGAACCTGGAGGCTATTTATGCCAAAAAGAAAAACAAAGGCGATTGCCCCTGAAGAATACTCAAGCAGTATCTCTTACATCCTCCCCACCAGGCTGCAACTGATGGTAATTATTCGCTGTTTTCTATTAGAACGGTTTCAGTACTCTCTCTCTCCTGTTTTCTTCTTCTCACCACCCCATGCCTCTTCCTAGGAGAGGGAAGGAAAGTTAGCAGGCAGCAATTTTCCATCCCTGGCTAACACATCTTTGCATGTCGAGAACGCTATGAATATATCAAGGCTGATGGAGCCTTTGATGGATGGAAAGAGAAGATCATTCTGTACACGCGGCCACTGAAACATTAGCTTCTGAGAGCAAAGGTTATTTTATCAGGAAATAAATCAAAGCTCCCTTTCACGGCTAGGGTTGTTGTGTTTCTTTCCAGCTCATCTCAGTGATGATGAGTAGGGTGTGTGTTTAGACCACAGGAATTTGAAAAGCCACCAGCTTCTTGCCCATGCTCAAGTACTCGTGGACTATTCTGAAAGGCCCTTTTTTCCTTTTCCTTTTCTGTTTTTGCCCATCTTACTTATTTGGTCTCTTGGCAGTGTGCTTGTTTGGATGTTCTCTCATTTTTATAACCTGGGTGATTACAGCTTGCTTTGAAGACTCGGAGCCAAGGAATCCCTGGTTTTCTTCATGCCACTCGCTGGTGCTAAACTGGGCACAGTCAGCAAGCGATGTAAGGTGCTCCTGGCTCCTTTCTGGATTGTTTGCTGGAGCCCAGCACTGAGCTAACACCCTTTCCTCTCACTTTTAAAAAAGACTTGCCTTTGTCGTTGTACTACTTTAATGGTAATGGTCACCTGGAGGGTTAAGTCCAGTCAAATTTGACTATGGGGTGCAGTGCTCATCTCCGCTGTCAGGCTGAGGGAGCCAGTGTTTATCCGGAGACAGCTTTTTCGGGTCATGTGGTGAGCATGACTAACCCGCTCTGGGACACTGTGACAAGTACCAGGGAGCACAGAAATGCTGTTTACCTTCCCACCACAGCGGTACCTATTTATCTACTTGTGCTTGCATGTTTTCAAACTGCTAGGTTGACAGGAGGTGGAACAGAGCAACGGGAGATCACCCCGTCATGGGGATTCAAACTTCCAACCTTCTGATCAGCAAGCCCAAGAGGCTCAGTGATTTAGACCACAGCACCACCCGCGTCCCTATTCTACTACTTCTTCACTGCAAGACAGCTATGCATAACATAGTTTCAAGTACAATAGGCACTAAGGGACGCGGGTTAAACCACAGAGCCTAGGGCTTGCCGATCAGAAGGTTGGTGGTTCAAATCCCTGCAACGGGGTGAGCTCCCGTTATTCGGTCCCTGCTCCTGCCCACCTAGCAGTTCAAAACCATGTCATGCAAATAGATAAATAGGTACCGCTCTGGCAGGAAGGTAAACGGCGTTTTCATGCGCTGTTCTTGTTTCTCCAGAAGTGGCTTAGTCACGCTGGCCACATGACCCAGAAGCTGTATGCCGGCTCCCTTGGCCAGTAAAGCAAGATGAGCGCCGCAACCCTAGAGTCGTCCACGACTGGACTTCACAGTCAGGGGTCCCTTTACCTTTACTTTTACAATAGGCACTAGTCAACAGTACATTCTATGAACATGATGCCTTTGAAACACTTGCGCTTTCCAGATGTCCAGCCTGCACACATAAGGGCCAGAGTGGGTGGAAGCCCATGTGCCATCTCTATCACCAGTGTCTCCATGCATTCCAGACATGTCCACCTGACCTTCCCACACTAAGCAGGAAGACCTTCTAAGAATATCCAGCTGGACATGCACAGAAGTGTCCTTGTCCTATCAGGGTTCTTCATTTCATGCAAAAGTCAGGAGTTGAGAGAATAGGATGGGGAAGTGCACATGGAGACATTGGTCTAGGGATGGTGCACACATACACGCTCATTTTCCCTGCACATGTTAAGAATATAAGAAGAGCCATGCTGTGTCAGACCAAAGGTTTTTCCAGGCCAGCATTCTGCTCTCGGTGGCCAACCAGGTGCCTGCAGGTAGGACCAGATCCCCTCACAGCACTCTGCCCACCTATGAGTCCCACCAACTGGTATTCAGAAGCATACGGCCTCTGACAATGGAGATGGAACAACCTCAGCCGGACTGCCTGAAGATGCATCCTGTGCAACTATTATTCGTATTCCTAGCATTTGTGTTTCTTCAATAAATAGCTAAAAAGAAAAGAGGCGGAAGAGCCAAAGAAGCCGGAGGAAATCGGGATTTTGGAGAATGTTTGGGAATTGCAAAGGGGCTGGGAAATCAGGAAAAGGACTGCAGGGCTTGGCCCTTGGAGCTTCCACAGCGCTGTGGCCAGAAGCACCACACTCCCTCGAAACCTGAAATAAACATGGACACCACACCTTCAAGAGAAGATGCAGTTATTTAGGGACATTCCAGCATTTGCTTTGATGCTATTTCAAACCTGTAAGATATAATTTAGCTTTTGGGGGATGAAATGGGAAAACATGGCCTAAAAAACAAATCTAAGGACATATTATTATGTTTGGTTCCTGTAGCAGAGGCCTGTAGCCAGACCTATTAAATGCTTTTCTGTCTTTATTAAGTTACCTTTTCCATGTTCTGTTTTCTAATGAAGGTTTCAGATGCTAAGAGTTATTGTTTTGTTTTGTTTTTAATTTAAAGAGAATGTCCTTGATTTTTAAAAACAAACAAGCAAGGAGCTTGGACTTTATTAAGCACTGAGCGATGGAACAATAGCCTTGTGTGATTAGCAGGCTGTTCAACAGTGGAACAGTCTCCCTCAGAAGGTTGTGGACTCTGCTTCCTTGGACAGATAGATAGATAAAACTTTATTCACATTAGCCAATGGCTATAGCAACAGTAAAACATTACAGTATACGCAGAAAAGGAAGTTTGATATAAGAGCACAATTTAAAGTCCTGAAATCAGCCGTCAGTTAGTGGCCCTTATTCTGATTGCCCCTGCTATGAACCTAGCCACCTTTGCTGTTATCTGCTCATTTTGATCTGATAGAAGAAAGGACATTGTGGCAGTGGTTGAGCACCCTGGGATGCTTAGTCTGAGTGGGATGATGATCTCGTTCCTCAGGTCTTTATAGAGAGTACAAGACAGGAGGACGTGTGCCGCTGTTTCGATGCTACCATCTCCACAGGGGCAAAGACGGGATCTTTTGGAATCGACCCTCAAGTACTGCAAATGGCAAAACATCCAGGCTTGCAAGTGTAAAAGCACGTCTGTATTTTGGGATAATAAGTTTGTGCAGATGTGGGGCCAGAGAATCAAAATGGAGAGGTGGAAAATGAACATACCAAGGGCAAAATTTCCTTATAGCGGCCAGGTTGTTCTGATGCTCAATACAGTGGTACCTCGCAAGACGAATGCCTTGTAAGATGAAAAACTCGCAAGATGAAAGAGTTTTTCGTTTTTTGAGTTGCTTCGCAAGACGAATTTCCCTATGGGCTTGCTTCGCAAGACGAAAACGTCTTGCGAGTTTGTTTCCTTTTTCTTAAAACCATTAATACCCAGGGAATCCATGCTTCGCAAGACGAAAAATTCGCAAGATGAAAAATTCGCAAGACGAAAAAAATCGCAGAACGAATTAATTTTGTCTTGCGAGGTACCACTGTATCTTTTAGACGTTGACCAGTTAGACTCACCCTGTCACGGGGATTTGAACCGCCGACCTTCTGATTGGCAAGCCCTAGGCTCTGTGGTTTAGACCACAGCACATTTCTATTATTCTATGATTGTATGGTGTCAGTTGGAATCCAATATCTTCTGGAGACCACAGTGCAGACGTGGATTTAGGGGAGCATGACTGGTTCACCCACACTGGGTGCCAAGCCAAGAGGGCTCGACAAGGGGTGCCACAACAATGACTCAGAATGCAAGGTGAGAGTGGGGCACCAAATGTTGGTGTCACACAGGGCACTGCTGAAGTTTGAAAGCCCCAAGTCCACCACTGCTCACTGGGAACATAAGAATATGGGCAGAGCCTGCTGGATCAGGCAAATGGCCCCTCTAGTCCAGCATTCGGTTCTTCCAGTGGCCTGTGGCAAGCCTGCAAGGAGGACCCAATTGCAAGAACACTCCTGTGACTTCCAGCAACTGGTATTCAAAAGCCTACTTCCTCTGACAGCGAAAGTAGAACATAGCCATTGTAGCTATTGATACACGGCATTCCTCACATACGGCGTATAGAAATATTTATTAATGCTTTCCCCCCAAGGAGTCATCGCTCTGTGGTTTGAGCTTCAATTTTATAGTCCACAAAAGGTGAGCAGAGGAACTTCTGGGCACTTTTAAAAAGAGAGAGATGCAAACATGTATTCCGTACAGCAATAAATGCAGTCAAGGTATTTAACCACAGAGCCACCACACCTTAGACTTTACGGGGGGGGGGGGGACACATTTAGCTAAACTTTCAAATATGACACATTAAGAGAAGCCGAGATGGTGTCTCTGCTCTCTAATCTTTAATAATGTCTTTCTTCCCTATGGCTGGCAGAGCTATTAGGCAAATTCCAGCCTTAACTTGAATTTTGTGTCAAGAGCTGCATTTAGGGAATAATTTGTGGGTGGGTGAGCACATTATATTTTCATTCAAAAGACTTCTGAGGAGTTGCAGATCATACAGTGTTTGGGGTAGTAAGCACCCATTTGTCTAAACATTGTTTTGGGTGGGACAGGGCAACAGAAGTGATATCTTTCCAGGACCAGCTAATGATAAAACCTATGAACAGCAATTTATAAGTAATGGCAAAATTTGTTAGCAGTGCGGGAGGTAAACATCAATAAAAACATCTTTTAAAATGTAGTATAAACACCAACAACTGGGAAACACTGGCCTGCGAGTGCTCCAATTGGAGAACAGCCTTTACCAAAGGTGTCATGGGCTTTGAAAACGCTCAAACTCAGGACGCAAGGGAGAAATGTGCAAAGAGGAAGGCACGCTTGGCAAACCCTCACCGTGATCAACTCCAGCCCGGAAACCTATGTCCCCACTGTGGAAGGACATATTCCAGAATTAGCCTCCACAGTCACTTACGGACTCACTGTTAAAACCGTGTTCATGGAAGCCAATCTTACTCAGCTACGAGTGATCGCCAAAGAAGAAGAAGAAACATCAATATCCTACTAACGATTTCTCCTGTAGCCCAGAAAGGCAGCTTTCACTCAAAACATTTCAGACCTTATACGCATTACAAACTTATATAGAAGCATTGTAGCACTCTCTCTAGAATGACTTTCCCAATTCCCAAATAATCTTGGGGACTGCAGATAAGGTTCATTCGCTCTTACAGGACTGTGGTTTCCAGAGATCGTGAAGCTGAGGCTCCAATACTTTGGCCACCTCATGAGAAGAGAAGACTCCCTGGAAAAGACCCTGATGTTGGGAAAGATGGAGGGCACAAGGAGAAGGGGACGACAGAGGACAAGATGGTTGGACAGTGTTCTCGAAGCTACCAGCATGAATTTGAACAAACTGTGGGAGGCAGTGGAAGACAGGAGTGCCTGGCGTGCTCTGGTCCATGGGGTCACGAAGAGTCAGACATGACTAAACCACTAAACAACAACACAACATGTGATGTAGTGCCTAGAGCGTTGGACTGAGACCCAGGAGACCAGGATTCTAGTTCCCACTCACCCATGAAGTTCAATGGGTGACCTTGGTCCAGCCACTATCTCTCAGCCTATCCTACCTAACAGGGTTGATGTGAGATTAGAACAGAGAGGACCATGTATTCCACCTTGAGTTCCTTGGAGGAAAGGTGGGATATAAATATAATAAATATTAAATAAATAAAATTAGATACTGCTCCGTAGGTCATATTGTCTTTGGTGGGCTGTCAGAGGACAGTGAAGAGCCACACACATATTTCTGAGGTTCATGGTGAGTGTGAGGACTAGTAACTTGGCCATTTTAGAAAAGAAACCTCAGATCCGAAAGCAATGCCATATTCTTTCTGCACGGAGCTGCCAATATTTAAGAACGCTAAATGCCACATTTCAATTCCGTTGTCCAGAAGTGGAGAATGCGAGCATGTATGTCACTTCGAAAGCCATTGATCTGTAGACTAAATGATCTCTATTGCATAGTACACGTTGGCTGGTGAGCAAGAGGATTAAAATGCTACATGCTGGGAGGAATTAGGAAGTGCAAGTTTTCATAACTCCTATAATTTGTAAAGACCAAAGGGGGTGTGGGGGGGACCCTGGTGGAATTAATCTATTTCTTATGCTCATTCCAGCTGTGTTTAATTTACCCTTGGCTATTCCTCTCCTCTGATCAAGGAATGCTGTGCCTTACATTTATTCCCCCCACCCCGTAATACTCACACTGAGCTTAGGGTTTTTTTAAAAAAATAATTGTTTAAATATGCAATGTTCCAGAGCTGGAGTAACTACGACAGCATGACAGCTATATTCTCCCATCCTCTTTGTTGTCTTAGGGACCCAGTTGGTACATATTATAACCTCTCTAGGGAAGAAATAGATCTTATTTTGTTTCATTCTGAGGAAGGGGCATAGTTCAGTGGTAGAACATCTGCTTTGCATGCAGAAGGTTCCAGGTTCAATCACTGGCATCTCTAGGTAGGGCTGGAAGAGACTCCTGGCCTAAAACCTTGGAGAGGCATTGTGAGTCTGTGTCAACAATGCCGAGCTTGATGAGCCAGCGAATTGACTCAGTGGAGGGCAGCTTCCTATGATCTGATTTGTGTTTGAAGGAGGACTGGTGGGCAGTTGATGTTTTGAGAATCAGCTGGTGACCCATGCTTGGTGGCTTTTGATGACCAGGAGATACATCATTTTATTCATATACAGTGGTACCTCAGGTTACATATGCTTCAGGTTACATACACTTCAGGTTACAGACTCCGCTAACCCAGAAATAATTCCTCGGGTTAAGAACTTTGCTTCAGGATGAGAACAGAAATCGTGCTCTGGCGGCGCGGCGGCAGTGGGAGGCCCCATTAGCTAAAGTGGTGCTTCAGGTTAAGAACAGTTTCAGGTTAAGAATGGACCTCCAGAACAAATTACGTACTTAACCTGAGGTACCACTGTACCGCCTTTCCATTGTTTAAACCAGGCACCCCCAAACTTGGCCCTCCAGATGTTTTGGGACTACAGTTCCCACCATCCCTGACCACTGGTCCTGTTAGCTAGGGATGATGGGAGTTGTAGTCCCAAAACGTCTGGAGGGCCGAGTTTGGGGATGCCTGGTTTAAACCATGCTCAAGGTGGCTTGCAACATGAAAATATTTACATAATTGCAAATGTAATAAAACTAGTCATAAATAAAACACATCAAAAAGTACACATTCCAACCTGAACCATTTCCACATGGAGGACTGCCACAGGAAAGAGGCAAAGACTTATGAGTCTGCTGCCTCAGAAGGGAGGAATAAAGCCAAAAGGACTTACCTCAGAGGAGAGGTGGTTTTGGTTCAAGATTAGGCTCAACATCTTGATGGTAAGAGTGATTTGGCGGTGGCTTTGGAAGGGATACTTAGGTGCTCAAATGCTTCATCAAAGAAGAGAGGCAGGATATAAAAATATTTGAAGGATCCAGGGCAGGGGTCAGCAAACTTTTCAGCAGGGGGCCAGTCCACTGTCCCTCAGACCTTGTGGCGGGGTCAGACTATATTTTGGAGAGAAAAAATGAACGAATTCCTATGCCCCACAAATATCCCAGAGATGCATTTTAAATAAAAGCACACATTCTACTCATGTAAAAACACGCTGATTCCTGGACCATACATGTGCTGGATTTAGAAGGCGATTGGCCTGGATCCAACCCCCGGGTCTTATTCTGCCTACCCATGATCCAGGGGGTTGAAGGGGCTCAGCATACAGCCTACTTCCTCCCTCCCAAAAACTCATAACAATACTTTAGAAAAATCCACGCTATCTCAATAACAAAAGTGATAAAAGTCACAGAAGCTTCAGTTTAAAGAAAGAGCACTCTTAGGTGTGAGAGTGAGGAGGGGCCTTGAAGTTGCCCATTAATGTCTGGAGAGCAGACTGAGGGGCACATAGTTCACCTGGTCACAGTCTTCTCCACTCAGGTGAGCCCATCTCATGGAGAATAAGACCATCACTAGCCACTATCTATGATGTTCTACCTCCAATGTCAGAGGGAGTGTGACTCTGAATGCCAGCTGTTGGGATTCACAGGTGTGTGTGTCCCATTGGCATCTGGTTGGCCACCTTGAGAACATGATGGGCTGATCTTAGGGTCTTTGTTGTTGTTTAGTCGTGTCCGACTCTTCGTGACCCCATGGACCAGAGCACGCCAGGCAGGCACTCCTGTCTTCCACTGCCTCCTGCAGTTTGGTCAAACTCATGCTGGTAGCTTCAAGAACACTGTCCAACCATCTTGTCCTCTGTCGTCCCCTTCTCCTTGTGCCCTCCATCTTTCCCAACATCAGGGTCTTTTCCAGGGAGTCTTCTCTTCTCATGAGGTGTCCAAAGTATTGGAGCCTTAGCTTCAAGATCTGTCCTTCCAGTGAGCACTCAGGGCTGATTTCCTTAAGAATGGAGAGGTTTGATCTTCTTGCAGTCCATGGGACTCTCAAGAGTCTCCTCCAGCACCATAATTCAAACGCATCAATTCTCCGGCGATCAGCCTTCTTTATGTTCCAGCTCTCACTTCCATACATCACTACTGGGAAAACCATAGCTTTAACTATACGGACCTTTGTTGGCAAGGTGAGGGTCTTATATTTCCGTAATTATGACTAAATTTACATCTAAAGCAGCAAGTGCACGTTTCATGCAAATATGTCCCTCTTCTGACCTCCTTCTGGTGCACGGAAATTATTAGTTGCTTGCAGTGCTATTTATTCTAGAAAAAGAGGTGCTGGAGCTCACCACAAATTTCTCCCCCTCTTCTCCCTTAGAATGGCAACAGCGCCTACCTAAGAGGTACTACAGCTGAGCTCCGGTGAGCTCCAGCTGAAAGAAAGACCTGGTTGCTTGGTTGCCCACAATTTTTTAAATTTATTAGTAATTTGTGCCCTTCAAAGGCAAGGGGGCGGGCGGGGGCAGGATCTCTTTTGTCCTTGCAGCTTGTCTCTGGAGTACACTATCTGTTGAGAGAGATGTGTTATTCTTTATTGCCTTCTTTGTGTGCCTGCACCCTTGAAGTGTTCAATGCAATTGTGTGCTGCCATTGTTCTGTTATTTTATTGCGACGCTGTTCCTTGTTTTGCTGCGATGTTTATGATCTGTTGCTTTCACTGTGGGCTTTACCAAGAGTATGACTTGAAGAGCAGCGTTTAAACATCCTAAGTAAAGAAATAAAAGACATGGCGCTTTGAGAGAGAGACTGGAGGAGGTTTTGCGAAGCCTTTGCCTCGTCCACCTGGAAGCGATTTCTTCTTTGCAGTTGGTGACCATCCAAGAAGGTCCTACTTTGAGGTGTTGAAAGCCTTCAGCAGAGGCAGCCTCTCATTATCAAATTTTAAGTTACTTTGTGCAATATCCTTTTGCTTGCTTTAAAAAACGACAACAACAGCCCTGTCCCATCATTTCCCCTTCCAAATTGGTGCTTTCACTTTGAATTGACAAACAAGAAGAAACCATGGCTGTGTTGCTTCATTCTCCTCCCAGATGCCCATCAACACCACGGTGCTCATGGTAAGCCAAGCACAGGATTCCAGTCTCCCTTGGCCACAGGTATGTTTCACCACCGTCTGGGCGGCTGCTTCTATTTATTCCACGGCGTTCTAAAAATTGTGCCTTCCAGGTTGGAAGCCAAAACCACTGCCAGAGTCCTTTCTTTATTAAAAGTAACAACTCGAAGGTATTGAAAAATCACAAGCCTTTTGGAAACATACTGAATCCTTTATGGGAGGGGAAATAATCGAATAGACAAGCTGTTGTTAATTTAGGGCCTTAATTTTCAGACACACTTCTTGAGTCAAGAGTACTTCCTGCTCTAGAATTCCTGCAGGGATACAGGTGGTCCCCGTTCACCATCTCTGTCTACTGTACATTTAAAAAAAAACCCGTTTCTGACTACACTTAAAACAGTTCTGAAATCTCAAGTTTATGTCTAGACTATTTTAATCAGCTAAATGTCATAATAAGCCATACGCGACTCTTGATGGCTTACATATACCAGCCCTGCTCGTAAAGCGTAAGAGGTGTTTTTAAAAAGGAGCCTGTGTTTGTTTTGCCATGGAAATGGTGCTTTTAGCCTATCGTATCGAATGCCCTGGCAGGATTGGAAAGGTTCTTACGTAACGCCTGGATCAAAGCCCTGCTTGGGAGGCTGGAGATGAATCGGCCTGCCCTGCTCTTTCGGCATTCGAGCAAATTCCACACAATTTATGCCACTATCCATGTAGAACAGGGATGGGGAACCTCTGGAGGGGTCTGTGTGTGTGTGTGTGAACACAGCTCTACAGTCCTGTCTATCTGGCCCTCAAGATGCTCAGCAGACAGTGCTCTCTCCCAGGTCAAATTTCTTCTCTCCAGGCCACACCCCTTACTTTCCTGCTTGATGCCCTCCTTCACTGAGAATGGATCATTAAACAGGGAAAACGCTTGATCTCACCCTGTCCACCTGTCTTCTGTAGAATGAACGATTATTGAGTTAGTGTGTAGGGTGGTGAATGTAATTACGTTTAGCCTGCATTTTAGGGTCTTTTTATGTTAGCATTGTTTTATAGGCTGCAATTATTTATAATAGTTTTAAAGATGATTTGTTAATTCTATTGCATAACACTATAATGATTATGTTCTGTTATGCTGCTGCTTATTGTTTGTAAGCTGCTTTGGGAGTCATTGAACGGGAAAAGCTGTAGAAACTAGAATCTATCTTTTGGTTCCTTTCTCCTTTTCTGATTTGCTTATCTGCATCTCATTTTCTGACGTCTGGGATGCACCCAGTCTTCTTCGTTGCCCTGAATATATTTTCCCCTAGTTCTGGTTGTTTTGGAAAAATTAGCTCCCCTCAACAAGGACACTGTTTTAGCTACCATCATGTGGAGCTGAAGAGGATTCAGAAAGGACAACTGGAATGATCCAGGGGATGGAGCAAGTCCATGTGAGGAAAAGTTGCAGCATTTGGGGCTACAAGAGGTGACATGATGGAAAATGCAAGAGGTGACATGATAGAACTGTAAACAATTCTGCGTGGAATGGAGGAAGTGGACAAAGAACAGTTTTTCTCCTTCTTTCAGAACACTAGAACTTGCACATCAAAATGAAGCTGAATGTTGGAAGATTCGGAATAGGAGAAAGAAAGTGTTGACATTTCCATTCCACCTTAAGGAGCAGACGTGTGGAATTGTTGCGTGTCACATGTCTGTTTACATTCCAGCACAGCTTGCTGGGAACTTCCGTTGTGTATAGCTTTTGTTATTTCCTGTTCTCTCTGAGACGACAAGAGAGAGAGAGACGACATGTTCCTTTGTCCTGATTTATGATTAATAAATCTGTAGTTGTAGTATGCTTCCACAAGCCTCACGCCTATTCTGTGTGCACAGTTCGATCTGCTGATCGTGTGCCCTGGCTGTGAAGCCCAGGTCCCTGATTTACGTTGGAGCGGAGGTGATGGTCTTCACAGAGGGACGGCTGGAAGGAGATGGCCCAGCCGGGGCTAGCCAGCTAGCCTCCTGGCCCTCTGCATGCCGACAGAAATTAGTTCTTCACACAATGCAGTGATGGCTTTAAAAGAGGATTAGACAAATCCATCTAGTTGATAGCTATCAATGGCTACCAGTTGTGATGGCTGTGCTCAGAGGCAGAAATATTTATGAATACCAGCTTCTGGGAACCACAGAAGGGGAGGAAGCTCTTCTGCTTGGGCCCTGCATTCAAGAAGCACTCTCTCTCTCTCTTGCTCTCTTTTTTGCTTAAAGATAAAGGTAAAGGACCCCTGACAGTTAAGTCCAGTCTCAGATGACTCTGGGGTTGCGGTGCTCATCTTGCTTTACAGGCCGAGGGAGCTGGCGTTTGTCCGCAGACAGGTTTTCCGGATCATATGGCCAGCATGACTAAGCCGCTTCTGGCGAAACCAGAGCAGCGCACGAAAATGCCATTTACCTTCCCGCAGGAGAGGTACCTATTTATCTACTTGCACCTTTTGGCATGCTTTCGAACGGCTAGGTTGGCAGGAGCTGGGACCGAGCAACGGGAGCTCACCATGCTGCAAATATCTCCTGTATTTTTCCTTCACTAGCAATGAATGAGGAAAGAAATTGCCTCTTAAAATTAACAAAGAGGAGATAAAATATTGGTGAGAATCTCATGGATAGGGTGCAGGCTATCTGACATGTGAGGTGGCCAAGAGATGTTTGTGAGACTCTTTTCCTTCATTCTGCAAATCATCTCAACAACGGTCTGCACTCTCCAGACTTGCCCTGGGAGTGCAGGCATCTGGGTTTTTCTTTCATTCCAGATCAGGCAATGAGGGTAGTCAGGGAGGCTATTTTACAACGATAAAGTAGCTTCAGAATCCAGCACCCATTAAAGGACTGCCAGAGAGTCCTGAGAATGAGAGAGAAGAATGGACGCCTTTTTGCAAAGGAAGAAATTGGAGGACAGAACTTGACGCATCACTAACTTAGGCCTATGCCACTTCCATGGCCCTCCCACTTTTCTTGTGTCTCCCCCGCCAAAAATAAAATAAAATCATTGACTAATAAGGAATACAATATAATAGCACTTAAGATTAATATATGTAGGGTAATATGTTGAAGGCAACATACAGTTGTACATCATCCTTGTAATTCCAAAACATTAGGAACAGGTTTGTGTCTCTGTTTGTGATAGGGAAAGTCTATTTTTCACCTTTGTAAAGCACTAAGGCTCTTTTTTAAAGGTGCTTAATATATAATCTCCCATAAACAGAGAGGTAGATTTAGACATTCATTAGTTTCTTGTCTGCATCCCTATTTTTATATTTGGCCCATTGTTTTCAGCATTTTAGGCAACACCTCAAAACATCCAAAACGAAGGCATTCCACTGCTTCCCCCTTTTTTATTTTAAAACAGGGATGGGGGACCAGCGGCCTCCAGGTGTTCTTGGACTCCAGCTCCCATCAGCCTCAGCTAGCACAGCCCACAGTCAGGGATGATGGGAGATGGAGTCCAACAACTTATGGAGGACTACAGGTTCCCATCCTTGTTTTAAAATAAATGCAAAAGGTGGAGAACGTAACAGATGAAAATTCTCATTCGACTGTGAAATTAGAATCTCTAAATACATATATATTTAAACATTTAAAGCACCCATGGCTTCCTGTTTCATAAGAATTATATTTCTAATATTGCTGAAAGCAGTGGATTTTTGTACAGTGGAGACCTCGTTTTTCTCCTTAGTCATCTCTCTATCCAAAGAGTTACAATTCTTCAGAGATCATAATGTAATATCTACATTTATATTAATGTTTTATCACTGTCTGTCCTCTTGCAGCTGCGACATTTTCTTTGCCAGGGTGGCTGCTGTGCAGGGATGAAGGTAGAAAAGGTAGGAAAGTTTTAACTCTGAAAGTTATGACATTTTAAGTAGGTAATAGAAGGGTCTTGCCAGGTAGAGTGCCTCTGCTACACTAGCCTCCTGCCAGGTGGAGCGCTGTTGCTTATAGAGAGGGGTGCAAATGGATTAGCAGAGCCAATCTGACTTCCCCATTGCTTCATGTCTCCCCTTCTTAGTAAATAACAATGACCCACTTTCTGGGAAGCTGCTGTAGGAGCTCTGCTCCACCTGCCCAGCCACTTCTGGCCTGAAACACACTCATGCTTTCTCATGTAACATTTGGAATAGGTGACCACATTGGAGCGATACATTTAAAGCTGTGATACCACTTTAAACAGTCAAGGAGCGCACACACCCAGAGAATTCTGGGAGCTGTAGTTCGTTAAGGGTGTTGAGAGTTGTTACGCGATCGCTAGTCCCATCACAGAGCAGAACACTGACCATGCTAATGGGAGCTGGGAGTCCAACAACATCTGGAGGGCCACAGGTTAGCGCCCCCTAGTGAAGTGGAGGTTCAAGCCATTATTCCTCCTTGGAAAGAACAGTGGTGTCAGCTCTCCTGTTGAAACACTAGCTCGGCCTTTGCAAAGTTGTTTTGCAAAGCTCCAGGTGTTTGTGGCCACGACTTTCATCAGACCCCAGCCAACACAGGAAATTTGAGGGGTATCCAAAACAACTTGGGGCATGAGATCGAACAAGGCTGTGCCACAAGATCTTCCATCATAAACGTTAACACCAAGAGGAAAGCAAACGATCCCCGAAAGATCTTTCCGTCCAGCAACTGCTGGGGGCATTCAGCTGAGCTGGACATTTGAGCCTTTTGAGGTTCAGCTACTTCCAAGTCCTGAGGGATAAATTCTCATCTCTCTCCCTGCGTGTGGGGCTTTAATTGTGCACGTCCTATTAGTGCTAATGGGACTTGTGCACCTAAAGTCCTCTGTGTGAAATGAGTCCAATAAATCCAAGGTTACAACCTCATTAAAGGCAGAGTTGCTTATTTCATGTGTAATGGGCCTTCAGCCTCCATGATCTGGCAATTCGTGACTTTTACGCGTCTCCTTTGAGAGAATTCTTCAAGGTTCCTTGCTAATAAATATTTTTCACCATTCTTCCTAGGGTGACCGACCCCCTCGTGACTCTAGCCTGGCTTTACAATGCCTGCACCAGCTAATGAAACAAGCTGCTATCAGGTCAGCCAGAAATGTGTAGGAGCATTCCTGAGGGAGAGCTGGGCTTCACCAGCTTCTAATTTCCCATTTGAAATGGCTGGCAAGTCAGCCACCCGCCTCCTCTACTTTTCTGTGGTGCTATTAGCTTTTGAAAATCCAGCAGTATTCAGCATTTTGTTGTTGACTGCACATGCCTTGAAGGAAAACTTACTTTCCGCGCCCAGAGATCTAGAGTTAAGAAGGAAAGGTGTCTCTCTGAAGATGGAAAAGCAGTACAGTGGTACCTCGGGTTAAGTACTTAATTCGTTCCGGAGGTCCGTTCTTAACCTGAAACTGTTCTTAACCTGAAGCACCACTCTAGCTAATGGGGCCTCCTGCTGCCGCCGCACCACCGGAGCCTGATTTCTGTTCTCATCTGGAAGCAAAGTTCTTAACCCGAGGTAATATTCCTGGGTTAGCGGAGTCTGTAACCTGAAGCATATGTAACCTGAGGTACTACTGTAGTAACCTTGGCTTAAAAAAAATAAAATAGCCCAAGAAGAGAAATTGTTTTTAAAAATGTGGCAGCTAGACTGGTGACTGGGAGTGGCTGCCAGGACCGTATAACACCAGTCCTGAAAGACCTACATTAGCCCCCAGTACGTTTCTGAGCACAATTCAAAGTGTTGGTGCTGACCCTGAAAGCCCCAAAGGCCTCGCCCCAGTATACCTGAAGGAGCGTCTCCACCCCCATCATTCAGCCCAGACACTGAGGTCCAGCTTTGAGGGCCTTCTGGTGGTTCTCCCACTGCGAGAAGTGAAGTTAACAGGGAACCAGGCAGAGGGCCTTCTCGGTAGTGGTGCCCACCCAAATGAATGACCTTCTATAGATATTTGAAGGCAGCCGTGTATCAGGAAGCTTTTAATGCCTGGTGCTCTGTTGTGTTTCTTTATATTATGTTGGAAGCCACCTAGATATATTATGCTGGAAGCCACCTACATTTGTAGTCTGAAAAGTTACAGGACTTCAGCAGGACTTCAGCTTACAGGATGTGCATTGATTGGAAGAGAAGCGGTATGACCACCCCAAAAAGGTGGGATCATATATGACGACCCTGACAGCACCATGAATGAGCAAGAAAAATAGCATCTGCAGGGTTCCTAGGAGTCTGCGTTTACATCCAGCTATCCAAACAGTTGCTGCAGGGACAACTTGAGAATGTGCAGGAAATAGTGAAATACAATCAAAGATGGAAGACAGCTCCATCATTTAATTGCATTCCACTCCTGTACTTTCCATTAGGAGTTATGGTTCTTAGACAAGGGTGGGGTTTTCTTCACTAACTGCCTGGGTTACTAGCACTCAAGGTAAGGGGAAGAGCTGGGTGTTAACATGCTTTGGTATAAGATTATTAACAATGAAGTAAATTCTTCAGTGCTGGCCAAAGTAGTTACAAGAGGGCTTTAAATGTGGAAAAAATGACCAAATTTCTTCTTTACAGCAGTATTAAAGACACATCAGTGTGTCAAGTAAAACAAACAAGGATTAAACATACACTTGTCTATTAAAAACAAAGTGAAAAAGGCCCACCGTTCGCGTTTCACAGCCTAGAAAGCAAATTCTTGCCACAAGAATTTAGATTTTGACTTGTTTCCCTTCCAGTGGGCTCCTTTTCCCAGGTCCCCTAGTTTGCAAATCCATTCACATGATGCATTAGGCTTTCAAATGAACGTTTCCCCCATTAATATAAGTAATACCCTGTGAACATTATACCAAAGTACCCAGTATTTCCAGGAGTCGATGGATGGGATTTCATCTTCAGAGCATCAATAAAGCTGACAAGAATGAATTCAAGTTCTCTCGTGCTGAAAAGCGAACTAGGACTTTGCGGGGGCTGGGGGGGATTGGGTTTTTTAAAGACTCTCCTGGGTTGGTGTGTCTGTGACTATCACACCAAGCCAATGGCATGGGCCAGGCCATCCAGTGGTCTTGCTACGCTGGAGGCTTTGTGTATTTTGGATACAGTGATCTCCCAGAAGCAAAGTCATTAGCAAAACAATACTGGCTTTGAACAAATGATTGCAGCATCTTGGGAAACTCTGCTGCCACCCAGCAGTTGCATGGCTGCATACAGACCAACTAGCTCCCGATTCAGTACAGCCATAGAAGCAAACAGGTGCAAGACACACACACGATCAGGCCTTTGCAATCTCCCATGGTCCGAACCTACAGACCCAACCTTATAGATCAGGAAGTGGAAGGTGCTTCTTATATAACTCATGGAGCAGCAGGGACGCGGGTGGCGCTCAGAGTTAAACCACAGAGCCTAGGGCTTGCCGATCAGAAGGTTGGCGGTTTGAATCCCCGCAACGGGGTGAGCTCCCATTGCTCGGTCCCTGCTCCAGCCAACCTAGCAGTTTGAAAGCACATCAAAGTGCAAGTAGATAAATAGGTGCCGCTCTGGCGGGAAGGTAAACGGCATTTCCGTGCGCTGCTCTGGTTCGCCAGAAGCGGCTTAGTCATGCTGGCCACATGACCCGGAAGCTGTCTGCGGACAAATGCCGGCTCCCTCGGCCAATAAAGCGAGATGAGCGCCGCAACCCCAGGATCGGTCACGACTGGACCTAATGGTCAGGGCTCCCTTTACCTTTACATGGAGCAGCACACAGTCTTTGGTGAGCAGGAGCTATTTGGTTCGAATGTCGATGTGGCCTCTTATACTATTTTCAGAAACCCTGAAGACTACCTCCTCTTGTCTACGAAGCCTTGGTTTTCTATTATAAAAAGCTTTAATTCCTTGCCAAATATATATATAAGAATTTAGCTCAAGGTTCCTGGACGTGATTTCTGTAGAATGGCGGCACTCAAGAGCGGGCACCGCACAGCGTAACAGGATATTTAATCAGATTCAACAGTTTAGATAAGCAAGGCTGTAGAAACAGTCCACTCTGAACTTTGAAATACCACGGCCCGCTCTGACACTTTGCCAAGCGCCTGAGGTTTGCAAACAATTTGCATATACATTTACATAATGCGAACAATCTCTATAAAGTTAAAGGCTTGGGAGTTGCTGAGGGCGGGGGTGATGGGGACAAAAAGTTTCCATTCTGACAACTGGATTTAACACTCTCACAGCTTTATCTCTCTCAAACCACTCCCTGCCTCCCTTTATTCCATGTGCTTGTCCCCTTTCAGAGTTAATTTGAATTAATCCCCTTTTGACATTTTTGGCTGAGGGCAAAAGCACCCTTAATTTCCCCAATGCAAAATAAATATATCCCCATCCAAAATAACCCGATAATGAATTAACGCTGAAACACACCGAGTAATTCTGCTTCTCGCCAATTATCCCCCTCTCCTTTTGAATACACAGGCTTTGGGGGGAGAAAAATCACTGAATATAGCCTTTGCAATCTTGCTATTTTCTTCCCCTTTTTTGCCTTAACCACTGGGAAGAAAGGTGTTTGCTTAAGTGAGAATTCTCCAGTGTTAAAAGCCACTTATGACATTTAGTCTATTCACATTTTAAAAACATGGTCATGGCAACAGCTAGGAAACAGCCAAAGGTGTGAGTCACTGTATCTACCAGAAGCGCCTGTTGTGAGTCCTACATTTTGGACCATATGATCTGCTATCCCATGATTTTTGCAAACAGTAAATGTAGCTGGGCAGTGCCGCAGGGCAAGGCGACAAATTTAGCTTGGGGCTGTGTCATTAGCATTTTGTTCCAGCACCATTTTCCTGACTGCTATTTGTCCCACGGAAGAAAACTTTCAGATAACAAACTGATATCTGTATATTTCTTTTCACAGGGGCGAAAAGAAACCTTCCCTCCTTCAATGCTGTGGTCCCAATCTGAACTGGGGTTCTCACTCGTGGCTGCAGGCAGTGCTTTCTTTCTTGAAAAAAGTTTAGGGGTACTCTCATTTTGACTCAAGAAAATCACCATGTTGTAGTTCAAATCAGGGAAAAATAAATACAGTAAATGGACAAAAGTACAAAGATTCACAAAATGTTTAGGGGTATATGTACCCCTGCGTACCCTCAGGAAAAAAAGCACTGGCTGCAGGTACTATTTTTAAAATATTTCACAGATCTCTCCCAGCATTACATCCAAGTTGGCCCCTGAACTTTGGGTTTCAGTCGTTTTCAAGCAGTTTTCTTAACTTTTTTTTTTTAATGCAAAATGGGAAATCCAGTTCAAAGTAGCCTTGGCTAACTCTGTTGAGAAAGGGTATTTCTTCTGTCTAGTCACCTTTGTCATTGTGCAGAGGAAGGATTTCCCCCCCCCTACTGCAACGGCAAGTTTAAGTAATCTGTTAGATCAAACACTCACATGCGAGTTACAGTACGTGACATGTAAAAAATCCTGGAGATAGCCGCCCAACAGTCAATAAGAGCACATGCTAAAAAGTTTAAAATTGGTCGTTTATTTATTTATTTTAGAAGAGGGATAACTCTACTCAAAACACACGAGGAAGTCTGGTTCTTGGTTCATTTTGCAACGAACAATGGAAAATGTCTTAAGCAAAAACGAGCTGAGATTCAGAGCATCTCCTCCCTTGGGCAAGAGACTGTTAAACACTTCTTCTTCCTCCCTAGTTGTTGTGCTCTTGAAGTGCCTGAGCCATGAAGAGTTTGCCCAGGTTCTGCGCAGTGAACTCCTTGATGTTCTGGCTATAAGTATTAATTTGACCTGCAAATGAACAAAAAGTGGGAAGTGGGGTAGAGAAAGAGAGAGCGAGAGAAAGAAAAAAATTTAAAACTGTGAATTCATGGCCCTAGAGAATGTCCTAATATCCCATCCCATCCCACAAACATTCTCTCGCACTTTATAGCATGACCAAGAAACAGAACTCGAGAAACATATTTGCAGACAGGAGCTAATATATGTCAAAGACCTGTCAAGTTGGATGGGAGGCAGAAGTTAAGAGACTGGGAGAGCCCCCAAATTTTCTCCATCCTCTTCCAAACATTTGGCCTCCCCATCTCCACAAACATTTTGCCACACACCAAGAAACAGAATGCCAGCATATAGACAGGAGCACCACGGAGTTTTAGAGGGTGAAATAAAAAGAGGTTGCCATGAGGTAAGCCAGGGATCAGCAACCTTTTTCAGCTGTGGGGTGGTCCACCGTCCCTCAGACCATGTGGTGGGCCGGACTATATTTGGGGGGAGGGATGAATGAATTCCTATGCCCACAAATACCCCAGAGATGCATTTTAAATAAAAGGACACATTCCACTCATGTAAAAACATGCTAATTCCCGGACTGTCCACGGACCGGATTGAGAAGGCGATTGGGCCGAATCCGGCCCCTGGGCCTTAGGTTGCCTACCCCTGAGGTAACTTGTCCCTTGGGCTGAAAAAGGGCCCCTGGTGTGGGTGGTTGTGTGACATGTGATGCTTTCTGCTGGCCTATGTGGCTCACATTTGTTTTGTTAATTGCTCAACATGAATTGGGGGTTTGCTGTTAAAAATGCAAGGTTGTGTTTGTTAGAATCCTATCGAGGCAGAAATACTGTATGTAACATGCTCCCAGGACTATGCAGGATCCCACATTATTTGATACACTACAGGGATTTCTGGGAAGGCTATGAAGAGAAAAATGTCTCTCTTCAACTGTGGGCCTGGAAACTATGCTTGCCTCATCCACCTGACATTTTGTGGGTCATGTTTTTGTTAGCTCCCTCACATTATTAGTAATTTCTCGAGCCAGCAGGCTGTGACGGCTTTGTCTGAAGTGCTGTACAAATCAAAAGAAGTGTCTCCACCACCCCATTTTATTATTATTTTTTGTACACACTCTGCCTCTACAGTTCATTTCTCTAGCTAGTCAGGAAGACCAAAAGAGAAATAGAGAAAGACAAAGCCGGATTATCAAAATTAGAACTGCTTAGCAGACTAACACACTTCCAATTTAATGCTCTACTTTAAAAAGTTTCTAAATGCCTCAGAAGCAAAACCACCCAAGTCTCAGCTTTGATCCCCAAGTTAATTCCGTGTGCATTAAAATAGTGAACGTTTTCAGGTCTTTTCCTGACTCTGCTAAAAAGAAAAGCGTTTTAGCTGAAGGCTGTTAGAGCGTCAATTGGCGGTTGCTTGCTTAACTCTAGAAGATGGTCGAGGTATAACCCACCAGACATAAACTGAAGCGTAATTTTTTAAAAGAGCTGGGCTGTGCTTTTCTTTAACAAGCACTGGGTTGCTGGGAGAATTCATTACCAGAATTTTAACCATACCCATTTGCAAACAACAACAAAAAAGGGGGGAGGGTTGCATTGCATGGTTGCACTATAACATTGTTCACTGTGTGCTATTTGTGAAAAAAAGGGGAGTTGCAGCATTTTTTGTGCGCATTAAATTTCATTCCAAATTTTGTTATCAATGTGCCATCATTAGCCCTTGCTCTTGAGCCAACCTGGGATAGGGGATAGAACTGAAAACATAGCATCATAGAAATGTAGAGTTGGAAGGAAGTCCAACCCCCTGTAATGCAGAAAACATTTGCCCAATGTGGGGCTCAAATCCACAACCCTGAGATTTAAGTCTCGTGTTCTACTGACTGAACTACCAAGGTGGATAAAAATCTGGATGCTTGGTGGGTAGCTTTCAAACCGCTGGTGCAATTACAGTGGGCGCTAGGGGTTGTGAACGTGATCCGTGCAGGATGCACATTCACAACCCGCAGCGGTGCATCTGCGCATGCAAGGGTTGCGATTCGGCACTTCTGCGCATGTGCAAAGTGTGATTTAGCGCTTCTGCGCATGCGTGACCGCCGAAACCTAGAAGTAACCTGTTATGGGATTATGGGGCTACTTGTGCGTAAGCGTTTAAGCCCTCCAGGCTCTGCAAATCAGTTTCTAAACTCTCCCAGTCCGCGGAGCCATGGGTGCATGGCTACCTCAATCGCTGGCAGAATCCGTCAGTGGGCGCTTCCGGAATTTACACCAACATAAGAGTTCCTTAACAGAAACTCTCTGTCTGGATTCTCTGCGTGACAGTTTCCTGCGCGGAGTAGGCGTTCCCAGCGGGGGTCCTGAGCCCTCCCCGCTGTTCTCACTGGAAGCATCTTGGAGCCATCCCTCCGCCTGAGTTTCTGCAGGAACTCTCACTCTCCGCCTGCTGGTTCCTTCCTCAGCATCTGAGGGTCTCCTAGCCTCCTTGAGCCCTTCCACCACCTGACTCTCCGATGGCAGTTCCCTGACATCCCCCATTCTGGTACTTCCGGGTTTTGGCGGTGATAACCAGGAAAAATGCAACCTGAAGCATCTGTAACCCAAGGTATGACTAACAGAAAACGGTCCATGTTTCTGCAGCACGAAAAATGGTTCTCTCGCCTTGCCTGTTCACCCCCTGTCCATTTCACAGTGTACCGTCCAGCCTTCTGCCTTGAGCTGGGATTTCTTCCTCTTTTTTCCAAAGGCAAAATATCAAAGAGAGAAAAACCATGCACTACCTGTTGCATCTCACTTCGGCCACCTTGGATGAACAGGGAAAAATGTGAAGATGCTTTTAATTCCAAACACTACAGGCTCAGCTAAACGAGGAGGGCAGCCCAAGGAACTACTATTAAAACAACTTTGCATCCTTCTGGAAAGAAGGTTGGCATGGGGGGAACTAGATCTGAAAATCTAGCTGGGATCACCAGCCTGATGTTAAAGTTCAGTTGTGTAGTTCCAGGACATGGTATGAAGGCACAGGATAAAGCCACCTTGGTAGAAGGGGAGCATGATGCCTGGAGCTCCATGGAAGAAAGGCGGAGATATAATGAAATGGAAAGACACACACACACACACACACACACACACACACACACACACACACACACTGGTTATTATGGTTCCCATTTGGATATAAAATCAGGACTCATTGCCCAATGCTGCATCTACTTTGCAGCATTTTGTTGATTCTCATGAAGGCATTACTCAAAGGGGCCGTTGAAGAGTCACAAAGAAAGAAGGTGGCTGCAAGTGTTACCTGCAATCAACAGCGAGTCCATCCTGGGAGGTGGCTGTGGTGGCTTGAACAATTTGTTCATGTCCTCCTCCGGAAGGGGTGGCTCTCCCCTACTTTGACGCTGCAAGTTCTCTTGCTGACGTCTCTGCTGGTACTGGAAAAGGAAAAGAGGAAACATGGTGGTAAGACTCTTTCATCCAAAGAGAACCCCTAGGATTTCTCTAAAGAATGCAGAGGAGCTGCCTTTCCATATAGAAGAAGAGGAGGAGTTTGGATTTGATATCCCGCCTTTCACTCCCTTTAAGGAGTCTCAAAGCGGCTAACATTCTGCTTTCCCTTCCTCCCCCACAACAAACACTCTGTGAGGTGAGTGGGGCTGAGAGACTTCAAAGAAGTGTGACTGGCCCAAGGTCACCCAGCAGCTGCATGTGGAGGAGCAGAGACGCAAACCCGGTTCCCCAGATTACGAGTCCACTGCTCTGAACCACTACACCACACTGGCTCTCTATATATTGAGCTTACTTCACACAGCTTAAGCCAGCTTCAAAAGGTTCCATTTTGCCGGCACAAAAATGCTGTTAATTGTTGTTGAGCTTTAAAATGAAGTGGTTCCCATCTTGTTCCCTCCCCCCAGGCTAAGAAACATGGCAGTTTCAATCCCTCTCTCACTGGGTGATCCATCTACCCCACCTAAATCAGCAATGTGGTCTACAAAAGAAACTGGATTGGGTTTGCAGGGTAGGGTGGGGTGGAAGGAGAGGCCATTGCCTAAATCTGCATCACTGGAGATGCTGCTGGACTGGGGGCCTAATCACCATTTGGCCTGGCCCCAGAAGCTTCTGAAGCAAAACAGGCTTCACTGTGTATGCTACAAAAAAAGACTACAGGGGTACCTTGGTTTATGAACAACTTGGATGAAGAACGCTGCAAACCCAGAAGTAGGTGTTTTGGTTTGTGAACTCTGCCTTGGAAGCAGAACATGTTCCGCTTCCTGTTGAGTGTGTTCCATTAGTAAATTGAGTCCCCCCGCTGCTACGGGAAAGCACACCTTGGTTTAAGAACGCTTTGGTTTAAGAACTGACTTCTGGACCGGATTAAGTTCATAAACCAAGGTACCACTGTACTGAGACTCAGAAGCCACCCAAACCTGTGCCCAACTCTCTGGATTCCGAGAAGTTCCAAAGCAGAACGCAGAATGGGTCCAAGAAGTAGACAATTATGCAAAAATCTTAAGTCCAGCCATTTTTTTCTGAACTGGGTTTTCTACTGCCAATTTTTCAAGTCGGTAACTTTTACCATGGGATCAAGAGGCGGAACATTACGATTAGCAGAGGAGGGGGTGGATATTGGGTGGGAATAGAGCCAAGAAGTCACACGTAAAACTCTGCAAAATCCTTTGCATCTCAGCGCATGTAACAACTCAATAAGGTTGGAGGAAGGAGAGGAAAGTGGTACAGTTTGCCGTCTGCTTGAGTAAGACTGAACAACTGTTCTGGCTTTAGTTATGTAAAGCATGAATCTAGTAGCACTTCCAGAACAGCATTTTCAATACACCTTAACCTACTTATTTAGATGTAAAAATGGAGCAACTGGCAGCAAGGGAGACAAGGCAGTTAGCAAAACATTTATTCTCAATCGTCTCTAATCTTTAAAGGAACAATGGTGTGTTATTATGAGTTACCTAGGAGAGCAAAAGGTACAAAAACCTCTGGTTTGTGAAGCATTCATAATTTGCTGCTCAAATGGCATTTGTAGTTATTTATATTTTAAAGCTGGGTTTCTTAAAGCTTCTGACTATTGAGCAAAGAAATGTGTGGTGACATTTTATTGCTTGATAGCAGAACCAAAATACCTCCAGATTTAGAAAATGTTAGCAAATAAGAGCTTAAAGATCTGTATCTCAGACAGCACGAAACCAGAAAGAAATCGGGGAGAGGAGAGGAGAGGAGAGGAAGAAGAAGATGGATATCAGATATATTTATTTTTTATACTTTGCACTGAGTAGGTGCATTATGTACCAAAATTACTTGCTCTTGCACAGAACTGTTCTATATCTCAATAATGAACAGACTTGAGCCTGGTGCAATGAGCCACATTTACAGCAATTACTGTATAAGTTAAGCAAGAACTGGTGGGGTAACAGTCCTGGATTTCTACCACCACCCCTCCTTCAAATCACTTTTTCCATCTCCAAAATCTTCTCATAAATTTGCCCCTGCAGATTTATGTTGGCAAGCGAATGAGCTGGAAGGAGCCATAGCTCAGCCCATGCTCTGCATGTAATGAGCGTCTAGGATACAGAGATTAGATTTCCGAACAGGCTTGTGTATTTAGGAGATGCAATTCAAAGATCCTTCAATTTGCATCTATTACAGAAGCCACACAATGTGTTGTTTCACCCCCGAACAGATGTGATTCAGCCCCCCACCTCCCCAAAACCAACCTGGTGTTTCTGCTGCTGCTGCTTGCTGGTGTTCCTTAGATAGGTGTTGTATTTGACAATATCCTGGCTCATCTCATCCACTCTGTCCATCAACAGCTGCAGGCTCTTTCCAAGGTGATTACTGAAATGCACAAAGAGAGATGGCGTGGTAAAGGTTTGCAGCAGTGGACACAGTATTTTGCTTCTGAAGAAATATTAACTAATGCTTCTCTGTGAACTCACAGCAAGTTTAAGCCCACTTAAAGATCATTTAGGAGAACAGCTCTGCTCTAAATTTAGCTCATGCTCTAAATAAGAAATAGTTGAGTACGAGCAACTGGGCTTGATGCATTTCTCTCAATGCACCCTGAGCACCATCAAATTAACACCGTGCGCCACCTCTGTCAAGCCCAGAGGTCATCAGAAACCCTAAGTCAGTGTTGGCCAGACTTGGGTCTCCAGCTGTTTTGGGACTACAATTCCCATCATCCCTGACCACGGGTCCTGTTAGCTAGGGATGATGGGAGTTGTAGTCCAAAAACAGCTGGAGGCCCAAGTTTGGCCAACACTGCCCTAAATGGTCAGTGGTTACTTCAAGGCCACAGCTAAATGGCATCTTCCGGTAGGATGGAGAGATCCCATCTGAAATCTTGGAGAGCTGCTACCAGTCAGGGTAGACAGCATAGACCATATTGAGCTAAGGGGGCCAATGATCTGGTTCGGTATAAGACAACTTCCTATGTTCCTGGCTTTGTTACACAGCTCACCGATATCCTATCTCTCCTATGTCTGCTCTCCAATTACACTCTTATTATGCTCAAATACATTATTTCATGTAGCCCAAGGCAGGATCAAGTTCCCACGTTGGAATTTAGTCTGACTTACACTTACACACACACACACACAGAGAAAACAAAGAAAGTGACACCGCCAGATTCTTGCTCCTAGATTGGCTGAACTCACAACCTGCCCCCAATCACAGCAGCCTTATAATATCAATTGTCCCATGCTGAGAAAGTATGGTTTTTTTGTTGCTGCTGTACCATATTTTAAATGCTTGGTTTCCTAACTGTTCTCTTCCCCCTCCCACTGCACACGGGTTTATTTATTTCATGCTTTTTATTCTTTAACTGTAAGGGATTTAATTAAATCATATTTCATGAATACTGTGATCCAATAAAGGGGCTCCAGCCACTTAGTAAAAGGAGAGTGAAAAGCTAAAATTAAACTAAATTAACTGGGATTCAAAACAGAACCAGGTATGCCTCGAGAAGGAAGCTAAGGCTGCTCCGCATTGTCTCCTATTCACAGGATATTTCCCTTTAAAAACCAATTTCCTGCTCAACCACCTGAGAATCTGTGACATTGCTTGCTTAAGCCAACAACTGATTTTCTAGTAACAGTTCATCTCCCTAAGAGAGGGCCTCAAACAAACAGCAAAACATTCCCAGGACTCAAGAATATGTAGCAGTATTCCACATTTAGTGTTCTTTTCTTATTGTACCTCTTTCCCCATCCCAAATTGCCTTTTTTAAAAAAAGAAAAGAAGGTAGGCTTGTGGGCAGGGTTTTAACCTGATTCAACTAAGGCACAATGATAACAAGTGTCTGTCCGCAAGTAGAATAGACTTCCATTTGCAACACAACACAACTTATCCTTCCTCTCGCACCTGCCATGCCCCCCCATTCTGCTCCAGAGTAGATGGGGGGGGCAAGAGGAAGAGGACATATTGGTACTTAAGCATTACAGTGGTACCTCAGGTTACATACGCTTCATGTTACATACGCTTCAGGTTACAGACTCCGCTAACCCAGAAATAGTGCTTCAGGTTAAGAACTTTGCTTCAGGATAAGAACAGAAATTGTGCTCCAGCGACACGGCAGCAGGAGGAGGCCCCATTAGCTAAAGTGGTGTTTCAGGTTAAGAACGGACTTCCAGAATGAATTAAGTACTTAACCCGAGGTGCCACTGTATTGGGTGTGCATGTATGTCAAGCTAAGCCTTGTGCACACCACCAGTTTTGTAAAGGCCTCACTGTAAAATATTCCTGAATCCCATTCCTAATAAAAACCAAGGGGGCTCATTGAAAGGTCGTCCTGAATTAGGAAGTTGTTTCTAGCATAAAGTGAAAATTTCTTCTTCTCCTCTGAAGGAAGGGGTTGCACAACTAAACCCTGGCTATGCATCAATATAGTGCATGCTGCTAACTCAACTAGTGGGGCATGAAAAACTAAGGAGCAGCTCCCCACACATGCCAGGGATAAATAAAAGCATTTTGGTCAGCCTGTGTTACTGGAGTGGGTGGGGTAGAGACACTGAAATAATTAATATCCGCCTGAAGGGGGAGATATATTGAGAAGGAAAGAGATACAGTGGTGCCTCGCAAGACGAAATTAATCCATTCCGCGAGTCTCTTCGTCTTGCGGTTTTTTCGTCTTGCGGGGCACCACTGTACATGGGGGAATCTTTTTTCGGAAGAGAGTGCTTAGGGACAGGGGTGGGTAGTTTTGCTATGAACCCTGTGCCACAAAACTACAAACAAGGCTATTCTGCACCAGGAAATACGAAGTGTGATGCCTATCAAACTATTAAATAATATTCAGTATGTAAGCTGGTCAGGGTGTGTGTGTGTTGGGATGGGGAGTTTGGTTTCTCATTTGCTTTCTCAAATTGCAACTGGACGGTCTTTGTTTTGTACTTTTCTTCCAAAACAATAAATACACAGTCGTACTTTAGAAGCCAAACCGCCTTGGCACTCATACGTTTTGGCTCCCGAATGCCACAAACCTTGAAGTGATTGTTCCGGTTTGCAAACGGTCTTTGGAACCTGAACGTACGGGGCAGCTTCCGAATGTTTTGGAAGTTGAATGGACTTCCAGAACGGATTCCGTTCGACTTCCAAGGTATGACTGTATACAAAAAATATTAATGGGTTAGGCTTTCCTTTCCCACCTTTCCCCAACCTCTCCTTCCCATACCTCCGGGTTAAGTGACAAGGCACATGGATCCTGAAGTATACAAGATGCTGTTCAACAAAAAGAGCAAAGAGGCTTGGAAATGGCTCACTGCCTTTTCCTTTCAAAGGAGCACTTACTTGCTTGCGAGACTGAGCAGCTCGTGTCTATCTGCCACTCCCGTCTTCTTTTCCAGCTCCCAAAGAAGAACGTTGATGAGGTAGGAATTCTTGATAATGATCGGCACCTCTTCAAACATGTTTTCAAAGGCGATGTTTGCTTTTTTCAACCTGCAGAGAGAGAGGTCCCCATAACAAACTTGGAGTACTTGTGCATTTTTGATGGGTTCACCTGGATCGAGGAAAAATACTCCGCAGGTGACTAGGGAGAGTCGCAGCTTTTTTTCTTTTTACCCTTCCAATTCAGCAAACAGTCAAACTTTTATAGCAAACTTGGGAAAGCGTGTGGAAAACCCTTTTTAAAAAATTATTCTGGGAGCTTGTGAAATACTTGCGGGAAACAGAGAGAAGCAAATTGGCTTGGATTCTAAATACTGTACAGTACAGCAGTAGCTTTCAAAGCAAGAGTACCTTTTAAGCTCACTAGAGGTCCCTTAATGAGGAAATCAGTAATGGTGGAATAAATGGCTCTGGCCCAATACTGATCATTTCCAACTGTATGCAGTTGCCGGAGTGTATTGGGGCTGTTCTAGGGCCATAGTCTTTAGCAGGTCTGGGCAGTATTCTGTACAAACTAAAGAGGATATGCCCCAAAATCCTCTGCAACAGGACCTTCTCAGTGGTGGCACCGCAGCTTTGGAACACTTTCCCAGAGAGGTTTGCCTGGTATCAAGTTTGTTGCCTTTTATGGTTCAAGAAGAAAACACTACCTTCTCCGGGCTATTTAGACCTCCAATTTGAATTCAGATTTTATCTGGGCAGGTCTGCTCTTGCTTTTGTTCATTTTCACTTATTGTCTTTGTTAAATTGCACAACAACCTGATGTTGAAGTTTTATATGCTTAAAGTCAAGGCGCTATAATAAGATCCAGTAAAATCTGGGTAAAGGTGCTGGATTGGAAAAAGTTTCTAGCAGGTGCCTAAAAAATCATATAGCAAGGGTGCCTGTCTAATATCAATAGGTGGAGAGTTCTAAAGCACAGATTCTGCCACACCAAAAGACCAACAGCTCGTGGTTAGTGAATGAACATTATGTGCCACTTGTAAAAGATCAAAGTGATCAAGCAGAACTCACACGGGAAAAGCGATCCTTCAGGTAAACCGATCCAGATCTGGCTTTACGTGGCAATTTATGAACTTGGTCTGGTAGCAAATTAACATCCAGTGCACATCTCGGAGCATGGGGTGTGAGGTACTGCCAGGATCTAACCCTGTCAGTAATTGAGCTGCAGCTTTCTGCAATAGCCGCAGTTTCTGGACCAACCACAAAGGGACCCCCACCTAGAGTACAATGCATTGACAATATTGACTACTGTAGTCAAGGTATTATGGCCAAGGAACAGGTGGTGGAAGGAGTGCCAGCTTGGCCCTGAGACCGTGGGTGCCCGGGTCCGTGGGTGCCATGCAGTGTGCATGGCTCTGGCACTGAAATTTGTGGATGCCCAACCCCTTCATAGGGAATTTTGTGTGTGCTTGTGTACCCAGGGCCCCAGGGAGTTGGCACCTATGGGTGGTGGAATCTACTTGGAAGTCTACCCAATTGCAAACCAGAGAGGCACCATCTCTGTTGTCTTTTGGCAGCCTATTGAACACCTTTCTTTTTCCATAAGACCTTCAAAGTGGAGATTTTTATCCTAGCATGTACAGTGGTGCCTCGCAAGACGAAATTAATTTGTTCTGCAAGTCTCTTCGTCTTGCGAGTTTTTCGTCTTGCGATGCACGGTTTTCCATAGGAATGCATTGAAAATCAATTAATGCGTTCCTATGGAAACCGCCTTCCCCCGACCTCTTCTGGCGGGCGGCATTTTTAAATCGCCCGGGACAGCGGAGGACTTCTCCGCTGTCCGGGGCGATTTAAAAGCCCCTGGGAAGGCAGGCAGGGGGGACAAAGACTTTTGCCCCCCGCCTGCCTTCAGAAGAGGTCCAGGACAGGCTTCGCGGACCTCTCCGCAAGCAGCGGGAGCGCTCCTTGCGGAGAGTTGCCAGCGCGCCCAGGCTTCGCGGCCCCGCCGCCGGGCTTCGGGACATCGTTCCGAAGCCGGGCGGCGGGGGAAGGCGTTCCTGCCCCGAAGCCGGGCGGCGGGGGAAGGCTTTCCCGCCCCACCGCCCGGCTTCGGGACATCGTTCCGATGCCGGGCGGCGGGGGGAGGCTTTCTCGCCCCGCCGCCCGGCATCGGGACGATGCCCCGAAGCCGGGCGGGGGGGGAGGCGTTCCTGCCCCAAAGCCGGGCGGCGGGGGGAGGCTTTCCCGCCCCGCCGCCCAGCTTCGGGACATCGTTCCGATGCCGGGCGGCGGGGGGACGCTTCAAAAGCCGTCCAGGGGCTTTTAAATCGCCCCGGACAGTCCCAGGGCGATTTAAAAGCCCCCGGTTAGGCAGGCAGGGGGGGCAAAGACTTTTGCCCCCCGCCCGCCTTGGGAAGAGGTCCTGGACCTCTTCCGAAGGTGGGCGGGGGGCAAAAGTCTTTGCTCCCCCCTGCCTGCCTTTCCGGGAGAGCGGAAAAGGCAGCGCTGCCCCCCCTGCCTGCCTTCAAAAGCCGTCCGGGATAGCGGGAAGCGCTTCCCTGCTATCCCGGACTGCTTTTAAAATGCTGGCGGTGGGGAGCAAAGCCTTTCGCCCCCGCCGGCCTTCCTGGACCTCTTCTGAAGTCCGGAGGGGGGGAAAAGGCTTTGCTCCCCACCGCCAGCATTTAAAAAAAGGTCCCCGAGATTTCCCTATGGGCTTTCGTCTTGCGATGCAAGCCCATAGGGAAAATTGTCTAGCGAAGCGTCGCAAAAACCGAAAAACCCTTTCGTCTTGCGGGTTTTTCGTCTTGCGAGACATTCGTCTTGCAGGGCACCACTGTACCTGTATATTTGTTTTTATATATGAACTGGTTTTACATACGTTCTTATTGTTAAATCGCTCAGAATGCTTCACAGGAAATGGCTCACAACTGGAATGAACTAAAATAAGATTAGCCAATATCTGAAAATGTTTTCTAGGAGGGTGGTGGTTTCTTTTGCAAAATTTTAAGGTAAAGAATAAAATGATTATTTTCCCCCATTCTTTGCCATTTTGCTTATATTATCTCCCCAACTTTTCTATTTATTTTTTAACTCAAATAATTCTTGAGACTAGGAAAGAAAAGGACAATCTGTTGGGTTTGGAGGTGGGCAGAGTGCTGTGTAAATATTTGTTTCACAAATTGGAGAATGAAGTGTTGGTTCCATCCTTTTAGAGACTGCAAAAACCATCAGTGTGTATTTGAAGATGGAAAAAAAAATGTGGCAGAATAGTAATTGGGTTTCCTTTTGAGAGAAAGAAAGATCCCTTTGGATGTTTTGAACAAGTTAATAACAACGAAGAAAATGCAGCTTTCTTCTTAATCTAACACATAATAGAAAGCACTATCATAAGAAGAACATGTTCTGTAATGCCCATTAAAACACCATCTCTCAACGAGGAAATGCTTTGGAAAGCATATTTACAAATATATTCTAATAGTTTATTTTTCAACGTTTTTCTTTAAAGTGAGGAAATCTGTTTCAAGTTCTCAAAATGGGTTGACCTGCAGCATAGAGGACAGCTGTTTGAGCAGGGGGTTGTGAGCGAGAATGCTGAGATAGAATAAAATCTCTCGCCTGAGAACAAGGCAATCTTTTACCCTTTCTGTCCAATATATTTTTTACATTTATTTATATTATATTATTTTTATTTATTTATTGCATTTATATCCCACCTTTCCCCCAAGGAGGTCATGTCCATTGTTTTTCCCCTCTCCATTTTTAACCTCACAACAAGCCTGAGAGTGACTAGCCTAAGGTCACCCAGTGAGGCTCATAGCTGTGAGGATATGACATCTGGTCCTGATCCAACACTCTAACCACTGCACCATATGAAATCTCAATAGCTTTCGAGTGGTTGAGATCTGGCAGAATGTCCCAACTTAAACCTTCTCCCACTCTGTCTTGAGGCTTAAGATCCTCCAGATGGGAGCTGGAACCCAACATCACTGATTCTGCACCCATGTTATAGACCCCAACATCGGGCCCCTTTTTCTACCTGAATAACAAAAGGCAATCATCAAAAACACACTGCCCTTGGCTTTCTGCAGAGATGGCTGAAGGACTACGACATGGGATGATTCATTGGGGTTTGAGCCATTCAGAAAAAGCTCTGCATCCATTTCAGGCACTGGGCTAGTATTCAATTCAGATTCATTAATAATCCAAAAGCATCTAATAATCACTCTCTCACACATGCACCAGCCACACGTACAGAAAATACAACAGAAGAACCCATTTCTAATCAAACAGATTTACTGAAGTGGGGCTCTAAAATGAGCCTGATTCCCTAGTCCTAATTGTCATTAAGTTCCTAATCACACCGCTAAAATGCTTTGTGTTTAGTAGGGCAAATGAGGCTCCACATCTGGAAATCGCTGGTAAATTGTTGCTATTTAAAAGATACGTGATGTGGGGCTATTTGCAGTCATGGAACCATTCTGGTCCAAAATGGAAAACAGCCATATCATCCTAATGACTGGATAAAGAAGATATCAGTATATGAAATAATAGGAGCATATACTCAGTATTTCCAGAACTGGAGATACAGAGGGAACGCTCAAGACTAATTGCCTGGAGAAGGACCTACGTAGACCAGTTCATGATCTTTTAAGTTGGAACAGTTACAAGAGCAGACACTGCTGCCACAAAGATTTCATAACTCAGCACTCGGGCTCAGAACCCTGAGCATCTCATTTCCTCTCTTCCCTGCTCAATTTCGTTTGCCTTTAACACTCCTCTTCTGTTTGGAATGACAGAGTGCAGCACATCTTTCTGCGGCAAAGTAAATGCTGCATTCTTTAACCCTATTCACCTGCGGAGGCCTCGACTACTGGGAGAGTACATGGATCATCCGAGGCTGCTACAGGGCTTTGCTGTGGGGGATTTCATCTCTTCGCTCCCTTTTTCTGCCACCCACATTCGAAAACATCCCCTCACACTTACGCTTCTGGAGAGAAATCCTTCTCTTTGCAAACCTCCATCAATTTAGGTGTCAGCCTGTACGCTTTTAAGGAAAGGTATCCGTGGGCAGTTTTTATAGGATCTGAGAAAGAACAGGAGAAAAGCACAAAAGATACCGAATATTCATCAACAGCACTTTTATCTGAGCACTTTCCCCTGGGCAGGTTTCATTTCATTTTTAGACATGTTTCTAAAGTTTTGCTAAAGAGGATTTTTTTTTTAAAGTCAACTTTGAGGAACATTGTAATGCAAACTGCATACAAACATACCATGCAAAGTCTTTTCCAAAGACTCAAAGCAGCAGACCAATCAATAAAAACATTTAACAGTGGAAACAGATCCCTCCAAATGAACAGTTGCAAAATCCGCAACCCTTTAATAAGGTATTCAGCAAAATAAAATGAAATAAAAATCCAGATTAAGAGGATGATGAAAAAAGAAGACTTCCTGTAGACTTCCTTCAGGGAAGAATCTTAATAGTGGAATTGGTGCACAATTGGGGCAGGATCAGCTCTAAGCCTTAACCTCTCATGGTGGCTGGACAGGAGAAATCTGCTGCTGGGAAATGTTACTGGGCTCAGTGTCCTGGGCTCAGAATGCCAAGTTCTGCACCCAGTACCACGTTCTGCACCTCCATACAGCTGTAGCTAAGACTACGCTGCAATGCTGTTACGAGGTGCACAGAGACTATACTGCGGGGATTCCAGTCTTTAGAGTTGCAAAGACAGGCCTGTCAACTGCATGGGCAATGCTTGGTGGCATTGCATCTGTTTTGCACCCAGATGGGCCCAGGTTTGGCCCAAGTCATCTCCAGCTAAAAAGAACAGGTAGCAGAGGATGGGAAAGACAGGTGTGTATGGTGAGAGGTTGATTAGACCGGGCTAGATGCACACATAGCCTGTCACTGTGTAAGGCAGCATCTTATGGTTTCTTGGTGATAGAGGAATAGGATCTTTTCTTCCCCAGTGGCCAGAAAGCAAAGACTTCTGTGGTTTGCATAACTTCTGCCTCTTCCATATGCCTCACATGCTGTTACTAAAATGCCACAACAGTTTTGAGTTTTTAAAAAAACAAACAAACACCAATGCCAAAAGCACCATATCAATCCATCGATATTTACGATTTCCTCCCACAATTTATACTCTTTCTCTAGATAAGAGACTTCTTCCTTGGAATGGCTCCTACATGGCATTCAGCCCAAGATTACTGAATGTATGGCCTACCAGGTGATAAAGCTGTGTCTTAGCCTGGGCCAGTTCAGACAAGGTGTGTGTCAAGTGTGCTACATGACCAAATGCTTTTCCGTCATAAACTAGTCCATGCATGTAGAAACTTAGCACTGTCAGGGAGAAACCTGGGCCAGAACATTTATCCCTGACATCTAATTTCCGACATGTGAGCTGGGGAAAATTGCATGGGAGGAACTCTTAACTGTGAGAGACTCCTACTGCAGTTTGAAGTGGTACAAGCCAGGTACCAGTTTACTGCCTCTGTAAAAACTAGACTTACTTTACAGTGACAATGGAATAGACCTCCTGGGTCCTGGCCTCAGACCTGCACCTGGTCTGGCAAGCTCCTGGTATTCTATTAGGAAAATATTTATTTAGGTAACTGTTTCCAGTTGCATTCAATTTTTAAAAAAATGTGTACATAGTTTTCATGCTGACATGCTATCGCAAAGAGTGGAAAAACTGTATGAATAAAATAAAACCCTATTTAATCTCTGGACAAGGAGCTTAACATCTGCAGCAAGATAGCAGCCGAGGCAGGCTTGCCAAATAGTAAACTCACTTTTTTGGGGGGGGGAGTTAACATTTGTGTTGTCTGAAACGGAACATAGTAAAACCTTTAGCAATCAGTGATAAAACGAAAACCAAAATAGACTGAAACAAGTGGAAAATTCATCAAGATCTGATGATGCAAAGTTTCCAGCCAGTATAAGTATACTTTAACAACTTGTTCTTTACTGTAATCCAATTGTTAACATACTGAAACAATTTTGGGGCAGCTCATAAGATTGATCGTATTCATTAGTATTTTTTCTGACAGATACTCAGGACGTTACATTCGCTTCTCAGCTGGAAACTATATGCGAGCCTGCCAGATATGGCAAAACTGTGAGTGTTTGGGGAGGGGAAGGCTATAAAGCTGTTAAATTGCCTACGGTTCTGATACAGCGCAGAACATCTGGTCTGGAGAGCTTGAGGAAACGCCATTAAAAAAAAAAAACCCGGCAGAAAAGAAAAAAATCTTTGTGCTACGGAACAGGCCAGGTTTTGTACGCTTCTGTCAGATGCATAAAAAGGAGGGGAAGAAAGGGGGGGGGAATACTTGGCAAGCTGCAGGATGATTGGTCAGTCACGTACGGAGCCAGACGCTCTAGCAAGCAGGGTTTGTTAAGACATCTGGTCGAGTTCCACCAGCCGCTTCCACGACGGAGGGGAGAGGCGGAGGGATAAAAATGAAGCAGCTACCCCAGCATTCCAAAACGTACACATCAGGGCTCTGATAGCAAGAAAAATAAACAGAGAGAAGGAAACCCTGTCTAGACTTCGCTGCTGCTGAGGCTGCTGCAGACACAGGGTTGGTATTTACTTGGAGAAGGCCTGCCAGGGCCGCTCTTGCAGGCGAGGAGGTGGGGGGAGGCAAAAATAGCCGTAATAATATTGGTGCGCGCATGTAAAATAATACAGGAAGCGGCACACTGACCGTAAATGAGAACGACAGATTCCTCAATGGCGTGCTGGTAGCTGAACTGGGAGTCCAGGAGGGCACGGGTGACAAAGGAACCATAGTAGGTGGACTGGTACCAGCCGACGTGAAGATGGTCGATGTTGACGTGGCGGAGGCTCCTCATCATCTCCATCTGATACTGAACTGGAGGGAGAGAAAAAAAACCAAGCACTTTAAGGGAGAAGCTCATATTTGCATTACTCAACATTGGTGAACAATGCACCGAATAAAGGCGATTTGCTACTGGTGGTAGAATGGGCAGGAGCTTGAACCAGGAGCATCTCAAGGCTGCACAATTGGGAAGCAAGGAAGAGAGTCGTTCTATTCATTCCTGGCATGTTTTTAAGACAAACATGTCTCTCTCTTTTTTGAAATAGGCTTGGGCAGGTCTGCCGCCTTGACATGAGAGATCTAGCAAAAGAAGTGGGGGGTTTGCTCTCAATATTGAGGGATAAACTGCAACCCCGTGGTAGAGGACACGTTTTGCTCGCAGGAGGTCTCAGCTTCTGTCCCTGTCGTCTCCGGTCATCGGCCTAGCCTGTTAAAAGGTTCAAGAAGAAAGTGGGAGGGACGGACCTTTGCTAAGAGTCTTGTGAGCTGCTGTCTGTCAGAATGCAGACAATACTGCAGTGATGGGAAGCAGGCCTGCTCCCTAGGCTTTGCTGAAGGTCCAAACCCCTCAGGCTCCTTCAACTGCCACCTAGCAGAAACCATTTCATCTGGCTGCAGCACAGGGAGGCTTGCTCGACTGTGACACAAGCACTGTTTAGACCAGGATGGCTTCCATTTAAGGAGGTCATTACCAAAACCCTGCCAGAGTGTGCTGCTTTCCTCTTTCCCTCTCATCCTTTTTTCCTTTTGCGCCACATCTCTTAAGATTATAAGCCCGAAGGCAGGGAATGTCTCGCCTCACTTGTTATTTATGTCACATTAAGCCGCTCTGGGAACCTTTTCCACCCAAAAAGCAGGTTAAAAATACTTTAAATCAGGGCTGGAGAACCTATTGCGCCTCCTGACATCATTGGACTACAGCTCCCATAATCCCTGACTACTGTTCTTGCCAGCTGAAGCTGATGGGAGTTTTAGCCCGACAGCATTAGAAAACCAAAGATTCTCCACCTCTGCTTTAAACAAGTTCCTATTGTGAGAGTGTGCCGATCAAACGGCCTTCCCCATCTGTTAAAAATGACAGCTTCCCTCAAGTATTCATTCCCGAACATGTCAGAAATATAGGATATTGCCTTTTCCTACATGGCTGCTGCTGTTTTTAACCATTGCAATTTTTGGCAGCTTCTTAGTCCCTCTCGCTGCTTTAGTTTTCTCCCAGCTCTACGCTTAGTTCCAGTCAGCATCCTAGACAGTCCACTGCTGCCTCCTGATCTGACCTAGTTATTATATATGCTCACAGTTCAGGCCTATGTTTTCACCGCAGCAACACCCTGACTCTTGTGTACCTTGGTGTCCTTGCCCGTTATATCTGCCCGTTCAACCCAACTCTCTTTCAGGTCCAGCAGCTTCCCCTCTCTGCTTCTATTCTCATTCCAGCCCAGCTTGGATCTGAATTGACCTCACTACAATCCGCCCTTGTGCTCCATCCAATTCTAGTCCAAACCCTGGTCAGGATTCCCATTTCAATTCCGCTGTAAGCGCCGTTTCCTACTGCCCAGAGATAACAGTCTTTCCCTCCCCTCAAAGAAACCCTATGAAGCCAATTTTGTTTTATTCACAGTAGATACTTGTTTAAAATGTAAAGTATATGTGCAGGGTGCATACGTTTGTGGTAATCAAATCTAACCCAGGTACACTGGTACCTTGGTTCTCGAACTCTATCCGTTCCAGAAGTCTGTTCGACTCCCGAAAAGTTCGAAAACCAAGGCGCGGCTTCTGATTGGCTGCAGGAGCTTCCTGCACTCAAGCGGAAGCTGCATCTGACGTTCGGCTTCCAAAAAACATTTGAAAACTGTAACAATTACTTCTGGAGTTTTGGCATTCGGGAGCCGACTTGTTCGTCAACTAATCCGTTTGAGAACCAAAGTTCCACTGTAGAAGCATAGGAATCGGTGGGCAGTCACTTCAACAGGAAACCAATGTTCTCATGGGCAGGTGGGTGGAACTTGTGGAAGGTGCTTGGAAAACAGTGACACTACTGCGCTCCGTGGCAACCTGGAAGTAATGGAGCGTGTTACTTCTGGGTTTCACCACGCGCGCATGTGCAGACGCTCAAAATGATGTCACATGCATGCGCGGAAGCGCCGAAATGCGATCCGCGCACGCGGGTTACGTTCGCTTTGGGATGCGAACGGGGCTCCAGAACGGATCCCGTTCGCATCCCGAGGTACCACTGTATTATACCACTTTCTCTCCCACCCGCCCAATAGCTCTGGGAACCGTGGTTTGTTAAGGGTGCTGAGAATTTTTAGATGACCCCTACTTCCCTCTCAAAGCTATGATTTCTAAAACTGGCATGTCTAAGCAACATTTTGGACCTTTCCTGCCTCCAGTCCCAGCACTCAACCCACTGATCAGTGGCATGCTTTTCAAAAGATGGGGGTGGCATGCTGTCCTCTTATTTATGACATGTTTACTGGGTTTTAAGTGCAACAACATGTCTGTGAAGAAATGGTGCTAATTTCATTGTTTCAGGGTGGTGACAATAAAATCAGTTCTCTCACTGGCCAAGTCTTCCCTCAAACTGGAATTTAATTTGCAGTGTTAATAATTAAGTTAACAACAGAAGCTAAAATGTGTGGTAAAGGCCTTCAGCTTCTTCCTCACACAAGCAGGATCCAGTTGGAGAATGGAGACAATTAATATACTTTCATATGATATTCACACATACACACACACATTTCCAAAAGGCTAAATTACATTTTTAAACTATTTGCAGAGGAATATGAAGGCTGAGTATGTGTGCGCTAGATCAGTACCATTTTTCCCTTTGTTAAATATGTAAAATATTAACCTATGTTAAATGTAGACCTGTAATTGAGAAAATGTTTTTAAAATTAAAAATCTGCAATACATCAAAAACAGAGCTTGTTCATCCTTAATTCTGCTTTCATTTCAAATTTTCATTTTTAAGTAAAGGCACTTAGAAAACAATGGTAGGGACTGTGTGTGTTTTCAATTGTTAGACCTTTAATTTTGAAACGAGCGTGCAAATATTTCCCACTGTTTCCAAACGTTGGTTTGGATGAAACATTAACTTTAGTAAACAAGTCTTGCCGCTCTCAGGCTTTCAGATTCCCCCTTCCTTTTTCTGCTGTGGCCTCAGAGAAGAGTTTGGACAGTTCTGGTTAATCAAAACCATAGCCTGAGCCCAGATAAACTGTGGTTCATCATAACTAGTGTTAAACTAACTTAGTTCCACAGTTTATAAAACTGGCTTGTCTCCACTTACTATAGCTAATATTCACCACAACTTGAGCTCAAAGAACATGCTAAACTGTGGTTTACCTAAAATGGGGAAACGTGCATGCCCAGAAAAAAGAAACTAGGCTCATTCTCAATTTTCTAAACAATGGCTTAACATTATGTCTGAATACAGCCAAAGCCTGGGCAAGAAAGATGCTTTCCACCAACAATTTAATCCTTTTGATTTTCACAGTTTACCGATTTGAGAAAACACAGGGATGTCCAGTTTGAATATAGCAATGAAGCCAAGGTTTGGGATCACCAAATCATGCACACCGTTCCTCAACCCACATCAAAATTCCAGATGTCCCCATTTACCTGTATTAAGAATAAAGTCTCAATCAGTGTATATGATCATAGCTAGGCTAGGTTTAAATAGTCACATGTAACACTGGAAGATGGGAAGAAGAAATCACATGATAAGATGTACGCAATCAACCTACTAGCTTCTATCTAGACCCTAAATTGTAGTCCCTGTTATGTTCGGACTACACCAGAGAACTAAAATCCACAAGTGTAGCTTCTCTACAGATGCATTCAGTCCTACGTAGATTCCTAGAAACATGTTTCAGTAAAAATGAATAGGATTTACTTCCAAATACAGTGGTGCCCCGCAAGACGAATGCCTCGCAAGACGAAAAACTCGCTAGACGAAAGGGGTTTCCGTTTTTTGAGCTGCTTCGCAAGACAAATTTCCCTATGGGCTTGCTTCGCAAGACAAAAACGTCTTGCAAGTTTGTTTCTTTTTCTTAACACCATTAATACAGTTGCGACTTGACTTTGAGGAGCAACTCATAGAACGCAGTGTACATAGTAGCCTTTTTTGAGGTTTTTAAAGACTTTGGTGATTTTTGAAGCTTTTCTGTGACCATTGGGCCACTCTGCTGTTTTTTTAAAAAAATTCTGGGTTTGAATTTCTGTGTGCTGGGTGGCTGGGGGAACAGTTGGGGAGGGGTTTGCAAGAATCTGGAAGCTTGTGTTTTTTTCCTGCATTTTTATGATTTTCTGTGACCATTGGGCCACTCTGCTGTTTTTTTAAAAAAAATTCTGGGTTTGAATTTTGAAATACTCTTTACAGTATGTGTGACTTTAAAGAGCACTTAATAAACTCTTGTTGTACCAAATTTGGCTTTGTTTGGACTTTTTCTGACCATAGGAACGCATTAATTGATTTTCAATGCATTCCTATGGGATTTCGTGCTTCGCAAGACGAAAAATTCGCTAGACAAAAAAATTCACGGAATGAATTAATTTCGTCTTGCGAGGCACCACTGTAAATGCATTTAGGATTAGGATGGGTGTATTCAGAAGGTTCCATGGGACGCGAGTGGCGCTGTGAGTTAAACCACAGAGCCTAGGACTTGCCGATCAGAAGGTCGGCAGTTCGAATCCCTGCAACGGGGTGAGCTCCCGTTGCTCAGCCCCTGCTCCTGCCAACCTAGCAGTTCGAAAGCACACCAAAGTGCAAGTAGATAAATAGGTATCGTTCCGGCGGAAAGGTAAACGACATTTCCGTGTGCTGCTCTGGTTCGCCAGAAGCGGCTTAGTCATGCAGGCCACATGACCTGGAAGCTGTATGCCAGCTCCCTCAGCCAATAAAGCGAGATGAGTGTCACAACCCCAGAGTCGGCCACGACTGGACCTAATGGTCAGGGGTCCCTTTACCTTTACCTTATTCAGAAGGTTATTCAGAAAGTAGTGAATCAGGGCCATATGGAATCAAGAATGTGAAGGAAAAGCCTTATAAGAAGCTTCAAGATAACTGGAAGTCTGAAGGATCAGGTACAATTGATTTCAGTGTGTGTTTCATTTGCCTCCGTTTAGGTGAAAGATGCGGAAATATCCTATTTCTAGACTTCGCTAGTAATAATCCGTCTGTCTAGACCTGTGTGCGGCACAAGACTTGTACACAGTCACCTATGGGAGGGAGTGTGTCTAAGCAACCAAACCAGCAAGTTTTACAGAGCTGGTTTCCTTGGCTTTTTATTTTAGGCCATCAGCATACGTGACGTCAGAGGGGGAGATCTGATGCATCCTACGGCCCCTGGAATGCTGTCCCAAGGAGTCAAAGAACTGCAGCCCTCAACTCTCTGTAAAAAGGGTAAGTTTTAAAAGTTTCTTGAATGCCAGGACAGAAGACGCCATGCAAATGTTAACTAGAAGAGAGTGCCACAACTGTGGTGCTTATTATTCTTTGCTTTGAGCTTTTCTGAAAACGAAGGAGGTCATAAAGCAATGAGGAAACAAATATCAAGCAAGGCCCGTAATATATTTTGTAATATAAAAGGATGAATGTGTCAACACTATGGATAAACCTATGTATTACACAGTTGTCAATGAACTGATATTGGCTGCAGCTTCCCATGTGTACATTTGGTGATAAAAGATGAATTTGCTGTTGTTAATCTGTGAGCTTCGGTTCTTAAGAGTACAGAGAATGTCAGTATGTGTAAAAATAACCCGTATGGTAATTTCCTCATAAGAATATCTCTTCTGCTTCGTAAGTTAAATAATGTGCTAAACCGCAATTCAACTTGGAGTACTTGGAGGTCTATTGATATCAATAGGACAGTGTAAAGCACATAGTTAACTCTCCAACTGAAAATGGTGGTTACCCACTTTGGCTAGACATTTCATCGTGCCCTTGAAAGAACTTTTTAAAGTAGTTAATTACACAGAACCCCCAACAAGGAAGCAAACAGGGGTAGAGGAACTGAGCAAGTTTTTACTCAAATGAAAAATATTTTCTTTATTTTAGTTTTAAAGGAAAGCTAGGATTGGCTTGCCAATTCTGTTCTCAGCTCCAGGGTATGTAGATTCTTTCCAGATTACAGACTATCACCTTTTTACCAAAAAAAAAGGGGGGGGCTAAATGCGGCATCATGGCAAGGCATGCAATATTTCCACAAGGTGGGGAATCACCATACGTACTAAGATCAATTAAGAGAGTTACTTTCATTTCTGCTACTCTCTTCCTAGAAACAAAAATCCAAAATGTGTAAAAGACGGCTTCTTTTTTTAACGACGGGGAGTTAAATAGTATACTGTCCTGAGAATATATAGAAATTGTCTGCCAGATTCTAAGCTGCAGTTCAATAGTGGTTAAGGAATGGCAACTGAGACTGAGTACCTGAAGTGCTGATTGCACATATTCCACTGGATAGATTCCAAAAGCCATCAAGACTTCTATCCAGCAAAAACATACAATTTCAATGCATGTCCACCCATGGCAAGATTTATCTTCTTTGATCTAATTCGCCAAATATTGACAAAATTGCATGCTTTGCCACATACTGCCAACTTACCTTTGATCCTTAATACTGTACAACATACTTTTACTAAAGCCTACTGACAGCAATGCCCATTCTCTAAGTTTAAGCCTTTGTTTCTGCTTTTCTAATGAACAAACAGATAAAATTAGTAAATCTGTGCTTTGCTAAAACACACTGAACAGTTAAAAATAAGTTTGAAGACCAGCGCAGATGTCAACACAAAAGTTGCTAGGGTGCGAAATAGCAGTATTTTGTCTTTTTCCTGTTGAAGCATAAGTGTTCAGAGCAAAATTAAAGAGAGCCATTGCATGTCCAGACATAGCAGTCACCTGGACCATGAGATCAAAGGCAATGCCATGCCAAGTTGTAGTGTAGACTCAGGTACATTCCATAGTCCAAAGAGATAAGCTGGAATTTTGACTCGAAATGCCAGGTTTTATAATAACTGGCAAAGGGATCATCGCACCATCTCTAACAAGCCAAATGTCAACCTGCAATTCTATTTGGGGCTCGTTGAACCCTCATAAAAGAAACAAATAAGAAAAGAAAAATTCTCGTTATCTCTAGAAGAGGTGAATCTATAGTGTAAAGCACACAACTAATTGAAATTCTATCAAATTATACATCTACTGACCAATATGAAAAAGAATGATTTGCATGAAACACATGCATGGGATTATAGACTCAACTAGCTAACCAGATCTACAAGAACACCATGCCTTTTCTCAAGGTAAAAACCAGATCATCACTGTTACACAATATCATTAATTGTTGTTGTTTAGTCGTGTCCGACTCTTTGTGACCCCATGGACCAGAGAACACCAGGCACTCCTGTCTTCCACTGCCTCCCGCAGTTTGGTCAAACTCATGCTGGTAGCTTCGAGAACACTGTCCAACCATCTTGTCCTCTGTCATCCCCTTCTCCTTGTGCCCTCCATCTTTCCCAACATCAGGGTCTTCTCCAGGGAGTCTTCTCTTCTCATGAGGTGGTCAAAGTATTGGAGCCTCAGCTTCAGGGTCTGTCCTTCCAGTCAGCACTCAGGGCTGATTTCCTTAAGAATGGATAGATTTGTTCTTCTTGCAGTCCATGAGACTCTCAAGAGTCTCCTCCAGCACCATAATTCAAATGCATCAATTCGTCGGCGATCAGCCTTCTTTAACTATATTACCGTATTTTTCACCCTATAGGACGCACTTTTTCCCCTCCAAAAATGAAGGGGCTTCAGGAAGCTATCCGCAAGCCGTGGGAGTCGCGCAGCTCTCCCACGGATTGCGGAGAGCTGCCTGTTCTGGGGGCTGGGGTCGGGGGAAGCTCGGGCTTCCCCCGCCCCAGCCCCGCGCCTGGGGGGGGGGAATAATTTTTTTCCCTTTATTTCCCCCAAAAAAACTAGGTGCACCCTATGGGCCGGTGCACCCTATGGGCCAAAAAATACGGTATCTGTCGGCCAGGTGGTGTGTTACCCACACAAAAATCATTACGGTGTAATGTACATAGTTTGCAACACTGGACCTTGTGAGAACTGGGTTCATATGCCTGTTCAATTATGAGGCTCTCCTTAGTCATGTTTAAGGGTTACTGTGAGAATAGCAGGGGATAAATCTTATTCAATATATGTTGCCCTCCTTGGAAGAGGGTGGGATTTAAACGTGGCAGGGGAGAAACATTACAACATGCTATCTCAGCTTAAAATGAGAAATATACAAGACTTGTGTCCATGCTGGCCTTGTGATGTCTCTCCCTCCCTCTCTACTTGCTCCATGGGGTCACGAAGAGTCGGACACGACTAAACGACTAAACAACAACAACAACCATACTTTACTGTATAGACAAACCAGGAAACTGTGGTTATGTGGTTGAACAAGTCAACTTTGCATCATAGTTTCCTCTACAACCAAACTTGGAAACTATGGCTCCTAAAAACTTCCAGGGTTGACTGCTGTATGTCAAAGACAGGAAAGAAGGTGATGAGAGAACATCTTAATCAAGCCTAAAATGACATACAACAGGGGAAATTGGTGACCTTGCTCATCCGTTAAATGTAGAACCTGACACTAATAACACACATATGTGACTTCAGCTGACTAAGGAGAGAAACCTAGGATTAAGTGTCGCAATAATGAATTGAAAGGCTTAGCTTGATCTATGGGATAACTCATTTCTGTGCCTGCATATAAGCAGTCTCAGAGATGATTTGTCAGAAAGCATCTAGAATTTATAAATGTGCCAGTACAATAGCAGGAAATGCAGACACTTAAAATTCTGTGTAAAGTAATGTCTGTTCACAAGGGGGGGGGGATTGAACTGCACTAGTCCAATACAAATATAGCTTTTGTTCAAATGCTATTTTATTCAACAGATGGTGACGCACGACAGGAAGGAAACTCGTTCATGCTTAGGAGATGGCTCACCACCAAAATGGTGTCATCTTTACTAATACAACAATTGGGAAGAACGAAATCTTAATGTATCTTAGAAGTACAAAGTCACAAGAATAGTGAAAGCTGCCTTATACCTAGTCAGGTCACTGGTCCATCAAGCCTGGTATTGTCTAGCCGGACTGGTAGCAGTTCTGCAGTGTCTCCAAAGAGGTTCTTTCCTGGAGATGGCAAGGACTGAACCTGGATCTGCGCCATCGCTCTGTGGGTCAGCATCTGCTTTACATGCATTAAGCCCCAGGCTTAATCTCTGGAATCTTCAGTCAGGGCTAGGAAAATCTCACCTTGGGCAGCTGCTGCCAGTCAGTGCAGACAGTACTGAGATAGATGGACCAATGGTCTGAGTCAGTATAATGCAGAATCCTGTGTATTCAAAGCACATATTCTGCCACTGAGCTAAAGCCCTTTCCCAAACGTGCTTTACAGATTTGCAGGTCATGCTTGCACAGGATCTCTGTTTCATTCCAATTTTAGTATTAATTAGGGGTGAGGAACCTCTGGCCTGCATGCCAGCAACTTTGGGCAAGCCACGCCCAGCTGCCCTATACCTGGCATCATACAGCTTTCTAAATAATAATTTTTTATTTATACCCCGCCCTTCCCGGTTCAAAATCTGGGCTCAGGGCGGCCAACAACAAATCCAAAACACCTAATTGTAAAAGCAGCACAAAACACAGTATAAAAACATGAATAACAATAAAATTCAAAAATCAAAAATCAATTTAGAGGAAATAAGCATTAGATAATCCCCAGGACTAGCTGGCTGAATTGGTCCTACTTGGGCCAGCTAAAGCGCAGAACATGGGGCTGACAATGTCCCTTGCAGTATGGTCCCCTAGTTAGAACTTCAGACGATGGATTTGCACAGGTGGGCTGGAAAACACACCCTTCAATCATGTGGTGCCATGTGATTGACGGGCGAGTGGGCCTGCCAACTTTGGTCTGTGAAACTGATCCTAAATAAGGATCTGGTCCACAGCGCTGAAACTGGAATGGAGACTCCAGCTCTTGGATCCCAGTTCCAATCAGGCTCAGCCACCATGGCGAATAATCAGGGGTGATAGGACCTGCAAGAAAGCACCCCAGTTTGTGGCAAGAAGCCAGACCCGAACACTTCTGAGCTGTAAAAACAGGTGGTGGGGAGGAAAAATGCCTTCCTTTCTGCATGTCTCAAAAAGCACTGCAAGGGAGGTTTTCAAGAGGCTGGGAAACTGCTGGAATGAAAGGGATCACGTTTAATTCGACCATGACAGTACACAAAGGGAGAGAAAACTTTTACAGGATCTATATTTGCACAGCAGGGTTTTAAACTGTGCAGCTTTTGCAACATCACAAGGAGGAGATTGGAGACATCTAAGTAAAGACTTCAAAAAAAGAGAGCAACTGCTATTCATAATATTATCACTGCTCGAGAGCAAGAGAAGTTTTCTAACTTAATATCTAATTTTATTTCCAGTGTTCTTTATGAGCAGCACCTAATTTTAGGACAGCAGGGAGTCTTTGCTTTTAGCAGGGCAAAACCAAATTTCCTCGCACAGCCATGCCTGTGAACAGCATTTTCTTTTTTATAAATATTTATTAAGGTTTTTTAATAAGAAAATACAATAATAATGAACATTATTGCTTTGTTTTAACAAAGTTTCATAATATTCTTGAGCTTCCTCACGCCTCCCGCTCCCATTTGCATCTTTAATAATTTTTGTCAAGCAAATTATCATCTTATTTCCAAATCTATGACCACATGCTTAAATATCAATTCTTAATCTATTTTAATGATGGCCAATTATTTATAACCAAGCATCCTTCTTAACATTCCACTAAATCACAATATTTCTGCAGGTAGGTCTTGAATTTCTTCCAATCTTCTTCAATCCTTTCTTCTCCCAGGTCTCGGATTCTGCCAGTCATCTCCGCCAGTTGCATATAGTCCATCAGTTGCATCTGCCATTCTTCCAGTGTGGGTAGATCTTGAGTTTTCCAGTTCTTAGCAAGTAGTATCCTTGCTGCTGTTGTTGCATACATGAAAAATGTTCTATCTTTCTTTAGCACCTTCTGGTCTACAATGCCCAGAAGAAAGGCCTCTGGTTTCTTGGTAAAGGTATACTTAAACACCTTTTTCAACTCGTTATATATCATTTCCCAGAAGGCCTTCACTTTAGGGCAAGTCCACCAGAGGTGAAAGAATGTTCCTTCATTTTCTTTACATTTCCAACATTTGTTATCCGACGAATGGTATATTTTGGCAAGTTTAACTGGGGTCATGTACCATCTGTATATCATTTTCATTACATTTTCTTTCAAAGCATTACATGCAGTGAAATTCAACCCAGTGGTCCACAACCTTTCCCAGTCCTCAAACATAATGTTATGCCCAATGTCCTGTGCCCATTTTATCATAGCCGACTTAACCATTTCGTCTTGCGTATTCCATTTCAGCAGCAAATTATACATTCTTGAAAGTACCTTAGTCTTAGGTTCTAACAGCTCTGTATCCAACTTTGATTTCTCCACCTGGAATCCTAGCTTTTTATCACTTTTAAAAATTTCCTTAATCTGAGCGTAATGTAACCAGTCTCGCACTTTATCCTTCATTTTCTCCATACTCTGCAATTTCCAGTTGTCCCCATCTTTTTCTAACAATTCCCAATATTTCGGCCAGTAGGCTTCCATATTGGGTCTTTTCCAAGCCTTAGCTTCCAAGGGTGAGAGCCACCTCGGAGTTTTATTTTCTAATAAGTCTTTGTATTTTGTCCAGACATTAAACACTGCTTTTCTGACAATATGGTTCTTAAAGGCCTTATTTATCTTAACTTTGTCATACCACAAATATGCGTGCCACCCAAAAGCATTGTTAAAACCTTCCAAATCTAGCACGTCAGTGTCTTCAAGAAGTAGCCAATCTTTCAGCCAGCAGAAAGCTGCGGCTTCATAATACAGCCTTAAGTCTGGCAGGGCAAAGCCCCCTCTTTCCTTTGCGTCTGTTAGTATCTTAAACTTAATTCGGGGCTTTTTGCCCTGCCAGACAAATTTAGAGATATCTCTCTGCCACCTCCGAAAGCACTCCGTTTTGTCCACAATTTGCAATGTTTGAAACAAAAACAACATCTTTGGCAACACATTCATCTTAATGGCAGCAATTCGGCCTAACAAAGTTTCAATTTTGCCCAACTTTCCAAGTCTCTCTTGATTTCAGACCAGCATTTTTCATAATTATCCTTAAATAGACTCAGATTCTTAGCTGTTATATTAACCCCTAGGTACTTTACCTTTTTCACCAGTGATAATTCTGTTTCTCTCTGAAACCGTTCTGACTCTGCATCTGTCATATTTTTCCCTAACACCTTCGTTTTTTGTTTATTTAGCTTAAATCCTGCGACCTGTCCAAAATCATGTATCAGTTGTAAAACTCTTTTCGTACTAGATTCTGGCTCCTGCAATGTCAAAACTAGGTCATCTGCGAAAGCTTTAAGTTTATATTGTTTCGCTCCGACCTCAATCCCCTGCACCAGCCGGTCACCTCTAATCAAGTTCAAGAGCACCTCCAGGACTGAAATAAATAACAGAGGGGAAATCGGGCAGCCTTGTCGTGTTCCTTTTTCAATTTTAAATTCTTCCGTTACCACATTGTTAACTATCAATTTGGCTTTTTTCTCTGAATATATTGCGTCAATCCCATTTTGAAAACCCCGCCCCGCTCCCATTTCTTTTAAATTTCCCTTCATAAATTTCCAAGAAATGTTGTCAAAGGCCTTCTCCGCGTCTATGAAAATCAAAACTGCTTTAGTGTTTATATTTGTTTGCAAAAGTTCCAAAATGTCTATAATGTTCCTTGTATTTGCAAACATATGTCTCCCTGGGAGAAAGCCTGCCTGGTCCTTATGAATCACCTCATTCAAAGCTCTTTTAAGTCTGCTTGCTAAAACATCAGCAAATATTTTGTAATCCACATTTAAAAGGGAGATGGGGCGGTAGTTCTTCAGTTGTGTCTTTTCAGTTTCTGATTTTGGTATCAACGTGATAAAAGCTTCCTTCCACGATTCCGGCGCCTTCTTTCCCTCCAAAATTTCATTGCTGACCTCCATCAAAGGTTGAATCAAATAGTCACTCATTGTCTTATAATACTTGGAGGTCAGGCCATCTGGTCCTGGAGATTTGCCCAGCTTCATGTTCTGAATGGCTTGTTCAATTTCTTGTCGTGTTATTTGACTATTCAGGAGTAGTCTATTTTCTTGTGTAAATTTTTTAAGACTATGTTTTTTCAGAAATTGTTCAATCTCAACTTCATTTTGCGGCCCTTGAGTGTACAGTTTCTTGAAATATTTCTGGAAGGATTTTCTGATTTCCACAGGGTTCTGAATATTTCTTCCTTCAATTTCTAAATTTGTTACTATATTCAACTTTTGTCTCTTCTTCAACTGCCAAGCCAGCAGTTTCCCACATTTATTTGCCGATTCAAATGTTTTTTGTTTCATTAGCTTAATCTTCCATTCTATTTCCTGGTTTATCAATTTGGAATATTGTGCCTGATAAAGCTTAATTTCTCTCAGAATCGGCTGTGACTTCGGATTTGCTCTTAACTTCTTCTCTAATTCTCTTATTTTCTCCAAAATTTTGTCTTTCTTTTCATTTTGTTTCCTTTTCTTAATGACATTCTGTTGTATTAAGAACCCTCTCATCACAGCTTTACTTGCGTCCCAAATTGTTCTTTTTTCCACCGTTGTATTCAAATTTATTTCGAAATAGTCCTTCAAAGCTTTTTGGGCCTTTTTGATAATCTCCTGATCTCTAAATAAGTTGTCATTCATCTTCCATCGAAAGGAGCCGGTTGGGAGCAGTGTCAAATCCATTTTCAAAGCGTTATGGTCGGAGCAGGTCTTTGGGCAGATTTCCACTTTCCTAACCTTAGGTGCCAGACCTCTAGTAATCCATATTTGGTCGATTCTTGTCCAAGTCAGGTGGGCTTCAGAGAAGAATGTTCCTTCCTTTCCCAAGGGGTTTCTCGTTCTCCAAATGTCAATCCAGTCCATATTGTCTGTCATTTCGAAAAAGGTCTTAGGTAGTCTGCCATCTTTGGTAACCTTTTGACCTTGCGACTTATCCATGTTAGTTGATACAATCCCGTTCATATCTCCCATCAAAATGATGTTATCAAAGTCCAGATACTCCATGTGAACAGCATTTTCTTATGGGTTTAAGAAACAACAGCCATTACCCCTTGCGCACACATGTACACACAATTTAACACTAGGATGCTACCTAAAGAAAAACGAACATCTGGCAAAACATGTCATAAGCTCGGGGTTCCCAGCTGCTACTATGTTTAATTTCTATGCTCTACAGCTGTAAGATTTGTTCATAATTCTGAAGAAAAAAGAAGAATAAAAAGACGATCCCAGATTTAAAGTGCCCTCCCATCATTGAAACAATCAACCATTTTCCCCTTCATTAACAGGGCCCTTCATCTTAGGTTTTTTTGTTTTTTAGACATTCAAACTAACTAAAAGAGGAGGAAGGTGCTTTGTGTAACGTCGACAAGCAATTTAACAAATGTTTCTTAATATGCTCTTTTGAATATAGTTAAGAGCCACATTTTTAAATTTAGATTGTTAGGTCCAAGGCACCAACTTTCATAAACGAAACGAAGGGAACCCAAAAACAAACCACCCACCACTTAATGTTCTGAACTTGACAGCATTGCCAAGCCAATACAAAACAAGCCAAGCTAGTCCTCAAGGAAGTTTTATACGGTCTTTTGAGAGAATGCTTAAGTATTAACAATGCATTGCTGAATTTTTAATATTCCTTGCCATAAACTGAAGAAAGTGATTACAGGCAACAAACTGCTGTGAATCTTGCAGCTGAAAAAAAGACCCTGTAGTGCTACAAGGAGATATGTGTATGTATATATATATATATATATATATATATATATATATATATATATATATATATATATATGCAGGTTTTGGTGTCCTCGGGTGTCTTCCCGTGTAAAAGTTGGGGTGTCTAGGCGACGTTTCGACGAGGTCTCACTCGTCATCTTCAGGCTGGTGCTTTCGGCTTCTTGTTACTGGAACAGAGCAGGATCTCAGTGTTTGAGTTCCTATAAATACTCTTGAGGGGGTGTGGTGTATAGCCTCCAATGTTCTGGGCAGAGAGGAAGTTCCCAGGCCAGTGTGCCTTTTCTTCTTTTGTTCCTTAATTACTTGAGGGATATCCTGAGTGATTTCTTGAGTGATATCCTGAGTACCACTTAGGTGGGTCATTAGGTGTGGATTAGTTGCTAAAGTCTTTGTGTCTTGACCTCTTGAACTTTGTGAAGAGTTTTTCTGAGAAGATGGCTGTACTGCACTTAGTTGTGCTCTGGCTTGGCTTCGTGTATAGGGGCGAGCTGTGGTTTTGTGGCTTGTGTCAGCCAGATCTGTGTAGGGATTGCAGGGGGGTGCAGCATCCGGAGGTGCCTCCATGGTTTGGCTACTGGATGGTGTCTGTAATTTATCTGTGGAGAGGGTCTGGGTTTGGGTCTGGTGTGGTTGATTGGTGATGGCGTTCTGTGTGCCACCAAAGGTCCCCCAGCCTTGCAATGCAGATAACAACTGGGATAAATATCTCGCATTTAGTAATCACGCAATTGGCTATAAACCAATTGCGAAGAAAAGGCACACTGGCCTGGGAACTTCCTCTCTGCCCAGAACATTGGAGGCTATACACCACACCCCCTCAAGAGTATTTATAGGAACTCAAACACTGAGATCCTGCTCTGTTCCAGTAACAAGAAGCCGAAAGCACCAGCCTGAAGATGACGAGTGAGACCTCGTCGAAACGTCGCCTAGACACCCCAACTTTTACACGGGAAGACACCCGAGGACACCAAAACCTGCATTCCTGTACCCGTGAAAATCTACGAAAGCAAATATATATATATATATATATATTTTCTTAATTTGGAGTTCCCAAAAATAGGGGGTGTCGTATACATGGGGGTGTCCAATACACGAAAAAATGTGGTATATATTTTTAAAAGCAAGCAAAGATTTGCAGAAGAAGGGAATGCACACTTGCATTTTCAAACAGCTGTGAAAGATCACTTCTCTGGTGGAGCAAATATCAATAGGAAGTTCAAAAACATATATAGGATATAAAATATTCCATCTTCTCACATGCTCAGCCACTTGGACAGTATTGAGCACGGGGGCGGGAGGAGAGTAGCCTTGTAAGAATACAGGCTAATTGGAAAATGAGTAGGAAATTAGCCTATTGAAAGCAGAAGGAAAGCAAGAAATAAATGTTAGTGGAGTTGTTGCAGCTGTGAATTTATTGTTTTGCGATTGTTAAAACCAGTGTTTATAGCCAATTGCGTGATTACTAAATGCGAGATATTTATCCCAGTTGTTATCTGCATTGCAAGGCTGGGGGACCTTTGGTCTTCCAGATGTTGTTGGACTACAACTACCATCCGCCTCAGCCAGCCAAGCCAACCATTGGGGACGAGGGGAGCAGTGGTTCGCATCATCCAGAGAGGTCACAGGTTCCCTAGCCCTGCTGTGCTGGAGCTGAACTGATGCTATACATGTGCTATCATATTAAACTGTGTTTATACATCTTCCTTTTTTTAAGAACGGTGTATAGATGCAATTGTTTTAAAGGTGTTGTATGCTTTCACTGTAGTGCAAATTGCATCAGGATTCCTTATGGGAACACAATTCATAAATGAAGTAATACTCAGAAGCAAGCCCCACTCAATTCAATGGGCCTTAAAGGTAAAGGGACCCCTGACCGTTAAGTCCAGTCGCGGACGACTCTGGGGTTGCGGCACTCATTTCGCTTTATTGGCCAAGGGAGCTGGTGTACAGCTTCTGGGTCATGTGGCCTGCATGACTAAGCCGCTTCTGGCGAAACCAGAGCAGTGCACAGAAACGCCGTTTACCTTCCCGCCGGAGCGGTACCTATTTATCTACTTGCACTTTGACATGATTTCAAACTGCTAGGTTGGCAGAAGCTGGGACCGAGCAACGGGAGCTCACCCCGTCGCGAGGATTTGAACTGCCGACCTTCTGATCGGCAAGTATCAAATCAAATCAAAACTTTATTAGCAAAGCCAACAGCCACAGCTATACAAGAGTTAAAAGTGAAAATAGGGATAAAAGGAAGAAAAGAAGCAAAAGGAGGTCCGTCAGATGAACAAGTCTGTCACTCAGATGGTGGCCCTCAATTTCGCAGCTCTCTCGATGTACCTCGCGACCTTCTCTGTTATCTGACTATCCGTATCAGATAATAGAAAATACAGTGTAATGTCTGGTGAACGGCCGGGGTTGGAGAGAATGAGTGGAGTAATAATCTCATTCCTTAGGTCTTTGTAAAGGGGGCAAGATAGAAGGACGTGGGACACTGTTTCCGTGTTACCATCTCCACATGGGCAAAGTCGTTTTTCAAATGGAGTCTTTTGGTAACGACCTTCGAGTACAGCAGAGGGAAGAACATCCCATCTAGCCAATGTAAAGGCACGTCTGTATTTTGGGATGGTTAGTTTAAACAGATATGAAGCTGGAGAGTCAAAATGAGAAGGGGGAAAGTAGGTATACCATGGGCACAGTTTCTTTAAGATAATCAGGTTGTTTTGTCGTTCAATGTCTTTCAGGCGCTGGCCTATTAGACTCTTTGCTTTAATGAGGCCCATTGATGGTAGGGACTGTGAATGCAGACCGCATGTAAGGAGTTTTTGATGCACAGTTTTGAACCACTTGCTTTTGTGAGGGTCTTGCATTACTAGAGGCAGTAGACCAGGTGGATTCAGATTAAGATGAAGCCAATAGTTGAATGTTCTCTGCCAGGTCCGAGTTTCCACAGATGGAAGGCAGGCCTCGAGTCGTAATGCTGCGTTTGGAACACAGGAGGGGACGCCGAATATCTGCCTTAGAAATTTAGACTGAACAGTTTCAAGACTGGAGCAGTGGTTCCCCGTCCAGATTTGTGCCCCGTACAGTAACTGCGCCAGAGGTTTTGCTTGAAAAACTTCAAGGGCTGCTGGGATGTATCTGCCCCCCTTCGTGTAAAAGAAGCGGGACAGCATCTTGATACTTTGAGCTGCTTTTTCTTTGGCACATTTTTGATGGACATCCCAGGACCCGGTCGACTGGAAAACGATACCCAGATATTTGAAGGCTTTAACCTGTTCAATTGTCTGGTTATCCATCCTCCAGCTGTACTGTCTGTGTTTCCTTGCAAAAACCATAATTTTGGTTTTCTGATAGTTTATTGCAAGTTGCTCTCTCCTACAGTATGCTGAAAATTCACCTATGAGCCTATTTAAGCCTATTCTTGTTCGAGATAGGAGTATCGCATCATCAGCATACAAAAGCACTGATATTGATTTGTCAGCCAGTTTGGGGGCGTGGAAGTCCGGAGATGACAAACAGTTAACCATATCATTGATGTAGATGTTGAATAGAACTGGGGCCAGGATGCAACCTTGCTTGACCCCCTTACTGACAGGAACTGGTCCTATAAGATGGCCATTTAACGAAGTTCTTACATGCAGCACCGTGTCTTTATATAAACAGCTGATCAGAAATAATAGTCTTTTGTCTATACTTGATGTGCTCAATTTATCCCAGAGTCTTACACGTGGAATTGAATCGAAAGCAGCCTTTAGATCGATAAAGGCTGCATATAACACCCCACGGGATTTTTTGGCATATTTGTCAATTAAATAGGCTAGGGTGAAGCAATGGTCTATGGTGGATCTGCCTTGCCTGAAACCCGCTTGCTCTTCCGCTAGAATAGCTTCAGTTTCCAGCCAGCTAGTTAGCTTGATATAAAGATGTTTGGCATATAGTTTGCTGGGTATAGGCAGAAGGCTGATTGGTCTATAACTCGCCGGGTCTGTCATGGGTCCTTTTTTATAGATTGGGATAATTATTGCCTCAGTCCAACCATCTGGGAGTAAACCCGTTGAGTCGATCCAAGAAAATAAAGACGCCAGCAGGGGGGCCCACCAGCCAATGTTGGACTTCAGAAGTTCGGCAGGGATGTAATCATTCCCTGGGGCCTTGTTGTTCTTTAATTGTGCGATTAAATTCTCAACTTCCTTTGCAGTTACTGGTGGCCAATGAGGTAGGTCCTCCAATTGAATGCATAGTTTGTAATGTTGGGCTTCCTGGTCATAGAACAAAGATTGAAAATGGCGCAACCACTCCATTGGTTCCACTGTACAGATGGAATTAGTACGCTCCTGGTCCAGTAGACCAGATATGGTTCGCCAAAAGCAAGTAGTATCTTTCTCGTGCGATGCCTTAACCAAACTGTGCCATGCGGCTCTTTCAGCTTCCAGTTTCTTTCTCCTTAGTAATTGTTTGTAAGACCGTCTCAGATAAATATAAGCATTAAGTAGGAGGGCAGTCCCTGATTTCCTGTATCTCTGGTAGGCTGTTCTCGTTTGTCTCCTTGTTTGCCTGCACTCCAGGTCAAACCAGCTAGCTCCGTCCTTTGCCCTCTTTGTAGCGGAGCTATGTATCACTGTTGTTAAATGGGGTTTCAATCTTTCCAAAAGTAATTTAAAGCGTTCCATAATCGCATCTACTGAATTGCCTGATACAATAGCGGAGCGAATAAGCTTTAACTCCGCTGACTGAAGAAGGAGGGTTAGATTTTCATTCAGTATTGGGGACCATTTGAGTCTTTTGGGGGCAGGTATATCCAAATTTACAGAAGGTATATATTGTGGCTCGGCAATAGAATAGTCAAAAGGCCGACCTGCAAGCTCTAAAATTAGAGGTAGGTGATCACTCAGAGTATTGTGGCCCACTTGGAACTTCCTTACAAAGCTGTGAGCAAATCTTGAGATTAAGATATAATCTATAACGCTTCCCCCAGCCTTGGAGAAATGGGTATATTCCCCGGGGCGGTCCCCCTCTATATTGCCGTTTAATATCAGCAGTTCCCTCCGTCTGGCAGCCTGCACTAAGCAGAGACCTGGGAAATTACTTCTACTATCTTTGGACAGTCGTGTCGCACCAATATCCGTCTGTTCTTCAGGGTCCATAAATTGGTTGAAATGAGTGTATAGACTGTTGTCATCTGTTCCTATACGAGCGTTGAAGTCTCCACACACAATAGTCAGGGCAGACGGGTAAGTAGATTCGAGAGGCTCTAAAAACGCCTCTAGCTCAGCCCATGTGGCCTTGACAACGGGGTTTTTTTGGCCTGGGGGAATATAGACATTGACCAGCAAGAGAGTAGTTCTCTTGAAGCTAAGTAGAGCGGCTGTTGCTAAAGAATTGCAGCTGGGTAGGGCTGTTAGAGAATGCGCCAGCTCCGTGGAAATGAAGCAAGCTAGGCCACCACTAGATCTGCCGCCCCTTAGAGATGGAGAGGCAGGCAGGTAGTGGCAGTTATACCCATTAAGAAATATAGGGTCATTCTGCCATGTCTCCTGAAAGAAGATGATGTCAAATTGCTTAAGGTAGCACAAAAATTGTTGATTATTTTTCTTGGCGTGCCAACCCGCGATATTCCAAGACAGCACTTTTAGGCCCCGGGCCCTTCGGGGAGCTGGATCTATGTCACCACCACGTCCAGCAATTCTTTGGTGTCTAAAAAAACACACCCGTTGGCTCTTTTCGAGGATGACTGCTTGGAGAGAGTGTAGTGATCCTCTTTTCTTGGTGATTTGGGGCTAGATTTTGGAGTTGGGGGGGAAGCTAATTCATTCGGAGACAATTTAAGATAGCTGTTGATCGGCAAGTACTAGGCTCTGTGGTTTAACCCACCCGCGTCGCTTGGACCTTACTCCCAGGTAAATGTGTATAGGGTTACAGGCTTAACCTAGGAACTGTTACACTTTGCTGTGGGGCCTGCCCTGAATTTTCCTGCGAGCAGTTCTCATTTCAGAAAGCATGTATGCGTTTTAAAAAGGTCTGCACTGTTACTCAACATGACTGATACACTTGTCCATTAAAGACCGCAGGTCCAATGAGCAGAGTGGTACAGCCTTCCTTAGCTTTGAAATGCCGATCTGGCAACGCAGCTCCTCTACCCACTTAGCATCTGTATTTGTATCTCTTTGGCAGCAACAACTGCTAACAGCGGCGCACCGGGAAGCATCAGTTTCACCGCCAATGCAAAATAGCAGATGGAAGCAGAGGGAGCTCCCATGCACGCACGTTGGCACCAGGTATCATCGTGCCACCTTGCAAACATGTTCCCAGGGGGACTGTGGTTAAATTCATTTACAATGAAAATGCAGAATACAAACAAAACGTACTCAAAATAAAGGGTGACAAGTTGGCAAAAGGAACAGGACTAAGACTGTATTTTTAAAAAGACAAACACTAGCATGGTCTTTTCCGAGTGCTGCAAGACAAAGTCTCCAGGCAAACCTTTCTGGGGACAGTCTTCTGCAAGTTGGGGGCCACCAAAGAGAAGGCCCTCTTTTTGGAATACAAGCTCCACTCAGATGGTAGAAGCACCCACAACTGTCCCTGAACGGAACATCTTAATACTTGAGTAGGTGCATATTTAGACAAGTTCTAAAATGTAAGTACAAAGCTTTACCACAAGGTTTCTGTTCCTAAATGGCTCTGTCAAGTCTCCCTTGCTCCTTAGGATTGCATGCTGCCTCCACACAAACACACACCACGTATGACCTGGGCTACAGATGTGCACGATTCCAACCAACCTCTTGCTACCCAAAAGGAAACAGCAGGTTCAAAGGGGCTGGGCAGTGTGAACACTGCTGAGCTCAGCCCTAACGATATATATGTGTGGGTGGAAAAGTCACAAGCCCACCAGCCCATTGCATGTTGGGAAGCATGCAAACAGTCCCACCGTGATCTGTAATGCTACAGTTTACTCGACGATGCACATGGGACGCGTTCCACCTAAAGGCACAAATGAAATGATAAAGCAGCACCCAACCTTTCCTGTTTGCCCAGTGGGACCCAACTGAACAGGATTTCTGGTTTCTCTTCTCCCCACTGCCTTTCTGGTCCCCTATAAAATCAACTCCAGAGTGTCCCCCAACCAGTGTTTGAAATTCCCCAGGCGCCGCCAAGCGCATTTTGCTACTGGCGCAGGTTCGACTGCAACTACGTGGAGCTGTCTGGGTGGCAGGTTAGCGACTGATATCTCTCCACTGAGCCAAGTGACTCACATGCAGGAAAGGAACGCACTTCTTGTGCTTCTGCGCTGCCACGCGAACCATAGACCCCTTGCTAGGCATCTTAATGCTCCATCATCACATCAAGGAAAGCAAGTACAGGGCTGAGACTGGATATACAGTGGTACCTCAGGTCACGAACTTAATTTGTTCCGGAGGCCCATTCTTAACCTGAAACTGTTCTTAACCTGAGGTACCACTTTAGCTAATGGGGCCTCCTGCTGCCGCCGCGCCGCCAGAGCACGATTTCTGTTCTCATCCTGAAGCAAAGTTCTTAACCTGAAGCACTATTTCTGGGTTAGTAGTCTGTAACCTGAAGCATATGTAATCTGAAGCGTATGTAACCCGAGGTACCACTGTATTTGATTGCACTGCAGCCTTTTCACAGGACTCACAAATGGAACTCACAGGCCACAGTTTGAAAAACTCTGCCTTAATCCGTAGTTCATTCCATTTCCATTTCCACTGTGTGTGGTTTTTTCCTTCTCGCATACTGGGACAATTGAATTGTTGTAAGAGCAAGCTACAGTCAAGCAATGCAGCTGAAATCAAAGAATGGTAGAACTGTAGAGCTGGAAGGGACCCTGAGGGTCAACTAGATCAACCCCTGGTGAACAGACATTCTGCTACGGCGACCGTAACCTTGGTTTAAGGTGCCATTTGGCACCTAGCTTATATACGAGTTTGTAACACTGCCCCCAACTCACCAGAGCAGATACAGAGGGTGTCCAGGGGGCTGCAGGGGGGGAGGAAAGGAGGGAGAAACCCCCCTGCACATGCTACATTGGATCTCATTCTCCCTTTTGAAATTATTCACCCACCCACCCCCGTGATAATTTGTTTAATTCTTTTTAATATCAAATTGTAAATTGCTGCAATCCACCTTGGGACATGCTGGTGAACGGCGGGTGATAAGTTTAATAATAAAAATAATTAATTATAGATAACCTTTGTTGTGGCTTTCCTCCCAGATGATTCTGGGATTAGTAGTTTAGCGAAAGTGCTGGGAATCCCCAGTGAGCGATCCTGAGGACTGCCTGGGTATGTTGGTAGTTTAGAAACGCCATGAATATCGGCAACCAAGAGGAAAGGTGCATGGGAGTTAAATTCCTTTTAGCAAGACATGAAGAACACTGTACAAGTGCCGTTTCTTGGTTTGTATTGTTCCTAGAGGGGTGATGGGTATATTGGCTTTATAATACATCTGTTTCAAAGATTTGCTTTGCTTTTCAACATTACCGATCCATTCTGCTTCTTTAGCACTACACTGAGAAAGACATAAATTCTAAGTTGCAAGAAAGTACCCTCAATGGTTCCCTAATCCACTTGCTGGTAATCCAACCAAACTGTAAACCTGTTTCGTTGGATCCGGTCTCGTTCCAGAATGCCCTGTAGTTTGCAAATCTCTTAAAACCTCAAATGGGGTCTTTTAAAAATATTTCTCACACTCGCCTATATAAGGAACATATTTCGGTTTTGTAAAATTATCTGTGTTTTCCCTCAAGTCAAATTAAGGGCTACCAGCCTATTTTTCTTAGCACATTTCTTCTCAAGAGATTACAATACAAGCTACCATTTTTCAAGGCTCTGGCACAGTGGCGCTCTCAGTAATAAATTACACATTGTTAGCAATTCAGCTGCTTTTATTTCTTTTGTTCCTTATTAACTTGGATCAATGCCATCTGGTTCTCCTGATTTATTACTAGTTACCTTCGTTTCCACCTGTAGGTCTCCTGTATCAACCACACAGCTGAGCTTCTGCACACATTCCTACAAAAGCCACACACTAACCACCTGGGAATAGAATCCAAATTGCGGGGCCATTACCTCAAACTCAGGCCTCCTTCCCACAGACATGAACACCCTCAAACAACAAGCCCTTCTAACCAACCCTAAAATAAAGAGATTTACTAGATGCTAATGCTGACAAACATTCCTAAATTATTGCTGCAGACTGCCCCCAAACTACTGAAACATTAGCATGAAGAACCCTATATCCCCCCAAGGGAAGGGGAGATATTTCAATTATTCATTTCAAGGAATCGTTATGGGTAAAGCAGGAATACTAATTGACATTAGCAATTGTGCAGAAAGAATTATTCTAAGTTAATAAATTCCCAGACAAGAGCATAAAAATGCAGTCATTAAAATCTATGCATATTGAATTATTTGGGACTAAAGAAAAGTTCATCTCCAGTCCAGTACCAGGTAAAACACATACACCCCCCTTTTTAGAGATTTCTTTTTGTAGTTAAAAGCCTTCTATGAGGAGAGAACAGTGTTTTGGATTTACTGCTTCTGAGCTCGTCCGCCTTCTCAAAACAGGAGCAGGGTATAGCTTGACCTTCAAAATTATCATTCCAAACTTTCTGAGCTACGGACAAGTGTTCTAACTTTGTGTGTGTGCGTGTGAGCACACACTTCGTTAAATGCGCAAAACTTAACAATAGCTGCTACCCCGAGACAATCAAGGTTTGCAAGAAAAAGCAACATATGGTACCTTGCAGAGCTTTCTGCACCTTGATTTTCTAGCAAAGCAACGACTGGTGAAGGCTCAAACCAGAACAAGCACGGCAGGGCTTCAGGTATCCCGTTTTGCTCCTTGTGTGCTTTCCAAGGCAGCCACTATACATCTTCCTCCGCTGCTCATTACTTATTCCAATTCAACACCCATTCCCTGTGTGCCCAAAAGTTTAGAATTACTTCTGAATTTTGGAGGCATAATGCATTAAAGGTAAATATAATCCTATTTCATTTTACATCAGGCATGTGGCTGGGATCCAAAGGAGGCTTATGTCTGAAGCACCCGTGGGGAGGTGGACAAGCTGTCTATGGTTATTTGTTCAGTGTAAAATAATGTTCTGGAAGGTGCCTGAGTTTTCAGAAGAAACTTTTTGTGAGGAAGGGGGTGTGGGAGAATAGCAGGGGTCTTCCAAGTGCAAGACCACATGCAGTGGTACCTCGGTTTACAAACGTAATCTGTTCCGGAAGACTGTTTGAGTTCTGAAATGTTCGAAAACCAAAAACTCAATAGCCGACAGCTAGGGCTCAGGATCTTGCACTTGGTGGAAGCTGCATGGCATATTCAACTTCCAAGGCGTGTTCAATAACCAAAGCATTTACTTCTGGGTTTGTGGTGTTCGAAAACCAAAATGTTTGTCAATGGAGACGTTTGAAAACCGAGGTACCACTGTATGTCTGTTTGAGAACGGCCAAAAGATCATCTTCGTTTCCTACAGCAAAGCAGAAACTCTGGATCAGGGGTGTCAAACTCAAATTCATTGGGGGCCGCATCAGCAGTTTGGTCACCCTCAAAGGGCCGGTTGTATCTGTAGGACTATGTAAAGGACATGTAAAGTGGAGGTTTCCTGTGTAGAACGGCCGGCGCCGCTAGAGGGCAGATGTTCTCTGGCTTGTAGGCTGCCGCGCATGCGCTGAAGAGGCGGCTTTCTTGTGTCAAAAAAAAGAAGCAGCAAGAATAAAAGGTGAAGGCTGGCGGCAGCTACACGGGCCACATGACGAGGTCTGGCGGGCCGGATTCGGCCCGCGGGCCTTGTGTTTGACACCCGTGCTCTGGATCATGTTCCAGACAGTGTTCCAGAAGCAGTGGGAACGTGCTTGTGGACTCAGCTGAAAAGAAGCCTTGCCAATGCCCCTAGAAGTTTATTTCTCACAACACCCAACACGAGGACCATGTGTGGAATGAAACGTTGGGCTACCCTGAGATAGGCTATCAATGACTAAGTTCTGCCACCACTTTTGTAGGTTGAATGCCTCTGAATACATGTCACTGAGAATCTCGGGTGCAGAGAGCACTCTTGCACTCAGGTTCTGCTCGCAAGGTTTCTCATGGGCAATTGGACAACCACTGTGAGAACAGGATGCTGGATTAGATGGGCCACTGGCCTAATCCAGCAAACTCTTCTTATGTTCTGAGTTAAGTACCGTTTCCTGATTTCTTAAGTACATCATTGTCCTCTAAGCTAAATAGCTTATCAGTGCTGCTACACTTCTCTCTCTGGGCAGAATTTGTGCTTCTGAGATGCATGTACACCAGCGCATAACCCCAGCTACTACTGGCTGCAATTTGCAGTAATAATGTCTCAATTTTCCATTTTTATGAGTATATCCCATCACACAGTCCAAAAGGTCCTCATTATCCCTTTACCCAAGTTTCCTTTCAACACAGTACTTTTATTTAAGTAGCAAACTACAGTCTCCCCCTACATGCGATTTCAAACACACAGATCACCAGGATCATCCCCCTAGATAGGCATTTAATATGCTTGTGGAAATCAAAAACAGCTAATTCTCTATTCAGAATGGTATTTGGAGGCATTAAATTTAATAAAATGACCCCAATAAAAGTTAATCAGAAGTGTTTAAATGTATCGGCAATAAAACAAATTTTATGGCTAGCCGAGTCAGTTATCTTCTGTGACAAATTAACTGAGCACTCAAAATGAGATGCATCAGTACCATTTTAATAATGAAAAATGAATACAAATCAAACACAGCCCGAAAAGGACCTGGGTGCCACTTTGCAAATGGAAATCCTCGCATAAGAGGATTTGTCCATTATCGTGAAAATAAGGGTCAACAAATTCTGGCTGGCCTTGACGGACAACTGAAAATAGATAATTACCAAGACCTTGTCCCTACCGCTAGCATAGGGGTCTTCTTCTCGACATCACCCATCTAAAATTGGCTGTGGGGTCAGGAACACCCCCCTGCCTTCCCTCCCACCCCTGTGCTTTGAGGGAGGTGGGAATTTGCCTCCAAAGTTGCAGCACATTTCCAAGGGATTCAAAAGCCCACCACAATGGCATAATGGATTGCTCTAATTTTGTGATTTTGTTAAATCACGGCTTGTACACTGCACAGTTAAAGATCAGTGTTTGCCAACATGGTGTCCTACAGATTTTGCTGGACTCCAGCTCCCATCAGCCCCCACCACAATGGCCAATGGTCAGAGATTATGGGAGTTGTAGTCCAACACCACTTTGGAGGACACCTGCTCTACATCACATTAGTGAAAACTGAGAATACACTCACAGAACTTTTATGAGTAACTGCTATTAGCAAAACAGATGTAAGAAATGAGGTTTGGGGAGGAGAATGTATGTAGTTTTGTATTCCTTGGTTATCCCCCTGAAAAGGGGCAGGGCATTTTGGCCATCTAAGGATCAGTTCACTTTTGGCTTGCAATTCTTCCTTCCTGACCCAATGCCTGAACTACTTATTGCAGGGTTAAGACTCCATTAATGAAAGGTGAGCTTTGTATCTCCTTTAAGAAGTCTTTCCTTTAAGAAGCAGTTGCATTTAAAACACATCTTGCATCCTTATTAAGAGAGAAGGTGGATGAGGAGATAAAGAGAGCAGGGCAGGGCAGCCTCACGCTGAAAGTGTGTGCAAAATTAGAGCCGCTTGAATATGCAACTTGATGGTTATGCTTGGCGGCCTGATCTGCATCGTTGCTTATTAAGAAACAAGGAGAACATTCTCCTGGGAGGATGCAGCAATGGCCAAATGGAACGATTAACACCAATTATCAGTCTTGTCAAGTCTGCAGGATCTAGAGGGAAAGTTCCGTTCATTTCCCTCCTCTCCAACTCCTACAGTTTAGTAAGCTGAAGGTCAACACCGGATTTTGGCAGGCTCCATCTATTAATTGCAGATTCTCTCTTCCGCTCATCTCTTCCTATAAGGATAAACCCAAAGGGAAAGGCTGGCATGTATACTGAAGGCAACACATTTTTTAAAAAGACTTGGGGGTTTTAGAGAGGTAGTTGATATTCAGATTGAACTGCTCCAATATCTTAACTGCATTGTGATTAACATATATCTGTCATACTTTCTCCATTACAAATGCCCCCCCTAATTCCGTCACCCCCACTGAAGATAGCAGAGCCATTATCAGGAACACAGATCCACAAAAATGGAATGCCCAAACACATACAATGGGCAAATCTTTTTCACAGAATTAGGAAATTACTTTTCCCCCTGCATTTGTTTTTAAACATCATAAAACAAGCCACATTTTGTCTCATGTCAAAAAATCAACAGAAATAATTCCTTAATAGAATTCCTTAACAGAATGGTCTGAGGGCATCACAATCCTGTACCAAGAGAAACTGTGAGTTTATTCAAACCAAGTGAAATCTGCACATTCATACTCATTTTGCATAATCTCTTTTTCCCCTGCTAGTCATGTGGAAGGGCAAGAAGCCATGGTGGGCCCTAGGGCTATTTCTAAGAGCTCCTTCCATGCACGCATGGGAAAGGGGGATTGCACCCAACAGTTTCGCTTCCAATATCCATGTATCTCCAGCTTCGGATGTTCTGCCCAATGCGCAGCTATTGGGAGCAGCATGGAACTAGGAAGTGCATCCTTGTTTCACTTACCATGCATTGGGGAAATACCGTAGCTAAGTGGTAAGGAATCTCCTTTGCATGCAGAGGGTCCTAGATTCAATCCCTGGTACCTCCGGGTAAGGCTGGGAGAGATCCCAGTCTGAAATCTTGGGCAGCTGCTGCCAGTCAGTTTTAATAGTACTGAACTAGATTGACCAATCGTCTGATTCAATGAAAGTCAGTTCCCTATGTTCCGATGCATTGACTATAGGCCTGGAGGGGTGTTCTGATGAATAGCCCTATGAGGTCCTATCCTACTAAATACAGTGGTACCTCGGGTTAAGTACTTAATTCGTTCCGGAGGTCTGTACGTAACCTGAAACTGTTCTTAACCTGAAGCACCACTTTAGCTAATGGGGCCTCCCTGCTGCTGCCACGTCGCCAGAGCACGATTTCTGTTCTCAACCTGAAGCAAAGTTCTTAACCTGAAGCACTATTTCTGGGTTAGCGGAGTATGTAACCTGAAGCGTATGTAACCTGAAGTGTATGTAACCTGAGGTACCACTGTACCCCTTTGGACGGGGAGACACACACACACACACACACACATACAATCATGTAGAAGCTTCTGGGATTTTTCTGATTAGATGCCACCCATTCCCTAGAAGCAGCTTCTGTGCAATAAAAATCATTCTAAATCAAAGCAGCAATGGGCCAGGAGACAAACAGCTTGGGGCTTGCAAGAAGCGGACCCTTGACTTAGCAAAGGGATGTATGCCACACACAAGCAGCCTCTACTGAGAGTGGAGCTTCGGCCTAGAAACGCCACACCTTTCCAACCTCAACCCCACAGCCAAAGCCGGTGCAAAAGTTTTCATGTGCTAACAAGTTTCCCCTTTGTTCTGGGGTCAGCACCCGTGTCTGAACTTGCACCTCCTCAGAATGTACACTGGGCTTAGCGTGACACCTTCCCTTTCACAAGCCTCAGTTGAGTTATATCAACCTGAGGTCTAAATCACAAAAGGAATTGTAGCCGTTTAACACAGACAAGTCTTGAAATAATATTGTGATCAAAGTAGAAGGCAGCCTAATAAAACCCAGGTGGCTCGGGCTTATCATACATGGTACTCATTACTCCAATTGCTCTGTTTAATAGATTGCCTGGTGTCAGCAGAAGGAGGTTTCTGGTATTAATTCCTCCAGTTATAATCGTACATGTGTTTTCTGGAGCTCTCTGATAAATCAGCTTTGTCCAGGAAAAACTTAAGGGGGGGAATCTATTTTAGAAGTTCAGACCTTTTGCCACTGCTGGCAAAACCGCAGAAACCACTGTGAATTTGCTTTATTCACTATTAACACAAGGCTAAACGAGGTTCTTGGGAGGTTCCAGATGACTCAAATCTGCCGAAGTTCTGTGTGGGTTGATGTGTTTTTTCTGCCCCGCCCCACCCCACCAACCCACATAAAAATGCTAACTTTGTTGCAGGAAATGGTCTATAAATTCCAGATAAAGGTGGCCTGTTATTTTCAAATCTGTCATTTCATTGGGTTTGCCATTTGAGCTGGGTTCGAAATTAGCAGGGCGCCAGGCACCTTTTGCGCCTAAAGATTCTCCATTTGCAAGCACCTCCAAAAATCTGGGTGCCATTTTTTGCATCTGGCTGACACTCAAGGATAACTGAAATGTGTGTGCTTTGAAACTTCAAAGTGTATGTTAAAGATAGACAATGTGTTAAGAAGTTTAACCATAAAGAGTAGAGTGTTTTGAAAACTGAACTACGGTACCAATATTTTTATTGTAAACAACCAAATGAAACATGTATTATCAATTTCTGTTAAAAATGTGTTATTTACAATGTGTCACTTATGTGAATTGCATATTAATTCTTGCTTATCAAAATAAAATAATAAGTGTTCCCAACTACCCCTCGCCCCCCAGTGGAGGCTAGACATTCTACTTTGGTGCCCACAACCCAGGTCCTAGAAGCCAATCGGAAGCCGCACTGGACATTTGGGTTCCAAAAGAATGTTTGTAAACTGCAACAATCACTTCCAGGTTTGCGGTGTTTGGGAGCCAAAACGTACAAGTTCCAAGGCATTCGGCATCCAAGGTATGACTCTAAACAGAATGCCATTTACACCAACAAAATATACAGTGAAGAACTCACACCTTATAATGGTCTGATCCCACACAGAAAGTCATAATAAAACGGAACTTTAAAACGGAACAACTTACATCAAATAAAGTAACATTCAATAATCTGTTAGAATATAATAGTACACAATAAAATTAACTCTCAAAACATCAGCAAATAATAACACCAGCCCATATTAAGCCATGTGGACTGGCATGAGATCAGCAAGTCTAAAGCCCAGCGGCACACATAGTCCAGGTTCTGGGCTCTATATTTTGCAGTGATGAAAGCGAGGAGCTTTGGAGCAAGCCAGCATCGTGATCCTGTTACTGCTGACTATGCAAGCTCCTTATGATCAGAGCATATCGAAATGGCCCCTTGGTGCTTCTTCCAACGAGGGAAAGAGTTCTGCAGCAGGCAGAAACCTAGAGAGGGTCAGCTCAAATGCCTTAATCATTTATTTCTGTTCTGCGCAAGTAAACCTGGATGCAGTATTTCTGGTGAGAGGCTACTGGGATCCAAGGCTCTGGGGGTACAAGCGTAACTGCCAACACCCCCTGTAAGCTATTCTCCTGAAGGTTTTCTTTTTCCCTGCCCATGCAGAACTTACCTGCTTCAACATCTTAGCAGAGATTCCTAATTCCCCAAGCAGTGCTGCTTTGAAAAGGGGGGGGAGGGGGGAGACCACTTTATAAGTCTGAACAGCTCCACACACAGTGCTGGCAATATATATGCAGTAAGATAAAGTGCAGAGACAAAGTGAAAAGCCAAAGAAAAGACTGCCAAGCAGTGCCAGGTTGACCGATTCAGTTTATCCCTTCTGGGATTTTGTGGTGTTGTGTTTTAACCCCCCCAGCCACACAATGCGCTACTCCAAAGGATGAACCGTTTTCAAAGCCTCCCAAATAACAAGACTTCCATTTTCAAGGCTGTTTCTTGTTACAACTGTTTTTTTTTAAAAAAAAAATTTTATATCTATATAAAGGTGCTCTTTAAACTGGCTCCAAGTGTTTCAGGAGTGGCACCCAGTGTCCAAACAGATTACTTACACCAGATTCCTTACTTGGCTCCCAACAACTATTCTGTTCTATTTCAGCATCTCTCACTTCACCACCTACTGGAAACAATATTGCATGACTCTGTGTATTCGGAAACACTTTAATATTAGTTTTCATGCATGATACTCAATCAGTAGCATGGGGCTCTTTTTAAAAATAAAAATCCAGCTCCTTAAGATAAAGAACTCCAGGCTATTCTGGTTAACGTAATAAGATATGCAATTTCACCTACAGTTTGTGCTAAATTCAGAAATAAGGCATAAAATAAGATTACAGACCTTATTTCCATATTTGAGTTAAGACAACGCTGGCAAGGAAAAGAACACACTGATCTGATGCTAAACCTCAATATAGTTTCCTAGTACGGCTAAGATACCTACCTGCCTTGAATGAGAAACTACTTCTGCCAAGCATATTGCTGGCCAGACCCACAAAAGACGCTTGCTAACATACAGATGATTTGACTCTACTATACAAAATTGGCAATAAATCAGTTTAGAGAAGAGATGACTTTAAGTGGCTATTTTTATTCTGTTCTTATTGCTGTGCTTTAACCCTAAAAATCGGTCCTTCCAAATTTATAACATTGACTTGGTCCAAGGCACTTTCTACAAAATACCCCCCCCCCCAATTCCAGACACTATTATGCCCATTTTTCTGATAGGGATCTTGTGCTGAATATCTCATTCTCCACAAACGATGAAGTGCTTGGGGTAGTTCTAACACTCTTCACAGCACAGCAAACTAAACTGGTCACATTGAGCCTAACTTTCTGGGAGAGAATCCTTTTGAGAGCCACAGGCATATTTTCAAGCTACACATAAGCATCTCAGAGGCAACACACTGCCCTCTCCTGTATCAATTTTCTTTACAATCAGTTTATTCACAGAAGGGCTTTTTTCTGTTGCTTTATTTTGTTTTAAGAAAACAGGACAGCTATTCTAAGAATTGCAAAGCATTCATAAATTCACCAAAGTGCTCGTGTTGGACATCCCAGGCACATTTACACAACTGTGTTCCATACTTTGACACCTTCTGCTGTAAAATAATAATAATAATATTAATTGCGGTGTCGGGAACAGCTGGCATCAGAGTCAGGAGACCCAAACCCTTTGTGGTGAGTTTGGGTTCCACAACGTAATCGTCTCAGCTTGAATGGCCATAAACACTAATAAATGTTAAATCCATCCTACAACTAAACGCTGAGGACTTCAAATGAAAGTCGCGAACAGCACTGGGTTTTCTTTTTCTTTCTTGTAGGGATGCGAGTGTCTGTACGCGGCAGGCTTTTGAAAACGACAAAAACCTTAATAAAATCTCAAACTTCTCTATAGACTCTGAAGTTTTACTATCAATTCCCAAAACCGGAGTGGGTGGGCGGGATTGAATATATCACTTCTGATACTTCTGTCAAAATACTATTTTCAAGCTGCACATCACAGATTGGGTCATGTTCCAAGTACTATTGCAGTTTAAGGAATTAAACTAAACATTCTTTTAATATACCTCCAAAACAGATTTTTCAATTCTTTCACTTTTTAATGTGACCCATGGGCTTTCTTGTTAACCTACCTACTGAAGTGAAGGTGAAGTTTCCCTAAACAGCAAACCCTTGCAGGATAAGAAACTGAAAAGGAAGTGTCCTGAATTCAGTTTCGGAAACTAAGGACTGAATTCATGCTTCCGGGGCTAAATATCCTATACTCCAGGATTCCTACGTGCAACTCATGAGTCTCCACTTTCTCAGCCGGCAGAGAATGAGACTCTTAATCTCAGGATTGTGGGTTTGAATCCCATGTTGGGCAAAAGATTCCTGCTTTGCAGGTGGGGTGGATTAGATGATCCTTGTGGTCCCCTTCCAACCCTATGATTCTAAAGGATTCTATGTGCAGGTTTTTACATGGCATCACAGGCAGCAGATGAGGCTCTCCTAACTTAGGGGTGTAGTTTCACTGGTGGTGTGGTCAACATGTAGTAGTCTAAGTCATACCCTCCAGTATTTTTTATTCTTCGAGTACAAGAGATGTAGTAACTAAAGCTTCAAAATTGTGATGTTGTCAGACACGCCTTCATCATCCACCTTTTATTTCTATTACAGCGGCACCTCGGGTTACATACGCTTCAGGTTACATACACTTCAGGTTACAGACTCCGCTAACCCAGAAATAGTGCTTCAGGTTAAGAACTTTGCTTCAGGATAAGAACAGAAATCATGCTCCAGCAGCGTGGCAGCAGCAGGAGGCCCCATTAGCTAAAGTGGTGCTTTCAGGTTAAGAACAGTTTCAGGTTAAGAACGGACCTCCGGAACAAATTAAGTACTTAACCCAAGGTACCACTGTATCTCTAAATTTCACTCCCTAGGATACATGGTAGCCGAAAATGGGAAAAGTTGTCAGTTGCCATTTCCCCTTGACTTAGCCAAAGCAAATTATACCCTATGGTTCTTACAGAGGTTTACAACACAATCCTGTTTACTCCTAAATGTCCTATGAAGCTTACTTGCAGGCAATTGGGGTTAGTACTACAGCCCTAGAAGTTGGAAATTATGGTAAAGGATGGTGGTGACACACACTACAGGGGGGGAAATTCTCTGTCTTTTGCTAACAAAAATCAGCCTGCATTAGGTAGTTGTAACCAGAAATTTGATTCGGGTACTCAAGAGTTACGTCTTCCTACCACCATTCCCCAAGTACTGGATCACAGCCTATTTTCATATTTATCTATAATAATATAATTACAACATGTGCACAAGTTACTGTATCTGGGCAAAGTGAGTGACTTGTTTAATTTAATTTGATAACATCCAAAATTATGTGCTGAAAACTATTAGTGGACATCTGAACCTTTATCGGCAAGTTGCCAGGTTAACGGTTGTGCTAACAATTTTGCCTGATCCAGGCAGATAGCATTTGCTGGTGTTTGATTCGCCTCCAACATCCTATTAACTAGATTAAATACTGGCATTTACCTGTTCTCCATAATCTGATTGTGTGCATTTTCAGAATACCCTCAACTACTGTGTCATTCGCTTACATCAGATATATTTGTTTGTTGCTCTCGCTTTAAATAGTAATGACTGACTTATCACAGTGAGTGTTAGATGGAGCAGTACAAAGTTTTGTGCAGAGGCTTCTCATTCTTCACAACTATTAAAAGGCACAAGGTCTCTGTATCGTATTAAATTAAGCAAGTCTAGCCGAGGGAAGATTTTCTAAACAAGTCCCAATCTCAATCTGCTGCACAGAACTGTACAAGGGCTAATATTCTGCAATATTACAGCTCCTTGGATATGCTAAAATGAAGGTATAATCTGGTTTGGCAAGTAAGAAAATTATCTTTGGCCATTTTATTTTATTAAAAAAGATAAAGAGCAATGAATTCCCTTGTCCCTCCCCCTCCCTAAAAAAATGTTCAGAAAAGCTAGTTGCGCTAAAACTCGAGTCTTTTGAAGCAAAGCTTCAACGTTTCCCAAATGATATTTGCACTTTAATTAATTGTTTCTCTATCCCACTGTTCCCCCCCTTTCTAAGTGAATTAATCACATTTCCTTCTACCTCTAATTGGTAAACTATGCCATATTTACTCCTGGTATATCCTCAGCTTTTATTTTACTTTACTTTTGCAGAGACCAAGTTCATTATGTTCCACTTGCCACAAAGATTCTGACACTTATTGAAGCATTCTTACTGCTTCTCATAACAAAGGTCTTGTCGTTATTAAAGTCTATAAGAACCCTGGTCTCTTCAGAAGTAGTCTTGAAGATGGATGTGGCAAAGGACATAGGCATTTTTTTAAAAACGTGTGGCTCAGAGAACTTTGGCTTTTTTCCCTGAATTTAATTCACACATTTCTTCTTTGGTCAGGGTTTGCAATATTGACATAATGGAAGTTCCCAGTTAATTCATTTGAGTAATTAAATCTCAAGTGGAAGTGGATTCCAAAGGTGCGAAAGGAGGGGGGGTGAGACAAAGGTGTTGAAGCTAGAGTTGGGGGGTGTACATAAATCACAAACAAAATAGATTCATAAAAACCTGAAAAAAATCATATTTTAAGAGACAGCCCGCGAAGCGTGGTGCATGAAAGAATAAGGGAAAGCATGTTCGTAAGTCGGCTTTAATTTCTTCATATATAAAACTGCCAGAAATCCCAAATATATAAAGGTAAGTAAAATATATATTTATATTTTAATTAAAAGCAACTGCTGGGGAGGGGAGCTTTTTCAACAACAAAAAAGGAGGAGAAAACTAAGACAACAGCTTGATTTAGGCAAAATCCAGCTGATCCTTACAGAATGCATTGTTTCATATTAAAACTAGTATAAATTGAAATTAGATGTCCTTCAACTGACAATTCTGAAATTCACTTGTATGCGCCCTGTTTCTCTGATCTCAAATTTGCTCTAGAAAGGTTATCGTTAAATCCTAACAGCCACACCTTATGGTTTCTGGGAGAAAAAAATAATTTTTGAATTTCAGCTTTGGCAATTTAACTGAATGTTAGCAGTGCCAAATCTGAAAGTATTTTAGATCAACCTAACAGCTGGACACTTCATAAATCTCAACCCTGTAAAATATTTTAAGTTTGAAAAACCAAGTACATTTTTTAAAATAAAAAAGCCTTACCTTATGCAGCCATGTATTAAATATCAGAATACACTTACACTTTGTTTTACTATGAAAGTGATATTTTAATGTTCCTAACTTTTAAATAAATACAACCATATAAAAATGTACAATCCTTTCCTTTTAACATATTCACAGCTCAGGTACGAACGGATGCAAGAGAAAAGCCATTAATATTACTCTTGATACGTCATATTTTAGTTTCAACCCTCATATTTCAACTTTAAGTTATCTCAGCTGCTGTAGACTAAAAGGGTTTATATATTTTAAATTTCAGTTAAACGGTGCCAAGGTCTTTCCACAACTTATCAGAATAACCTACAAATGGAACATTCAACACATTTCTTACCAGGAACGTTCAACCGTAAGCCAATAAGCCATAATAAGTTAACATTTTCAAAATATTGCCATACGCAGCAGATGCCCACACAGGACCGAAAAATATTAATATTACATATATATTGATTATCTCTAGTTACACACCTGACCATTTCCTATGCTTTTTCTCCAGAGATTCATTCTATCAATTTAGGAAAAATGTGGGGTTTTAAAAATAATTTAGAAGATTAACAGAACATTGGAGTTTTTCCCCCATAGAAGCGCAGCCACAGAAAGGTGATGAAATTTTGTGTTAGCGTTTTAGACCACAGGAAAAGCTTTTTTTTTAATTAAAAAAAAAGGTTCTTAAACAGCTGTTTGTCTTGTAAGCTATAAAATGCAAACAAAAATTCATAGAGTACACCGCAGGCTTGTATGTCATATAATTATGACTAATGGGAAGGAATTTAACTTAGTTGAGACAAGCATGGTACAGAGGCAAGGCCTGCAGGCTGTTAATTTGATGAGAACATGCATATAGTGCAATGGAATCAAATGAAAGATACCAACACTCTGAGAGGCAGAGTGAGTGGATAATTCCTCCAGAGGGGTGACCATTTTCAGCTTCTCTCCTTTAAATAGACAAGGCAAGCGAATGGTCCTTTATGCCTAAAACAAAAGCTAAGGATGGTGTACCCCTTTCAAAACAGGCTCCCAATCCAGCCATTTTGTGTCATCTTCCATCCTCTCTCCCTTGCCACTTGCACAAAGGAAGACTCAACTGGCAGGTGACGGCCACAATACAGGGAATTATTTTAAGCGCACCTAATGGCCTATGTGGGGACGTGGCTGGAGCTGTGGGTTAAACCACAGAGCCTAGGACTTGCCAATCAGAAGGTCGGCGGTTCAAATCCCCACGACGGGGTGAACTCGCATTGCTCGGTCCCTGCTCCTGCCAACCTAGCAGTTCGAAAGCACGTCAAAGTGCAAGTAGATAAATAGGTACCGCTCCGGCGGGAAGGTAAACGACATTTCCATGCGCTGCTCTGGTTCGCCAGAAGCGGCTTAGTCATGCTGGCCACATGACCCGGAAGCTGCACGCCGGCTCCTTCGGCCAATAAAGCAAGATGAGCGCCGCAACCCCAGAGTCGGCCACGACTGGACCTAATGGTCAGGGGTCCCTTTACCTTTACTGGCTTATGTGTGCCTCCCCAGCAAACTGCCTTTGCTGCGTCATATTATCTTACATCTCAAAAGATATAGCCTGTGGATTGGGAGCTCCCATTCAAAACACACACAACTGCAAGGGTCCACCAGCCTAGCTGCACACTAGGGCTGTGGCCCCACAGTCTATATTAGCCCCAGACAGCACAGCAATTAGTCGAGGATGACGAGAATCGCAGTCCAACAATGTCTGAAGGGCACCAGGTTGGCATTCGCTGGTCTCTGTGTTACGAAATCAAATGCCAGCTGCCAAATGGCATTTCTTCCGCATCATGTGAAAATGGCTACATGCTTTTTATTCTTCATTTTAAATGTCTTAGCAATATTCCTGTTCACATCCTTATGGCGATGCTTATTAGCTTTAAGCACCCATCACATATTCCTGCACGATGCAGACTGAAATTTTGTAAAATGAGGACGGGCTGAGAAAGGAAAATCTGATGCTCGCTCAGACAAGTTCCGCACGCCGTCTAAAAATACCAGCGAGCGGTTTATGGAACCTAAGGAAGAATAGGGGAGATTAAACATTAAAGGATGACGTTAATGTTATTCTGGTGCTAGGATTCTGCAGTAAAACCTAACACACGTCTAGTTAACGTCCGGAAAGAGAATCACCTGGTAATCTGCAAAAGGCCTGTTCCTCTATTTTTCTATAATGCGAGTAGGATTTGACCACTTTTGGAGGCAGTATGCCTTTGAACACCAGCTGCTGGGAACCACAGACAAGATGAAGGCTGATGCACTGGGGTTGCTTGTGGACCTCCTATGGGGATCTGGAAGGACTAGAGGTGTCTCTGACCTAATGCAACAGGGCCTGGATAGCTCAGCTGGTTAGAGCAGGCTTCCTCAACCTCAGCCCTCCAGAAGTTTTGAAACTACAATTTCCAGCACCCCTGACCACTGGTCCTGCTAGCTAAGGATCATGGGAGTTGTAGGCCAAAAACATCTGGAGGGCCGAGGTTGAGGAAGCCTGGGTTAGAGTGTGGTGCTGATCATGCCAAGGTTGCTGGGTCAATCCCCACATGGGATAGCTGCATATTCCTGCTTTGCAGAGGGGCTGGACTAGATGATCCTTAGCGTCCCTTCCAATGCTATAATTCTAAGGTTCTATTATTCTTACGTTCTTATGAATGCTACACAGCCAGTTACAGATGAAATGCAAAAGCAGTATTATAATGCATCATCTGAAATAGGCTACTTATCGAAGGAAAAATAATAGTAATACGGACGTCACTTAAGATCCAAAAGAGATGTTATGAAAAGGATATTGGCTCCTCCCTAGTAACGCCTATGAAAGCCATTGCCTGCTGTGATATCACCATGCTCAGAATTTCCAAGCCTCCCCAAGCAGCAGCCAGTAAGGGGCAGGGAAAGCGGAGTGTGATGATTTCACGCTTTTTAAAAGCAAACACTACTAAGAATAGGTTGGGCTGCTGCTCTCAGTTGCAGTTAATATGTACCTTGCAACACCAAGTTTGAAATGGTCACAGGTCAGTGGAAGAGTGCATGAAAAATGGCCCCAGCTTTAATTCCTGGCATCTCCAGGCAAGGCTGAAAGAGACTCTTGCCTGAAAACCTCAAGAGCTGCTCCCAGTCTGTACAGACTGTAGACAGTTCTGAGCCAGAAGGAACAATGTTCAGGGTTAGAAACTCAGATATATAAGCTAATCACCAAAGGGCACCTTTAACCTAGGTTATGGTCGTCAAAACGGAATGTCTAGGCGCCTTTTTTCCTCCAATGAGATATTATTATTATTATTATTCATTTCATTTCTGTACCACTTTATATTTTAAAGGAAAAAATTTCAAAGCGGTATACAACACATTGAAACATCAAATAAAACAATCCAGAATAAATCAAATTCAAGCTTCAAGGAAAATATTTCAGATCCTTCTCTAAGTGACATTTTTCTTTACCCATATTCATTTACCTACTTAATTCATAGACCTGTCCCATAGAAGAAGTACTCCAGGAAGCCAGTGTGGTGTAGTGCTTAGAGTGTCCGACTGAGACCTGGGAGATCAGGGTTCAAATCCCCACTCAGGAAGTTCAATGGGACACTCAAGAGCCTGTTAACCTACCTCACAGGGTCATTGTGAGGATTAACTGAGGAGTGAGGTAAACCCTGTACTCCCAGGAGAAAAAGGTGGGATATACTGTATTTTTCACTCTGTAAGACGCACCAGACCATAAGACGCACCTAGTTTTTGGAGGAGGAAAACAAGGGGAAAAAAATATTCTGAATCCCAGAAGCCGGAACAGCAAGAGGGATCTGGCTTCTGGGATAGCCTCTTGCTGTCCTAGCTTATGGGGGAGCCTTCATCTCCCTGCCCGGGAGAGGCTGCACACGGCTAAGGCAGAAGCCAGGACAGCAAGCAAGACTGCACAGCCCCGCAAAGCCTCTTGAGGGCAGCAAGAGGCTCCCCCAAGAACCACGCTCCCTTTAAAGAGCTTGCGGAGGGGGTGTGCAGTGGCTCTTTAAAGGGAGCACCGAGAAGAGCCTCCCGCCTGCATTCGCTCTATAAGACGCACACACATTTCCCCTTTCTTTTTAGGAGGGGAAAAGTGTGTCTTATAGAGCGAAAAAATACGGTGAATGAAATAAATAAGCTCTCCTACTTACCTGCCTAAGAAAGCTGGAGGGGCCAGGCAGATGGAGATGTTAGTCGGCAATGTGGCACAGGGTCAGCATTGGACCCACATCGGTTGCAAAATGTGCCTGGCTAATTTTGAACACTGCCGATGATTTCATGCAGTAAAAGGGTCCTGTGTTTCTACTATCCTCTGACAGAATCATCAGCATTGGAAGGGATCCCAAGGGTCATCTAGTCCAAACTCCTGAAGTGCAGGAATCCTGCCCACAACCATCCCTGGGTGGGATTGAGCCACTAACCTTCTAGTTGGCAGCCAGGCATACTAACCCACTGTGCCACCAGCCCTACAGCCCTTCCCCAACCACTAGGTTTCATTCAGCTTGTGATGATACAGTAAGGTAAGGTAATGCTAAGGTAAGATCTTGAGATTGAAGGAAGATGGAAATTACAGTGGTTATTCATTTGCGGAGGAACAGGTGGCGTCTGATGGACCCATGGTCTGTCCCTAAAGGGGTTTATTAGAGCAGAGTGGAAGAACTGTGTTGGGTTCTACACAGAGTTCTGAGATAAATGCATACTGGTTTGCAGAGATTACCTTAACCACCTGCGCTTTCTAAGCTAGCAGAGTTTGCCTGAAAGGACAGGCAGCAAATGTATCGGACAGGTATTTGAATCAATGCGCTGTGTATCATGCTTACGGAACTTGGTTGTATAAAACAGTAGTCGAACCTTAGCACATGAAAATAGCTCTCCTTTTCCTGCCCCGCTCCGCCGGCACCCGTTTGCGAACCTCACTCCTAACACAGCCAGCATACACAAATGAGACGTGACTGGTTTTAAGCTGGGTAACAGTGCCCCCTAATGGGGCTTTTAATAAACAGCCCATTTTAAAAAAACAACCCCACCTTGTCTCAATTTTCCTTTCAGTTCTCATAACAGCCTTGCTTAATTGCCCGAAATAGATTTATTTTGTAGCTTGTCAAGTAAAAGGAATTGTAGCAGATGAGCCTTCATCTTGAGGGGGAAAGATCCCAATGGAGGCATGTGAGAAAATAATTCAAAGTAATATGCTTTTGAAGCCCCACAGAAAAGCCTTTCCGTTAACAACATAAAAGATAAAAGTTTAAATGAAGAATTATATTGTTTGTTCTAGATTTATTGTCTGCTCTGTCTGAGGAAATTCACAGAGCTGATAAATCTCATTCCCGCTCTCTTTGGCAAGTTCACAGTGAGAGTTGACTCCTTATACCCCAAAGGGTTCACAATCAGCAGATGAAAAGCTGCAGAATACCTGCTTGGCATCGGGTTCTTTGGAAAGCCACAATGAAAGCCTCCATGGGGGAGCCTAGTACAGTGGTACCTTGGGTTAAGAACTTAATTCGTTCTGGAGGTCCGTTCTTAACCTGAAACTGTTCTTAACCTGAGGTACCACTTTAGCTAATGGGGCCTCCCGCTGCCGCCACACAATTTCTGTTCTCATCCTGAAGCAAAGTTCTTAATCCGAAGCACTTTTTCTGGCTTAGCGGAGTCTGTAACCTGAGGTACCACTGTATTGGCCATGCATGTGCAGCAGGCGCTCTCCCAAACCACAGAGCCACACCAAGAATGGACAGACATCACTAATAAACAGGCCCAAAGTACCTGAGAAACCACTGCCTTCCTTATAGACTACTACACTTAACCTTTCCAATCTGAGAGCGGCCATTTACAGGTACAAGCCACAATTGCCAGCACAGTGTTAATTTAAGACTGCAGGATAAAGAGGACACCACCACACCACTGAGTGGTGGCCTTTACAGTCATACCCTGGGTTACAGACGCTTCAGGTTGAGTTTTTTTGGGTTACCGACCCACCAAAACCCGGAAGTACCGGGTTTCGGGGGTCGCGCATGCGCAGAAGTGCTAAATCGCACTTTGTGCATGCACAGAAGCGCCAAATCGCAAGCGTGCATGCGCAGACACGCCGCTGCGGGTTGCGAATATGCATCCCACATGGATCACGTTCGCAACCTAAGTGTTCACTGTCCTGCATTAAGTGCAGTGTGCTTTTAACATAGGAATAGACAACATGGGCTATCCCTCTCCGTAAGCTGCTGCTGGACTCCATCCAGTTGGCCAAGGGTCAGGGATGGCAGAGTCGCAGCCAGACCAACTGCACACTGGCTGCTACCCCTGTTTTACAGTTACAAAAGCTTTAAATCTAGTTCCTTGTAGGAGTTTTCTACAGTTTTGGAGAGACAAGTGCTCACTTAATAATCAGGCCAATGTGGGTTTGGGGTCTTGGGAGAGCAGTGTCGGAGGAGATGATTCATCTGAATAGATGATTCATTTCTCAGAGATGGTAGTTTTGACAGTACAGTTCCTAAGATCACCATCAAATGGAGTAGAAGGGTTTTTCTTGCAAGTCTAATCTCAGTTTATATAAAAGACTTGCTGCTCAAGAGCTCTAAAAGGCAGTGTGAACAGAACAGACACAGAACTGCATTACAAAGTTAGCACCTCATAAGCATTTGTGCTCCTGAAGACTTTAGCATCCTTCACATTCATCTCTGCCCACTTCCCATCAGGCAAGTTAGCAGTCCTCAGGATATGGGGAGAATTTAAAAACCAGCAAAGCTTGCCTACAGACATTTCTGGATTCAAAAAGTGGAGCCATGGTGTTCCACATGACCTCCTCTCCCCCCAGTAACCCCCCCTCTTTTTTATGTACCCATTTCTCTTTTTCAACCTCTATCTCGACATGGTAAGGCCTATAGATCTGCTTCTGCATGAAATTTCTGATTTAGTTCTGTACCTGAAGTGTTATTTCAGGCCCCAAGATGAAGCTACGTATGGCTCTGTGGTCTAGAAACATGTTCCACTTACATGTCTGATGCAACTTTAACAATTCAGATTGCACTGTTAAGATTGAAATGGGACGGTTTGCACACTCACATCAAACCATAATTAAAAAGAAACAGTGGCTCAATGTGAACATGCAGACTTTTGCCACGTGAACAATTTTACTATAAATGTATGGAATGTTTGCTTTGATTTTTCCAAGCGTTCTGAAGTTGCTCAGGCTACTTTCGTAAGGGCCAGGATTGAAAAAGATACGTGCATACAGCAGGAACCGAGAGCCCGGAGTCAACAAATGTTGTGGCTCCATCATTCCCGATCACTGAGCATGCTGGCCAGTGCTGATGGGAGCTGGAATATAGCAACATCAACCGGGAGGACGTGACACAGATTTGCCACCTCCAGTGTACAGCTGGAGCTTTGCTAACACTTTCTGCCTCACATGCAGATATCCCCCCCTTCCCCATTGCCAAGGGAGTTTGTCTTCTCCAAGTGTGAGCATGCACACAGATACTGCCAGGTGCTACAAGTTCTCTTCACTGTCTTCCTCTCTTCTCAGCTTATATAAATAAATACACAATCTACCGAGATTCAGATTCTGCTTAATAAAACAAAACCCAAGTGGTTTACAAAAATGATACATAACACTACTAAGAGAGTGCCAGTAAAATCAATGATTGGGAAACAAGCAGACAAAAACAAAATTATCAAAATAAAGATAAAACCAACAGTTATATACATGCGGCAGGTAGGCTTGCCTAAAGAGAGAAGTTTTTAGCAGGCCTTGTAAACAGTACACACAAGGCGACTACCTAGTATTAATAGGCAGAGAGTTCAAGAAGGTTAAGCTACTTGGGTGCTATTCAGAGAAATCATTCCAACAGCACAAGGATTTTTAGCTGTGCAATGGAGCTTCCCCTCTCCTTCCTCTTCCCACAAGCCTCCAAAATCTGTCCTCCCAGATTTCTCCAAGCCCTTCAGAGCAGATTTGGGGAAGGCGCAGCGCATGTGTGTAGAAAATGGGGAAAAAATAGTGGTGCAATTGACTTCCGACAGGCACACAGAGTGCGAACAAAACTGAGTATATGGGGGGAGCTCGTTTAATTTCACTGCACACAGGTGGTGCAGTGACAATAAAGGTTTCTCATTATTTTTTATATTTATTTTATTTAAAAATTGAGGGAGTTATGGTGAGTATGCAGAAATCTTTATGCTAATGGAGCATGTGCACTGGCTACCAGCCTTAGTCCTTTCAAACTTCTCAATCATTCCAATCTACCCTCCCTTCCCCATCCCCATATGCTGCTCCTCAAAATATTTGCTCTAGGCAGGTACAACCTTCTGCTTACACCTAAGATTGCCCTCTGTACTCCTCTCTCCCAAATCCCTTCTCCCTAGCAGAGTCCTTCTACATTACAATTGCTCCTCCAACTGACACTGAATGTTATTATAACACTGAGGTGCCTCCCTGAGACACATCTGGCCGCTTCATTTTGCTCTGCTTTCCTCCCAAACATGCCCCATTTCTACCTTGAGCCTGCAAGCCTGGGGGCAGGCCGCCTGACGTGCAATGTTTGCCCCTAGTGATTTTAGGGATCGCCATCATCTATCTTATTCTTAACCATTTGCCAATAGGAAGAAAGAGCAATCCAAAGTATCTGCACGGAGCTGAAATCTGAATAGGAGATGCTTAGATTTTACATAAAGCTGCACATTAGGAACCCAGGGCTGAATTACAGTACATTGGTGCCTCGGGTTAAGTACTTAATTCATTCCGGAGGTCCGTTCTTAACCTGAAACTGTTCTTAACCTGAAGCACCACTTTAGCTAATGGGGCCTCCCGCTGCCGCCACACAATTTCTGTTCTCATCCTGAAGCAAAGTTCTTAACCCAAGGTAATATTTCTGGGTTAGCAAAGTCTGTAACCTGAAGCGTCTGTAACCCGAGGTACCATTGTACTGCGGTGCATGCCTACCCGGCTGAAATGGGATTGGTTACCCTGCTGATACTTTTCTAGGGCCTTCAAGGCCAAGATAGAATCTGAAAGCATGCAGCTTTCATTTTTTTGAGAAGTCACAAATCCTCTTGACTGCAGAGGCATATTTTAATAGGCAATGGCACATTTGGAATGTATTTCTCGGTGTCAAACAAGATACCCACCCCTAATTTTTACAGTTTTTATGTATGTGATTTTCTCAGCTTATGCTAGAAAACCTTGAGTTAAGAATTTATCAGAGCCCAGGAGATAAATTTAGATACAAGACACAACACAGCAGGGAAACTGATTGTGTTGGAGTAACAATATTTTTTAGCAAAGAAGAACAATGGTCCACAGAGATACTAAGAAAGACGCAAATGCTTTCTGATTTAGGAACAAGATATAAAATGCTAGCTTTTTTTAAATCAACAGGGATAAGCAAAGTTAACCAGATCTTTAGAACAGCAATATGAATTTTCTTTGTAAATGCCACCTATATTTATCGTTTGGCACTTCAAAGCTCAAAATGTACAAAAATTATAAGGAATAATAGTATTTATAACACACCATACCTTCTTTATTTCAATAACAATTATAGCAGTTAAGTAAAGTAGAACAGTATTAGCCCCATAGGTCGGGGCAGCAACTAAGGTTGAGACTTACCTAAAGCCATCTTGTGAATTCATGGCTTCTAAACTGAGGTGGTTATGGTAGAAACTGAAACAGAACACTTCTGGCTCTGCCTACCACTTGTCCACCTAGGGTATCCAACATCTGGAGGGCTCCTCCAGATTTGTTCATCCAGCGATGAACAAATATTCTTGTTGTGTTTCCACAGACAACTCTGATCCCATGGCAATACTACCATACGGATATAGATATTGTTGGAGCTAAGAAACTGAGATCATCTTCTGAGGCCCTTCTTCATGTGCCTTCCCTATGAGAGGTCTAGAGGGAAGCAACATCAGAGCAGGCGTTTTCTGCAGTGGCTCCCTGTTTGTGGAATGCTCTCCCCAGGAAGGTCCAGCTGGTGCCTTCGGTATACAGTGGTACCTCGCAAGACGAATGCCTCGTAAGACGAAAAACTCGCAAGACGAAAGAGTTTTTCGTTTTTTGAGTTGCTTCGCAAGATGAATTTCCCTATGGGCTTGCTTCGCAAGACGAAAACGTCTTGCAAGTTTGTTTCCTTTTTCTTAAAACCATTAATACCCAGGGTGCATTGCTTGAAGAGGTGCAGTTGCAACTCATAGTAACTCATAACTTCTTTTGCAGCCATTTGGTAAGTTAAACTTTTAAAACTTTTTGGGGAGGTTTTGGATTGGGGTGTTTTCTAGAAGGTTTGGTGCTTTTGAATTTTTTGGATGTGAAGCACTGATTTTTTATTTTTGGGGGGGTTTGCGAAGGTAGGAGCTGTGCTGCCATGGGGCCCAAGAAGACTGCTGCTGCAGAGGCCGGTGAGAGGAAGAAGGAGAAGAAAGAACTGAGGGACATTTGCCAGAAGTGGAAAGATGTGCAGGCTTTTGCACAGCGGCACCACCCTGACAAGGACCTGACACGTGACCTTGCGAACACTTTTGATACGAGGGTCATGTCGTCTTTCAGGGAGGTGCTGAAAAGGCGGATGAAGCAGCAGACCATGGGCAGGTTCTTCAGCAAGAAGCAAACCTTCTTCGAGTTGTCCCCCAGAGTCTTAGAAAATGTATGTACAGTACTGTACACTTTGGTGATTTTAAAACTTTTTTTGACCATAGGAACGCATTAATTGATTTTCAATGCATTCCTATGGGAATCCGTGCTTCGCAAGACGAAAAAACTCGCAGAACGAATTAATTTCGTCTTGCTAGGTACCACTGTACATCTCTTCAACCAGGCCTTTGGCTGATAGACATCAGGTGCCCTTTTAAATGTGTTGTGTGTGTTATTGGTTTGTTTTTGTTCTTGTTTTTATTACTTTTTTATATATATTGTAATTTTATGTTGTTGTTGTTTTATGTTGTGAACCGCCCTGAAATCTACCTTTCAGGGGTAATATACCAATTTAATGAAGAAGAAACAACTGTTCATACAGCTTCTGATGAAGAAGACTTCTCCAAAATGCATTGGGCTAAATAAACAGTGCATTACCAGAAGAGCTGGAGATTGCCTTCTTCTTGTTGCCATTTCTTTGATGCTTGCTCCCTCTTCCTGCCCCCCAACCCTGCTTAAAAACAAAAGAATTCCTTCTGGACCAAGCTTCACCCAATCCAACATGCTTTTCAAGTGGCCCAATAACCAGCAGGCAGCACAACAGAATGGGCCAGCGATACACCAGAGGACCTTGGAGTGGTTTTCTACCTGTCCCTGCCTTACATTACACATACCTCTCAAACAGAGCAGGGGCAGCCAATGGGGTGTTCTCCCGATGCTCCGGGACTACAGCTCCCGTCATTCCAGACCACTGGTCGTGCAGGCTGGGCCTTATGGGAGTTGGAGTCCCAGCTCCACTTTGGTAGCCACCACATTGGCTACCCCTGTACTAAAGACACTTATTTCCCCAAGGAGAACCTACCTAACAGAACATATTAGTGGTAGATTCCTTCTCCCATATGGTCTCCAATTTACAGTGTTTTCAGCAGGCATGATAGCCCCAGAGCGAGACTTTAAACATGATTATTGTGAATTGTTACCTTCATCAAAGTCGGCGTCATCCTCTGTATGCTGGGGGAACGGAAAGCAGTTGGTGATTTCGAGCCTGTCTTCCACCACTAGCCCCAGCAGCACACCCTGGACCACTTCATTGCCCTGGCCTTCTTCCTGGTAATGCTTGATGATCTTCAGCACTACCTGAAAATACAGATTCCAAGAGCCTCATTTAGAACAGATCATTCGGTTCAACTAGCAGGTAGTTTCCCAAGAAATACAGGGGACAGATCCAAACATGAATAATTGAAGCATTCCACTGCCCAAAGTTTGACACCACGTCCAGACAATCTAAATATACTAATAAAATTAAGAAGAATAAGAGCAGGTCCAGGAGATATGAATCAAAGAGACGTTAAGACATCCCATGTACTTTGTCCTGCATACTTGCTCAAAACAAGAATAAAGTAGAGGATTTGAAATTTAATTTTTACCTTAACTATAGGGTTAGGAAATGGACTTGCTCTAATGGAAAAGCAACACAGAAACATAACATGTCAACTACATGGAGATCACTCCTCACGAGGGTCAAGGAATCTAGCAAAGGGAATCATAGCAAGAGCAGATTTTCTTTTCTGGAAAGCCAACTCAAGAGTCACATATTCTGCTCAAGCTGAACTAATTGCCAAGCGGAAGAGCAGGTTTCATTAAGTTTTTTTTTTTAATGAGGATTAACCTTCTGCTCAAATACCTGTTAAATGAAACAGGCAATTGGTATGCAACCCTGTCATAGGATGTGCTTGTGCATTCCCATAGAAACGATGTCACTTTCCCAGTCATGGCCACCAATCACTGAAGTAGTCTCTCAATGTTAAGCATTTCGTGCCTGGCTATTGGCCACTTGCAACCAAGTGAAGATGCCCAGGCGCCAGGATGGCACCTGAAGTCTCCCCCGGAGATGCATGCCTGCTGATCCTTGGATCCTGGCTGTTTTCACACACTAGCAACAAATCCTGTAGAATTCTATCCATTATCTTTTATCTGCACGATCAGAATGAATTTCAGGAACCAAAAAGCCATATTGAAAAATACGACTTTCAAGCCATCTGACCCCAAAATGGCAGCTAGGCGTTCTGTTTTGGCAACTGCAATCTTGGTTTAACAAGCCATTTGGCGCCTAGTTTATGTATCTGAGTTTCTAACACTGCTCAAACAGCTAACAAATACTGGAAACAGAGTTCAGCTCAACGTGAAGAAAACAGCCCCTGTAGCCTGAGTCAGAGGTGATGGATGCCTGCCAGAGTGTTCTCCCAATCTCGAATCCCTAGAACTCTCCTATGAGGTTCATACAATTTCTTATTAATGGCCCCAGCAGAGCCATCTAGCCCCCTAAAAAACATTAGGGGCAACACAAATTGATCCTGTTACATGACAAACTGGGAATAGTGAACTTGTCTAGTGAGAAGGATGGCAGCAGGAGGCTCCAACCCACCATTTTTACTCGGATTATTTATTTATTGTTTATGGAATTTCTACAACACCCTTCATCGGAGCATAGCAGAGCGATTTACAAGATAAAAACCACAAAAATGCATACCATTGTAACAAACAAAGGCAATAACCTCCCCCCACCCAAGTAGATGTCTGCATAAAGCAGCAGTAGGAACCCTGCGGCCCTCTAGACGTTGTTGACTACAATGTCCATCGTCACCACTGGTTATGCTCGCTGAGAATGATGGAACATGGGCGTCCAAGATCATCTGACAGGCCACAGGATCACCAACCCTGGCATAAAGGACAATGTGTGAACATACTTGAATCAAATCAGGAGGCAACATGATCCTGGAAGTTAACAGTACTGTACGCATGTCATGAAGAAATGAGTTTTGCTGTAACTCATGAAGGTTGGAAGATTTAGGACAAAAGAAAGCACTGCACAGTGCATAGATCAACAGGAATGAGCTCCCACAAGAGGCAGTCCACCAACTTGGATGGCTTGAAAAGAGGATTAAATAAATCCCTGGAAAGGAAGACTATCAATGGCTATTAGCTCCACTAGTTCGACCTCCACTTTTGGAGGCAGTCATGCTTCTGAATACCAGTGGCTGGTAGGGGAGAGTGATGTGGCATTCAGGTCCTGTTTGTGAGATTCCCACAGGCATTTGGTTGGCCACTGTGAGCGCAGGATGCTGAACTAGATGGGCCATTGGGTTGATTCATCAGGGATCTTCTTATGTTCAAGCAGCTGTCCCAGAACTGGCTCCATGCCTAGGGACCCCACCGCAGCCCCGTTGTTCAAGGATGACGCTTCCTCGCTTGTGCAGTGAGACAACCAAGGCTTTCTCCATGCAGCCGAACCTGGAGAAATGGCCTCTGGCTTGAGCCGTATGCATCACAGCACCAGCCAATGAGCTGCAGTGGTGGTCCCCACAGAGGCACGAAGCGCACATGGGTGGTGGGAGGAATAGCTAAAAGGGGGAAAGCATCTCCTCTTTGCATCGCCCCTGCCCAGAAGTTTTTTGCAAGTCCCCACTTGCAAGCTATCTAACATTGCAACATGACAGCGGCAAGACATTTTTACATTCTCCAAGCTGCATCGCTATCAATCACTTTTACGCTCCCTTTGTAAGTGCCTAGGTCTGCAGGAAATAAAGCTATTGAGCTTTGTACCTTTACAACATGTGCTATTAATCTTGTGTAAGCAGCACTGAAGGCTTATTGATCTGTCAAAGAAACCAGGTACGCAGACGGAAGGCCTGGAGCATTCTTTTTTCCTCTAAGGGCATCCGTGTCCTTAACAGGGCACCGCCATGGCCTGTGAGACCGCGAGTCAGTCTGCACTGTGACAAGCACAGGCTCTTACAATCCTTAGGGTGGTTTGACCAAAATGAAGTTTAAGGTTTTGAAAAGCAGTGCCGAAAGCAGCTGATCTAAATGTGGAGTGCCATTGTACCCGTTCCACGAGGCAAGTTTATTGCCATGGAAACTGCCGAACAATTCCGCTGTAGAAACATTTCTGAAACAGGTGCCCTGAGATTCCAATTCTCTGAGCTCCAGAGAATGCGGGCGCTCAATACCGTTACACTGCAACCATTAGGGCACAGTAATAAAATCCAAGAATTTCCTAGCCGAGCTGTTGGTGGTTCTTTGTCCCCTTTCAACCTTAAACAAAACAGGTTCAGAGTTTGCATTGTTAAAAAAAAAAACTTATGATGGCTTTCTTTAATCAATGTATCACTGTTTAAATTCCGCCTTTCTTCCCAGGAACTCACATTCACAGACATGGTTCTCCCCCTTCAACCCTCCATATTTTATCCTTTCAACAAACATGCGATGTCAATTTTGCTGGGAGATAAGCCTCCCATCCACTCCAGAATATCCCACCACATGTTATCACTGAATATTTCAGGGGACAGTATCTAAAAAGCCAGAATGAGCCTCATGGCAGAACATGGATTGCACTGTTTTCCTTGGTCCCAGTCCAGTACTCTATCCAAGGGGTGGAGACTCTATGGTCCTCCAGATGTTGCTTGACTCCAACTCTCATCAACCTCTGACAGCATAACCAATAATCAGGGATGAGGGGAACTGGAGTCCAAAATCTGGAGGTTCTTCACCCTGCATTATCCACTACACCATACTGACTGTCCAAAACAGATGACAAAAATACAGTCTCTCTGATAACATATTCTCAAACATGAGAAGATGAGGCTCCTTAAACTTTGGGGGGGGGGAGGTTCCTATTTTATTCTCCAAGACTTAGACTCTAAATTTTAGAAACACAATAAAGAAATGAGCATATAGTAAAACCAACACTTAGTATACAGCTAAGGAAGACAAACAAGGAGGGACAGAGTCAAATGGGAAACCCAGTAAGTGTTTTTATAAAGGACAGCCAACGTTAAAAGGCCTATTGTCACAATGAAAAGTACATTCACAACAGGAATTCTGTAAGTGATTGGGATATAGCCTCTTTCTGTACCCAGAAACTATCTCCTGGCAGGGCTACAGCTATGGAAGAGGAGAAACCATACAAATATATGATTTTAAAAAGAGGAGTCCCCAAATGCATGTTTCAGTTAAAGGTGGATCCCTTGACTGAAAACACAGAAGGCTACTGGTCTAGAGGGCTTTAAGCTCTACCAAGGAGTAGGTCAATGAAGCACAATGTTTCTTAAGAAGCAGGTGTCCATAAACTAAGAGTTCCTGGGTTACCAGCAGTGCCTAGAAATGAAATTCTATCGGGAAAAGCTTCTACTAAATTCTGCCTGAAGCATAACAAGAAACTGAAAAAACAGAGGCAGAGTATGTTTCTTTCAAAACAGAATCAGGCTGCATCCTTTGCCAGGACACAACAGCAGTGTCCTACAACAGGCCCATATGCTGCCTTCCTCCCAGTTGGAGGGCATCCATCTTCACAGTCTCACCCTCAAACCAATGGATTCAAACTCTAAGAAAGGAGATTCTGAATAAAGATCAGGAAGAGCATTTCTGACAGTAGAACGGACTTCCTTGGGAGGTTGTGGCTTCTCCTCCATTAGAAGTTTTTAGGTAGAGGTTGAATAAGCTATCCGTCATGGTTTCTGCATTGCAGGGGGTTGGACGATGACAAATGGGGAGTCATTCCACACCCACAATGCCACAATTTTTTCCTACAAAATTAGGGGTTCCAAGGTTGAACCTGTGTCCTCCTTCAGCACTGGATGCCCAACTTAAAAAAAAATCTTTTAAAAAACAGTAATATACTGCTTTCCTGAATTATTTTTTTTTACACCATTGCAGATACAGTGGTATCTGCACCTCAGGTTACAAACACCTCAGGTTACAAACACTTCGGGTTACAGACTCCGCTAACCTGGAAGTAATACCTCGGGTTAAGAACTTTACCTCAGGATGAGAACAGAAATCGCACGCTGGCGGCGTGGTGGCAGCGGGAGGCCCCATTAGTTAAAGTGGTACCTCAGGTTAAGAACGGTTTCAGGTTAAGAACGGACCTCCGGAACGAATGAAGTTCGTAACCAGAGGTACCACTGTACTCCAGTTGTTGCCAACACCTGGAACGAGCCTCCACTCACAGAACAAGACTTCACATAATAATAATAATTATAATAATTATAATAATTTATTATTTATACCCAGCCCATCTGGCTGGGCTTCCCCAGGCACTCTGGGTGGCTTCCATAGAAACCAAAAATACAGTAAAATATCACACGTTAAAAACTTCCCTGAACAAGGCTGCCTTCAGATGTCTTCTGAATGTCAGGTAGTTGTTTATTGCTTTGACATCTGCTGGAAGGGCGTTCCACAGGGAGGGCGCCACTACCGAGAAGGCCCTCTGCCTGGTTCCCTGTAGCTTTGTTTCTCACAATGAGGGAACCGCCAGAAGGCCCTCAGCGCTGGACCTCATTCCTCTCCTTCCCCTGTGACCCTCCAGAGAATAGTTTGGAGGCACATTGTGGGGCAGGAAAGCTGCAGGGAGGAGGAGAAAGGTGAAGTCCTGTTACATGAGCAGCGGTCTGCTTGTGCTACGTTGGGTTCCACCCTTACCTCTAAAAACCAATACCTAATATATTGTCACTCCAGTCATAGTCCTACCTGGCAGCCCATTCTCATCACCCACATATTTAGTACATATGAGCGTAGGTCACCTAGTAGATTCGCAGTTATGTCAAGGCATGAACCGGAACCTTCCTAGTCCACACCCTGAGCTGCTATGCTGCATCATCCAAGGGCAGAAAGTGGAAAGTTCTTTCCTACTTAGATTATATCATCAGGCAAGCCTCTGTTTTCTGATGCACTCAAGACACATCAAAATTAAGCTAGGGACAAGGTGACATCCCTGTCTCATACTGTGAGAAGCCTCACTATTTCACAGCATACATGGAATCTTAAACCAGTGTTTCCCAACCGGTGTTCCGCGGCACACTAGTGTGCCGCCGGACGTTGCCTAGTGTGCCGTGGGAGGGAGGCGGGCGAGGCGGGCTAATCCTCCGGCCCCGCTCCCCCGGGGAACGTGCCCCGTCATCCGCTTCTGCCTTGCTCCCTGTGACAGGAATTCCCCAAACTGCATCAGCATCTGCCGCTTGCCCAGCAGCCCCGGCGCTGCCTTGCGCCCGGCGCCCCCGCCATCCTCGGCGCAGGGAGCGAGGGGCGCGCAGGCAGGCGCTGCCCGGCGGAGCGACGGCTCCTTCCGAGCGGCTGGCAGTGTCTGGGCATGACTGGCCTCCCGCCTGGTCCCGCGGCGGCTGCAGACGCGGCCGAAGCAGTGCAGGGAAGGAGACGCCCGGCCGCCCAGCCCCGCCCCGCACGCTCCCACTCTCTCTCGGCGGCCGGGGAGCGGGGCCAAAGTGGGCCCCCACCTGAGTGGCGGCTGCGTGAGCCAATAGGCGAGCTGGGGCAGAGGGGGAGGCGGGGCTCCGGAGAACAAAGGAGGGAGGGGGCACCCGGGAGAAGGGGGCGGGGCGGGAGGCGCGGGGAGCGCGGCGCTGCGCCCGGGACGCCCCAGTTCCGCCGGGTTAGAAGCCGGCGGCCTACCTCTGCTGGCCGTGGAAGGCAGCCGGGTCTGGGTCGCGCCCCGAGAGTGGCGGGGTCCGCGCACAGCCTGCCCTCCAGGCTGGGAAGTGGCTCCTAGGCTCCGCCTGAAGCCACGCAGAGCCCGCAAGGCGCCCTCGGCGCAACTTGGCCGGGGCAAAAAGCGAAGCTCTGGAGGGATAGGCGGCCGGATTCCCCTCCTCGGCGGGTCCGGTGGTCTCCCGCCTCCTCTGAGGAAGGGTCTCTTCTTCAGCTTTTCTGATCCTTCGTGGCCCCGTTGGGAGAAGCCGAAATAAATAATGGCCGTGCCATTAAAGTTCTCTCTTTTATAAAAGGGATCCTAATAGAAACGTAGAGTTGGAAGGGATCCCCAGGGCTATCCAGTACTGTACAACCCCTGCAGTGCAGGAATCTCAGCCGTAGCATCCATGGCAGACAGAGATCCCACCTCTGCTTAAAAACCTCCAAGAAGGGAAAAACCTCCCGAGGGAGACCATTCCCCTGTTGAACAGCCCTTACCAGCAGAAAGTTCTTTCCCATGTTTAGTTAAAATCTTTATTGTAACGTGAATCCACTGGTTCGAGTCCTACCTTCTCTACCTTCTATGCTGTTACTATTTTTTTATTTTTTTTTACATAAGTAAAAAGTGACCTTTCCCCATCTGGCATGGTGGTGTGCCTCAAGATTTTTTTCATGAAACAAGTGTGCCTTTGCCCAAAAAAGGTTGGGAAACACTGTCTTAAACATACCACATAATTTGCTTTTTGGAAACTTTAGAACCGCTATTTCGTCTTCAACAGTCTTCTGTTGAGTAACTAAAAATCAGAATTTCAGCTGACAGCTGTACACTGAGATGCGTTCTGCTACCCTACTGAAATACCAGCCTTCAGTTATTATTATTTTTTGCTGTACTCATGAGCTGCTTACTACTGCCATCTGTGCATAAAAGCACTACTCTTCAGGCTTCAGCTCCCAGCAGTCGCATGTGTGAATATTTTGAGATGACAGCCAAGTGCAGCAGCAGTTAACCTCATCATCATTCAACAAGCCATTTTTCACATGGATTTGAGCTGAATTCATACTGTCATTTTGAATTTAGAGGAAAGAGCCTGCAGCGAGGGGGCCGGGAAGCATTCTACATATAATCTGGCCATCAGAAGGCAGAAAGCAAGTGCTGCGACTGATGTCTGAATGATCTATTTTGGTTAGCCTAAATTTAAGCATGCCTTAGCCAATCTCAGAATCTCATCCGCAAGACGGCAATTTAAAAAACAAACAACCCAAGAGCAAAAATACAAGTTAGCCATTGGCTATGCCAGAAAACAGGATTTCAGCCTGAATTCTGAAAGAGCTGTAAAAGCACTATGATTAGATGCACCAAGTCCTCTGAAGTTCATGGTCTGATATAACATGAATAAGCCTTCAGTTCACATGCTCCTTCCACCCCCTTCCTCTCATGCTTTAATCAGTTACTTTGGCTTTTGTGCAAACCCTCCAAATCAGGACTGCAAACCATGATCAAACCATGGCTAGGAGGGATCATGCAAACCATAATTTGCCTGCTGAAATGCAATGGCAAACTGTGGTCTCTGAAAAAGAAACTTGTGAAGGGTACATCTGGAACAAGTCCCACTGACTTCAATGGTGCTTACTTCCAAGTAGAAATATGCAACTGAACTGTAAAATTGAATGGTAAAGAATTTCAGGGGAAAGCCCACAAGCGCAAAGTTCACTAATGCTTGGTGTGACCGAGATGTCACATAAATGGAGACGTAGTAAAGAAAATACCCATCTAGCCTAATGTTCTGGCCATCTTAGTAAGAAGGATGGCCTGCAAAATAAGAACAGAAAATGAAGAAGTGGATCTTCCCAGAAAAGGAGTTATTTTACCTTTTCAACTATTGTTCAAGAATTCCTCACAGGATTTTACAAGCTTGAATATTGCTTTTTGAGACACTGCACATCAAGGCACATCCCCAAGAGACACTAAATGAATAGTTGAAGGGAATAATTTTTACATCAAATCAAATGCATGTAATCTTCTAATTACAGAATGAGGGAAGCTGAACTGCTGCTTTTTTCATCACTTGTGAAAACTGCTGAAAATAAAGACCCCTGTATCCTGGTCTAAACCAATCCATGTGTGAAATGAGCTACTCTGTGTTCAGCCAACTGGCTCCTCTGCCCACCTTTGGAGAAAAAAACTCTATCTACACTCCTGCCCAACATCACAAAGAGGCTGTAACTTGAGACAAGAACTGGGTATGGATACAGGAAAGAGATGCCATTGACATTACACTGCATATAGACAACGGAAATCGCTATCCGTGTTACGAAAGTTTGATGTTGTCATGCATGAAATAAGTGGCTGGTGCTACAGATGATTCTGCATGAAGCAAAGGAACTTCCTCAGGTAATTGACAGCTTCAAATATTCCATAAAGTTAAAAATATATTTAAAACAGTGTTTCCCAACCGGTGTTCCGCGGCACACTGGTGTGCCGTGAGACCTTGCCTGGTTTGCCGTGGGAGGGAGGCGGGAGAGGCGGGGCGGCGGCAGCATCTCCTGCTGGATGCAAATCCAAACATGGCGGGCGCCTCCCTCGCTCCTTTGTAGGCGGACCATCGAGAGAGAAAGAAAAGGAGGCGAAAGAGCGAGAGAAGGCGCCTGCACGGAAAGAGGAGCGAGCAGTGCGCCTGCACGCCGCGGCGCCCGAGATCGCTTCTCCCCACCGCCCCTTGCTTCAAAAGAGGTCCGGGGACAGCGGGAAGCGCTGCCCCCGGACCTCTTTTGAAGCAAGGCTTTGCGGGGAGAAGCGATCTCCCCGCAGCCCCTTGCTTCAAAAGAGGTCCGGGGGCAGCGGGAAGCGCAGCACTTCTTCCCCGCTGCCCCCGGACCGCTTTTGAAGCAAGGGGCTGCGGGGAGATCGCTTCTCCCGGTGCTCCGAAGCGGGGCGGGGGGGCGGGAACACCTGCCCCAGCCGCCCCGCTTCTCCCGGTGCTCCGAAGCGGGGCGGGGGGGCAGGAACACCTGCCCCAGCCGCCCCGCTTCGGAACGCTGCTCCGAAGCGGGGCGGGAACCTCGCATCCCGCCGCCGGGCATCGGAACGATGCCCCGATGCCGGGCGGTGGGGCGGGAACCTCTCCCCCCGCCGCCCGGCATCGGAACGATGCCCCGATGCCGGGCGGTGGGGCGGGAACCTCTCCCCCCGCCGCCAGGCATCGGAACGATGCCCCGATGCCGGGCGGTGGGGCGGGAACCTCTCCCCCCGCCGCCCGGCATCGGAACGATGCCCCGATGCCGGGCGGTGGGGCGGGAACCTCTCCCCCCCGCCGCCAGGCATCGGAACGATGCCCCGATGCCGGGCGGTGGGGCGGGAACCTCTCCCCCCGCCGCCCAGCATCGGAACGATGCCCCGATGCCGGGCGGTGGGGCGGGAACCTCTCCCCCCGCCGCCCGGCATCGGAACGATGCCCCGATGCCGGGCGGTGGGGCGGGAACCTCGCACCCTGCCGCCGGGCATCGGAACGAGGTCCTGGACCTCTTCTAAAGGCAGGCGGGGGCAAAAGTCTTTGCTCCCCCCGCCTGCCTTCCCGGGACAGCGGAGACTTCTCCGCTGCCCCGGGCGATCTTAAAATGCTGGCGGGCGGGAGCGAAGCGTTCGCTGCCGACCCCCAGCATTTTAAAATCTCCTCGGGGCAGCGGAGACTTCGCTCCCGCCCGCCAGCATTTTAAAATCACCCCGGGACAGCAGGGGCTTTTAAAATGCTGGCGGTCGGCAGCAAAGCCCTCCTGTCCCCGGAGCTTGCGGGGCGGGAGGTGGGAAGAAGGGCTTTTCTTCCCACCGCCAGCCTTCAGAACAGCCTTCTGAAGGCTGGCAGTGGGAAGAAAAGCCCTTGTCCCCGTCCCCCCCAGCCTTCAGAAGAGGTCGGGGGACAGACTGTCCCCGGACCTGGTCTGAAGGCGGTTTCCCTAGGAACGCATTAATTGATTTTCAATGCATTCCTATGGGAAACCGTGCATTGCAAGACGAAAAACTCGCAAGACGAAGAGACTTGCGGAACGAATTAATTTCGTCTTGCGAGGCACCACTGTACTTTTTATATAGTCAATATAGGCACAGAGTTAATTTTTTTAACATTTTCTAATGGTGGTGTGCCTCGAGATTTTTTTCATGAAAGAAGTGTGCCTTTGCCCAAAAAAGGTTGGGAAACACTGATTTAAAAGGTTGGTCTGGGTAAGTGGCAAGAGCTATTGTGTACCTCTGGAGTCTGGATCATTTGCTTATACCTGCATTTTAGAAGCAGGAGTCCGTCCCCCCATTTCCCAATGAAGCAATAATTCTACCTAGCCAAGAGATAGGAATCCTCTGGCCCTAAATTTTGTCAGATTCCAACTCCCATCAGCCCAGTATAATCAATGATTAGGGATGATGGGAGTTGTAGCCCTCCAGATATTGCTGGACTCCAGGTTCTCTATCCCTGACTTTCCTCAGTACGTTAGTTGTAGAGAGGACACACCTCCATGTGACCTGACATCACACTATGAAACCTCTGGTAGATGGCAGTTTCCCCCCATTCTTTCTGTTCCCTGTTAGTGTTCTAATTAAGGGTTGTATCCAAGCTTTTACTCAGAGTAGACCCTCTAGATCTCATCCATTAATTTCAATGGGTCTACTCCAAGAACAAACACCATATTCAACCCAAATGCTTGACTTTCAACCATCATTGATGGGTCAAATGACTAAAGGAAGTTTTGACTAGTCAAAAAAGCTAACTCTAGAGTGACTTGTATTTTGACACTGTTTATCTAGATGATATAAATACTGCCCCCTGCATAGGGTGGTTTATAATAAAAGCAAGTAATCAAGAATACATAAAACACCGCCCATTAAAAACGTACAACAAATCACTCAATGACAACTCCTAATTGCACTGCAGGTCACCATACCATACTTTTAGAATTGCAGGCCACTGGCCACTGAAAGAAAAGCATTTGTAGACATAAAAAGAAGCCCAAAATGGCACCCCTACCCAATACCAGACCACTCTTGAAAGGGGGAGGGGCAGAGTGGTGAAAGAGAAAGCATGCTACCCTTTCCATAGTGTCCTATAGTTGCAAGAACTATATGGTACTTCCCAATGCAGTTGTACCTATGAGTAACTATAGCCAGTAAGAGAAGCGTGCAAGAGCCCCCAATTCATCTCCTCAGGGTCTCAAAAGCTCTTCCTTCAATCCTTGCAGACCCTGCAACACTCTCACCACTGAATGCCATCTCAAGGCTGATTTGTCATGAAACAAGCGCTAAGCAGGAGAAGACTCTGGCCTTAAGATGGCCCCAGCCTCCGACTTAATTGGGATCAGCTTCTTGTGAGCTTTGCAAGAGGTTGCTTTAGCTCAGCAGAGCCTTTTTCCCCGCTCCTGGAGAAAAGCAGAACATATCTGCTGGTGGCAATGAGAGGATTAGCTGCTAAGAAGAGTGCCTTTTAAGAGAAGTGCATCACCAGCATACCCCACCGTGCTTTGCGGATGTAAGTGGAAACACACATTGTTCACTAAATTTGTAAGTAACAGCCCGACAAACTGGCACCAAGAGACCAAACTCCATCAGCCTTTTCAGCTATGCATATATAATCGCAACACAAGGGACCCATCCGATGAGAGAAGTAATGAGAAGCCCAACTGTTAAAACCACAGCGGCACAGACAAGACGACCAGTTGCCAATTTCCCCTCCAAACAGGAAGCGCTATTGTCAGGCAGAATTCCATCCATGAACCTTGAAGTACGACACGTAGGCCTGATGCTAGCTCACTCTTCAATGGGGCGCTAGCTTAATCATGCCAAATGGTACCAGATGTTGCTCTTTCAAGCTTTTTTGCTGCTGCATGTTTACCAATGGCATCATCCTTTGAGGAGGTGCTGTGCTCTTTGGCATACAGCAATAAGGATGCGGAGACTTTAACCTCCAGATTGAAATGGAGACAAGCCAACGTAGCCTGGCAGATTTCTTCAGTGGTTTGATTGCCTTGCCTGAAATATCCTGGATACCGTCTATCCCAAGCACAACAAATATCCTCCAATGTGCTTGCGTCAAAAGGTTAGGAGCACTTCAGCACAACTCTGATCTGTATCCCCCCCCTAAAAAAAATATTGTTTCTTTGCCATTTGATCCCAGAGGGACAGAAGGTTTTAGGGGATTTCGCTGTATCTTGCGTTTTGTTCAGTTGTTTGGCTATTTACCTTTCACCATTTTTGTTTACCTATCGTATTTCCTGACATTCTGGAGTTGCTGTTTTATTACATTTTTTATTTGCCATTCTTGAATCTGCCATTCTTTGAAACAACAACAACATAAAAGGAAGCGGCAACAGCAGGCTAGAGTTAAAAATGATGTTCTTATGGTAGAAATCTCACCAGCCCCTGTGGTTTGCAGAAGGCTGTGCTTTTGAAGCATTACAACCCTTCCTCAAACAAAACAAATCAGAGCAAAAGGTGTGCATTCAACGGGGTGAGCTAAACGAACACAGACTGAGAAACGAAGCTGAGAAACAAAATTCCATTCTTGCCCCTTCCCCCAAAAGTCTATAAAAAAGAAGAGTAAGGTGTCTCAAAGTGCCCAAGAAAACCTCCCCAAGGCTAGTAGTATTTGGGACTCTCAAACATTTTTATCTAACGCTTCCTCCAAGCAACTCAAGGATGGGATACACTGTCTTTCCCCCAGCCCACTTTATCTTCACAACAACCCTGAGAGATAGGTGAGGCTATGAGATAGTGACCAGTTCAGGTTCACCCAGTGGGCTTTAGGGCTACAGAGATTCTAATTTAGGCCTCCCTGGTCCATAGTTACTCTCTAACTGCTACACTGAATCTGCTTTCTTGTTGTCTAAACCGAAATAAATGAATTAAGCTTGAGAATGGCTGCCCTCACTCTCATCTCAGGCTCAGGAAACTGAAAGAGAAGCAAGCACAACACTGGCACTATCTACTAACACTGAGGAAAAACTATTGGTAGATCCCAAGAGGATATGAAAAATCAAACAATTCAACATCTGAATGCCTAAACACAAAAAGGCAGCTTTTGAGAAGCAAGGATTGGCCATACTGACCTCCAAGTATGTCGCTAAACCTAGGAAGAAGCTACAGTCTGCACAACTGTTCGTCTTGTAATGATTGGGAAGGCCAGTAGTGGAAAAAGGCAAGAGAGCCTGTGAAATTCCTAGACAGTAGCAGGATGTCCCAAGGTCTGCATGTGCCCTGCAGTGCCTCCCAACAAACAGCCAGTGTTGGTTAGAATATTAGACCCTGGGAAACCAGGGTTCAAATTTCCATTCATCTATGAAGCTCCCCGGGTATTCTTGGGCAAGTCAAAATGTCTCAACAGGGTTGTTGGTTTGTGGGTAAAATGAGGTGTGGAGAGAACTGTGTACTGCTCCTTTGAGGAAAAGGTGGGATATAAATGTAAAAATAAATAAGAATAAATCAAACTTTGGGTCTCCTTGCCAAAAGTATTAACCACCACAGATTAACATTTACAAAGAGCCACTTAGAAGCAGCTATAACAGGTCAGTGCATCTTTCCACCCAATGACAGGGACCTGCCCCTCTATAATAGCAGTGGGCATTTCACACCACAATCCTATGTCTACTCAAAAGCAATCCCACAAAGATCAATGTGACTTATTCTCAGGTAAACGGGCACAGCACTGCAGCCCAAACTTTACTGATATTTGGATAATTAAGCATGGGCTTACTAACTTGCTAGCAACACATTAGAATATTCTATTCTGGTTTTACACTTGTAAGTTGCTCTGAGCTCATTTTTACACCCAAGACTGACTGAGACTGATATACTTATACACAACACATTCAAAATTGTGTGCTTATTTTTGTCTGCACAATTAATTCCTCCTCTGTTAGACACATGAAGACCAAGAGCAATGCTGGTAACTAAAAATGCCCATGGGCCACTGGCAATCATGCCCAATCCTCCATTCACATTGTGGTTTCTGAAGTCACCAGGCCCACACACTTACCCATCTTTGTAGTCTTAGTAAAATGCTAAATTTGGCACCTGATCCTAATGTCTGCATTTGTGGTGGGTCCACTGCAAAAAACCAACAGCAATATAACTAAGAGCTGATCAACTAATAGTTCAATCCTATACAGTCATACCTTGGCTCCCGAACAGCTTGGGAGTCAAATGTTCTGGCTCCCAAACGATCAAAAACTGAAAGTGAGTGTTCCGGTTTTCAAACACTTTTTGGAAGCTGAACATCCGGTGCGGCTTCCGCTATTTTTTGGCACGCCTGCACAATCAGAAACCAACCGGAAGCAGCGCTTTGGTTTCCGAACGGATTCCATTTGACTTCCGAGGTACGACTGTACATATCTACACAGAAGAAAGCTCCATAGAGTTCAATGGGGCATACTTCCTGATAGGCTTATACAGGATTGCATTGAAAGGTGTTAAAACGTAATTACATTGTGGAAACTGCAGTTGCCAACTCTAAAAGTTCCATGAGCTCATTGTGATGAAATGAGTTTTTGCTATACTATTCCCAGAGAATACAGAAAGAGAATAGAGAATACAGGGAAAGACCTCATGCTAAATACTGCAGAACATAGCACCTGTGCCTCTTGTAGACCTTTCTGCTGTATCTTTGTAGCATTTGGGTGGTAGTGGCGCCTGGCCTGCCCTCCCAGCAAATGTCAAAGCAATAAACAACTATTTTACTTTTAAAAGACAACTGAAGGCGGCCCTGTTTAGGGAAGTTTTTAATGTCTGATGCTGTATTGTTTTTAATATTTGGTTGGAAGCCGCCCAGAGTGGCTGGGGAAACCCAGCCAGATGGGTGAGGTATAAATAATAATTATTATTATTATTACTACTGTGCTGTTTGAGCATTCCTCGAGATATAACATACATATGGTTACTTACACAAAATGCCTACCTGAACTTGCAACTCACAGCATTTGCAGTACCTGAAACAATGCATCTGATAATCAAATTGGCAGCTATATGCATAATGCTGTCTATCACAATTCTAAGGAATCTGTGATATAGAGATAGAGGTGTTTCTGCTTTGTATGCAGCAGGTCCCAGGTTCAATCTGGCATCTCTAGGGATGGGAGACTGCCAGTCAGTGTAAACAAAACAGAGCAAGCTGGACCAATGATATGACTCCATATAAGGCAGTTTCCTATGTACCTCTAACTCCGGGCAGCCCAACTTTACATACCAAGTGGGCTGCAAGAGTACTTCAACATGGAGCCCACGGGCCACACACTGCTTTGTCGCAGAAGGGGGAGGGAGAGAGGCCAAAAAATGACACCCCAGTTCTTGCACCGCCTTCCCAAAGTTAGGTAAGTGTGAAGCTGGGCTTTGGGAAAGAGGCATGCGGCTCTGTCAGGGTTCTAGAACTCTCCCACCTCTGAGAAAGCCCTAACTAGGTTTAGGAAGGAGGTGAGAGGGCTCTAGGATCCTGTCAGAGCCCTCACACCTCCTTCCCAGAGCCCAGCATCTCCACACCCAGCTTTGTGAAAGCTGTGCAGTTGAAAGGGAGAGGAGGGGGCGTAAAATGTTGCCGAGGGCTGCGCGTCAGAGGAGGGAGAGGAGGGGGCGTAAAAAACCCCTCGGGCTGCGCGTCAAACCGCACTGCTCTAGCTGAACTGAGATTGCGTATTTAATAATACCTAGACTGCATCTTCGCAGTTTTGTCCAACCTATCAGACACCTGTACATCAGCCCGGCCAATATGATTTCAGAAAAATGATTAAACTGACTTATAAGAGGTAAGCACTCTTATAAGAGAACCACCCTCTTCTGCCGCAAGCAGAGAAATACAGGCTATTATTACCAAGTTATAGGAATGCAGGTCGTCTTCGTCAATTACAGCTCAGAGTCTAGCAATTCTTGGCTCTTCTTTCCATTCCGTCTGGTCATTGCAATACAGTGGAACCTTGGGTTAAGTACTTAATTTGTTCCGGAGGTCCGTTCTTAACCTGAAACTGTTCTTAACCTGAAGCACCACTTTAGCTAATGGGGCCTCCTGCTGCCACCGCGCCACTGGAGCATGAATTCTGTTCTCATCCTGAAGCAAAGTTCTTAACCTGAAGCACTATTTCTGGGTTAGCGGAGTCTGTAACCTGAAGCGTATGTAACCTAAAGCGTATATAATCCGAGGTACCACTGTAATTCTGAAACCAAGGCCGGTGCCAGAGCTTGTCTCCCCCCATCTTCCCTCCCCTCCCATCTTTTTCCTTTTATGTCATGTATTATTTCAGATTATAAACCTGGGGGCTGGGTCTGTCTGATCACTGACATTTGTAAACCATTCTGGGTTCGGCTAGATGACCCTCGGGGTCCCTCCCGACCCTGTGAAGAACACGCGGCAGCGCGCCCAGCGGCTCAGGCGCCTCTCCCGGCTCCCCTTCCCTCGCTCACCACGCCGTCGATCTGCACTTGCTTGACCGCCGAGTCTCCCGGGGCCGCCTTCGCCTTGGCTTTGACGACAGCCGAGGAAGAAGCGCCGGCGCCGGGGGCGGGTGTCTCCTTGCGCGACGCCATCTCTGGAAGAGGAAAACGAGAGAGGGAGAAGGCACACCGGCCGGAAGAGGAAGAGAGCGAGCGGAACCGGAAACGGATCCCTCTCAGAACACCTTCCGGGCGGAAACCGGAACACTTCCGAAACATGGTTCCGCTTTGATATAGTTCCTATAAGACTCTTTTATGTTTGCGTTTTGCTTCTCCTCTGCGCAGATGAAGTTTTGCCCGACGGGAGCTCGTTCCTGGATAACTGCCATTAACCCACCAGGAAATATAACCCGCCTAGTAAAACTATGGAGTGGAGGGTGTAATAGTTTATGGGCTGCATCTGAAGGCAGCCCTGATTAGGGAAGTTTTTAAGATTTAATGCTGTATTGTTTTTAACACTCGATTGGGAGCCGCCCAGAGTGGCTGTGGAAACTCAGCCAGGTGGGCGGGGTATAAATAATAAATTATTGAAATTATTGTTATTATTATCGTCCAGCGCCCAAGCGAGAGCTTCATGGCCGAGCGGCCTCCCCCAGAGCCCCAGCCCGATCCTCTCAACCACTACATCTAGCCCTGATCTTTTTTCATCCGTGTATTATTCCTGCACGGCAGGGGGTTGGACTAGATGGCCCTCAGGGGTCCCTTGTGGGTTCTATTATAACCGCATTTTCTCATCCTGCGTTCTCGCTCGCAGCAATAACGCCAGTAACTCAACAAAAAGAAAGCATCTGGGGCGAAGAGTCATCCCTAAACACGTGTTTTCCCCGACGGCTGCTCCACTACGCGTGCGTCAACTTTCGCTACGGTTGATGCTTTAAAAAAATAATAATAATCCGGCGTGGACTTCCGGCAGAAGTACTAGTGGGGCCCGCCTAGTATTGCGCCCGCCTTTCCATCTCTATGGTCCTCCTCCAGCCGCCGCTATGAAGATCAAGCGGCAGAAGCACGCCAAGAAGAACGTGGGCTTCTACAAGCACAACTTTGGCTTCCGCGAGCCCTTCCAGGTGCTCCTCGACGGCACCTTCTGCCAGGCCGCGCTGCGCAACAAGATCCAGATCCGAGAGCAGCTGCCGGGATACCTGGCCGGGGCCACGCAGCTCTGCACCACGCGGTGAGCGCGGGTCGAATGGGACGGGGAGGCGCGTGACGTCGCAAGCAGAAGGGGGTCCCGGGTTCGAGCCCCAGGGGAGGCATTCCCCCCAGCCCGAAATCCCGGAGAGCTACTGTGTTAGACCAGCCGGGATTCCTCCTGGACCACAACTCCCACTGGCCCTGCCAGGTGTAGGGATGGTGGGAGTTGTAGTCATAGAATCATGGAGTTGGGTACCCACGTCTCATCCATACCTGTGGTTCCCCAGCGTGGGGCAATTTGATTTTGTTGTTGTTTAGTCGTTTAGTCGTGTCCGACTCTTTGTGACCCCATGGACCAGAGCACGCCAGGCACTCCTGTCTTCCACCGCCTCTCGCAGTTTGGTCAAACTCATGCTGGTAGCTTTGAGAACACTGTCAAATCACCTCATCCTCTGCCGTCCCCTTCTCCTTGTGCCCTCCATCTTTCCCAGCACCAGGGTCTTTTCTAGGGAGTCTTCTCTTCTCATGAGGTGACCAAAGTATTGGAGCCTCAGCTTCATGATCTGTCCTTCCAGGGAGCACTCAGGGCTGATTTCCTTCAGAATGGATACGTTTGATCTTCTTGCAGTCCATGGGACTCTCAAGAGTCTTTTAAATTTGATTGGGGGGGGGGGCAATTCGAGAATGCGTTAGACCAAGTTAATGATCTTCTAGGCTTCCTCCACATGAATAGTTCACTTTTTGAATAATACAAATTATATGTCACGGGTGGGGTGGGCATCAGGACTTTAGAGATGCTTAGGTGGGGCATGGCCAAAATCAAGGTTGGGAACCACTAATCCAGACCAACCCCCTGCAGTGCAGGATATCCAGGAAAACCTGTGGCTGCACATTTCAGTTTGCCTGTTCAGGGATGGGGCTGAGCCATGGCCACTGCTCTCTGGAGTGTACATCTGCCAGGAAAGCTTTAGAACAGCAACTTTGAAGAAGGCTCCCCCCAAAAAGCTCACAACTTTGGTCAATCCAAAGGGTAGATTTTTTATATAGTGGGAGTAGATCAGTCTCTTGGGAGTTGGACATGCCTGCCATAAATCAAGACTCCCATTTTGAATAAGGTGGGGAAGAGAATCAAGAGGATGGCTGCCAGCCAAGTGCATAAACAAATGTGCAGGGTGCATGACCTTAAAATGCCCCAAATAAATAAAGACCACCCATACCTGGGGTCCCAAGCTTGAGAAAGGCAGGTGTAGCAGTGCTGAGCCAGATGGGCTGTGTACAAAGCAGCTTCCCATGTATCCTACTTTGGGTGGCTGTCAGTTATTCAGTGGGCAGTGCGGTGGGAGACAGTTGGCTGCTTGGTCCTCATAAAGGTGGAGGAGCTACCAGTATGAGCAAGATGGGTCAAAGAGGCATTTAGGGCATTTAGTGTGAAAGGACTGCCATTTGGAGATGCAAACCCATATGCATAGGTGCAAATGTAGAAGTAATTTGAATTCAAATGCATGAAGCCATAGAAAACTAGACTAGGTGACTTTGTAGGTAGACACAAAATTCATAAGCAGTTGGTATCTTTTAAATAGAAAATACAGTAAATATCACTAAAGGGGGGAAGACTATGACGAGGTGGTCTGTGGCTGCCAAGTCTGCTGTACAGGTGTTGCTACAGGCCGATAGAAAACCTCAGGGCTCCTCCTTCTCCTCTTTGTTCATTAGTTTTAAACCACACTTGTGCCTGAAAGCCCCTTCAGTTAGAGGACTGTCCTCTGTAAAGCCAGGTCACCCTATAGAGAGACCCTATGTATATCCTTTGTGCTCAGTTAAATCCCCAACTGAGCTGCAAACCTTGGTTGACTTCAAATCCCTCTCATTCCTTCAGCTTACTTGACCTCACAGGATGGTGTGAGGGTAAAATGGGGCCCATAGTAGACCATGTATATTAATATCTTTGGCTCCTTTGATAAAGGCCTGCAGTTCCTGGCTTTGCAAACTCCATATTCATGCTTGTCTCTAAAGCAGCGCTTAGCAAGCATCCTGCCAGCGTGAAAATTTCTGCTTGGCAGTGGCAATTGCCCCCTCCTCCCCCCACATGCCATCAAGTCTGTTCTGGGGTTCCCCCAATCTTTGGGCATGGGGTAGACTTGGATACAAGACATAATGGGGACTTTTGTTCAGTGTTTGAAATGTCTTTGTTGAACAAGAATCTCTGCTGTTATCTTTTCTTCTCCTAGATGTGTCCTGAAAGAGTTGGAATCCTTAGGGAAGGAGCTATATGGGGCAAAACTAATTGCACAGAGATTTCAAGTTCGCAATTGTTCTCACTTCAAAAATCCAGTGAGCGGCTCAGCCTGCCTCTTGTCCATGATTGAGGATGGGAATCCACACCATTACTTCGTTGCTACGCAGGTAACGTTCTTCCACTTAAGCTCATGCGAACAAAACGCCTCATTTCCTTCATATTTTGGAATCTTTCCAGTTGTTAATGAGTTTTGAGAATTACATCCACACTTTCTCCTTTAGCGCTGCGGTGGGAAAACTTCGGCTTATGCAAATTTGAATGGCACCTACACGTTTCCAGCAGTACAAGAGAGTGTTCAAAACACTGCCTACAGCCTTGTTTTAAAACAAGTTTACTTGGAAATGAGCCTTCTTGCACTTGAGAGGGCTTGCATATGCCTTGGGTGGCAAGCTCTCCTGCAGCATAGGATTAGAGTTGCAGAAGGAGGGCATTTGTAGATAACAGTTTTATTTCACAAAGAAAGGAATGAAGATACTTGGCAGCTTGTTTGCACACTGTAATTAATGTCTTAGTTGCTAGATCAGGAGGCAAGGCACGTCTAAACATCAGCTAAGCTTCGAGTGCATCTGAGAAAGGCAAGTCTGCATAGAACTGGAACGAAGAAGTATCCATGCCCAGCTCTGTTTACAGAATAAGTAGCAGGGATGCGGGTGGTGCTGTGGTCTAAACCACTGAGCCTCTTGGGCTTGCTGATCAGGTCAGCAGTTTGAATCCCCACGACGGAGCTCCCGTTGCTCTGTCCCAGCTCCTGCCAACCAAGCAGTTCGAAAGCACACCAGTGCAAGTAGATAAATAGGTACCTCTGCGGTGAGAAGGTAAACAGCGTTTCCATGCACTCTGGTTTCCGGCACAGTGTTCCGTTGTGCCAGAAGTGGTTTAGTCATGCTGGCCTCATGACCCGGAAAGCTGTCTGTGGACAAATGCCTGCTTCCTTGACCTGAAAGTGAGATGAGCACCACCATCGCATAGTCGCATTTGACTGGACTTTACTGTCCAGGGGTCCTTTACCTTTACCTTTTAGAGAATAAGTGACTGTCTCACAATATGTCTTGCCACTTCTGTCTTGCCCCAGAAGGTTGCTCAGAAAAGTGAACTGCAAAAACGTTTGAGTGTTCTTTAGTAGCGTTTATTTATGATGTTTGGGTTCTATTTTATAGCTCCAAAAAGCTTTCATAGTACTTCAGAATAAAAGTCACATGGAAAGCTCTTTGCCTACATTATCTCAGAAAGCACTTACTTCATCCCATGGTATGGAACCCAATTTACCACACAAGGTCATTTTCCCCAAACCATTAGATGTGGGACAGTTAAAGCCATGCGTACAGAGGAACAACTGGGAGCATGTGCTCTTGATAATTCCTTGGCAAAGAGAGCTTGCTCTAAGAGCCAATCAGCTGATCAGTAATGACAGGAAGCCTAGCAGTTTGAACTCCATTTGCAGGTGGTTTGTATTCAAACAACTTACCAATTGACTTCATAGGTCCTAACTTTTTGCCTCAACCAGCTGGTTGGTACAGAAAACCTCTCCTGTGGTCCACAGCACAAAAGGGATATAATCTTGCTCAAGAAATTATAGTTTGTTTGCTGGATGAAATGAAGAAAATAGGGATTTGCATCGTTATTATGTATACAAATTTATATACCACTTGACTATTTTATTTTAAAATACATTAAAGAATCCTTAAGAATACTTGGCACTTATGCCTTTAGCCTAAATAACTTTTCCATATAGTAATTGACCACATTGCAGATTTTGCATTTTTATAGAATGTTATACTAGTTTGCCATTATAGCCTTAAGCAGCTTGAGCAAAAGTTGGTAAAGCAAGCAAGAGGGACAAGAAAATTGGGTGTTTCCTGCCACTTTGACAGTGTTCTTTTCCAGGGTGAGCAATCTGCTTGATTTTCACTGCCTTGAGCTTTCGTTTGTAAAGAGTGCATATAGACTTACTGTTTGTGTCCTCCACCCCCATTCGATAGGACCAGGATCTGGCAACAAAAGTAAAGAAAAAGGCTGGAGTTCCCCTGCTCTTCATAATTCAGAACACAATGGTTCTTGACAAACCTTCCATGAAATCTTTGGCTTCGGCACAAGCAGCACAGACTAACCGACTTATTCCGGAGCACCAGAAAGTAAGGATTGAACTTCTCAAAGAGGAGCAGGGTCTGGCAAAGACCTCGGAGCCGAGAAAAAGGAAACGAAAAAGGGCCAGTGGCCCTAATCCTCTCAGCTGCCTGAAGAAGAAGAAAAAGGCACAAGAGACCTTGCAGCCTTCAGCAGCTAAGAAAAAGGGGAATAGGAAACGCAAGAAAAGGAAACTGGAAACAGGAGGAGAGACTGTGCCGTCAGGGTCGCAGAATCTGGAAGCATGAAATCATCCCAGAAAACGGGTGGGCTCGTCTGTTCCATGAACTTTGGGTAACGCCAAGGTCTATGACTAAAGCAGTGTGATAAACCTTGCATTTAATCATTATTTTATTAAAGGTTTTGTTTTCAAGGTCTTGGAGTATTTGGGTGCTAGGTCAAAGTGAAACACACACACACACTTTTGATATCATTTTAAATTGTTAAATTGGGTCTTAAAACTGCACAAGAACAGCCCGTATAGCTAGCTTATCTGGTTATTGATATCCTTAAGTGGGGAGGATGGCAAACTGATAATCATGCCCGAAGCACAGCCTGTTTGTGTCATGCAGGGGAGCACATGAAACATACCAGTTACCTCTTGGTAGAGCATTTCACAAATCAATCCTGCCTTCTAACCAGGCTTTCTTTCCTGAAGTCCTGCTTACACTCTCCCAGATACATGGAAGCTAACTGCAGTTAGTTGTTGGGGAATTCAAAAATGTTCTAGTACAAAACCAGATTCAAGAGAGTGTTTTCAAAAGTGGTTAGGAGAGTAAAACCCACATTTCACTCTTTTTATATTTTCATTATATTGAGTAACAGCTACTTCTATAATGTCTTCGTTTAAAGTAGAAGTCCTTTGAAGCATTCCATTTATTTCTGCCACTGAAGATTAATTTTCAGTGCATTATCAAATGTAACCCCAGGGAGTTAAAACGTAATCCCATTCCATATCCAGTTTGTTTAATTGCAAGATCTGAAATGGATAAGACCTTTCGCTGGAAATCCTTTATCTTTCCCTATTAGCTGGCTCCAATTCAGTCAGGTCCCTACCCACTGGGGACTGAGCAATTTCCCCGAAAGACCTATTTGTAGTGCGGGATGACAAATCCTGGAGCCATATGATAATCTTTAGAAAATTCTATACATATCACTTGGACTCTCAGCCAAAAAAGAAAAGGAGGGGTGTGTGATTAATGGGCTGTCCGTGGTCTGGACATGATCCATAGTATTAATTCCTGCAGAAGGTTGAGAAAGGCAAATACTGAAATGATTACAAGGGTACAGTAAATACTGAGAGAATGAGAAGTTTGGAGCAGGTAGATTTTGGGTTGGAGTGGGGAGCTGATTTTGGATCAGGACTGCTTCAGTTAAAACTAGTAGCCATCCTAATTCATGGTCAGCAACTAGAGGACACTCTTACACAGATTTAAAAGAAAGCCCTATTGAGTTAAAATGGGCTTGTGCCCTGGTAAATAGATTGCAGAATTGCAGTCTTAGCTGCTTAAAAACTGTCTATGCTGCCTGTAGTTATGATGAGTCTTTGTAGATCTATCCAGGAGGAAGACTCTTCCAAATTCTAAGCACAAAGGGTCCTATCTTCCATAACCACCTTCCATACTTCTGTTAGCATGTGTAGCCCGAGCAGTCTCCAAAATGGATCGCAATACTTGCCCCAGTTGGTATGAGTGGAAGCAATCCTTGCTTGTAACATTACACCTGTGGGAGGCATAGCTGTCAACGTTTCCCATTTTTTAAGGGAAATTCCCTTATTCCAAATAGGATTCCTCTCAAGAAAAGGGAAAAGTTGGCAGCTATGGTGGGAGGGAGAAAACACTCTTGGCCCTGCTGATATAAGTTCACACTCGAAACTAGTTCTGTTGTGAACCTTCCTGGGACCTTTGGATGAAGGGCAGTATACACATTTAATAAATAATGATAATATTTCACTTATTTCTCTAATCTTTGTAGCTGTGCAATTGATGCCTGGCAGCTGACTGTGTAAACAGGCTCTGCTGTAAAGAATTCTGCCTTAAGGCGACGTGACACAAAATGAACGGGATGCAAAAACTGAGGTGGCGCCATGCTCACCACATAGAATCACTCCTTCGTGAAATGGATCATCTCACTGTGGTTCAAAAGAGCCTGTGGACTAGCTCAGAGCTCTGTGGCTCTGAGCACCTTGTAATTGAGCTACCGTTTGAAGCAAGCCCTCATCGCCACCTGCACCTTAACTCTTGCAAAACACTGCCCAAAGCAACCGTATGAGCCCAAGTTGCTGCACCCGCGCAACGTCGGCGAGGTGAAACGCCACATCCGTTATTTGCCGCACTGTGACCTTGCACCTGTTTTATATCCACATTCTGCTTTTGCACAGTTAGGTCACAGAAGCCAGCTGAGATCTTGGAGAAGCTATTGTCACAAGGCTTAATGTAAAGGGGTTCTGCTTTTCGAACAACCACACAATACAAAGGACTAAAGTTGATGCCCTCCATTTATTACACTGCGTAGAAACATCAATGTTTCCCATTGTTTCAACTGCCAGCCCTTGGCAGTTGTAGCTGCAGTCGGCACGTATATTCTTAAATCAAGTGGTCAGATCGATATGCCATTCCTCTGGACCAAGATAACAGCTTGGAAAGATGTTCTTTTCTAGTTTCTTTTTCTGCATCTTAACAAGCACTAAGCAACCAAGAAAGAGCTCTTTGGAAAACTGATAAGGATTCATTTAATTCTAAGGCTTCAATCCTATATTTATGTACCTAGGAGTATTCCCCTTTGAATGCCGTTAGACCTGGGAGCAGACAAAATTATTTGGATTTTCCTTGTATGTAGCTACTGACAGGGGTGCCAACTTGAATAAAATATTGGGGGGGCTAGGTAAGCACCGCCCTGAATAACTGATCACATGATGTGGTGCACACACACCATTTGAATAGCAATGGCCATTAATGGTGGGGGTGGGGCTCGAAGACGCCACAAACCCTAGGAGTTGACTACTATGGACAGCACCTCTGCTCACACAAGATGGAAAGCTGATTCTTGTTTATTCCCCCTAAAGGTAAAGGGACCCCTGACCATTAGGTCCAGTCATGACTGACTCTGGGGTTGTGGCGCTCATCTCGCTTTATTGGCCGAGGGAGCCAGCGTACAGCTTCCGGGTCATGTGGCCAGCATGACTAAGTCACTTCTGACGAACCAGAGCAGCGCACAGAAACGCCATTTGCCTTCCCGCCGGAGCAGTACCTATTTATCTACTTGCACTTTGACGTGCTTTCGAACTGCTAGGTTGGCAGGAGCTGGGACTCAGCAACGGGAGCTCACCCCGTTGCAGGGATTCGAACCGCCGACCTTCTGATCGGCAAGTCCTAGGCTCTGTGGTTTAACCTACAGCACCACCCGCGTCCCTTATTCCCCCTACCCATCCACTATAGTCCTTTTGCCCTCTGAAAATCTTCCATGAGGGCTGGGGAGGCCCACTAGAGCAGTATGGAATCCAGTATGGAATCCACTTTGATGCTGGCTAACACAGCCGTTTATCTTCAGCCCCAGACGCACACTTCATTGTCTCTTGAGACAGATGAATCGCAACACACAATACTCCCAACATGGAAAGCTTTTGGCAAGGGGAAAGCTACACACAGTGGATGCACGTATCTTCACACAGAGTACAAATGTTTGCTGACAGTTTCCTAAACAGCAAATGGACAAAACCCGGATAGAATTGCCACAACCTGCCCCGATGAGGCACCATTTTCTCCTTTGCGTCAGGTATTTATTCAAAGTGAAATAAGGCAGCTTTAAGCTTCAGCAGGTCTTGATTTCCAAATTTTTTGGTGTCGTTTCCAGTACTTCTGCAAGGCTACCCAGACGCTCTATGTAGTTGCATATAACAGTGGGCCACAGCTGACAGTAGCATCCCTAAACCATCACACTGCAGCTTGGCTCAGAAAGAGCAAGCTGCCTCTGCAAGCAGACGATTGCTCCTGACAGATGCTGTAATTTAGTGCTCACAGGTCCCAAGGTTTCCTCAACTCGTTTTAAGCTCCGTAAGTCATCAAGACAACATAATCTGCCTTCTTAAATAGCTTTTAGAGAAGCATCTAAGGTTTGTTTTCTGTTTTTAAAAGGGGGGGCAGGTTCTACAGAGGATACAGAGCACTTATTTTTTAACAAAATCCCTTTTGCCGTTTGGTTGACATTTAGAAAAACGAGATGCAGCAGCCTAGAAACAGACTTGTGCAAACAGTTGCCTCAACTTTTGGAATCTCAGCAGCAAGGCTGAGTGGGATCTGTAGCAAAATGCCGCAGTAAGGAGTGCTCTCTGATCCAGATTGGGGTGGTGGTGGTACAGAGTAGTTCAAATAATGAGCAAACAGCATTCTATGGTCATTTTCCTGGGGTTGCCCCTCACTCCCAGGGCTCTTTTCTGAAAACTGCTCCTCTCATGTGGGGACTGTGACATAAGCATCAGCACTTAGAGCATGAACTTCAGAATTAGTTTGATATTCAAGATGCTTTGCTCATATGGAGCCGAGGATGCATATTTTTAAGGCTCATAAATATATCTCTTAACATCTCTTAGCATCCAGAAAAGGTACAAAAGGTGGGGGATGCAAAAATGATCGGGCTGCAGCATTTTGCCCTGTAAGGAAAGATGATGATGATGATTAAAATTTATATCATTTGAGCATTTTAGTTTAGAAAAACTGCAGTTAAGAGGAGTGGCGGTACGTATATAATTGAGGTTTGTAAAATTATCCACGGCATGAAGAAAGTGGGTCATTTTTTCTTCCTGTGATATATGTATGATGTTTCTGGAGGTGGTCTTGGACTCCAGGGCGGGCAATTTAAAATGTCTATATAAGGGCAGGCACAGCTGCGGGTGGGGGAACACCCTGTTGCAACAGTCAATAAAGATCAGTCTTAGTAGCTGCTTTGCTTCTATATACCGTATTTTTCGCTCTATAAGACGCACCAGACCACAAGACGCACCTAGTTTTTGGAGGAGGAAAACAAGGAAAAAAATATGCTGAATCTCAGAAGCCAGAACAACAAGATGGATCGCTGTGCAGCAAAAGCAGAGATCCCTCTTGCTGTTCTGGCTTCTGGGATAGCTGCGCAGCCTGCATTTGCTCCATAAGACGCAGACACATTTCCCCTTACTTTTTAGGAGGGAAAAAGTGAGTCTTACAGAGCAAAAAATACGGTATTCTCTGGTTGGTTGGTTATTTTCTCCTACCGATAGGAAAACCTGCAAAAGGACTCTATATGGGCTCTTGGGTACCCCATAAAGGAAAAGGTTTTTTTACTTATAACACTCCCAATTTGTTTGTTGGGTTTGGATGCATTTCTTCTTTGCTGTTTGGCTATGGCCCCCTTCCTGGCGATGCTCCCCTTGCAATTGGCAGTTAGCAGCACATTGGTTCAGATGCAATAGGGCAACTGATGGCACAAGGGACTTTTTGTGCAAGCAGAACCTCCTCTTCCTCTCCTGTCCTCAGGGCCTTTGTGTGCCCTCGAAATCAGCTCCAGAGGTTTGGAGGGACCCTCCAAAGCAGATTTGGGAGGTGTGTGCACATGGGGAGGACCCACTGAGCTGGTGAAACCCTGCTGGTGCAGGCTGGATACCACACCCAAAGGCTCTTACATTCATTCACTGTCTGCGGGCTTCACAGAGACACCTGGTTGGGTCATGGGGGAGTGTTTTAGTCTGATGCAGCAGAGCTCTGATCTTATGCAGCCAAAATGTCATCACAACATCACACACAACAGGGAGGTATCAGCAGGTTGCAAAGGTACAAATAAACTAGCGAAGGGGGGGGGGGAGATGAGCACAATAAAGAAATAAAACTTATTTAGGATGACTCGCTCAACTCAAATTCATGTAGGTGGCCATATTGGTCTGCCATAGTCAAAACAAAATTTTAAAAATCCTTCCAGTAGCACCTTAGAGACCAACTAAGTTTGTTATTGGTATTTTGTGTGCATGCACATGAAAGCTCATATCAATAACAAGTTTAGTTGGTCTCTAAGGTGCTACTGGAAGGAATTTTTAAATTTTGTTTCGACTCAAAATTGCTGACTGATTTTGGGGTGGGGAGAAACAGAAAACTAGGGGAATAGAGTATATTGGAAATGAGCATGGCTGGCTGGAACCCAGAATAGGGGCACAGCACACAGTAGACACATTGGGTTGGGACCAGTCTAGCTTCAAACTCCAACATCCCCAAAAAGCTGACCCTGATGGTTCATTCAACCTTCAGCAGTGTGAAATAGCTCACAGAAGGCTGCAACAGGATGGGGAAAACAGGGATCTGGAGGGCTGCAGATCGGAAGACATCTCTGAAGCCAGAAATACAATCGACACAGAGAAAGGGCATCAGTATGCAATAGCTTATAACACAACTTTTATTAGAAAAGTTATACATAACAGCAACTATTTTCAAGAATATTAACCTTGAAAAGCAACAAAAACAGACTAACAAAGTTTAACAAGAAACTAATGACCTCTATAATTAAACATTCAAGTTATCTACAATGTCTCTTTGTACAAAGGGGGGAAACCATGGTTGTACAGGCACATCATGTCAAAAATAAAGCTGCAGTAACTATTTTATATAGTTAACTTTCTCAAGGATTATGAAAACATGTTGCAAATTTTTAAACATTCACATAATTTTACACTTGGGTATACACTGAAATCTTATTTCCAGAAGAGAATCATTTCACAAAAGTGCCAACATTTAAAGTCAGAAACTTTAGTAATTTTGCCCCACCTTAAAAAAAATGTTGATGTCTCCATCAAAATAGTCACATGATTTCTGGTATGGCCTGGTCCTGATAATAAGTAGTAAAATCAAATCAGAGTTTATTTGTAAATCCGCTCAGTATTCCAGGAGTGTGCATTATTGTGAAATACACTGTTACAAAAACTGTAAAGGTCACTGGAGATCTATTAATACTTATTACACAACAAGATTATGTCCAATAAATGCAAGTTTCTCCTGCCTCTAAAATATACATATGTAGCTTGCTGTCGTTTCAGGGTCAGTGGTGTGCCACATTTGTAAAAAGAAAAGAAAACAAAAAAGGAAAAGGAAAAATAAAAGTAGCATGCTCAAACTGAGACCCTTCTAGCTACCAGCATACCTAAATTAAATTGCCTGTAATTCAGAATTATGGCATTTCTCAAAAGCCTTTAAAATTCTCAATAATTTTCAAATCAACAAGTAAAAAAAAACAAAACCCTTTATTGCAGTTGGTGCTTTACAGCAGAACTACCCCATCCTTGCAGCTAGCTATCAGAAATGGACCACACTGAGATGGAATGTAAAATCCAATGCCAGAAATGTATTGTCTCTTGCACTTAAATAATATTTTTCAAGGACACCCATTTACATTTAGCCCCGGAGCTGCTTAAACTCTATTCTAAAGATACCATGGCACAGCAAATACTCCTGCCAGGCACTAACATTCATATTGGCAGCTCCAAGAACACCATCAGAAGTAGGAAGATGATAATAAAACACTGAAAGAAATGTGGGGCAGGAAGAATTCACTACCATGAGGAAAAGAGACCACATTTTAAGCATGTTTGGCAAAAACCTGTAATGATACAATAGGGTTGGCCATTTTGGGTCTTCTGGAGTAGCATTCTAGCTTACTAAGCAGATAATTGTAAAACAATGTATTAGTCATAGTTACATGCACCAATATTGCACACATCTGTTTTGATTTGTTTTAGAAACACTCTTTATTAGGTCCTTGAGTCACTTTCTCTCATCTCTGCAACTGGAACTCAAGTCACCAAGTGCAGAAGTTACTAGAAATGCAAAAGTGGTAAAATGTAATAGAAAAAAAACACAAAACACAAAAGTAAATGACTGTACAGGACAATGGACTCTAGTTTTCTTCTTTTGTAGGCCCTACACATTGGGCAATGTGTAAGTACTAATGATGCTAACTATACAGCAAGCCAAATAAAACATTCAAATAATATGGAATCTGGGACCAGGAGTAGCAATGATGTCACTATACGGTTCTTCCTGTGTCAGCTCAATAGCTTGCTGCTTTTTTAGTACCAAGAAACTGTAGAATTTTGCTGCTGCTTGTTTGCGGTTTGTATTCCTACACAGCTCAAGCAAACTGATGGATTCTGCTCCAGTCTTGGCAAGAGCTCTCTGAAAACAGAAAACAGTGTTATAATTACTTCTGAGCTTAATCTAAACATTTACTACTGGACCACAATTGAACCTACTAGAACATCACTGGCAAGCACATATCTTATTCTTCTAAGACCATGTGTCATTCTCTGAAGCCTGAAAATGCTAGAGACTCTTCCTAGCCATGTATTTAATCTTAGAAAGCAAAAGTAGAAATTTTGCTGCTTTCTGAGCCTCTCCCAATTTAGCAAATGCAATACCACCAACACCTCCAGCTTGAAGGAAGGGATGAGGGCGAAGACATGCCACAGCAGTCAAAACTGGGCACATGTAACAGCCAAGACCCCGCCCCTCTACCTCAGATGAAGACTGATGCAGAGATGCAATCTCCGGCTATCATAGCCAGTCAAGATGTGTGGACCCCACCCAATAAGTACAGAACCAAAACCTGATCAAGCAAAAACCCAAGCAGCCAAGGGCGAGATTATAAAATATTTAATAGTAAAACAGAAAAAGTATCTGAATGTGAAAGTGCTACTTCCACCCTGTACATGAGTGCATACTAACACAGATATGTTAGCATAATTAGCATGAGCTTCAAATTATGTAGAGGCTTTACTATATGTGGAGTGGAAGAATCCCCTGCTTATTAGGGAATCTTTGGGTTTTAGAAAAGAGCACAGTTTGAATTGCTAGATCCTAAAATCTGTAAGTCACGGGATCCCCACTGCATACTAAGTTTCCTACAACACCAGCTATTAGACAGTAATTATGGGAAGAGCTTGTTGCATTTGTGTCCTACACGTCAGCTTCCTGGCTTGACTGTGTGGGGAGGCTCAGATATGTACTGTCTGTTAAAAAAGCCACGCTCAGAAGAATTCTTCATTTACTACTGAAACCATTTCATACCTGAAGACCATGAAGCATTTGTTGAGTTCTTTTGTTCCACCGTCTTTCCTCTTGATCCTGGTCACCACCTGTACCATCTTCCTCCTGCAACCAATCACATTTTAGATAGGGCTAGATAGTCCGTTAAAATGATGCTTTTCTGCTATTCTAAAAGGCCAGATTGACTTGACCTTAAAGCTCAGGGCACAAAAGAAAAGGCACATGAAGAAACCATAATGGATTATGGTTACATGCATGAACCGTACAACAGCAGAATAAAATTCACTGCCTGTAGATTTAGGATAAACAGGAGTACAATGAGCAACTTATGATATGATGCTGCACCCATCTACAAATGAATTGCATTGCATACAAGTGCCTTCCTCCCTTTAAAAGCTAAGGGACAACATTCCTAATCCTGAGCAGTCTTTACTCATCAGTTATCGAAGCACCATGGAAATATCTCTATATTTTAGTTCATTCAATCTGTGCCAACACTTTTGTAAGATGTAATTGGGATATACCTAGTTCTATGCAATACATATGCTAAAAGCAATTCTGATATCTAGTTAATCTTTACAGGAATCTCTTGCTAAGACCATGTACAAAAGATCTGTCTCCATAACTAGTTTGATTGAAGTACATTTGAAAATCTCTCTGAAAAGCATTACAAGAACTTCATGTTTCTTTTTATTTTAGGCAATGATAAACTATAAATCCTAAGATCTTAAAGTATTTTTACCATGCTATCATATAAATATTGTTAAGGAAAATGATTAAGAGACTTATTTGAATTCAGTCAATAACTGCAAAATGTTCATATACCAGATTTTTTGTACCTTCTGTTTCAGAATGGTTTATTAATAATTTGTACCACTGCTAAAATTAAATAAAGAACTGCTCAAAAGAACAAATGTAACTTTTACAGAAAAAAATGATAGGGTTTGTGATGTTTCTGCATTGTGGTCATGCCTACTCTTTCAACTTTTCTATGTAAAACTATTTACATAGTTTCTAATTTCTACTTCTCTATTATTTTTAAACAACAAGAAATTTCCTTGGTGTGTCTACCTGATGAGTTTTTTAAGTGTCCTATTAGCAGCACAATCTACTCTACTGAGAAGTAAATCCACGGAACTCAATAGATCTTACTCTCACTGATCATGGGACTACAGACTACTACTGTTTAGCCCTGTTTATGGAAGTTTTTAATGACTGATGTTTTAATATATTTTTAATTTTTTGTTGGAAGCTGCCCAGAGTGGCTGGGAAAACCCAGCCAGATGGGTGGGGTATGCATGTATGTATAAATTATTATTATTATTATCATCATCATCATCATCACCATCATCATCACAAGCTTTCTATAGAACAAATTGTTTAAATGTCTGCCCACATTTTAACTTACTAACTGGCCTGGCAACTGCAAGCCCAGAGGTATGAGAAACATTGCAGGAGGTTGGACTAGATGACTCTCAGGGTCCCTTCCAAGTACAGTTCTATGATTCTATACCTCTTCCTCTTTCATGTTCCTCAAACATATCACTAGATATGTGAGAGGTAGAGGTAGAAGAGACACAAGGAAGATCCTGGCCTTCCAGCAAAATTAGTGGTTGACAAGGGACTTAAATGGGTTCAAATATACCATTTAGAACGAGAAACAACAGTTACTCAAACCCAGCTGAGAGATCATCAGCTCATGCATACAAATGCAGCCAAACACATAATTGTAAAGCTTCAGCATTTTTCTGTATCTGTAGAAGCAACAAGTAATAAGAGATCCAGGTAAAGGAATATGCAAAATCCTGTTTCTGCCTGCTTAATTCTGCAATGAAGCTATAGTAAAGGTAAAGGGATCCCTGACCATTAGGTCCAGTCGTGGCCGACTCTGGGGTTGCAGTGTTCATCTCGCTTAATTGGCCGAGGGAGCCAGCGTACAGCTTCCGGGTCATGTGGCCAGCATGGTGAACCAGAGCAGCGCACGGAAACGCTGTTTACCTTCCCGCCGGAGCGGTACCTATTTATCTACTTGCACTTTGACGTGCTTTTTAACTGCTAGTTGGGCAGGAGCAGGGACTGAGCAATGGGAGCTCACCCCATCGCGGGGATTCGAACTGCCGATCTTCTGATCGGCAAGCCCTAGGCTCTGTGGTTTAGACCCGCGTCCCTGCAATGAAGATATACATAGTAGTAAATGTAATCCTTTTCGGGGGCAAAGTAGGAAAAATCCAAGCATACAAATGTATTAAAATTCTAAAGGCCATTGAATTAACTCGGCCAATAGAAACTCCGGTGTTGCACCCCTGTTATAACAACTCAGTACCTACCTCTTCCTCCTCCTCTTCCTCCTTTTCCTTTTCTTTTTCTTTTTCCTTTTCAGGCAAGAGCTCTAGCTCTGGAATTAGCTGGCAGATGTTTTGAGTCTCTTCTGGAGGCAGTTCCACTGGGGGCATTTCTATTGGTTGCAATGGTTGAGACTAAGGAGAGAAGCATTCAAGTTATAACAACTGAAACTAGGTAACTGTATAACTATTGAGTACATAATATCATAATGAAAAACTTTCAAATGCTTTGTATAATCATACTGCATTAAGCATAAACACATCCACATTCTGTTAAAATCTCTTCAATGACTCTCACTCACATCTTTCCTCAATGGCCAAAGTTGTTGTCATTTATTTACTTATTTATTTACTTATTACTACGACTTCCAATGGTAGTCATACTGCTACTGAATGACATACTCTTAATATGGTATTGAAATCAGTTGGTGGAGAAAGCTTCCTTCTTTACAGCAAAAGGAGTAAACTTTTAATATTTATGTATTTCTTGCAACATTACAGCTTGTGGACTCATAGGTGGTAATTTTTTAAGTTTAATAATGCTCCCATGCCTTTTACATTTAAGGTTACTACTTTTAAAATAGCCATTTTATTTATTATTTCATAAAATGTATACATCACTGGATTGTGGGTTCGTTGTTTTTTAAAAAAAAACACCTCAAAGCAGTTTACAAGACTGTAAAACAAGAAAACCAAGACAAATTTACAACTGTATTTTAAAACATACACAAGTTAAAATACTAAGGATACAATCAACTTACTACGCATCTGGAACATAAATGTTTTCAGCAAGTGCCTAAAAGAGTACAGTGAAAGCACCTGCTTGATCTAAATAGGGAGCAAGTTCCAAAGTGTAGATGCTACCACAATAAATGTTCTTACAAATGCAGAACAAGTTATAAAAGAGGAGTATCCAACACTATTGTTCCACTGATGCAGTGGACTTCTGCTTCTACAACACAACTTCCTTCCTCCCCACTGCTCATCTTCAAAAACTGCTCCTGAGGGCTGTAATAAAACCCAGGAATTAGGATAATGCTACTCCCAAGTTGCTGCATTATTCAGAGAGGATAGTTTGAAATTCTGCCAAGCATAGCATAGACTTTGAATTTACACTTATTTCCTATAACATTCCACATATGAGTCATAGAACCTTGCACAGTTTACAGGTCATTTTCTTCCCTATGTTCTAATAAAACCTAAAGGTGAACAGAGAGACTCGCCTCACAATATAATTATGCACAACGTTGGGGAGTCAACAGCAAGCAGAAAAGGACATTGTCACTCACGGGTAGCACAGGCTCTGGTTCCACTTGTGCAACCTTTCGCTTTACACCTGTCTGAGGTGGAGGTGGTGGCATGACCGATTCATCCAAGTTGGTCCTGCTGCCTTCCACGATGGACTCCTGAAGACGACTTGGCTCTTCCAAGATGGGTTCATCTATTGCACAGAAGTAATGATAAATGTCTACCTTACTCAAAAGTCATTTAGGAGTTTGTAGCCCTTTCTATTTTTATTTTACTTTTTAAGCATGAGTGTTGCAGATTAATGTACTCTATGGGGGGAGGGGGAGAATACTAATACTCAACATTTTCCTGTTTATGACTAGATTTGCTCTAAACTTAAGATGATCCCAATACACTAAAGCAGCTACAAGCATTGAGCACTAAGATTGTGTAAGTTTTTAGACGTAGTTAAATAAGTCTCTACAGGTCAGGAAGGATGCCATTAAGGAAGCACAAACCAATAACACTGCGCTGCGGTTCCTCTCTGGGCACTTCTGGATTCTCAAAGTCTTTCAGGAACTCATCCAAGTTATCAGCTTCCCCACCTTTCCTCCTCTTTCTAAGATCTTCTGGTACAAGAGGTGTAAGACAGCGAGTGAAAAGCTACAAGCAAAACAAAGAAAGGTAAGTCTTACATGTGGAACAGCAGCACTTTGAATATCCTTTGCAGCCAAGCCACTTCAGGTAATTTAGTATTAAGACCAGAAAGATACAAAATTTTATGAAAATGATTTTAAGCAAAATGGCAAGCACGCACATATACAGTTAAATAAAAAAAACAATTTTTATGAACTTGCCATTTGCAATGTATGATATGCTATGATGTATTTAGCTTAAGATAACTTATTTTTAGGGACGCGGGTGGCGCTGTGGTTAAACCACTGTGCCACTTGGGCTTGCCGATTGGAAGGTTGGCGGTTCGAGGCCCCGTGGCAGGGTGAGCTCCTGTTGCTCGGTCCCTGCTCCTGCCAACCTAGCAGTTCGAAAGCACACCAGTGCAAGTAGATAAATAGGTACCGCTCCAGCAGGAAGGTAAATGGCATTTCCGTGTGCTGCTCTGGCTTTGCCAGAAGCAGCTTAGGCATGCTGGCCTCATGACCCGCAATAACTGTCTGCAGAAGCAGACAAACACCTGTAAAGAGATGAGCACCGCAACCCCAGTCGTTTGTGACTGGACTTAAATGTCAGGCGTCCCTTTAATTTTACTTGTTATTTTAAAATAAGTTTCTCTAAGTTTGGTTTACCTTCAACAGTCTGTTATTCCAAAGAGGCTGAGCAGGAAGAGAGAAAAGTTTTTCAACACCCCCAGTCTCTTTCCACATCATTAATTTCTTAGTAGGAGGTGCCAAATCCAGTGTAGTGACAATATCAGAGTAGTCACTGAGTTGGGCTCTTATAGTTTTGCTGTCCAGTTCTTTTACGCTGTCCACAATCAGCTTTCTCTTCCTTTTTGCCTTTGTTTCTTTAACTGGTCAAGAAAAAAGTAATGTGTTAACACCACTCAATCGGCAAAAATAGTCATACTTAGAATCAGGTCACACCATTAACAACTTTAGGATTGTGCTGCTCAGGTATAAAACATTTAAAAAAAAAAGATTTCTCTTAAGACTTGTCAGCGCTAAATAGTATTAAGGTATCACTCGCAGTTAATACCATATGCACCAGGGACTGAGTATCAGCATAATCCTGACCACTGACTAAAAAGGACGTATTTTATCAAGGTCAACAAGCACAACCTACTGGTATTGTTTGTTTGCCTGTGTGAATTGTATGTATGTACATACACAGGGTATGCAGGTTTAATTAAAGCATGGTATTGTATGTTTTGTTACTTGAAATTAAAAATAATAAAAACAGCTTTTTTCACTCTCAGTAAAGTCAACCAGGCATCCACCATGTTTATATCAAAATAAATTATTTTTTAAAATGCCACAAGGCTCCTTTTTTTGACACAAAAGGCTAACATGGAGATTCTTCAGTCAAGACTATTCTAGTACAAAAGTGAAAATAGAATCCAGTATTTACCAGTTATATCAATTGGCTCTAAAGCAAAAGCTTCTTCTTCATTTGGAACCAGTGTTGTCTGATCAGTCATAGTTGGCAATGGTTCAACCGGATCAACTGAGTCTGGACTATCAGGTCCACCCACTGCGAATCAAAGAGATAAACTGAGTTTCCTAATAAATGGTTAAAAGCATGGAAGTTCACACAATTCAACCCATTTCCAATTTTCACACACTGCCCATCCATTCAACACATTCCCACACACTCAGACAGTGTGCTTAGAATAGGATAATTGGTGTGTGTGTGTGTGTGTGTGTGTGTGTGTGTGTGTGTGTGTGGAGGAGGCCTAAAATGAAGGAAAAGGCAAGTAAGTCAAGCAACGGAGTTGACTTGCAGATTTTTTGAACTCAAACAGTCACCCTTGCCCTTTATTGCATTAGTGCAATACTAAAAAAGAAGAAATAAAAGGCATGCTGGATCAGGCCAAAGGCTGGGAAGCCTATAAGCAGAACACAAGGCAATAGACCATAGACCTCTGGCATTATTGTTCCTCAGAAAGTGGTTTGAAATACTAGACACAGTTTGCTGGGGGTGAGGGGAGAGAGGAGAGAAAATAAGAGGAGGAGGAGTTTGGCTTTGATATCCCGCTTTATCACTACCCTAAGGAGTCTCAAGCCAGCTAACCTTCTCCTTTCCCTTCCTCCCCCACAACAAACACTCTGTGAAGTGAGTAGGGCTGAGAGACTTCAAAGTGTGACTAGCCCAAGGTCACCCAGCAGCTGCATGTGGAGATTATTCCTTCCCTTAAAATATGCCTTCCTTTTAGTTTCCAGCCTCATTAGCAAGAAGTACTTTCTCAGTTACTGTCAAGATGCTTATTAACATACAAGATGTACAGACTAGATGAGTTCAACAGAAGGTCTATGATGCGCTGCCCATTTTTTTCGGTTTAAAACACTAATTTAAACACTCACTTGAGACATTATCGTCATCATCAATATCATCATGCGGAGGTTGCTCAGGCATCATTACTCCACTTTCTGAAAGAGCAGGTGGGTCATCAAATATGCCTCCTTCATTGTTGCTGAGAAGTTTGTCATCTGAAAGGGCAACTCAAAGAGTTAAGATTGAAGGCGCATGCCATGTACCAAAATGTGGCATAGTGGTGGGTATTACTACAGGTAAAGATGACATTAAAGAAAAAACACAGCTGATATTAGTAATAAAAATCATTTGGGCTTTTCATTGAAAAAGGAAATGAATGACATTTGGACTTAATTTTTTTTTTATGTACCTGGCAGATGGAAAAATCAGACGTTCTTGTTTTTCTCTTTCTTTCTTTCTTTCTTTCTTTCTTTCTTTCTTTCTTTCTTTCCCTTTTGCAGCTGTTTGTCTTTTTAAATTTACAGCTGTTTGTCTTTTTAAATTTACAGCTGTTTGCCTTTTTAAATTTACAGTAGTTTTCTATATCTAACTGTATTATGAAAAACTTTTATAAAAATCATAAGGGGGGGTGGGAGTGGCAAAGACACTTTTGAAGGCAGCAATATCATGAGCTAGCCTATGATACAAGAGCAGCTTGCAAGGACTGAAGAATCCACCTGTGGAATTCCATTCCAAGATGATATACATAACCCGAATCCTTAATCTTCAGGATTTTAAACCAAATTCCCTGTTCACCACAGCCATCCATTTTTAATATCGTCTAGGAAAGAATGGCATGTACGCAAGGGGGAGGATGTCCTTGTGCTTTAAGACAGAAAGAATACATAGAAGGATACATCAGGACAGTTCTTCCCCATGCAACCCAGAAAACATGTTCCTATTAGTTACTGGTGCCACTGTCCAATAACCCCATTCAGTAGCTAGCCTGTCTTCTACAGCAGTATTTTCTCAACTAGGCGTAGGGTCCTATCTCATAAACACGAGTTCTATATTTTGAAAACAGTGAATCAGAACCTCAGGGATTGGATAAGTAAGTGATGCTGCCAAGATGTTCAAACAAGCTTTAAGATTTATATACTATATTCTCTTTAAAACAAAATTCACACAAGGTTGGACCCCTTAAATTATGTAGGGTGAAATATGAATTACCAACATACCCAGGATGCCACCATCATTTCCCTCTCCAAAATTGTCATCTTTGTACTGATCTTCATACTCCAAGTGATTAGATTTCTCATTAAGGTGACTGGTGCTCTGCTCAGGCTCCAGCAGAAGGTTGGAAGCACTAGTACTATCCAACATGTCATCCGCAAATGCACTATCTTCTCTCATCATTTCACGGTCATCCATTCCAAAATCACCTGTTATAAAAGCAGTCATCATAAATGTAAGTGACATTGAAAAAGAACAACTGGTAATACATTTATTATTACACTACAATTTATAAAATCCTCTACTTCTAATTTTAATCCTACTGCTACTGAATGGCATAAATACTCTTAATACGGTGTTGAAATTGGTCAGTGGATTCTTTATGGCAACAGAAATGAGCTTTTAATATTTATGTATCTTTTGCAACATTACAGTTTGTGGGCTCATGTCCTTAACATAGACAGTAATTCTTTTAGGTTTAATAATGCCTCCCATGGCTTTTGCATTTAAGGATACTACTTTTAAGCTAGTGGTTTTATTTTATTTATTTATTTCATAAAATGTATATACCACTTGATTGTAGAAAAAACCCTCAAAGCAGTTTGTTTACTGCCATACATATATATATATATATACAAAAACAAAAAAAAATTCCTTCCAGTAGCACCTTAAAGACCAACTAAGTTAGTTGGTCTTTAAGGTGCTACTGGAAGGAATTTTTTTTGTTTTGACTATGGCAGACCAACACGGCTACCTATCTGTAACTATATATATATATATATATACACACACACATACACACACACACACACACACACACACACACACACACACGAAAGTTAAAATACTAAAACTGATAAAAACCACCTCAATTTTCTAAACATCTAGGTGAATTTGTCTAATCAATGATGCTTTTAGCAGACGTCCTGCTTGATCTCAACAGGCAGGGAGTTTCAAAGTATAGCTGCTGAAACAGTAAATGGTAGCATTCTTACAAATGTGGAATGGGTATTATGTGGCACTTTTAGTAGTGACGATTCCACCAATCAAAGCAATCAAGTGGGCACATGTGGCGTAAAGCAATCTCATAAACTGGACCCAGCAGTGCAGTTTCTTCAGCACAGGTGTTATATGCTGGCAAGGCCTCACTCCTGTCAACAATTGTGTTGCAGTATTCTGCACCAACTGCAGCTTCTGGATCAAGTGGGATAATCCAGTCTTGAAGTAACCAACACAAGAAGACGTGAACTACTGTGGCAAGGCTTTCGTGGTCCAGCAATGTCAAATCAGTTGCAGCTGGTAAAAGGCACTTTTAGCCACTGAAGAGGTTAGCAATTTGGGGGTGCTCCTGGAACCAGCTGTCACTGGAGGCTCAGTGCCTCCATCTCACCAGGATTCAAGCTTAGCTTGTTTTTCCTCATCCATTTCACCACTATGTCCAGGCAATGGCTGAGGGACTGCAGGGCCTTTCCTGATTCAGATGTTATGGAGAAACAAAGCCAAGTATCATCAGCATAATGCAGGCACCGTTGACACTCCTAATGACTGACTAAACATCAGGAAGAACTTTCTGAAAGTAAGAGTCGTTTGACAGTGCAGTGGACTCCCTCTTCAGGAGGTTGCACTCTCCTTCCTTGGAGGTTTTTAAGCAGAGATTGGATGGTCATCTGTCAGGTTTTAATTTTTTCTAAACTTTGACGTTAATTCTTCCTTTTTGCTAAATCTCAAGAATGTCCCTGGAAGGAGAAGCACCTTTCGGTTTGGCAGTAAGTGCTCTGAGAGACTCAATGTTCATGGCCAAGCTTTCAAAATCAGAAATGATGGAAATCAACCAAACAGCAATATGGAAACAAAATGGAAAGGGAATGATCTTCTGCTCACTCCAGAATCAAGCAAAAGCGGGTTTTTCCATGTTACTTCTGTTTTCCATTTCTTCAAGCTTTTCTTTTATAATCTTGTTCTCTTTTCTGAGAAACACTAGTTCTTCATTTTTTTTGCAAGCCAATGCCAAGCACCTCCGAGGCACAGGTGCCATGTCATCAAGGTGTATTCCAAACTGAATCATTTTTGTTTCCAGAGGCTTAATTATCATATTCCAGCTTGTTGCTAAAGCCATTGCAAAATGTGCTTTTAAAAGCCTTTTTTAAGTTACCATGATCACAATCAGCATGGATTTGTGTTTAAGGTGTTGCCAAGATCATTGCGTTCTTGGTGCCATTTTGTTCTGGGTTACTTTCGTCTACTTACTCCAATGAGGCCTTATCCTGGTCAGCTTTCTCTACTGGTCTAAAATAGTCAATAAATTTTCTTTCCTTTTTCTAACTAAGGGAAGACAGAGCCGAGCAAACTACCACAACACTATACTAACTGCTTCTGTGGTAACTTTATATAAAACTGTAGTGCAATTGGCACAAATACATTTAAGAACTATAGTTATACTTTACCAAAGTCATTATCCTGAAGGATACTGATGTTTCCCACTTCTTCCCTCATTGTAATTTCTTCCACTCTGCTTTGATTTAAACTGAATTGCTGAGCCACATCAATATCACTTTGAAAGAACAAAAAATAATAATGAGAAAGACCTTCAGTTTTAAACCATCTCCAAACACAAATAATAAGTAGTAAAGCATAATTACAGATCAGGTTTATCAAATTAATACTACAAAGAGATTTACTTTTCTGATCAACTTATGTTTTTAACAGTAGTTACAAGAATCTTCAGACACAATTATTTAAATGTTTGAAAGAATTTAGTTAAAATATTGGCACCATAAAGTAAGGAATATACAATAATGCTACAAGGGTGCAGTCTGAAAGTAGCCTGGGTACAAAAAGCACTATGCATTCAATAGTTTGTATCATTACAGCAGGTTTAGAAAAGTGGTAGCTATCCAACTATACAATTTAAAAAGCAAATGAACCACATGCACTGTAGTACAAACATTCAAAATTTGGCATGTGGTCAGCCTTCCCCAAAGCAGTCTCAGCTGAGTCATCTGTGTGTCTTACAGGGTTCAAGTGCTTACACATAACACAATTAGAGGAATATGAGAAAATATCAACAACCATACATTCTCATGGATAGCAGTTCTAGCAAACAGCAGAAGACAAAGCAGCTTACTCTAAATCTGGCAAGGGTTGGTCAAAATCATGGAATTCTTCAGGTAAGGTGATAGCATTGTATGCAGCTTCTCTATTTTCCTCCGGCAAATCAACCACACCTGAAAAAGCAGCGTTATAACATTCATAAGGTGATACTTTTAAACAAGAAACAATCATCTTGGCACATGGCATTTATTGTGGCAGGAGTCTTTTTAGCCAATGAACTATTCCATCAAATGAAATAAAACCTGCTCTTTAAGTAGTATTTTCTGTTACGGTGACGCATCATGTGCTCACAGACTATTGAGTCTTTAAAGGTTCCACATGAAACCTCCTGTAACTCTATGAGCCCACTGAGTTATTTGTGTGGCAAAGTATTTGTAGCTACAAGAAGAGCACCTAAACAAATATGCCTCTGGAGAATTTCAGTGGGTAATAACTTAGGAAACAATCCTACTTATAAAATATTCCAATATTCAATAGGCCTTACTCCTACTTATGCATGCACAGGAAGGCAAATTTAAACAGGCTATGAAAAGAGTGAAAAATGTGTAAAACAAGCAAATGTTGATGTAATACAGGCAACCCCCAATTTGTGTGGGGGTTTCACTCCAGGTCATCACGCACGACAGCAGACCACACATAAGCCCGATCCATGCCCTTTTTTGGCCACTTCAAGGTCGCCACAATGCACAGTCGTGCACATATGAAGCACACATAAAATCGGTCATTGCCTGTACTAAATTCCAGAGCAATTTACTCTTTATGTAAGAGCAGTAACTTTGTGAATAGCAATTATGCAGCAAATACCTGGACGGAAAGCCATCTTGATCTTAATGAATGCCTCATTACAATCTGCAAGGAGATATTTAGCTTTCCTGTGATAAATTCTAACGACTCCCAGTAAAAGATGTCCTGAAGTCCGAAGAGCCATCTTCACCTGAAAATTTACTTATAGTTAGTATGCAGCAGTCAATCATATCTGAAGGAGAAACTATTTTTTTGGAGAAAGATAACTCCTCAAGCACACAAGTTGGAACTTCTTTTGCTGTCAAAAATATTGACAACTTTGAGAAGTACTTTGCAAGACTATCCTTCCTGGATCTCCAAAACCATGTTATGATGATTCTTTTAGAAATTCAGTACAAACTTCACCAATATTTTTGTTTGTTTGTACATGCAAATAGTCACACACTCAGTGTCAATGATGACTAATGATCATTTTCCAGCATGCAGGTAGGGATTACTTTCTGTAACCTGGCTGAGCATGAATTCTACCCATTCACCAATTCAACTATTGATGTACCACAAATTACTTAAACTGGTATCCACAAACTTGGGCTTGTAAATTTATGTGGCTTTAATATCAAAGAAGTTCTATTACTATTTTTAGCAATATGTATTTCAGAAAGACTGACAAAAAAACTTGCTGCAGAAGCATCCAGAAGAGGATCAGTACCTGAACAATGAATTACGAGAATAATTAGCTAAAATAGCCAGTTTACATGATGCCATCTTGCCTGGATAATATAGTACCTGGTATATTTTATTAAAGACAATAGGCAGTTAATTAAAGCAATGTAGGTTGCGAACACAGAACATCAACAGTAAAGTAAGCAACACAAGCATAGATGAGATTCAAAGCAAGTATGAACTAAACTTCATCCTGCATGTAGGATCAGTTTCTCATTCTGCATATAGGAAGTCTACAACAATTCCTAGTCATGATAGATAAATGATATCTCTTTGTTGAAGCAAATATACCTCTGAATGCCAGGTGCTGTGGGCAAATGAAAAGAGAATGACACATGTCATTCATGCCCTAAACTGAGTGCCCAGAAGCACCTGCCTGGTTACAACTGGAAACAAGACACTGGACTAAGTGTATGTTGGTCTGCTATAGCAAAGCAGTTAATGCCAAGTTCAATGAAGCAGCAACTGAATGAATGCACATTTTTATAACACTTCTGATAGCACATGAAAAACACAGAATCCTATTATCTCTAAACAAAATGCTATTACTTTTGTAATACCTTAGGCGAGATGATGCTTTCCACACTGCTCTCCAAATTGCATTCAAACACATGGGCTTTGGTTAGCTTCTTATCCCAATGGGCCGCCAGCCAGATTTTGGCTAGCGGCCCTCGCTTGCTCAGAACAAAGTGAGCGTAGAACATTGTGCCAACTGTCTATGCCACAACCTGTAAAGAAATACAAGTAAATAAATATTATGCAACCAAAAGGAAACAGATTAATTCTTGCAAGTTATTTTGTAGAGGTGTAGATGTTTTCTGTTTAGCAGCAAAAGCTGCCATGGATTTACCTATATAAGGGCCACTTTGTACAGTAGGGTTATCAGACATGACACCTGGGAACATGCTCTCTAGAAACACCAGGCCAAAATTTGGTCTCCAGCTGTTTTTGGACTACAACTCCCATCATCTCTAGCTAACAGGACCAATGGTTAGGGATGATGGGAATTATAGTCCCAAAACAGCTGGAGACCCAAGTTTGGCCAACACTGCCATATACCAACCATGAGTTTGGATCACTACTGTGCACAGGATTGTCTGGTAGCAAGTTGCATCGCATCAAGTAGTTCCTTAAGCTTGTTTCCTCATGAAACAAGCCATGTGATGCCCCACAAACAAACTTCAAGGCACTATGCTAAAATACCAGATGTGTGGAACCTCTCAGTTGTAGAGACAAAAAGCAGAATTGAGATTTTTCTGCTTCAGTTATTATATTACTTTCATTCCAGTAGCACAACAACAATCAGGTAACAAGTACAGCAAGAATCTTAATTAGTTTAAACCCCCAGAACTGTTTCCCTAACCCAGTATGAAGAGATACATTTGCAAGCTTCAGTATGAGTCCATATTATTCTCCCTTTTGCAAAAGTCTTCTGCAAACTATGTACTTAACTGCAAGCCTTGAATTACAATGCACATTTCATGAAGTCAAATAATTTACAGCAACTAGTCTGCAACTGCATCTGCTAGCCCCCAAAATACCAATATTGCTATGATTTCACTTGCTTGCTCCACTTCTCTTAACTGCATATTATAGACAAACTCCCATTACTGTGAAAGCAATAACAACACTATCAACACCAGGACTTGTTCCCTTCCAGCAACTGGGAGCAGCAGAGAGAATTTTCAACAACAACCAGGTATAAACTTTCCCCTCAATAACTGTAGCCCTTTTCTCATATTCTGTACACATTCTACCAAAGTGTGGGAGTGAGATTTTAGCCACTGATCCTCCCTCACTTCATCGGCTGACTGCTCTCCACTTGCTATAGTGAGCACATGGTGAAAACATGTTTTATGTATGGTTCGTACTTGGGATCAGGAAAACTAGTAGTTTCCAACTGCATGTACAGCTGTGCCTATATATGAAGCCCATCTTAATCTACTAAACATACATAGATGGAAATCGGTGGGTGTGATTCTGTCTCCCTCCACACACTGATTGAAGTGTGAATGGAACACAAGAGGCTTTATACCCAGAAAACAATAATATGTTTATATGAACTACACACAAACACTACTCTTTAGGAATACTGATATTATTAGCATAAACAAACAAACTCCAAGAGAGATTGAAGCCATTTTGCTTTTCTTTATCATTTTGCTACTACACTGAGCTAAGCCATAGTTTGGTTTAGTATGTCATTTCAATCTAGGCTCATGGTTTAGCTATCTGAAACCAACCACATCCTGTGAACTCTCAGACAAACTTTATTATAACTTGTGTTTGACTAGAAAGCTAAACCAAAAGTTTGGGTTCAAATGAGATAAGCCAGCATTGTGCAGGACAGCAATAAAACAACTAGGAGTAAAGCAACCACAATCTTCTCCCTACTACATATCCTCTGGCTGAGAAAAATCAGGTGTTCCCCTTAGGAAAAACCTCATGCAATTAAGAACTCCATTCAAATAATAGTTGCCAGCCACTGATTTACAGTTATTCCACCTCTGTGACCCAATAAGAATTACTATAATGTTAGGTACTTTTCAGAAAAAAGATTACTAAATCCACAGCTGGGCATGCTTTGCTGCTTCAGTGAATGCTATCCATAAACTCCTACTTTCATGTCTTCAAGATGGGAAGAGGATCTCTGGCACTGCAATAGTGAGATGAAAACTATCAAGCCTGCTGTAATCCTAATAATAAAGCATCCAACAAGCCTGAAATTCTGGCACCACAGGAATTTGACTTAAATGACCTTTGACATTACTTGTCCTTCCAGATGCAAGTTCTCTCCACTGCCAGTGACCAAGAATGTTTGCCAACACTTCTCCTTTATTGGGAAATGTTTGTGTGTTAGTTTGTTTAATTTATATACCACCTTAATCTTCCAAGAAGCTCAAGGTGGTGTACATGGTTTTCAGTGTTCGAAACTCCCACTGTTCTAGGCATATTTTACAAAAAGCGAATTTCATTAGTGTAAGCAGTTTCTGAGCTCTGAGGACACTAAGATTTCAGATTAAAACTGCAGAGTGTAAGGAAAGAAGGAAGTTTTTCTGCCTCCCCACTTCCAGCTATTCTCTGAAGTTTGGAAAAGAGACCCTCTTAAGAATATTAGCAGGTGGGCAAAGGACTAGACCATGTGAAAAATGAACAGAATATTTTAGCTGCAGTTCATTCATTTTCAGCTTTGTATTCTTGTTAGAAAAAAAGCATACCTAGACATTCTGTTGTTGCGCCCATAACCTAGGCTTAAGGTGCCATTTAGCTCCTAGCTTTCATATCTCAGTTTCTTACACTGTTGGTTCTCCCCACTTCATCCTCACAGCAACCCTGGGAGGTAGGTTAGGCTAAGAGATGGTGACTGGCCCAAGATCACCCAGCAAGCTTCATAGCTGAGTGGGGATCTGAACCCTGGTCTCTCAGGTCACAATCTAACACACTCGCCAATACACCACACTGCCTGGACATTCTAACTCTTCTGTAAATTCATATATGCAAGAATCCTCCTCATCCTGAAATTACAAGTTTAACAGATGACTGTGCCTTGCCATGAGATACCAGCTGAGGAAATCACTCAACCCTGGAAACACGCATGAGATTCCCATGGCCTTGGTCTGTCTCCCAATCGCTCCCCCACAATCCAAACATTTTAGGAAGCTGAGCCGCCTGATAGCAGACCCTCCAGCTGTCACGGTCCTTCTTTTCCTAGGCATCAATTAATATCTCACCCTCTTAAGCGCCAACAGTAAATTCAACCTGTGGACCTGTACTACGTGAGGCCATCTCCCCCCCTTTTTTTTAACAATGAAAGGAATCATAATATTACAATGCTGGACAGAACGCAGGAGGAGAATCAAAAACATACACCAGTTAACGCCACTATGAACAAAAAGTTTCCAGCACAGCCCTATACCTATTTACTCAGACATGATCAACGGAGTTGACTGGACTGCAACCTTTCGATTTTTCACTTAAATGAACATTTTTTTAAAAAAAAGCACATGAAGAAAGGGGGGGGAGATATATTATTTCACTACGTGCAAACAACAATTGCTTATATGCCAGTCTAAGTAACTAAGTGTTACTTAGTTATTACCCAAATACATATATGGTTTTTTATGAGCGGAGATGGATAGATAGCTACAGGAAGTTATACAGATATATATATTTAATAAACGCTTTCAAAATATCTTTACACTTGTCCAGGCAAAATCTGCAAGCAATCCGTCCGTATGTTGCGAGTCTTGTCCTATCTTCAATGGGGGGGGGGGGCAGAGCGACTGCATAGTAGTCTTTTTCCCCCTTTTTCTTTTAAGTAGACCACAGGGAAGCAAAAAAAACACACCACACAACCCAATTTCCTGCGGCTCGAGACCTCCTTTTGCAACCGTTTGCGCCGCGCAAAGGGCTGCTTCTTGGAAACAACGGCGCCCGCCGCCTTCGAGGAAGCGGAGGAAACGAGGCGCGCGCCGAGCCCGGGGCGAGAGAGACTCGAGGGGCAGAGGCGGGGAAAGGCTTCCTCCTTCCCTGCCGAGCCTCTCCGAACACGCTGCGGCGACGTCGGAGGCGAAGGCGGGCTTGTTCCCCCGTCAGGCGGGGGGCGAAAAGCAGCCAAGGCCGCCTCCCTCCTCTCGGCCCTCAGCGGCTCTTCCCCGGCTAAGCCAGGCGGTTCCCTCAGCGGCAGCGGTTTCTCCTCACACGGGCACCTACCTGGGCCCGAGCCTAGGCCTCTTCCCCGTTCCCAGCAGGGTTGACGGCTCTCCCCGCCCGCCTCCGGCCCCTTACCTCGATTTTTGCGCGGCCGCCGAGGGCAGCGGGCCCCACGGATGAGCGCTGGGGTGAGGGTGGCCACCCGCCGCCGCCGCCGCTGCCCCTTTCCTCGCGTCTCCCCCTCACCCCCCCTTCCGCGAGACACTCAAACAAACAAGATGGCGGCCGCTCCCCTTCCTGCCGCCCAAACCAGGCGTTTAAAAATCGGCAGGATGTTTACCGTTAAAAAAAAACGGAGGGAGGGGGGAGAGAGCGAGAGAAGGGTGAGGAGGGAGTGAGAGCGGGCCCCAGCGCGCCTGCGCGCAGGAACCTCGCGGCGCTAACAGGCCGAGGCTTGCGCAGGCGCCCGTCGCAGGGTTGACGTTGGCCAATGAGGTGCGGAAGCTTGTCGAGAGACCGATAGTGGGGCGGGGCCGTCGTAGAGGCCAGCGTGTGAGGGAAGTGGGGAAGGCGAGCGGCTTGAGTGTGGCGCATGCGCACATGTTGACCTGGGAGGAGGAGCTCTAGTTTGTGTGTGTTTCTAGTACAGTATATGGTATTTCTTGGTTTGGTTACTGTTCTCCGAAAAAGAAAGAAAAAGAAATGCATTTTGCAAAACATTATTGCATATTGGAGGATTTGATGTGTGTGTGTGTTGAGCATGTGCAAGTTTTTTTTTTTAGATGCACAGGAGTCCTGTTTGGTATTTTACTCAGAAAGACTCAAAGCACATCTTTATTAAGAAATAACAGGAATTGGGGAATTGTAGAGTTGGAAGGGAGCCCGAGGGTCATCTAGTCCAACCCTCTGCAATGCAGGAAACTCAGATGAGCATCCATGACAGGTGGCCATCCAAACTCTGCCTAAAAACCTCCAAGGAAGGAGAGTCCACAACCTCCTGAAGGGAGACCATTCCACTGTCTTAACAGCTCTTATTAAAATAGCATTAGCTTTTTTTTCCTGCTGCTGCATCGCACTGTTCACTTCGGGTGTAAAAGTTGCAAAGGAAAATGCAAAGCCTTTTCCAGCTACGGTGCTGCAGCGATACCTAGGGGAATTCTACCTTCTATGTGACTTAAAGGCATATGCAGCCTTCCAGGGCCTGAACAACAGCAGTTCATAATTCTGCTTTCTTTTTAGTATGCCTTTTGTCCTGGTGACCAACATTCACTTTCCACACTGAGCTGCCAGTTCCTGTGTTCTCCAGTAGGCTGCCTCATTTACTTGTCTTTCTGCTGCCCTACAAAAAGTGACTGGCTCACATGTTAACTCCTGTTCGTGCCTTACCTGCAGCTTGATAGGCACTCCTCAAATACAGTACAATGGTACCTCGGGTTACAGACGCTTCAGGTTACAGACTCCGCTAACCCAGAAATAGTACCTCGGGTTAAGAACTTTGCTTTAGGATGAGAATAGAAATCGTGCTCTAGCGGCACGGCAGCAGCGAGAGGCCCCATTATCTAAAGTGGTACCTCAGGTTAAGAACAGTTTCAGGTTATGAACGGACCTCCAGAACGAATTAAGTTCTTAACCCGAGGTACCACTGTATGTTGAAATGGGCTTCTGTGATAAGTAAAACCCAGTGGCAGCTTTACAAGGAGTCGACAGGTGACAAAGAGGACTTGGCCTCCTGCAGCACAGCTCCTGAAATTGCTGCTGCTGCTCAGAAAAAAAAAACAAAAAGCTGGACACACTAATGTCAAACAAAGCTGTCAATAAATAAATTAAGAAATAAATGTGATCATGGTGCCAAAAGATTTTTTGCTGTTTAAAGCCACCACCTTTGGTTTTATGTTTGAGCAATCTATAGGAAAATGGAAAGATGGAGATCTGGACAATTCGATGACCCAGTGCTAGGGCTGACCCTTCCTTTACGCCGAGTGAAACATATAGATGTCAAAGAACAGAACTGTGTGTGGCACTGCTTGCTAGCCTCTTGCCCTCAGATGCAGAGGAAGATGCTGTCAAAATACGCAGCAAAAGGGGTTCCCAGTATAAGCAACTGAAAAACAAACTCACAGGAACTCACATATTATGAGAACAAGCAAAGAGAAACAAAACGTATCAAGGTCACTAGATAATAAGAAACAAAGTACACCATATTCACCGAGATTATCCAAGGAGTCCACTACAAGCAGGTCACAAAGCAATTCTGCAGTGAATAAGGAGCAAGAGTTTCAGGATTAAAACTTGTTTCATGCATCTTCAACCAATTGAGAGTAGGCATGCATTTTGCCTAGGCCCCCACCTACCTCAAATAAAACATCTGGCCCACAGAAACTGAACAGTCATGTAAAATGAGTTTATTTGATATGTTTGCTTATTCTGCATTGTGTATTCTGTTTCTGTTCATTACGGAGAACCCAGGATCGTTAGAAAACTTGTTCTACCCCATCTGACTTCTGAGATTGCTCACAGCATTGTCCATATATTTTGAGGCTATTTTCACAGTCTTAAGAGCTAAAAGTTCCCTTTTGAAAATATGAAAGCTCATTATTTTCAGGCTGCTGAAGGTTGTGTCCCATCCCAAACTCTGCCCTCAAACAGGTCTAGCCTTAAGTATACCACCAGCTATAAATACCATCAGAAACTCCATTAGGCTACCCAGTTTGGTTGCCATACATTATGAACTGCTTAGAGACCACAAATCCCTAAAACGGATGGACTTGGAGCTGAGAGCTCCCTTAATCTGTCTACCCTAATAAATGGGGAAATGCTATTAAGCATGTGCTACAAACATTCTGTCTTACACTCCAGTCCTATATATTATCAGAAATAGGGTCCCATTGATTAAATAGGTCTTACTCCTCAGTTAATTGCGTATGGGTTTGCAGACCTAAACACACATCGTGGGGTGTATGGCTGTTTACTCTGTATCCATTACATTGCGCTCCCACTGCTGGTTTGGGAAGCAGGGCTACACACTTTGGCAACCGCAATCCGTATCTCTCCCTCATCCATCGTTTCGGTTCTTATGAAATGCTAAATTTGTATGCATTTTCCCCAACAACCAACATTGACCTGAATTTAGCTGTATTTCAGGCTGGTAATGCATGCAACAGTCTTTGGCTAGAAATATGGCAGAGTAATGCCTGCAGTGAACATTAATCTGAAATAAGCCCCTGTCTACTGATTCAGGGACTGCACTCCCGTCTGTCTGTAGAACTCTGGACTAAAACATGGCAGCCAGGGTGCTATCTGGCCCTCCAGGTCTCTTTATCTGGCCCCCAGGACCCACCCCAGGCCACAATCCTCCTCTTGAATTAATAATGCATCTTTCTTGCCTGAATGGAGGATGCTGTGTGTGCAGAAACCTCTGTGAGATAGCTTAGGCTGAGGGACTGTGACTGGACCAAGGTCACCCAGCAAGTTTTATGGCTGAGCAGGTCTCTCAGGCCCACATCTGACCATCACCAGCTTGTCTCAACCTTGGGTCCCCAGATATTATTGAACTCCAACTCCCATCATTCCTGACCACTGGCCACGCTGGCTAAGAATGATGGGAGTTGTAGCACAACAACATTTAGGGACTCAAGGCTGAGAAAGGCTTCAATGGCTGATACACCGCACTGGCACATCATGGCGGCGAGAAACAGCTAAACTCTTCCTCTTTGCTTCATGTTTCCCAAATGCCTGTTGGGAACCCTAAACCTGATATTTACTCTTGAAAGCTGCACATCAGTTGCATTTGCACATTCTGTAGGGTGAGCAACAGAGAAGAGAAAAGGGGGATTGTAGGAAATGGATCAAGATATTTTATTTAAAATGCTTGGGACCCCAATGATCTGATGGACACAAACAGTTCTAGTTTGCTGAAAGACTTGCAGGATTTTGGCATTTTCTGACAAACTCTTTCAGCAAAATCTGTTGTTCCGTCTGAGTCAGAGGTTGCATCAGATAGAGCCTTTCAGTAACTGTTGAAGAGACCTTGCTCTGGGTGTTCCAAGCTGCTGCTGATAAGATTATTCAGGGCTACAAAAGACCTTGGGGACTTTGTGTGAAATCTGAAGCTCTGACTGAATTTAAAGATAGTGTGATAGACTGTGAAATCCGCTGTAGAAAAATGGCAAGCAGCCAGCTAAGAGACCACAGTTAAGATGGCCATGTGTACTTCTAGCCAAAGGAAAGCACTCTGTTGGTTTAAAGATAAAGAACCACGAGAGTATTGAGAGCAAGTGTGGTGTAGTGGTTAGAGTGCTGGACCCTGGGAGAGGAGGGTTCAAATCCCCACTCAACCATGAAACTTGCTGGGTGACCTTGGGCCTGCCACAGTTCTCATCCTGACCTGCTTTACAGGGTTGTTGTGAGAATAAAACAGAGGTGTGGGGGAGAGCCAGTTGTGCCATCTTGAGGTCACTGGATTTTATATTTAAATAATAAATAATAAAGGCAGACCCTCTAATTGTCCCTATTTTCCAGGGACAGTCCCAGATTTACAGAGGTTGTCCCAGTTTCTGATTTGATTCTAGAATGTCCTGCTTTTCCTTAGGACGTCTCTATTTTCATCAGAGAAATGTTGGAGGGTATGGAGTTTTGTGACCCCCGAGCCAAGGAGATAACTAACTATACAACCTTTAGAAGACTTCTGAAGGCAGCCCTGTATAAGAAAGCTTTTTAAATGTTTGATGTTTTATTATGCTTTTATATATGTTGGAAGCCACCCAGCATGGCTGGGGCAACCCAGTCAGATGGGTGGGATGTAGTAGTAGTTGTTGTTGTTTAGTCATTTTGTTGAGTCCGACTCTTCATGACCCCATGGACCAGAGCATGCCAAGCACTCCTGTCTTCCACTGCCTCCCACAGTTTGGTCAAACTCATGCTGGTAGCTTTGAAGATAGTATCCAACCATCTCGTCCTCTGTTGTCCCCTTCTCCTTGTGCCCTCCATCTTTCCCAACATCAGGGTCTTTTCCAGGGAGTCTTCTCTTCTCATGAGGTGGCCAAAGTATTGGAGCCTCAGCTTCACGATCTGTCCTTCCACTGAGCACTCATGGCTGATTTCCTTAAGAATGGATAGGTTGGATCTTCTTGCAGTCCATGGGACTCTCAAGAGTCTCCTCCAGCACCATAATTCAGTGAATTTTTTAAAACGCTTTAAAAAAAAGCATTTTCAGAACGGTTTTTATATGTTTGTGGGTTCCACTTGTGTGTGCCCTCAGCTCCCTCAGCTCGCCTGCCAGTCCAGTTGGCTTTTTCAGGCATGATCTTATCCTTTGCACTAAAATATCTTACGCTACCCCTGACTCAAAGGCTGTGCATGCACCATAAACGTAAAACACATGACCCCCCCCAAAAAAAATTCCTGTAGTTTGTTGAAGATGCTGGGAATGAAAACCTCTCTGTGTGCTGCACTTCAGTTCCTAGAATGATTTTGGGGGCAAGTCATCTGCTTTAGATGTGTTTTGAACACCACTTAAATAATGAATATTTACAAACCACCGAATTTAAAGCACCAACCCCTTTTCATTCTCGTTTCTTTTGGCAATTGTTTTATACGTACATTTGACTGTGGTGTGCAGCAGAACCTTCTGTAGATCTACGAAAATAACTAAAAACTATAGATTGATATTACTGCATGTATCTTCTGAAGGTTCCCTCATGCAGGTAGCTCTCTCAACAACAAAGAGTTGAGGTTTATTGCAGAAGGCCCAAACCAGTACAGTGGTACCTCAGGTTACATACGCTTCAGGTTACGGACTCTGCTAACCCAGAAATAGTACCTCGGGTTAAGAACTTTGCTTCAGGATGAGAACAGAAATCTCGCAGCAGCGGGAGGCCCCATAAGTGGTACCTCAGGTTAAGAACAGTTTCAGGTTAAGAATGGACCTCCAGAACTAATTAAGTTTTTAGTGCGAGGTACCCCTGTATTTGGCCTTGACTTGTTGCTAAGATCCATTTGGCAGAAACAATCCATGCATTCACATTGTATCACCCCTTCCCTGCAAGGAGGGTTTTGGGGGTTTTTTTGTGTGGTGAAAAATCTGCTGACATTGTTAAAGAAATTGAGAAGAGCTCTTGTAGCTTGTGCCATTCCTTACTTCCAGTTTATAGTCTGGGAACTTCATTTCCA